>NC_044251.1:42637181-43259013 GCF_003957555.1 Calypte anna
GCCAACCCTGCCCCCACACTTGACCAGAGCAGTTCAAACCTGTGGCTGGTCAGAGAATAAAGTTCTTACTGTGTTTATAGGGTTGGGTTTTTTTTTTCCCCAGTCTTCTGGTCCAAACCCCAGGAACAGCAGTGGACTCAGCCAGAGAGTTGCCTTCTTGACAATTAATTGCCAGACTCGACAGAGTTTGGAAATTTGGGATATTTGCTTCTCACAGGTGGAGCAGGCAGGACCAAATGTGACCTTTTAGCAAAGGGGAAAAGGTGTTGTTAGTGGATCTCAACTCTGCTTTCCCTGTCATTGAGTAAGGAGAGAAAAATTCAGTTAATTAATCCCATCCCGAGGCTGAGGTGTTTAATTTGAGAACTGGAGGCAGGGGTTACCTGAGGTTTTTCTCTGTGTTTCAGACTTAATAACTTTTAATGCAAGTCTGCCCCATGTGAAGAAGGAAAATAAAGTTAATTTACCCAGAGAAGGAAGGATTGGGAGTGCAGCAGTGGATTGCACCACTTGAGAAACTGCTGTTTGGGTTTTGGGTTCCTGTGTCTTGCTGCTTGAAAGCTTCAGAAGGACCTGAGTAAGCCAGGACCTGGGTACCTGTCTGGCTGACCCAGCCTGGGGTCAGAGACCTTGTCTGGATCCCAGAGCAGAGGCATTGCCAGCTCCATGGGTGGCTCTGAGCTGCCATCCCAGGGGGATGCACTGGTGGATGTGGCCTCCCTGGATGTGTCTCGCCTTCCTCTGGTGTCCTTTTGGCTTCCATGGGTTGCAGTGTTTCAGGTTCCTAAAGCTGGGGACCAGGTGAAGCAGTTGAGCATCAGCCAGGTGTCCCCAGGTGCAGTGTCACTGAGGGGTCTCTGCTTTGACACTTTTATCCTGGGCTATTCCTAAGTAGCTCTGGATGCTGATGATGAAGGGTTCCTTCTTGCTGTCCACAAGATTCCTTAGGCAGCTGGAATATGCATGGAATCACAGAATGATTTGGTGGGAAGGGACATTTCAAGGACCATCTAGTCCAAGCCTGCAGTCAGCAGGGACATCTCCAACCAGACCAGGTTGCTCAGAGCCCCATCCCTCCTGACCTGGAATGTTCCCAGGGATGGGGCATCTCCCACTTCTCTGGACAACCTGTGTCAGTGTCTCAGTTTATAAAACTACTTTGCTATTTCTGGTCTGAATCTCCCCTCTTTTGGTTTGCTACCAACAACCCTTGTCCTGTTGCTCCAGGCCCTGCTAAAAAGTTTGTCCCCACCTTTTTTCCTAATCCCCTTTCTTGGAGGGACAGTAACACAGATGAAGAGGGCAGCTGTTGGAAGGAGAGAGCTCTTGGTAGCTGAACTGCAGGGTAGAGCTCCATGTCTGGGGCCAGATCAGTGACCTCAGGAGCTGGGGAGCACATTGGAAATGTTTAAGTGATGCTTTGGGCTCTTCATAGTTACTCAGTGTTGGCTAAACAGAATAATGAGCAGTGATGTGGATGAGAAGAATGAGAAGAACTTCCCCTCCCATGAGCTGGCTGCTCTGGTGCTGACAGCCCTGGAGGTTTTGGGGAGTGAGGAACATGCCCCAGTTAATACTGGGGCTGAACCAGGCCCTCCCCATATAGAAACCTGACCCCTGTGGTTGCTGCAAAGAATTTCAGCAGTTTCAGCCCCACAGAACCTGAAAAAAAACCCCACACTGAGGAGCAGGGAACAGGAATCCCCTGAGCATCACTGCAAAGCTGATGGAGGAGAGCCCAGGGAGGAGGGAAAACCTGAATTTCAGTCTTGCTGCTGGGAAAGAGGGGCAGTTCTTTGTGTTCAGCTTCTTCATCAGAAATGCTTGGTTGCTTCTGTGGTGTGAGGGGATCCTGTGTTGATTCTGGGGTGGATTGGAGCAGCCACAAGCTGTTGTGTTTACATGGGGACTGGGGAGCCCACGGGTGAGCAGAGTAAAGCAGCTGCCTGGCTCTGAATGCCAAGAGGGAAGAGCTTGAAGCTGCCTCCAAAGTCCTCCTGAGCTTGGGAAGCACCAGAGGAGCCTGGCCAAGGAGCAAGGGCTTGAGCTGGGAGTGATGGATGGAGCTGGAGACTGTGTGGTACCTGGCAGCCCAGGGATGCTCAGGAAGAGAGCAGGGTGGCCATGGGATGGACCAGCCCAGCAGCTGCTCCCTGGGATGCTCCCAAAGGGTTGCACAGACCCACAGCATCTCCAAATATTTCTGCCGTGCCTCAGTGTCACGCTCTGATCCCAAGACAGGTGTTTTGCCAGGCACTGGCAGAGCTCCCCTGAGGCCACACTTTTCCTGTTCTGTGCAGGTGTGACACGTTGTTATTCACAATTTCACAGCAGCCTCCTGCTCTCTGCGTGACACCACTTGGGTTTCCCTACCCAGCCTTCACTCCAGCACTTACAGCCCAGTGACACTGCTTCCCCCCCAAAGCCCCCAGTTCCCCAGGGGGATTTTTCCAGAGTTGACTTCTGGGACAGGTAAATTGCTTCCTCCCCCTGGAGCAGAGAGGCTTTGGGGGTTTTTAAGCTGTGTTTTACCTGCCTTTGGTAACTGCTCTCAGGCACAGGCAGGTGGCTGCAAGCATACATGGAGGGTATGGGGATGTGTGAGCAGATGGCCCTCTAAAAATCATTCCATGCAATGATGGCAAATATCTACACACATGGGAGCCTGCAGGAGGCTGACCACTAAAAGGGAGGCTCTGTATGTGGAGCAGCTCCAGAGACTGTTCTCAGCTGGATTTATTTAGCCCTGGAAATGTCACCACACAGGTCACGTTTGATGGTGACCCATTGGAAGGTAATCCAAATCCATTGGACCATGCTATAAACCTGATTCCAAACTCTACTGAAACTTCTTATCAACAAACCTGGGTGTGCTGGGCCCAGAGGAATTGAAATGAAAGTGGGCAGGGTGATTATGTTTGGGTTGGGGTTTTATTTTTGGGTTTTGATTTTTTTTTTTGCAAGATCTGCTCTTGATGGGAAATGGAACAGTGGTGTGTTTTGGGTTGGGGTTTTTTGGTGGTTTTTTTGTGTGTGTGTGGGTTTTGTTTGTTTGTTTTTATTTTTTTCTGTGAATCCCATGTTGGAAGGAGGAGGAATTACAGGGAAGAGCAGAGTGAGCTCTTCCTCAGCTCAGCCAGCAGATGTCACATTTGGTTATCACTGGTGAGGCATTGGGTGGCAGCTGCAGGAGCACAGGGATCATGCAGGAGAACCACAAGGAAAGGGAGAGAAATCATTCCAGGCCACTTGGAGATGGCATCTGGTGGATGAGATGCATGGTGTACTCTGCGGGATGAGTTGTATTGGTTTCAGGGTTAACTGGGATGCTGGTTTTACTGGTTTAAAGCAGAGTTCTCTGTACCCTGCATGGGAACCACTGCAGTCATTTGGTCTGGGCAGGGTACAGGTGGATATTAATTTGTGCTCTGATCAGGTGTTTGGAAGTTCAGTTTGATTCTCAGCAGACTGTGGTATGCTAGCAACTCCATGTATCCCTTGGGAAGAGACTTAAACTGGCAAGATTGGGAGAGCATCATCCTCATGTTGGAAGCAACTGGGCTGTGGGAATCTGTTTCTGCAGTGAAGAATTCCCTGGCAGAGCAGCCTCACCCCCCAAGTTGTGGGGATTAGTTATTTGGGGATTATTTATTATGAGCCTTCACTCCTGTTTAGCTTTAGTACCAGTGTGCAGTTAAATAAATGCCTCCTCCAGCCCAACGGGGCTGGCACAGCTTAGCCTGGACCTTCCTGGCAACCAAATCCCAAAGAGCTTCCCATGGGCAAAGCTGCTTTATGGCAGGACAGGAGCCCTGGCTATGTTCTGGTGCTCTGGACTCTCTCCTGTCTCTTCAGCAGGTATTGCTACTCAGTTTCTCATGCCAGGATAAATGACTATTTCAGGATTTCCCTGCGTCTCACAGGTGGGGCTTTCAGGGCCAGGCTGTGGAACTGCCACTCTCAGGCTCAGGATTTGACTCCAAGCAATTTGTTTGAGTCCCTGGAAGTCCCTTTTTAATAGGATCACACCTGTGCTCTTTGCTGCCAGTCAATTTTGGAGCACCTTGCCCAGGGAAGTTGTGGATTCCCTATCCTTGGAAGTGCTCAAGGCTGGGTTGGATGGGGCTTGGAGCAGCCTGGCCTGGTGAGAAGTGTCCCTGCCCTTGGCAGGAAGGTTGGGACTGGATAATCTTTAGGGTTCCTTCCAACCCAAACCATATGATGATTCTATAACTGTCACAGAGATGCTGGGCAGATGCAACCCACAGTACAAGAGTCCAAATGGAAAGACTTAAGACCATACAGGTAGTTCCAGCTGAAAAATACCATCCAAAAGCAAGCAATGTGAGGATGGCAGTGCTTGCAGGGCAAGAGGGGATCTGTAGCTGCATAGGAGCAAGCCAAGCTTTTAGTTTGATTGGGGCCAGCCTGTTCTGCAGGATAAGTGCTGATAAGTTGTGAAGCTGGTAGCTTATGAAATGCAGAACAGCTGGAGCCTTTAAATAGTGTGGAAGACCAGAGGGTCCTCCACAGAGGGGACTGATCTCTGAAGGACAAAAGGCTTTCAAGAGGGATGAAGCTCATTTTATTAACATTGTGGTGAAAGTTGGGGTTTAGGAGGATGGGTGGAGGGTTCTGGCACCTGATGTGAGGGAGTTTCCAAAGAGCCTGAGACTGTGGAGATAGATGTTCACCTCAAAGAGCAGTTTTGGCCAAAAAAAAAAAAAAAAAAAATCAGAAGTAGAGACTTTTTCAAATGGTGAAAGGCATTCCTTGGGCCCTGTCTCCTGAACCACTGGTCTGTCAGCCACCTCCCAGCCTGGCCTGGGGATGGATGGGCATGGGCAGGAGGGTCAATACTGGAATGTAGAGAGCTGTAGAGAGGTGACAAGGATGATTTGGCTGCAGGACCAGGCTGTGCTGGGAGGAAGAGAAGGTCTAGGAGAAGACGTATGTTTCCTTTTACATACAGAGATAAAGAACAAAGTATCTTCCCTTTCTTACTGAAAATCATTCCTAAAATATATATCCTCTAATAAAAAAGAGCACAGTAATGGGCAGCATTTTTCATAAACCCTGTTTCTCCCAGTATTTTACAGTTAAATGTATCGTTTTGTTTAGGATTTATACCCTTCATGCATTTTAAAGATAGAAAGCTCTGGAGCTGCGTTTGCTCAAAGTGGAAGAAGCATTTGTAAATCTCAGATTTTATTTTCTTTTCCCCTTTAACGTTTATAGCTGCAGTTATGAAGTGCCAGGCACCCTGATCATCACTTATTCTGACCTCTTTGTCATGATAAGCTAAGTGCACTTGTGCTCCCAGGATGGAGCTGAGCTTCCAAAGATGCTGCATTTGCAAAGCATCTAATGCTGAGGAAATGAGCAGGACTAGATAGGAAGATGAAGGGAACATCAACAAACATGTTCAGTCTACAGAAAGGATGTGGACAGGCTGGAGAAGGTCCAGAGAAGAGCCATGAGGATGATCAGGGGACTGGAGCACCTCCACATGAGGAGAGTATGGGAAAACTGGGTCTGTTCAGCCTGGAGAAGAGAAGGCTGAGGGGAGACCTCCTGCCCATGACCCAGGACTTCAAGAGGGGTCCAGAGCAGCTGGAGACTCCCTATGGACAAGGAGTCCCATGGACAAGACAAGGGGCAATGGGCACAAGTTGTTCCTGGGCAGATTCCCATTGGACACCAGAGGAAAATGTTTCCCCATGAGGACAGTCAGAGCTTGGAATGGTCTCCCAGGGGAAGGGGTGGATTCCCCCACTCTGGAAAGTTGGAAGTCTCAGCTCCAGGGGGTGCTGAGACATCTCAGAGAAAGAAGAAGATGAGAAGGGTTGGAGCAGATGGGCCTTGGGGGCCCTTCCCACCTGGCACTCTGGGATTCCCTGATTCAGACAACACAAGGAACCAATTCCTCTTGTGCTCTGCCTGGAATTCCTGAAGCTGTCACTGCTCCTGGTGCTGTGCCTGCTGGGTTTCTCCTGTTTTTTCCTGCCTGGCAATCCAACAGAAGGACTAACCCTGCCCTCAGAAACTCCATCTGGGCTCTACACTCAGCTGGTCTCGTTAGGGAGGGAAGGGGGATGCTCAGTGTCTTGCCAGAGCTGGGAAGCAGTGGGCTGGGTTTGGGCTCCTGCAATGTAAATCTGTGGTGTGTGCTCTTGGTTTCTTGCGTTCCTTTGGAAACCACGTCTGGGCAAGTGCAGTGAAACAGTTCCCGTAGTTTGGTTTTGGTTTTTTTTTTCCCAAAGTTTCTAAGGGCTAAATGGCTGAGCAATCTGAAAAGAGCCACAAGCAGATCTCAAGTGCCTGTCTAGGGATTTTTCTCTTGTAAATATAAGTTTAGGACCCATTGGAGGGTGCATCAATCCTCTCCTGTTCAGGAGAGTTCTTCAGCATTTGCTGAGATCCCTGGGGTGCATTGGGAGGGAGCAGGAACTGGGCAGTAAGCAGGGAATTGGCTTTTCTACTAATTTGTTTGTTTTCTGTGAATCAGCTCTGTGCTGCCTTTCCTGCCATTTTTGACCTTAATGCTAGTAGAGAGGCAAAATATTAAACACTAATTTGGAGGAACTACCTGGAGGAATTCAAATGCTGCCCAAGAGATGCTGAGGGCTGCAGAAAGGCTGTGGGAGGGAGAGGGGCTTGGGGGGAGCATTGGGTGAGTTCTGCAGCACTGGGGCCATGACAGATGATGCTTGTTCCTCTTCCTCCTCCAGGTCATAATGAGATGAGAAATTCTCAGAACTATTCTTGTAACTTGGTGACTCTTATCCATCAGAAAATAATGATGTTTTAACACTCTCTGCTGTTGCATGGTGTTTATTCCTGGTGAGCTGCTGTCACCTTGTCCAGACATCAGCAAAACTTGGATGTCTGTCTGGTTGTGGTTTGGTCAGCTGGGGCACATTAGGTGAAAAGGGAATTATTGCTTGGAAGGAAGGATAAATGCATCATGTCTGTTGTATTCAGGTGAGCTGGACCTGCTTGTGCCTCAGCAAGTGCCTGGGGAGGTTGAACACTGTTTGAAGTGCTCTTCAACTAAGTCCTCACACTCAGTACACCCCAGAACTGAGTATCCAGTATATAAACAGTGTTTGGAAACTGCTGCTCAGAAAGGACCCAGGGACCTTTGGGCCACACTAGGTAATCACAGCCTCGTCCTCAGATCAATATTTCCTGAGGCCTGGTATCGTGGCTCCCTGAAGTCCTATTTCAGACTTCCACAGCAATTAACACGTGGCAAATTTTAACCACAAACTGGCAAATGGGGGACCAAGAGGGGACTTGCTTGGTGACCCTGTGCTGCTGCCCTGGAGGGAAGGGTCTGGGGGCTGTGGGGGCTCCCCCAGGCTGCTTATCTGCTGGGCATTAAGGAGAGATGAAAGCAAATGCACCAATCATGCCCAATAAAAAAATAAAAAAGCCATTTGGCTCTTAAAATTAAAGAGTTAAGAAGGAAAAAACTGCTGCTCACTGCTTATAATCACAGAGCTCTGCAGTGGTTCTGCAGCTCAGAAACTTTGTGGGGCTGGAACGTGCTTGTGAATCCAGGTGACTGGGAGCAGAGGACTGGGTGCTGGGTTTGTTTTGCTTGTTTTTTTTTTCCTTCCCTCTGTGCTAACCCGAGAAGGGAGATAGCTGAAAAGCTGAATAACCCTGGGGTGCAGTTATCCATGGCTGGGAATTGCAGTGAGCAATGCAGCAGGAGGTGTAATGGTGCTGCTCATGCAAGGTGACCTCTGTAAGTGTGCTGGGGAGGGATTCACACTTTGTTTTAGCTCTGTAGCCTTCAAACACAAATATTTGGTGGCTCTGATTACCCATTTTACTCTGGTGCCACAGGCAAAATTGTGTCTGCTGTTACCTCTCCTTATGGGGCTCCCACCCACCCTGCACACACCTTCCTGACCCTCTTGGCTTTTCCTCATTCTGCATATTTAGAAGGTGAAAACCAGAAATGTTTTACTGGTGATAGAAAGGAAAACAAAGAATACATTCCACCTGGCAGCATGTCACTTGTCCTCTCCCTGGCAGAGCCCCAAGCAGCACAGTTACTCAGAGTCCAGCAGTGCCAGCACGGAGGGAGGGATTAATTAAAATTACTACGTGTTAATGGAGCTCTAAACCTGGCTTAGATGGCCTTAACAGACACAAAAATTATGATGGAATTAAAGTCCCCTCCCTCGGGACCTGCTGGAGCAGTCCAGCAGCAAGTGGGTGCCTTTTCCAGGGATGCCCTTGGCCCTGCCTTAAACCCCTTGAGCAGTGGCCATGGCACATTGCCCCCCTTCACCACCACCCTCCTGAGGACCAAGAAGAGTTGCAATCTTGTTCTCCATGTATCTGAAGCAGCACAGAGCTGGGGTCCTTCCCAGGTCACCAAAATCCCCTTGGTTGGGCAGCAGAGGGGTGGTCACTTGGTCACAGGAACCTCCATTGGCTGAAGCCTGGGGAGATTGGGTCCTGCAATCCAAGGATTTAATAAATCCTTGAATTCTGCAAAAGCTGAAGGGAGAAAGGGGAAAGCTTTGGTTGCCCAGAGAGGTGGGAAATGCCCTGGTCCAGGAAAAATTGAAGGTCAGGTTGGAGGGGGCTCAGAACAACCTGGTCTAGTTGAAGATGTCCCTGCTCACTGCAGGGGGTTGGAGAGTCCCTTCCAACCCAAACCATTCTGTGATTCTGTTATTTTAAGGCCATTTTTGCTGCCTCTGCTTAGCAAAGGCAAATGGTGTGAGCCAAAATGGTGTTTTGCTCAGTTCAGAGCAAGGGGCTTTGCTCTGGGGAGAGGAGGCTGGCATGGCTCTAGGGTGGCAGCACCAAACCCAGTGGGGTATGAGGGGCAGCAGCTCCATATTCTGTGTGCTTGGGACATCTCTGCAGGTTGGGACTGTGTGATAACATCTTCCAAGCACAACCAGAGGCTGAAAGTGGCTCCTGAGAGAAACTCTTCTGCAGGTGGTTTCCTCCAAGGGAGCCTCCCCACCATCAAGTTGTGCTTAGCTGAGAGCTGGGGCTCTGATGCTCTTTATCATCTCTAATGCTCTTTTTTCATCTCTTCAGCTCTCTGGTGGAGGTTAATCTTTGCTGGGCAGTGTCACAGCTGGGTGCTGGCAGGCTTGGGGGTTTTGTCTGGAGCCAGAACAGATGGTTGTGGTGACAGGGGACAGAGTGCTGATGTGTCTCACAGCTCCTGCACCTCCCCAGGCACTGGCTGCTTGTTGTGTACTCCAAACCACAGCCCAGCTTTCCTGTACTTTTGAAGTTCACCAGGTCTTGTGTTGTTAAATTTTCAGCATCTCCATTCACCCCAGAAAGCTCTGCTGTTCAGGGGGATTTAGGATAATGCAGCTCTTCAGGAGCCCTCATTATTTCTCTAAAGGTGACCATGTTGTTCAAGTGCCCGTGTTGTGACAAATGTCTAATTATGGAGCCTTTCTGTAGCCCCCCCGAGATGCCATTATGCCCACCTGCAGGAGAAGGGGGAAGATTACAATTTGCATTCAGCATGGGCTTTTCTCCATTATTTCCACTGCCCATAAATAAGGAAAACAAACCTTATCGACCACTGATCTCCTCTTTTCCTTTGTCCCACGTTTCCATTTTTTAAAGCTGCTGTTCTGCTTTGCTGCTTTCCCTTGGACTTGTGTTGTGTGCTACTTCAGCCCCAGCAGATCTGCTCTGCTCTGCTCTAATTGAGTGTGCCCTTTCATTGGGCAATCTGGCAGAAAGATCCTGGCTAAAAGGGCTTTTTAATCCTTTGAAAAGAAATCATGGCTGGAGGGGGTGACACCCCCAAAGGTAAAAGCTGGATCAATAACCACGAGGTGGGAGGTGCACATTCACATGATTTTTCCTTTTGTCCTTTTTTTATTTTTTTTTTATATCTATTTTTGCTTTCCCTCTCTTCTCACGACCTTTCAGATGTTTGTTATTCTCAGGCTTTTAGGTCAAGGTGCCTCGTCTCTGGTTTTATAGCTGCCAATAAAAATAGTTTGGAGGAGATACTCCCCAAATCAAGTGTGCATTTTGGCACAAGCTCCTCGTGTCTGCATGGAAGGAGGGGACTGATGAACACACATTGCTCTGACAGGTCAACACGTGCAGGTAGAACGTGTCTTCCCATGAGGCTGTGGTGTGGTTTTTGTTGCATTTCATAAATCCTCCCACTGACAAAATCCTGGCAGAAATCGAAGCAAGTCCAAGGTGTAAACTTGGGGGGGGGGGAAGACCTTATTCTGTTTGTCTTCTTTCTCTAACAACAGAAAAAGGTCTAAAAGAGGGCTCTTTTGGACCTCTGCAGGAGGATAGCATCTGCAAATGTTTAGGTTTCCCAGGTTTTGTCTCCTTTTTGTCCTACCTTCCACCTGCTCAGGGTGGTTCAGCTCTCTGACTGCATCTCAGGTGCTGGGGGGACAGGCTGGGCACTCTGTGTCATGTTTCCTCTTCTCCAGGAATCACTTTTTATGGGATGCTCTAAAGGATCACTTTTTATGGGATGCTCTAGAGGCACAAAGGACATTTGCCCATGAAGGTGTCACCAGTATCCATGGGTTAAAGTCAAATGGAACTCAACCTGAGCAGCTTCAAGCAGTGTTGTGTCCCACATCTGGGAAATCATCCTGAGGGTGTTTTTTTTTTATATATTTCTAAAGAATGAAGCTACAGTAACATCCTGGTGCCACACTGGTGGACCCAAGATGCACTGTGAGGTGTCATTTCCCTATTATTCTCTGCTAAATAATGTCCTGGAACAGCAGGGACATCTGTGGGGTTAGGAAGGACAGCCTGGGTGGCCTGGGAAGCTGGGGAGGAGAAGGTGTGACGAAGGCAGCAGTCACTGGAAATATCCCTTGTGTCTTTCCAGCTCAGGGATGTCACTTCCTGTCACTTGTGCCAGGTACAGCAGCTCTCACTGGGTCTTTCTCTGCTTGGTGTGGTACCACTTGTTTGGACATCTCTATTTTTTGCCAGCTGGGCCAGGAAAAACCAGTGCCAGGGGCATTTCCCACGGCCACAGCTTGTCTCTGCTCACAGAGCTGGGAATTTTTCCCCTCCTGGGTCAAGGATGCCACTGAGGAGCAAGGTGACAATCCAGGCTGTTGTCACCAGTCCTTTAAAAAAATGGATCACAGAATCCTCATGGTTGGAAAGGACCTTCAAGGTCATTGAGTCCTACACCCCCTTAACCACTGAATCATCTCCTGAAGCACCACATCTCAGTATTTCTTGAACATCCCTGGGCTGGTGACTCCACCACCTCCCTGGGCAGCCTCTTCCAATGCTTCCCCACTCTTTGGGTGCAGAAAGTTTTCCTGATGTCCAAGCTGAGCCCATCCCCTCTTGTCCTGTCCCAGTCACTGGGGAGCAGAGCCCAAACCCAGCTCCCTGCAGGCTCCTTGCAGGGAGTTGTGGAGGATCAAGCAGCTAATTCCCAAATGTGTTTCTGGAAGAAGATCGGGAACCAAACTCCTCAAACCAGAAGGGGAGAGAGAAGGGAGGCTCTCCCAGAGGGGTGGCTGCAGGATGAGCACCCCCCTGAGCTGCCTGCTGCTGACTCTCTGCTTTCTGTGCTTTTCTTCCCCCTCCTGCAGGCAAAGCCTATGCTCCCGAGTTCTACTACGACACCTACAACCCCCTGTGGCAGAACAGACCCCGGGTCTATTCCTACAGTCTCCAGTGGACCCAGATGAACCCCAACGCTGTGGACAGAATCCTTGCCTACCGCCTGGGGATAAGGCAGGTGAGGAAAGGAGTTCCTTTGTGTGGGGTGTGCCTGGGGAGGGATGACCTCAGGGCCTTTTGTTTTATTATTTTTAATTTTATTTTCATTTTTATTTTATT
Source organism: Calypte anna (assembly GCF_003957555.1). NCBI lineage: Eukaryota > Metazoa > Chordata > Aves > Apodiformes > Trochilidae > Calypte > Calypte anna. Next base: position 42,649,038 of record NC_044251.1, read on the forward strand.
TTCATTTTTGTTTTATTTTCATTTTTCAATTTTCATTTTTACTTTATCCTGTTTTATTCTATTCTGTTTGCTTTATGGTTACTTTATTTATTTTATGTTATTGCACTTCATTTCCTTTTTGCTTTCTTAATTTTACTTCTTACTTCATTTTACATATTATTCTTACTTTGCTCTATTTTATTTCATTCTTTTCTTTTCATCTTACTTTCCTTCGTTTTTTTTTTTGCTGTGGACAGAATCCTTGCCTACTGCCTGGGGATGAGGCAGGTGAGGAAAGGAGTTCTTTTGTGTGGGGTGTGCCTGGGGAGGGATGACCTCTGGGGGACCTCAGGGCCTTTATTTTATTATATTTTTAATTTTATTTTATTATATTTTTTTTATTATATTTTTATCTTTTCATTTTTATTTTTATTTTCATTTTTATTTTATTTTCATTTTTTAATTTTCGTTTTTACTTTATTCTACCCTATTTTATTCTATTCTATTTGCTTTATGGTTATTTTATTTTTTATTTTATTTATTTCATGTTATTGCACTTCATCTCCTTTTTCCTTTCTTAATTTTACTTTTCACTTCATTTTACATATTATTCTCACTTCGCTCTATTTTATTTCATTCTTTTCTTTTTATCTTACTTTATTTCTTTTCTTTTTTTTTCTCCCTCTTCTTTTTTCCTCTAAGTTGGAGTTGTTTCTCCTCCCTCTGGCAGGCTGGCTGCCATCTACTTCTCTGCTGCTTCTAGATGCTGAAAACTCCTTTGCACATTTGTGGTGTGATTGCAGAGCTGTTCCTCGGGGGCTTTTGTAGAGCCTGGTGCTCAAGATATGCTTGAAAGGTTACATGAAAGAAACCTGCAATGAAATGAACCTTCCTCTCTCTGTGTATCTGTATATTTTTATTAGCTCTTCCATGTAGACAGATCCAGGGGTAGCTGTAGCTACCCCTATCATCTGCACACAATTGTCTTCCTTTTCTTTCCCTGCTTTCATTGGAGGGTGTAAGGAAAAGGAGCTGAAGCAGGACCCTGCCTAAGGATGCACCCAAGTGCCCACCTGTTTATGCAAAAGGTTCTGAAATCCTGTGCTGTATGTGGCCACAGCAGAGCTGAAAACTCGTGTCCCTCCTGTGCTTCTCTGACAAAAAGCATCCCTGGTTTTCTCCTGGCTGCTAATGAAACCAACAACACTCTTCCACCTTTTTGATTTGCAGTTGTCTGATGTCAGAGTTGATGGTATTTTGATGTCTCTTGGTGGGTTGGGCACTCAGGCTGTGGCCCCATGGCAAGCTGGGCTGTCCTCTCCTTACTTTATGGTAATTTCTTGTACTTTATGCTAAACAATATTGGACTAATTTAGCTATGTTGCAGTAACCTTTCATTTAATTCTTAGTCAGCCAGTTCTGAGCTAACCCTATGCAGCGCTACAGGCTGGGCACAGAGTGGCTGGAGAGCAGCCAGGCAGAAAGGGACCTGGGAGTCTGGATTGACAGGAAGCTGAACATGAGCCAGCAGTGTGCCCAGGTGGCCAAGAAGGCCAATGGCATCCTGGGCTGTATCAGAAACAGCGTCACCAGCAGGTCCAGGGAGGTGATTCTGCCCCTGTGCTCAGCCCTGGTGAGGCCACAGCTTGAGTCCTGTGTCCAGTTCTGGGCCCCTCAGTTTAAGAAGGATGTAGAGGTCCTGGAACAGGTCCAAAGGAGGCAACCAGGCTGGTGAAGGGACTCGAGCACAGGCCCTATGAGGAGAGGCTGAGAGAGCTGGGGCTGTTCAGCCTGAAGAAGAGGAGGCTCAGGGGAGACCTCATTGCTGTCTACAACTACCTGAAAGGAGGCTGTAGCGAGGTGGGAACTGGACTCTTTTCACAGACGACCTTCAACAAGACAAGAGGACACAGTCTTAAGTTGTGCCAGGGGAGGTTTAGGTTAGATATTAGAAAGAATTTCTTCACGGAGAGGGTGATCAGGCTATGGAATGGACTGCCCGGTGAGGTGGGAGATTCTCCGTCCCTGGAGACATTTAAAAAAAGACTGGATGTGGCACTCAGTGCCATGGTCTAGCAACTGCTCCGGTGGGTCAAGGGTTGGACTAGATGATCTCTGAGGTCCCTTCCAACCCGGCTAATTCTATGATTCTATGATTCTATGATTCTATGATTCTATGAGTTTATTTTTAACTATAGATCACTGAGTAAACTGTGAATCCTAGCCAGGGTGTCAGAAGATACACCCTGTGACAGGGTGTCACAGGGCCTTCCATTTCAATATGCAATTGCCAATATATGCAAGCTGATACTGTTAGAGGCAGCTTTGTTCTTGAAATGCCACCTTCTGATGACTGCAGCCATGGAAGTGAAGATAACAGCCTTCTATGGAAACCCAGGGGGATCCTGGAGAACTGAGACATCTTTCCTGACCACCTCAAAGGCATCTTCAGGGATTCACAGGGAACTTCCCACTGGGAACTGGCACTGTTAAGGGAGGTTGGAGCCTCTTGCAGAGGCATTGTTAATTCAACAGACTCATCCCCACTCCTTTACCCTTTAGCAAAGAAAAATCTCATCTGTCTTCCCTGGAGGTTATTGCTGAAAGCTTGGGGTTTAATGGTCAATTAAAGAACTGCTCTGTGCCCTGTGTAAACTCCCATTAAATGGCATCACCTCTGCTTAATTCCCCTTCACAGGGCACCCTCATCATCCCACAGCAAACTCCATGCAAAGTCTCCTGATTTTAAGCTCTAAAGGCAGAAAATTGGTGTGCCAAACCACTCCTTCCCAAGCCTGGAACACAACCAGTGTGCCAGAGGTTGGTGCTGGCAGCTGGATTTGGCTTTCCCAAGGGAAAACACAGGGTCTGAAGAGAATTCTCCTTGCTATGAACACTTCCTTGGCCACCATGTCCATCCCCAAGTCACATCTCACCAGTTGGGCTGCCAGCCCTGGTCTGTGCCATGCTGGTGCTGTACCCAGTTAGGCTCATGGGGCTCCCACTACCCAGCAGCTGGGCACATGCCCTTGGTTCCTGCTCCCATCCTGGACCTTCTGCCATGAAATGAAGGCATTTTGCTGCTTACCTGGGAGAATTCACCTGGTCTTGTTTTGGTCTTGTTTCACACTCTCCTGCTGAGCTTGCTTTCCTCTCCATAATGCTGCAATTATTGATTTAGGGAATGTATGTTTGGTTATTCAGTGCCTGGTTTGTGCAGGGAGAAAGAGGTGGGAGATGAAGCCAGATTCTTGACAATGTCTGTGTTTGAAAACCTGAGTGCAGGAAGTATTCTGTTATCCCCCCCAGGCCTCCTGCTGGGAGGAGCTTTGGAAGCTGCAAAATAAATATGCAGTTTGAGGGTGTTATTTATGGTGAACAGAGGGGGTTTGGCTTGTGGAAGTTGTGTGGTAGCTGAGGAGTTGGTTGGGATACAGCCAGGTTACAGCTTTGGTACCTAGGGATGCTGGCTGGGCTTCACTTAGGGTTTGCCTGACTGATTTGAAATGAAACTGGGTGATTTTAATACCTGTTTATGCAGCTGTTTCCATCCCTGAGCTCAGATCAGTTCCAGGCTTCCCAGGACCCGAGAGGAACTGTTAAACTTAAAAAAAAAAATGAATTTGCTGAAGTAAAAGAATATAGCATGAAATTAATTGCATTAGGTAGTTTACCTTCTTTTTTTTTGTTTTTTTCCATTTCATTTTAATTTACTTTTAATTATCTATTTATAAAATTATCTCAAGTTACTTTACTCTAATTTCCCTGACAACACTCCCTCTTAGGCTAATCAAAATGTTTTCCTTTCCTCTATCAGAAGCCACACATAAATCTTGGGTGTTCCAGTGAGCCCTCTGGAACACACTTATCCTTTTGTTGCAGTAATTCCCCCTGAAACAAAGGCAATAATTAAACTTCCTAACTTATATTTTTTGACACCTACCAGGGCTTACTACCAGCAGATTGCCTTCTGAGCTCTTTGTGTTTAGATGCTTTATTCAACTTAGCAATGCTTTGTTTGGGTTTTGGTTGGATTTTTGGAGGGGTTTTTTGGGGTTTTTTTTTTTGGTTTTGGTTTTTTTGTTTGTTTTTTTGGTTGGTTGGGTTTTTTTTTTTTTTTTTTTGTAATGGGTTTTTTTAGCTAACAATAGAAGTGGGAATGAGCATCCTTTGGGAGTGGCAAGAAACCCTCCTCACAGCTGGGCACAAATTGAGTGGGAGGGTTTCCAGGAGGAGGTGAAGAGCAGCCCCTTGCACCCAGTCCCTGCTCTTCATCTCTGTTTGAATCTCCTCATGCCTCCCAAAACAGTGCTGGGGGGGCTGTGTTGTGGGTCACTGTGGAGTTATCTGCTGTAATTCAATTAACACCTGTCCCTTTATCTGATCAGTAAATTGCTTTTTTGTTAAGAACCTCAATATCCCAGCCCAAGCCTCCCTTCCTCATCCCCCAGTCTGTACATTGCTGCTTCACTTGAGACAGAATCCAGGTAGGATTTGGGGAATATTGGGCTGACAGCAAGTTTGTAGCTTGCTGAATTTTCTGTGGGATTGTTAAAGTCTGTAATTTGACAGTCTTTTTAAGGTCATTTGATAAAAACAAGAGCTTTGTGGGAGACACAGAGCAGTTGAGCTCCATGTTGGGGTTTGGGAGGTTGTAGAAAGCAAGGCAAAGGATGTGCTTGATAATTTAACTTTTAAAGGGCAAAGGAGGCTGATCATGGGGCTTTTCCTTAAAGCCAACCTGTTCTGCTCGGAGTAAATAGATTGTACAGCTTTGTTAGAGCAGGAAAACAGCTCCTCTGGTTGGCACAGGGTGAGCCTGCAGAGCTGGGGCTGCCTCTGCCTGGAGCAGCTCAGCCAGGAAGAGTTTGGAGGAGTTTTCCTGGCAAAAGAAATGATTGGGGAGAAATGTCCAGAGGTGATGTGCAGGCAGAGAGCAGGTGGAATGGAGAGGCAGGAGCAAAGCTGCTGAGTGGGAAAGGAGGTGGCTGCAAGGAAAATAAATGTGGTCAAGGAGCAGGAGGCAGAAGGTGTTTCATGGTGGGTACCAGGAGCAGCTGTCGTGCTCTGGGGAGCCTCAGGATCCTGTGGGTGCTTTGTAAGAGGGAAAATACAGGTTGGAAGAGGAGACCTGATCTGTGGAAGAAGGGAAAATCCACAGGAATTGCTGTTTCTGTGCAGTGTCTCAGTAAGATCGTGGTCTAGCTCTGCCCCAGCACTGTTTAAAGCTGCAAAGAGCAGAGGTTGTTCAGTCAGGCTCATCCTGCTGCATGCTAGTGTGGGACAGATGCTTCCTCCTGGGAGAACCCTGGGGAGGAACAGGAATTATTTAGAGCTCTTTGCTCTCTGCTTAAGCCCAGACACTCCTGTCTGTTCCCTTCTGGGGATTCATTCCATGGGTAATGTTATTTTGGAACAAGCATGGGCTCCTGTCTGTCTCCAGTTGCTGCAGCACATGGGCACTGGTTTCCCAGGGCTGGGGTTAAGTCTGCTTTGAGGCTGCTGGGAGGGAGCATCAGCAGAGGGTTCTGCTCCTCTCCAACTCAGTGGTCCCAAATAACACTTAAAAACTGAGGCACTGAATGGCCATAGAGCCACTTGTTGAGTCAGTGCAGGAGCTGCCTTTGACATCCTCAGAGCCATAAAGCATTCCTTGAGGAGGTGGCACAGCTCTGCACTGTGCAGCCAGACCCTCCCCCTCCAAGGGTTTGTTGTGGATGGGGTCTTCTCCTCATGAAAATCTGTGGCTTCTTTGCACAGGGAAAAAAAAAAAAAAAAAAAAAAAAAAAGGAATTTAGTTGATGAGATAAGAGCAAGGATCCTGGTGTGATTTGTGGTTCAAATGTCTGGACCAGTCCAGACAACTGGGGCAGGGGCAAGGGATTTGAAGTGGTTGGTCCCTTTCCCAAAAGGAGGTGAAACCCTTGAAGACAAGAGGTTCAGCCTGTCTTGCTTTGATTTTCTCACTGTTTCTGGAATATTAAGACTGTGTAAACCCCTATGAATCTTCAGAGCAGTGTTACACATTTCTGCTTCTTGTCACCTCCTTTGTCACTGGAGTTAAAATGAAGGCATCTCTCAGGCAGAGGAGAATGATTCAGTGGAAGGAAATCAGGGCAAAGCAGAAACTTGTTCAGCATTCTAAGCACTGGTTAAGGAGAAGCTGAGAGAAACCACCCCAGCAAATGTTAGGAAGGGTATTTGGGAAAAAAAGTGGAGCTTGGTGTAATGACAGCAAGTCAGAAAGCCAGAAAAGGGAAAGGGAAGGTCCTGTCAGCTGAAGAGGGAGTCACAGGAAGAGAAAAGTGTCATTTTTCTGCCTGTGGAGGGCAAATGGAATTAGAGGAATGAAAACCTTTATGTTCTGAAGCCCTGTGCTTGACTCAGAGTCACTTAGGAGATATTTGTTTCCTTTGGCACACTCAGGGCCTCCACCTGCTGGGTGGTGATGCTCCAGATGTTCCTTCCATCAGGATGGTGGTGGTGGTGTCACAGAATGGCCTGCAAAGGAAAAGGTGTTTGCAAGCAGAGGGTTTTCATTGAGTTTGCTATAGAGCCTGTAAAAGAGCTGCACATCAGCCTGGGTACAAAACATTGCAGGCAGGACCATTCAGAATTACTGACATCTGCAGTAAGTGATTCCCAGGGAGGAAGTGAGAAAGAGCTGAAAAGTCACACGGATGTTGGAGTATTTCTGATGTTGGTTTCATAAAGGTTCTAAGCCTGCTTTCTACAGAGGGATAGAAACTGTTCTGAAGTGTGCAAATCCAAGCAAGGATTTGCTTTTTTCCTTTGGTATTTCTGCACTTGTGAAATGAGACCAGAGAGAGCTTGGACAAAAATAAAAAGAGAAATTAACAATAAAAAATAAGAGATTGCAACATGCAAAGGCATGGATCTTATTGATTTACTTGGGTTTGGTAAATTGGATTAGGGAAGCAGTGGTTCTGTTTTACAGTTTTCCATTTGCAATACTGATCCCTCCTCTGCTCGTTCTTCACCAGACTGAGTGCAAGGCCAGCAAAAGGAGCAATGTGGGCTGGGATTTGTACCAAATGCTTGGAATTGCCATGTGGAAATGGTTACATCTCCCAAGCTTGGGCTGGATGAGGCAAGTGCTTGTATATTAAAAAAAATAAATAAAAAGGGAGGGGAAAAAAATAAAATCCTGTGGATTGCATCTTAGTAAATCCAGAGGTAAAGGTTATAGACATAAATACATGTTTTTCTATCAGGTCCTGACATTCTGCCTTTGATCCTGTGGTATCTTAGTGACCAAAGATGTGCTTTTGGCTGTGACCACTGTTCTTGGTCAGGGTATTGAGCTGTGTGTTCCCAGTATAACCAGTTTGCTTGGTTTGGAGGTGCTGGGCTGACTCTTCTGGAGATGCAGAGAGAAAACAGCTCAGGCTGAGCTGTGCCCATTCACACCACCATGGACTGGGGGCTGTAAAACTAAATTCCCTTTCTTCATAACAAGAAAAAAACCCAAACCACCCTTACAAGCAACATTCAACATATTCATTTCATCCAAGCAATTGCTGCCTGCTGGGACTGCCTGGGTTTCAGTTTCATTATCTGAGCATAAACCCTGGCTATTTCCTTCCTAATTTTAATGCCCAATTCATAATAACTTTCTGGTCTGGTTTCTTCAGGAAACAGGACACAGAGGAAGGTGCTCAAGTTCCCTCCTGTTATTTCTGAAGCCAGCTCTGCATTTCTGGTCAGTGCTGGGGGCAGCAGAGGTGCAGCAGGCAAGGGGGGGGGTCCCACCAGGGGCTGGTAAAGGTGCAATTCAATTAAAAGTGAGGGGTAGGGTAGCATTAATAAAAAAATAATAAAACCATGGACCTGGGGCAGACTTGGTGAATTCCTCAGCTTCCCAGCAAGCTCAGTGGAGCCCTTCCTGGGATGTCTTTGGCATTTGGGGGCCATTTCTGAAGGTCTTTACGTCTGTATTTACAGAGTGGAGGAGTCAGAGGTCTCTATTGTCATCTCTCCTTCCTGACTTTTCCAACCACAGCCAGGTAGGAGTTTCTAACAGGACAAATGCAGTGTGAGGAGGAGCTCTCCTGCTTCCAGCAGTGATTGATGGTGGCACAACCTGAGGTTTTCATGGATGTGTCCCTCCAGGGGCAGGAAATCCAGGTTTATTGGCACTCAGGAGCTTATTCTCTCACTCAGCACTGACAAAACTTGTCCCGTGGGAAGTGTCCCTGCCCGTGGCAAGGGATTGGATTTAGATGATGTGTTAGGTCCCTTCCAACCCAAACCAGTCTGGGGTTCTATGAAAATCAGGGTGTGTGCTGCAGCCTCAGCCTGGGCACTCTGAGCAACCTCAGCTTTATTTATTCTGCCTCAGCAGAAAAACTGGCAAGAAGAACAGATGGCTGCTGAGAAATGCAGGGGATCAGGCAAGGCTTAGGGAAGACAGGAGAAAATAGAACTGAAGAGTGATTTTGTGAGAGAAATCACTCGAGTTGGAGGAATTTATTTTAGTAAGTGAGTTATTTGCTTTACAACTACATTTAAACTCTGGTGGTAGGGTTGAGGCTCCTGTTTGTACCTGTGTGTGCCCAGCTCCTGCTTTGGGGGTGCAGGCAGAGCCTCAGGTGGGACAGCTGAATTTCTGGTTCCATCTGCACCATCCAAAGAAGGCTGAGCTTTAAATCATTGAGCTGTGTGTGGGCATCCCTCCTGCAGGAGCTGGGCCCTGGATGGAGATGTTCTGCTCCACTTACAGAGCAAACAGCAGAAGAGGAGATAAGGTGGGGTGGGTGTTTTCAGGGCTGCTTTAGACCTTGCTGCTGGGGAGTTCTCCAGTGAATGCAAACAGCAGCTACTTTGCTGCTGATGATTTCCTAGGAAAATTTGTCATTATTTATCAGTGTGCTGTTATTTTGTCTGTGTCTCCTGTCATGCAAAACTGTTGAACAGAAAACCCCTAAATGGCAGCAATGGTTTCCTTGTTGGTGTGGATTTCAGGTGGTGTCCTCCTGGGGCTCAGAAATACTGAAGGAGGTGCAGAAATGAAAACTGCCAGAGCTGGAAAACTTGGAAAACTGAAGAGCCACATAAAAATTCGAAAAAATTTTTTTCCTGTAAGGGTGACAGAGCCCTGGAACAGGCTGCCCAGGGAGGTTGTGGAGTCTCCTTCACTGGAGACATTCAAAACCCGTCTGGACACGTTCCTATGCGAAGTGCTCTAGGTGGCCCTGCTCTGGCAGGGGGGGTTGGACTAGATGATCTTTCGAGGTCCCTTCCAACCCCAAGGATTCTATGATTCTATGATTCTATGATAAAAATGATGGCATCTGTCCTTGGGCAAAAGCATGGCAGGAGTTGTGTGGCTGGCATGCAGCTGGTTTTTTTGTCATAGTAAAATACAGCATAGATAAATATTTGAGAAGGCCTTTTTGCATTACAGAGCTGTAATTCTGATGCAGGATGCATCCTCTTTAGTTGAAGACAGTTTCAGAGAGCTACTTCTGACACCCTCAAGTGTCCTAAAAACTAAATGATTCCAGAACTGAGCTGTTTGAACTGCTGAGTAAGTGATGTGCAGTGAAGGAGCTTCACCTCTTTCCCTCTGACTATTTCATATGTGTCCTTACATCTTCTTTGCCCTCCCACCTCCAGGACCTGTTCCAAAGCTTGAGTTGCTGCCAAGGTTCTCCCTCTCTCAGCAGGGTACATCCCTGCCTCCTTCCATGGGCTGCCATGGACTTACTTTGACAGCAATCCTCTGGGATAATTTTATGTTACTGAAGCAGGGACAAAGGTCAGAAATAACTCATTGCAAGTAGGGCTCATTTGGGGCAGGGGATTTTTTTAGTTTATGGTTCTAACCTGTAGGGCCTTCAGCTGTGATCTGGATGCCTCCTGTTTCTGGTGGGAGATGATGCTCCTGTTACTGTGGGAGATGCTCCTGTTACTGTGGGAGATGCTGTCACCCTCAGACTGGGGCTTTTTGTGAAATATTCCCCCTCACCACCCTCCTGTGACATTTCTCTGTTCCCACAGGCTTTGCCCCTGGTAGAAATGTTATAAGGAGCACAGCAAAATAACTTAGACTCCAGTGGAGGCAATGGTGTTCACCAAACTCAAGCAAGAGCTTGGAGTTCCATTGCACCCTGAAAAAAGCCCAGTTAGTGTTTTTTCTGTTGGCCAAGTATTGAGTGTTCACACGATTTCTGGTCTTTGGTACCAGATAAAAGTGCCTTTGTGTGGCAAAGAAAGCTGTCAGGTCTCTGAGCATCTCCCCTCTGCACTGGGCTGAGCAATTCTGGCAACCTTTGAAGGGGAATATTTATCTTCTGAGCTTCCTGAGCTGTTTCTAAGGCCACTCAGGTTGAGTAAGTATCTGCATGTCTAGACAGTGCATGAACTGAAAGTATTAAATCTGTTTGAGGCCCTCCTGGATTTCCCCCAGCTCTGGTAATGAGCCCATTTACAAACGGAGCACTGCAGAGCTTCAGAGGTAACAAATAAAAAGGAGATGAATTGCCTAATTACCAATGATCAGATCCACAGCTTCACCAACAGCACTCCCTGGGAGCAGCCTTAATGACTCCCTAAGGGACAGCAGGGGCAGGACAGACCCTGGCACTGGGAGCTCTGCAGACCAGGGATGCTCCTGCCTGGGATGCTCTCTTGGCTCCTGCCTCCAGGGTTCTGCAAACCCGGCTGCTGCCTTTGTGTCCTTTCACCTTTGTATCAATCTTAAGGTGTTTAAGGCCAGGTTGGGTGGGGCTTGGAGCACCCTGGTCTTGTGGAAAGTGTCCCTGGCCATGGCAAGGGGTTGGGACTTGAAGGTCCCTTCCAACCCAGTCTGTGGTTCCGTGACTCTGTAATAGAACAGGAGGCCCAGATGTCTGTAAGACACTTGGCTGTTTTTTACTGGCTCACCATAAATCCTGTCCTTACTGAAACAGAGATATGTAAATTAGGCAATAATTCAGTGTGAAAAATATGTTTTGACAAAAAAAAAAAAAAAAACAAAAAAAAACAAAAAAAACCCAAAAAAAGAGCAGTGCCATTGTGAAATGGGACTTTGGAATGGGCTTCCCAGGGAGGTGGTGGCATCACCATCCCTGGGAGCATTTAAAAACCATGTGACTGAGGCACTTCAGAACAGGTTCTAGTGGGTGATAGGTATTAATATATTTTATTGAGGGGGATGTTGACATTTGGATGTGGTGATCTTGCAGGCCTTTTCCAACTGTGATAATTCTGTGGTTCTCTTTCTCTCCCACTCTCTCCCACTCTCTCCCACTCTCTCCCACTCCCAATGACTCTCCCAGAGAGTCATTGACTCTCTGGTCATCCTGAGGCCAGGAAGGATTGCTTTGTTTCTGAAAGCCCTGTCCAAATTTTAGTGGCATTTTGGAGAAAAGAGATGGTGAATGAGAATGATCCCTTTTTCTTTTTTTTTTTTTTTTTCCCCTAGTAGCAAGATTAGGTTGGCAGTTCCTTAAACACAGATTTTGCTTTCTTCTCATTAAGGGATGTTTGTAGCTAAATCAGGACATAGTAGCCCGTGTACAGACAGAGGAAATGCTTGTGTCCAATAATGTGCATTACAAAAAATCACAGATTTCTGGGTTGAGAGGGATTTGTCTCTGAAGACAACTGCTTCACCCATTCTTTGCTGTTAGAGAATCCTTTATTCTCTGCTCCATACATACGTTTAAATTGAGTACAAACCATATTGCCTTGCAGTAAGCAAATGAGCAACCCTACTGCAACCCATCTGTGTTCCTGAGCTGATTCAGAGCCTCCCATTTCCATTTGGAGAACTTCATTAACCATCTCGGGGCTATTTCCTTCCCTCTGGTGCATGAATTGTCTGCAGTGTTTAAGCCACAGTCTGGTGAAGCATTCATACCTGGCAGCTGAGCTGTCATTTGCTGGAAAAAAAAAAAATTCCTTCTTCCTTGAAAAGTTAAGCAAAAATCAGTGTGTTCCTTTACCTCAGCAATGCACTTGAGCATCATGGGCTTGTCTGGTTGCATTATTAATCCTTGATCTCTTTTTGCAGAGACTCCTGGAGGTTGCTTAAAATGCAGCCTTGTTTTTCCAGTTCATTTAGCAGGACAACCTCGCTCCTTGGCAGAGTTGACTAAGCACTGAAGCTGCTTTAAAAGGGTTGGGTTTGTCATCTTGATTGCAGCTACAGTCATTAATTATGTCACTGGGTAATTATTTTGGATGGAAAAAAAAAAAAATGGTCATTTTCGAAACCACCACCAGAAAATGAATTAGGTCACTGGTTGTTCCCTGGGACTGCACAGGGGGTGATTTCAGATCATAGAATCACCATCACATCCCAGGCTGGTTTGGGTTGGGAGGGACCTTAAAGCTCCTCCATCCCCACCCCCTGCCATGGTCAGGGACACCTCCCACCAGCCCAGGTTGCTCCAAGCCCCATCCAACCTGGGCTGAGACACTGCCAGGGATGGGGCAGCCACAGCTTCTCTGGGAAACCTGGCACAGGGGCTCAGCACCCTCACACCAAACTATTTCTCCCTTCCATCTCCTCTCCATCTCCCCTCTCCCATCTGGAAACCCTACCCCCTCATCCCATCCCTCCCTGCCCTTGTCCCCAGTCCCTCCCCAGCTTTCCTGGAGCCCCTTCAGTCACTGGAAGGTGCTCTGAGGTCTCCCCATTGCAGCCTTCTCTTCTCCAGCCTCAACACCCCCAACTCTCTCCCTGGTTCCAGAGCTGCTCCAGCCCTCCCAGAAGCTCCAGGACCTCCTCTGGACTCACTCCAACACCTCCATCTCCTTTTTGTGCTGGGGGGATCCATCTGGAGCAGGTTGTAGTGTTTTAGGATCCTCACTGAGTCCTCACCACTGAAACATGAGATGTTCCTTGGGGGTAGATGGTTTCTTTGTGATGGAAATGGGGTTGTTGGTGTAAGCATGAAGTGTTTTTATTTAAAGGTGGGAAGTGAAGCTTGATCCCACTTGGATAATTTGACCTCTTGCTGCCCTGATAAAAGTAACCATTGCCCAATTCATAAACTTTGAATCTGATCCATCTCTGAGAAGGAAGGAGAAAGCTCTCCCTGAAAACCAGCTTTACCATGGGTTAAAAATCAACCCAACTTCTGGGAATGCCTGGCACCAGGGGGTTGAAATCGAACACATTCTTGGTAGGTGTCTGGCATGTGTAGCATGCATCAAGTTAGGAAGAAAAAGAAATCAAGGATTTGGGGCTACCAAGTCGTGAAACCCTGAATGTTGGCCTGCCTTGACAGTTTCTGGCATGGGGATATGTACAGAGATGCTCCCAAGCATCATTCAGAGAGTTTCTACACTGTGGAAGGTTTATCCACCCAGAACAAACCAAATTCTGGAGCTCACCTTCAAGCTCTTGCTTCCCTGGGCACATACCTGGTCACAACTGGGCAGCTGGGGAAATTTTTGTGCTTTTCATCCCAGTTCCTAAGTGGTGGCAGCAGTGGCTCCACCTGAAGTTCCTGTGCAGATCCTGGTAGAGCTCCATGCCAGCAGCCTGCTGCTGCTCAGGACAGGTCTGATGCCATCTGGACATCCCATGGAGGTGCTTCCATTCCATAATTTGGTTTTTTTTCCCAGATAGACTCAGGTAGGGTTTTTCCAACCAGTACCAGTGAGTCCCACCTTGCACAAGCAGTCGGGCGGCGATGAGCGAGCGCTCGCAGCTCTCTGATATTTACTGTCAGCAGGATGAAAACAAATGAAAGAAGTGAGAAGACTTTCCTAGAGCAGACAGGAGGGGTGTGATGCTCTGGTCCCCACGGTGGCTGCTCTGCCCCTCAGCAGGTGACAGCCACCTTCCCTTTGCCACCGGCTGCGCCGCAGCCGCCGTGACCTAGAAAAGGAACGACTCCGCTTTCAAGAAGTAATAAAAAGTCAACCAGCAGCTGTAAACCAGAGAGGAACTTGTTCAAGCTTGTTATTTGAAAGATTAAAGTTCCTGCCTTGCCTTTATTTTCAGTCTACAGATGTCTGCGGGCTCAGTCGACTGATAATGAGAAAGTCTCTTCAAAGAGCCCCCCGAGCAGGTGACTTCTCTGTGCCCTTCCTTCTGGTCACCCCTTGGCTTTATTGTGTTCTGAACTTCTGGTTTCATTCTGCAGAGCAAGGGGCAGGGGATGCAAACACAGGCTGTGTGCTCCTGGAAGGTTCTGCAGAGCTGCACAATGGAGGATTTCAGTTTCTGTCAGTGCCAGAGGGCAGTTCTCATCCCCTGCACATCCAGGGATGTGTTAAACTTGTCAGAAAGGGGGGAAAAAAAAGTGAATGGGGATAAATTCTAGTGCCTCTCTGAGTAAAGAAAGCTAAATAGAGTTGCCTCGTTGTCCCTGGGTGTAAGGTTGTTGAAAGCAAAGAAAGAAGCTTCTAGCTACAAAACATCCTTGATTACAATTTACTCATCAGATGGACTGGGGTGTCCTAATTCATACCTTAAAAGATGTTTTCATTAGCATTCATTGGTATGGAAGAACAGAAAGCAGTATGTCTTATCTCCAAGTTAACAAGTTTTTAGCAGATAGTTGTGCAGTATTTCAGTTTTGCTCTGATGAAAATGACTGCTCCTTTTGTGGTTTTTTTTCTTTTTCCCCTGGGTTATCATTTTCCAGCCTGCCCTTAGCACTTGAGATGTAACAGATATGTAAAGTGGACTGAACTGTTGGGTCATCTCGCTTCCAGCTTTCAGATGGCAGCTTTCCTTAAATTGTTCCCATCTCTTTCTTTTTCAAATATCAGGCCATAAATTCAGCTCATGGACAGATGTTTCTGACAGCTGAATTACTCATCCATCAATTTGTAGCCCATAAAAACGGTGCCTGGAACACTCTGCATCATTGGACTCAAAGTTGGTAATTGCTGAAGACTCAGTTTCTTCAAAAAGACACACAAAAAAAAAAAAAAAAGAAAAAGAAAAAGAAAATAATAAGAAAACAAATAAAGAGGCACAATGTGGTGAACACAAACCAAGTAAAATAAAATGGATGGTGGGAGGAAAACCTGAATGATTGGCAACATAATCCTGTAAGACTGAAGTCAATGATGTGCCTGTGATTGGCCTTAGGGATTAGAAGTTCCTTAGTTGAAAAAGATGGTAGCCACCACTAAATGAGCTTCAGATACATGGTCTTCCAGGCAAAAAAGAGAGAAAGAAGAGGAAACAGCTGCTATTCCCTTGTGCCTTGTGTTGAAGTGAGGCTGAGCCCTGGGTTCCAGCAGGTTCCAGGTCCTGCCCAGCACTTTCTCCTCCAGCAAACATCTCCAGCCCCATCACCATGTCCAACCTCACCCAGGGCACTTGGGCTCAGGGTATGTTCCTGGCAAGGAAACTCCTTGGCTTGCTTGCTCTGGGCTGGGCTTGGCCTCTAGGTCCCTCTTGCCTCCAGCAGCTGGTGTCCAGGTTGGCAGAACAGAGCTCAGCAGGTTAGGTCACCTCACACGGGAGGTTTTGGCAGGGCTACTGATTGGCTGTGAAAATAATAAAAAGAAGATGTCATCAAGGGCAGTGTTGCATGGTCATGGGACCATTTGGGTTGGAAAAGACCTTTAAGATCATCCAGTCCAAACTTTAGCCAGTCCCATGCTGACCCTTGTCCCTCAGCTCTGACATCCCTCCAGGGATGGGGATTCAACCTGGGCCAGTGTTTGGTGACCCTTCCAGCCAACAGTTTTCTCCTCATCTCCAATCTGAACCTCCCTGGAGCAACCTGAGGCCATTTCCTCTCCTCCTCTCCCTCGTTCCTTGGCAGAAGAGCCCAAAGGCAGGAGCAGCTTTGGAGCTGGGCTGGGTTTTGCCTGAATTTACAGAGATTTGTCCCCCTGAGTCACTTCAGGGCCATGACTCTCCTTGGGAAGGAAGGAGACACAGGAGCCACCTGCCTGGTAAGGTTTGTGTTCAAAACCAGATAGCTCTGATTGTATTGCTGGGCAAAACTGTGGAAGAGAAGCCCCAGGGGTCATACAGCAGAAATGGGAGAAACACTGAGTGGGATTTGTCCCTCTGTGTTGTGCAGATAAATGAAATACCTGCCCAGGAACTGGACAGTGCTGTTTTATTCATATGGCTGCTAAAGAAAATTGGGGTGTTTTGTTGGGGTTTGGTTTCTTTTTTTGTTGGTTGTTCTTTTTGTATCTTTTTAGATTAAGGAAAAGAAATTGTTGCTGTTACAGATTGTAAAAACACCACTTTAAAGACCACCACAGGTTTTTTTTTCTAGAAGATACAGTGGACTAACTTCCATTTCATTGATTTCTCATTAATTAAAGGGACCCTTGTCTGACTTCTTTTGAGTCAATGAAGAAATCTGTGGCTGAAATCAATAGGCCAAGCAGGAGGGAGTAAGGATGTGTTTATTTTTTATAAACATAACTTTGCATAAAGGCAGTAATGTTTCACAGGATTAACTCCTCAGGAAATCTCTGTGTTCCAGTCTTTTAGAGAATGGAGTGGTTCCCAACAACAAATCCCTGCCCCACTCTCACAGTCCCCTTTCTCTGAAATACATTTAGCTTGAGGAAACAAAGATTTCTACATTTTTAAAGGTGGCCAAAACTAAAAAGGAGTCCCTGGGAAGCTTTCTGTGCTCTGGATGGACTGAACATGGGTTTGTTCTGCTAAATTCATCCCAGGTTAGACACCTGACCGTGCTGATAAATGCCCCAGCAACTGATGTGATTTTTTTCCTCAGTGCTTTGCAAGTGTTCTGTGGAAAACTCTTGTTTCAGCTTGGTCAAAATGCATTTCCCAAGATGTTTTTCATCCTTATTTTTGGAAGGCTTTGATGATAAGATTTTTTTTTTTTTTCTCCTTCAGAATTTTCTTTTCAAGCAAATCCTGATTCTCACTGATCTGAAAGCTGAGGACACACGAGCTGACATGCAGGCAGATGTGTTGTGGTTGTGTTTGCCTGTGTACTCTCTCTTTGAAGCATCAATCTTGAGTTGTTCAGATAAAAAGGCAAAGCCTGACTGCCAGGGAGAGGCTGTGCAGGGGAGTTCAGGGAAATGGGAGATGCTTCTCCCCACCCAAGGGAGATGGAGGAGATGCCCAGATCTCTGCAGGAAAAGGGGCAGCAAAGTGGGATGGTTCTTGGTGCTTTAGTGCCAAGCAAGTGCCCAAGAGCTTTGGGTTCCTCCTCTACATGCTCTGGCTTTGCAGAGCCTCCCCACTTTCATTCTAGGGGTTTCAAGGTGGTAGGAATCTAAATCCTGGGGTTTGGATGTCTTGGTGTGATGTGGCTCAGAATTCTGGCAATCTTTAAAAATATTGGACCAGAAAACCCTGGTTCCTCCAGCTGGTTGCATGACCCTTTGGCTCCCTACAGATCCCACCTGTATTTATTTATTTTTCCCTGTACCCCATCAGCAAGTCCAGGAGCTCAGGTTCTATGCTGCTTCTCAGCAGTTTTCAGATGTGTCAGCCCAGGTGCCAGTTCTGACCAGTTTCATTTTCCTACTGGAAAGAGAAAGCTGGGAACTGGATGGGGACAAACTGAGCACAGACTGATTTCCTTTATTTATTTCTTCAACAGCTGAGCTGAACAATCAGGCAGGGGGGACATTTGGTACCAAACCTCGTGACAGTGTTGAGATGCTGTGGGTTGTTTCTTTGGGGTTTTTTTCTTTGGGTTTTTTCTTTTTTTTTTTTTCTTTTTTTTTTTTTTTTTCTTTTTTTTTTTTTCTTTTTTTTTCTTCTTTTTTTTTCTTTTTTTTCTTTTTTTTTCTCTTTTTTTTTCTGGTTTCCATGGTAAAAATAAGAATTAGAACTGGTGTTGATTGCAAGGCAGAAATGTGTGTTGCTTCTTCTGGAGTAATAGCAATACCCAGTACTGGCTGAGGCTGCATGGAAATGAAATGAAAAATCAACTTGGTTTGCTTTACAAGGACTGAAATAATGGAGCTTCTGTAGTGGGTGTGTTTGGGTGGCTGTGGAAAAGGCTGATGCTCCAAAGCAGCAACAGAATTGGTTGGAAATTCATGAGTAGTGTTGGCAGCTGCAAAATGTAAATATGAAGTATTAATTATCAAAAATATTTGCCAGAGTCTCTGTTTGGGTATTCCCTTATCAAAACCCTGGCTCTAATGGGGAATATTTTTGCAGCAGAGCAGTGTAAGGAATCAGAAGTACCTCTGGATGACTTCCAGAAAACTGCCAGAAAGTCCTTATTAGCTCACTCACTGGCAGCACAGTCCTGTTAATACAGTACTCACAAATGGAGTTGGCAAGGAACATGCTGGCATAGAACATGTGGCTTAAAAAGCACTAATGAGGGCTGTTTCAAATAAAATAATTAGGTTTTTTTTATGTTGACAATTATTTCATTTTCTGCAGAGTTGGATGTTTCTCTAGTTCTTAATTTTTAGTGAAAGGGACAGACACAACCATGAAATCCTGTCTGGTTCTGTGCCACTCACTTTTGGGGCAGAACCAATTATTTTAATCTTCCTTTCAACTTCATCGTTGTTTTGGGGTTTTTTTCTAAATAAAATAAAACTTGCAATCCATTGCAAAGAACAAACCATAATAATCACAGTGCAAGTGAGATGATTTTTCATTAAAAGGACCAGCAGCTTTTGTGAGGTCTGCAGAGAAGTTTCTGTTCCAGCAGAGAGGCATCACTTTCTCTTTTTGGGGAAGCTATTTAGGAAAAGTAAAGAAAAATATAGAGACTTTAGGTTTCTTCTGCTTGTGGGCTGAATTAGTAGCAGAGAAATTTGTTTCCCACTTATGACCCTGTTATTTGCTGTTTATCATTTTCATTTTTAAGTCAGGTGCATGTGTCAGATAAAAGAGTCTTCATTATAAAGGTTTTTTGAGAAACTGTGCCAGGAACTGCACGTTGCTGTAACCACAGTGGTGATTCCAGCTGCTGCCACAGTTTGGGGTGGTCAGAAGTTCTGGGTAGAATGAAGTTTCTCAGAATTATTTTTATTGTAGTTTTTATGGTTTTTCTAGTGCGGGAGCAGGGCTGTGTGAACAAACCAGCATCCCTCTGAGAAAACAATCCTCATTTCCCTTGGCTATTTCTGCATGTTCAGCTGTACTCAAAGGACTTGCTAAAATAGCTGTGTTGAATTTAGAAACCTGAGAAGATGTTCCTGCTCATGGCAGGAGTGTTGCTCTGTGTGACCTTTAAAGGTCCCTTCCAACCCAAACCCAAAACACTTGCATGTTAAAATACAAGCTTGTTTTCTCTGCCTGGTGAGATCACTCAGTAAATGGACAGGCAGCCACATTTCTGTTTCTGGAAGCATTTTCTGGGCCAGCCACCTGGACCATATCCACGTGTCCTACATCCATCCCAGGGTGCTGAGCATCCCTCCTCATGGGCCCAACCAGAAGGTCCATGTGGGCAAAGTCCTTGTGTTACCACTTTAAAAGTCAACTGCAGATCTTCCCATAACCAACTTCAATACCTTCCCTGCAGCACACTCCTCACTTTGCCCTCAAGGACAATTCTCTGCTCCAGGCAAGGCTTATCCAGAACTGGGAGGGCTCCCTGACAGGTTCATGGTGCTTTATGCATTGTTCAACCTCTCTTAAAGGTCCTGGTGCCCCTTCTTCTTCTTTCTGCAATGTTGTGAATATCCTGGGAGCATTTAATGCAGGGCAGGATTCCATGTCTGCTTTACCTGGTGTTGGATGAGCAGCAGAGCCTCCTCTTGGCACCTTCCTGTTCTTTTCCAGCCTCAGTGCTGGTCACTTCTTTCCAGAGTTCTCAGGCTGCAGGATTTTCTGGGAGGTTTCTTTGAGATGAGAGCAGGAGGGATGTGCAGGATGGGCAGAGCAGGAGGGATGTGCAGGGTGGGCAGAGCAGGAGGGATGTGCAAGGTGGGCAGAGCAGGAGGGATGTGCAGGGTGGGCAGAGCAGGAGGGATGTGCAGGGTGGGCAGAGCAGGAGGGATGTGCAAGGTGAGCAGAGCAGGAGGGATGTGCAGGGTGGGCAGAGCAGGAGGGATGTGCAGGGTGGGCAGAGCAGGAGGAGCAGTTGCCCTGATTTGTGATGATCTTTGCTTCACCACCTGGGGGATGTCAGAAAAACTCCCTGCAGCTCCTGGGTGAGCAGGGATCTGGGACATGGATCTTATTCAGGGCTGTCCAAAAGGCTGAACTGATGTTAACCAAGCTGCACTTTTGGTTTTGTTATCTGTTTTGTTGGTCTCAGTACTTTGGTACAAAGAGGTGGCATCTGACAGGCTCTGTCAAACTGAAGTTTTTCATCAGCTCCCCTGGGATGATTTTTTGTTAAAGACAAAATATACAAGCACAGCTTTTCAGCCTCTTTATTATCTTTAACAATTCTTTGGAGCACATGGGAAGCCACTAAAAGAGGGATACTCCACAGTTCTAGGCTGTCAACGGGGGTACCCAGGCTCCTCAGCTCCTCTCTCCTCTTGTCCTGCTCCCCACCCATCTGTCCATCTGAGAGGTTCTGGTGCCAGGTTTGGGTCTCACTGACTGACACCCCATGCACGGGCAGGGTTTGTATCAGAGGGGGTCCCTCTGCCTTGCACATTGAGTGGTTTTCCCTTTTTGTCACTTCCTTTTACATTTCTAACCCAATCTGAGATTTTTTTCCCCCATCCATGACTTAACCCCTGTCAGCCCTGAAGAGCCCCCAGAGCCTGGAGCATGGCCCAGCCAGCAAACCCTGAAATAACAACCCAGATGGACTCTGCAGTGGTCCAACTCAAGCTCTGCAAGGCTCAAAGCAGAGTAAAACACACACTGACTTGGGGGCAAGCAAAGCAAAGATGATTTCTCGAGCTGTTCCATCACCCCAAGGCTTCCTCTTGCTTTTATTTTTATTTTTTCTCCACAGTCTGAGTTGCATTCAGTGGGCAGGAGGCTGTCCTGCTGTGCCATACTTGATCTGTGGCAGTATTGACCTCTTCATCCCTCTGCTCTGCATTTCAGGCATGGAGACCATAAACGGTGCTGCAGACCTCATGGATTTGGGGGAAATTCGGGAGATTTAGTGCTGGATGTCAGCAACCAGGGGATGGTTTCATTGCAGCAGTAGATCCAGGGTTTGGTACTAAAGGTTTTCTGTCCTCAGTGCTGTCCTGGTGGAGGTGTCCCAGGCAGGAGCTTCAGCACCCAGACAGATGTGGGCAGCTCAGTGGAACATCTCCTGGTGGCATCACTGAACCCCTAAAATTGTCTTGGGACCCCTGGTAAATATTTAACAGTTTTTTTCCTTTGTTTTCTGCAGCTTGTGTCTGGCATAAGGCAGAGTCTCTGCCAGTCCCAGGCCACTCTGCTGCCCAAATTGGAGATGATTTCTTCTCACCTCTAAGCTGGTTACACTCATTTCAGAGCCAGCATGGCAACTCCTTCTTGTGATGCCTCCTCAATTAGAATTTCTTTTTCCTTCTTCGTTTCTTGCTGTGGCATATAAACAAAGGAATCTATGGATTTTCATGTTGAAAACACTGTGCAATCTATAAAGCACAAAAATCTATGCTTTTTTTTTTTTTTTTTTTTAATGAAACAGCCTCTTGTTTGCTCATATTGACTTTTATTGCCATCTGAACTCCATCCATCTTGGAGCCTACAAGGTTTGCTGATAATTATGCACCAGGGCTGTTAGGGCAATGAGGTGGCATTTCAGTTCTTCAGAATGCTCTTTAGATTCCAGCCCTGCCCCGGGTGACAGAGGTGACACCTGGGGCCTCAAGCCAGGAGGCAGCACCCAGCTCAGGGAGGCAGAGCTGGCGCAGCCTCATCTGATGTGCAAGGTGGCAGAAAACACATCTGGCCAATGTTATTCTAAAATCATGGAGATAATGGGGTCATTAGACATGAGGAGAGAATTTACCTGCTCAGGTTTGGAGGGTTTGGAGGGATAGAATAGTAAATTCAGCCTCTGTAAGGTGATGAAATGACTGAAATTTAAAACACTTCTATTTTTCCCTTGCTTTGTTTGGTTTTTTCCCTTTCAATTTTTAAGGAGGAAAAAGGTTGTTTAACATTTGAACAAGTAGGTTGGAGACATGTGGGCAGGTTTGCAAAGCAATTTAGCCTCCTCAAGATGGAATAATCCAGTGAGATTTTGGAAAAAAAGGCTGCAGAAAGTGCTCAGGGGCTTAGACACCATCCCAACCCTGTCTCTTTGCTGCAGTCCCTGCCTGGTGAGCCCCAGAAATGCTCCTGAACTGGGTGAAATCAGGGGGTTTCCTGCATGCACCAAACTTCCCAGAACCTTTGGGCTCCCCAAGGTTTGGTGCAGGGCCAGGAGGGCAGAGGAGGCCAAAAAAGCAGCTGGGAGGCAGGGGTGTCCTCGTGATAAAATGGGTTTGCAATCGTGATAAATCATGATGAAATGGGTTTGCTTTCATCTGTTTGGTACAACACTGCTCCCTGGGGGGTTATCTCAGGCGGTTTGGGGTCCTGCTGTGTCTCTCACCCTTCCTGGGAGAGAAGGTTGAAGGAGGAGGCACCCAGGGGAGCTCAAGTCCATGGGTGCTCCTGGGCATTCCTAAGGTGAACACAACTGTCCCAACAGCTCTGACATTTGCATCCTTCTTTTGCTTTTAGGCTGGACAACAGCGTTGGTGGGAGCAGGAAATTACAGTGAATGGAAATATCCAAAAGGGAGAATTAATTACCTACAACCTGACAGAGCTGATCAAGCCCGAGGCATATGAAGTCCGTCTCACGCCCATCACCAGGTTTGGGGAGGGGGACTCAACGATTCGGGTCATCAAGTATAGTGGTAAGAAGTTCTTTGTGTACAAGGAAATGTCTTGTGGGACCCTGGGCAGACAACATGGGAAATGAAAGGGAATTCTGGGGACAAAAAGGGAAAAAAAAAAAAAAAAAAGATTGGCTCAGTGAAATAGCTTTGAGTTTGTTCTCAGCTTTTGACAGGTTGGGGGGCAATGGGTGTTGAAGGAGAATGCACAGAACAAGAAGGATTCTGAGGGTGTCAAAGCAGTGTTGTGATATCCTTAGAATGCATTTTTTCTCCCCAGGATGAGCACTTTTTGAGAAGTTTATATTTGAATGTCAATGCTTTTTTTTCTTTTTTAAATGACTGTTTCTAGTCCTGTGCAAGTGGGAAGGGACGTTTCTACATTTCCCTGTAAAAGGTCATGCTGTGACAAAGAGTTCTCCACTTTAATCCAACAAGAAAAGTATTTTTACCTCCTTCCATTCAGCCTCCCAGCATTACCAGCAATTAATTCATTGAGATATGAATACTCATCAAAATATTCACTGAATAACTTGTTGAGTGAATCAGTTGTTTAATGAAACATTATTTTGTTTGTCTTCTGTCTGATGGCAGTGAATGGGCAAGAGGTACCTTGGAGAGAGGGCAGCTCTCCTGGAGATACCCTGGGGAGGTTTGCAGTGGGAACCTGAGGTGCTGAGGTTTTGTAACTCAAAAGGGAAACCTGAGCTGAAGATTTGATTTCTGAACATGGAATCATGAAAATAGGGGTTTCTTATCTAGGGAACAGACTTCTTAACAGGGCCTTAGCTACAGGAGAAGGGATGATGGTTTGAACTGAGAAGGCGAGGAGAATTCAGGCTGGATATCAGGAAGATGGTTTTAACCCTGTGCAGGTTTCCCAGCAGAAGCTGTGGCTGCCCCATCCCTGGCAGTGTCTCAGCCCAGGTTGGATGGGGCTTGGAGCAAACCTGGGCTGGTGGGAGGTGTCCCTGACCATGGCAGGGGTTGGGATTAGGTGACCTTTAAGGTCCCTTCCAACCCAAACCATTCCATGATGCGATGTAAATTTTATCCCATGACTTTATTACTGACCAGTGCTGTTATGAGGAGAAAAAAACCCTCCACCCTTTAGGTCACTCAGTCACTGCTGCTCCTTTTTTCATGGTGGTTGTACCCTGGCAAGTCCCAGGAGGTTGATTAAGGTCTTGCCTATGGCTCCCAACCCTGCTGAGCTGGAGGTTTTTAATGAACCTAATGTGATTTACATTCCCAGCCCCTGCCTGGGCAGGAAGAACGCACCCGTTGCAGCATAAAAGGAGTATTTTGTCTAGTGCAATTTTTTTTTGGTCCCCTGCTAGAATCTGCCATTGAGCACAGATGTGACTAAATGCCCATTTGGTGCTGGGGAGGTGCCAATGCAGAAATCCAGGCTCCCAGGAGGGAGGGAGCCATTGCCTCCTGCCCAGATGGAGCCAGAGCCGCTGGAACCGCGCTCGTGCCGCCGCTCGGGCGCCAACCAATTTCACAGCTTCAGAGATCATGAGCCAGTATGCTAATCAGGAAGGAAAAAAAAAACCTAAAAAATGACTTCCTTTTGAAGAGGGATCCCAGAACCGGCTGGGGCTTTGTGTGGCTCGAATCTGCATTTTTATCTCAGCATTCATCCAGTGGCTATAGTGTCAGCAAACTATTAGCAGGCTCATTTTAAGGCTGTTACAGCTTCAGCTGGAAAATGATGATGACCTACAAGACATTATTGTAAGGCAAAGCCAATGCTTATAACCTGAAATGCTGGAATCTTAGAAGAGCAGTTAATGGGCTAGCAGGATACACAGCAGCAGGATGGCAGTGATGCGAGAAATCATTAGAAACACTACCCAGAAAATAAAAGCCATCATGTAAATGCTTCTGGAAAGGAGAGCTGAGATTTTTAATTTTTTTTTCTCTTTTTACTTTTTTTTGTTTGTTTGTTTAATTGTGAGACCTCAGACAAGGAGGAAAAGATTTGACTTTTCCTATTTTCAGTGGAGCTTTGTGTGTGTGTGTGTCTCAGTGTGCTCAGCTTTGATCCCTAGCCCAGAAGCTCATTGCCTCCAGGAGTGTCAGCCCATCCAGCCCTTCTCTCTCTCCCTCTTTCTTTTGTGGCCACAGAGCAGCTGGAGACTCCCTATGGACAAGGAGTCCCATGGACAAGACAAGGGGCAATGGGCACAAGTTGCTCCTGGGCAGATTCCCATTGGACACCAGAGGAAAATGTTTCCCCATGAGGACAGTCCAGAGCTTGGAAATGGTCTCCCAGGGGAAGGGGTGGATTCCCCCACTCTGGAAGTTTGGAAGTCTCAGCTCCAGGGGGTGCTGAACATCTCAGAGAAACAAGAAGATGAGAAGGGTTGGAGCAGAGGGGCCTTGGGGGCCCTTCCACCTGGCACTCTGGGATTCTCCTCCCACAATCCTAGGAATACTCTTTTTGGAGGGCCATGATCCAGGACCACGTCCATTCAGGTCTTGAATCTCTCCAGAGATGGAGCAACCTGTCTGATGCTCTGTCACCCTTGGGGTAAAAAAGCTTTTTCCTGAGGTTTAAACTGCCCAGATGTGGTTGTGTTGCTGCTGAGGATTCCCATTGCAGACATTCCTCCCCTTACTGTTTAAACCTCAGGCAGGCTGGTAGGACTCCATCCTTTTTTAAGAATGCAGCCAGTGTGAAGAGCAGAGCAGAGCAGATGCATGGCAGAGTGGCTAAAAATGGTGGCAGTGGTTTTGCTTTTAAGAAATACATTGGGTTTTACAGCTGAGTTTCATTTTTGTGCACACAGAGAGCAGGCAGGCCATGAACTACCTTGGTTTTACTTTGAGAGCTGAAGTTTGTCTTTGATAGCAGGACCATCCTGGCTGGGTACTGCCCAGAACTGATGCTCTAGGAGAGTTATAAAATGTGTCAGGATCAGTCTAGGGAGAAGAAGGTTTTTCCAGCTTTCTTTCAGGGGATGAATCACCCTCTGAACATGCCCATATCTTTCCAGTGACTTAAGAGACACTCCAATGACACTTCTAAATGAGGTGTCTTAACTTTTAGATGGCCAGAGCTTAAGCACATTAATCCTCCCTGTTTGGGTTATTCTCCTTATATGTGATACATCCCCCTTTCAATGAAAGCCCCCAACTGGAGATCACCGTGGTAATGTATAAACAGAACAGCTTCTGAAGTGCTAGCCCACTGGTAGCCATCTGAACATCCAAAATAAGGAGGGTATTAAAGCAGGAAACCCTCATGATGAGCTCTGTACAGTGGGACCTGGCAATGCAAAATACAAATTCTGCAGCAGCCAATCCCAGGAATCAAAAACCTACCCAAAGTGCAAGCATTTCACAGGCAGATCCCTCCCCTGCACTGAATTATTCTGTCTGCAGCCAAAAGATTGGGAGAAAAAAAAAAAAGAGCAACCCTCAGAGTTGGAGTGACACTGGTAATTGCAGCCAAGAGCACTCCCCAAAGTCTGGGATGGATCCATGTGTACACAGCCTGCTGAGTAACTACACACAGGGTGGTTTAATAGCACTAATGAGAGTTTTGTGGGCTCATACAAAACACAGATGTGTCAGAGTAACAGCAGAGATGTCTCAGGGTAATGGTTTAAATTTTATCCCCATCGCTTGACATAAATCTGTGTCTGATAGAAACTGCCTGGAAAGTCCTCCAACCACTTAACTACAACTCCACTGGTTTAATTTTATGGTTTCTGGGGACATATTTTAGAAGTTAAGCAGTGACTAAAGCAGCAAGTTGAGCTCCTTCCTATGAGAAAGCCACTGACTTGACATTAATACCACAGGTAGGTTAAATCAGCAGTGGGTAGATGATGGTGGCCACTGGCTTTATAGTCCAGCTTGTATGTTCTCAGAGGAGGTTTAGGCACTCCCCAGATACTATAGGGAAGAAGGTATATAATTGTGGTCATATTTTTTTAGTAGTATTAGTATTATTTTTATTATTGTTGTTATTATTATTTTAAGCTGCCCAAAAATAGAATTGTCACCAACTAGGATTTGTATAATAAATCTATAATAATAGGATCTATACATTTGCCAAGCCACACATTTCCAGTATTATCCAGTGTTGTAAATATTAAGTTAGGATTAATAGCTCTGATGAGAGGGAGGAAGCCTGGTCCTTGTAGTGTAACAGTATTTCCAGTGCAGAATAATTGCTCTGTGCAAACCAAGAGACTCTTGATCTTGATTAAAGGTTTTAGGTGCTGGCTGTACTGACCACAAATAACCAGTTTCCAAGCGTAGCAGCTGCACCCCCAGCATTGCTTCTGCTGACTTCTGCCTTTATGTTTTGATGGGTTTTTAAAGCTGTTTTTTTAAAGGAAGGATATAACCTTGCAGTCTCTGAAGGCCACCTCACTCCTAAGCTGAGCAAGTGTTGGGAAGGATGTGTGGGAAGTTCTGCCTTTATATAAATGTAGTTACACCTAACACACTCAGTGTGTAGCAAAGCCATTCAGCCCACACTTTTCTGCTGTGACCTGCACAAACACAGATCACAGGGAAAAATCCTCCATCCTGCCTCTAACCAAGACACTTTGCTCTCCTCCTGGGATCCTCCACCAGCAAAACTTTCCTGGCATCAGGAGCCAGGGGCAGCTGAGCAGAGGTACTGAGGTACACAGATTTTTCCTGACATTCCCAAAGTCAGCTTTGGGAATTTAATCCCTCAGCCACCCATTAATGTCCCTTTAGGCTGATTGAACTTGCTGCCAGGCACCTTCCCTTGCTGCAGGGAGAGCTGGAGCCATTGCACCTTGCCTTAGGGTAGCTAAAAAAGTGGGCTTTTTGGGGCTTGGTGGTTGGGTGTGCTGGGGTTTTCACCCTAGTTTCTAATGCTAAATAAGTTCAGCCTAACTGCTTTCATCTGTATTTCAGCTTTAGACAAGCAGGTAAAAAAAAAGGCTTGGGAAAAAAGGCTTTTTTTTTTTTTTTTTGGTTCTTCTATGAATAATCTGAGTAGTGTGACTCAAGGTGATGTGCTGATGGCAGGTTCCATGAAAGCCATATGTTCAGTTCCACCTCAAGCACCAGGAAAGGCAGATCCCAGTGATTTCAGCTAATTCCAAGTTCAATCACTCCAGGATTTCACAAAATGAATGTTTCTTGGAGAATGCAAAGTAATTTCTTCTGGCAAAAGCTATGGGTTTATCTAACCTGTAGTGATGCCCAAGGCTCTTCAGAAGATTGCAAAAATCTCTGCTCATTTCTTTCTGAGAAGGCAAAATCAAACAGCAGAGTTGCTGAGTTAGAGCTGGTTTGAGAACTTCAGACTGGATCTAGAACCACTCAGAGTCCTTGGGTGGGGTCACAAACCCACGTTTGAAAAGAGAATCACAGAATGTCTGTGGCTGGAGGAGACCCATGGGAGGTGATTCTTCCCCTGTACTCAGCGCTGGTTAGGCCACACCTCGAGTACTGTGTCCAGTTCTGGGCCCCTCAGTTTAAGAAGGATGTAGAGGTCCTGGAGCAGGTCCAAAGGAGGGCAACCAGGCTGGTGAAGGGACTCGAGCACAGGCCCTATGAGGAGAGGCTGAGGGAGCTGGGGCTGTTCAGCCTGAAGAAGAGGAGGCTCAGGGGAGACCTCATTGCTGTCTACAACTCCCTGAAAGGAGGCTGTAGCGAGGTGGGAACTGGACTCTTTTCACAGACGACCTTCAACAAGACAAGAGGACACAGTCTTAAGTTGTGCCAGGGGAGGTTTAGGTTAGATATTAGAAAGAATTTCTTCACGGAGAGGGTGATCAGGCATTGGAATGGACTGCCCGGTGAGGTGGTAGATTCTCCGTCCCTGGAGACATTTAAAAAAAGACTGGATGTGGCACTCAGTGCCATGGTCTAGCAACTGCTCCGGTGGGTCAAGGGTTGGACTAGATGATCTCTGAGGTCCCTTCCAACCCGGCTAATTCTATGATTCTATGATCCATTCCAGCCTTTGACAGCACAGCATGGGAAGGGCAGCAAGAAACCAGGGAACAACCAGGGAACAATAGGGAACAACCAGGGAACAATAGGGAACAACCAGGGAACAAGAGGGAACAAGAGGGAACAACCAGGGAAGAATAGGGAACAACCCTTGTGGTGCTGTCTGGCATTACCAGATGCACATGGGATTGGGAGAGAAAAGGTTATTTCACCTTTTCTGTTAGTAACACAGTTCCAACACCCAGCTTAGCATCCTGCTGCTTCTCACACACCTAAGGGCTTGCAGCAGAAGGGCTGTTCCCTGAGCCATCCATCCCCATCCTCCAGATCACCCCCTGCCAGGGAGCACAGAACTGCTCATTCCTCGTTCAAACCCCAGTATTGTGCAGGTTACTCTGGACCTGAGCCTGGGTTGCTGCTCCTGTGGTTAAAATACCCACAGGCACTGCTGGGGTTTGGCTGTCATCCTGTTTCAGTCTGTTAAAGTTATAAGGAAATGAAGCCCAATATTAAAGAATTACAGATGGGGAGGGTTTTGTAGTTTTGCCAAGGGTCTGAGAAATGAGAGTGCCCACTTTATCAGCCTCCCCAAAGATTCCCAGAGTCCAGCAGAGCCTCTGTGTCAGGGAGGGCATTGCCCAGACCCAAACAACATTTTGCAGCAGAGTTCATAGAATCCTAGAATGGTTTGGGTTGGGAGGGACCTTAAAGCTCCTCCATCCCCACCCCCTGCCATGGTCAGGGACACCTCCCACCAGCCCAGGTTGCTCCAAGCCCCATCCAACCTGGGCTGAGACACTGCCAGGGATGGGGCAGCCACAGCTTCTCTGGGAAACCTGGCACAGGGGCTCAGCACCCTCAAATTCACGATTTCCTTCCTAATACCTGATCTAGATCTACCTTCTTTCAGTTTGAAACTCTTCCCCCTCATCCAATCACTCCATGCTGATGAGACTTTGTAAAAAGTCCTCTCCAGCTTTTCTGGAGCCCCCTCAGAGTACTGGAGGGCTGAGCAGAGCATGACTTGTGTGGCCTTGGACCTGTCTGCATAAGAATGAGAAGATCTCCCTCCTCATGCCATGGGCTGGTTGGGTCAGCCTGGGATCAGTGAGTGGGCAGCCCCTGGCATTCCCCTTCTCCACCTTCTGCAGATGCAGAATGAACTTGCAAGGAGCAGCAGGAGAGGGTTGGGATGGGAGCTGATGAGTTGGCTCAAGGCTTCTCTGCAATGTTGGCAAAGTTATTTTTGATGTCTCCCAAGGTGAGGGATCAGTGTGGGTTGCTTCTGCCCTGGGGTGGGGGGTGTGGAGAGATGGGGTGCAGGATGAAGGGGGTTCTGCACTGCTGCTCCTCTGGCCTGGAGAGCAGCACCAAGGAGCAGCCGTGGTGGTGGCTCCTTGTCCCAGGCAGGAAGGGACCTCCCCAGCAGGCACAGCCTGTGCTGGCACCATCACAGCTGTCCAGGACAGCACACTTCACCTCCCTGGGTTCTTGGGTTTAATTTCTTTGAATTATATCCTGCCTAGAAGAGGGTTTATGTGCCAGAAGACTCTCATGGGTTCTTCTTGATCGCGCCTCTTGGTCTAATGAGATCAAACCTCTTCTCACAAACTTGCTGTGCTTATGTTTTCTCCTGCTTTTAAGTAGGGAAAATTTCCTTAAAAGGAAAGTTGGCATTTCTCAGAAGAATGCAAGTGCTGCCTGTTTGATAAGCCTTGTGTGTACACAGGCAGCTGAAATGGCAGTGAAGGGCTGCTCACTGAGCAGAGGGGGATTCATTATGTGAAGTGTTCCTGAGCAATGCTGAAATCAGACTTTAAGTGATGAGCAAGTTCTGCAGCAGAACCTCTGCTCCTGAGGAGCTCAGCCCCTCTGTAGTTTTCCATGGGATCCCATGCCAAGGCACTGCCCTGAGGTTTTGTCCCCATCCCCACAGTATCTGCCCCAAGAACCCAGGACTGATGCTCAGCTGCAGCATGTGGTACCCATCTGTATGTCCTGGTGATGGATGGGACAATCTGTTGTTTCTCCCTGAAACCACTGCCTCTGTTTGGGCCTGCTTTGCCACAAAACTTACTTAAAAAAGAACTTTTTCTGGCTGTGTCAGTGCAGGAGCCATGATCAAGGCCTTGAGAGGGAGGGAACAATGAGAGATGGAGGGGAATTTGAATGTTGATGACTGAGAAGTTCTTCTTTGTGCTAATTTTCTTTTTGCTCTGTCTTCCAGCTCCAGTGAATCCACATCTACGTAAGTATTTCTTTACCTTTCTAGCTTTTTATGTGTATGAAAAGCTGTCCTTGCATTCGTTGTCTCTCATGGCTAAAAAGTAAATGACAAATTCATCCCTTCCAGTCCCAGCCTGGGGACTTCAGGGATCTCCTTAGTGGGTGAGCTGGGCTGAAGGGGTTGTTGCTCCTGTTCTGCCAAGGTGCTAAACCAGGAGTAGGTGGGAGAAGGAAACCTTAGAGCTCCAGCTTCTTTCTTTGTCACTGCCCCAAACAGTTCAGCTACAGGAGACAGGAATGTTCTAAAACTAACTCACAGCTGAGGGCACTGGTGCTCAGCAGGTATGGATGAGGCCAGGGTTTGGCTGTGGCTGTAGATGGAAGTTCAAGTGCAGGGTAGGAACTGTGTCTGCACCTCGACAGGCACAGCAGGAATTGTGAAGAAAGAGTCAGTTTGTGTCATTTCCTGAATCCATTTCTCCTGCCACAGGAACTCTATGTTCAGGAGTTCTTCTGCTACTTCCAAAGGCAGTCAGCAGCTCATCTCCAGCTCTCAAGCCCAAAGAAGGATGTGTTTTCCTGCCGTGCAGACAGGAGTCACAAACCTCAGTTCTGCAGAGAAATGGGGACACCAAAAGGAGTTACTGGGGTGGGAAAATGTTCCAGACAAATTGCAAACTCTGACTCTGGTTTATGTGCCAGAGCTCGGGCAGGTTGCAGGGCAGGAAGGGACAAAAAGGCACCAAAACCCCACAAGGCAGGAGACCAGCAGGAGCTTTTGCATCCCCCAGGAAACCCACCCTGTTCCCCACATTTATCAACTTCATTATTCTCCTCCACACCACAGTCAATGCACCTTTTGCTGCCTCTACATATTGTGCCATTACTGTTGTTTTGAATAACAGCTCTGAAAATTATTCCTGGGTGGGGAATAGGATTTTGGGCTGTGGTTCTTGCTGGATTTTGGGCTGTGGTTCTTGCTGCTGAAATCAGCCCCAGGCTGAGCCATCAGCTCCTCTCCCCATCTCTCACAAGGCAGCTGAACCCCTCTGTAAACTTTAAACTTATTTGCAGAAGATCTTGTGCAGAAGATAGTGATGCATTATTAATGCTTTCATAGTGAAGCAGGGCTTAGTTCAAAGCTCATGGGAGCCAAAGGAACCACTCCCATTGACTTAAATGAGCAGTAGATGAGACCTTTGCTAATTAATATATTAAATACATACTCTCTGATGTGGAGAAAAAACCCTGCACTGCCATCCCAAGTGCCTCACACTGTAGTCCTCTCTGATTCCAAGACCTGAAGCTGTCTCATGTTTAAAAGCCTCTCTATAGCTCCAGGAGGCAGGTGGCAGGGGGTGGGTGGCATTGGGATGGCCACAGGGATGTGCTGGGAATGGCAGCTCCAGGCAGGGAGGACAAACCCAGAGTCTTCTCCATGTCTTTTCCCTCTGCTTTCCCACTCTGCCTCTCCCTGCACTGCTGGTGATGGGGAAGTTTGCTCAGCCCAGGGAGCTGCTTCCAGCATGTGACCAAAGAGATGGAGGGATTTTGGTTTCCTTCTTTTCCTTCTCATCCACAAAGATTCCTTGAGTGATACCCATTGACAGGGGGAAAATTGTGGCTTGCAAAGGGGTTCAAACCTCTAAGGAGAGAGGTTGTGTCTCCCATGATGAACCCAATCTCGCCATTATCCATGCTTTCCTCTAAAGTTCTTTTTTTTCCTCCTCCCTCCCACTCCTTTTGGGATGAATTTGGATTTTATTTACACTGTTGTGAAAGAATAAGAGCTGTGTTCAACGAGAAGAAGATATTTGTGTTCAAAACTGAAGTCATGGTCTTCCTGCTTCAGTTCTGGAATAATCCCATTGCATAAGTCCTTCCTTTTCTGGAATTGCTGCCACACATAAGGAAGTAGTTTCAAATGACTTAAAAACTGAGATACAGCCTTAGATCTACATTTTCTTTTGTACCATATAAGCCATTTAAGATAAGCTTTAAGGATTTCCTAGCAATTAGTGCAATTAGAAGTTACACCTGAATAATGGAGGAGATTGGATGTTAGTCATATTCAACATTAATTTTCTGGAAATAGAGTGTTTTACCTTGAGAACAGTTCCAGGTTTTGTCTTAATTGGCAGTGAAATTATTAATAATCTGAATTGTTAATAACCTGACTTTACTTCCAGAGGTGGGCATGTGCTCTGACAAAAAGTGACCACTATCTCTGATTTTGATTACCCCATGATGGGCTGAGTGGTGGCATGAGCTGGAGCACCCATGGGTGCTTGGGAAAGGGCTTTTTGTGCCCCATTAATGAACAGGACTGGACTCCCCAGATCTGTTTAAATGCTTCTCCTCCTTGATAAATAAAAGAATTGGGGTAATCCCGAGGAAAGATTTCCCATTTTCATTCCTTTTGTCTTGTTTTTAGAAGTGTTTAGTGCCAAGAATACTTAGCTCTAACCTTTTCCCAGTGTATTCCAAATGGCTGAGTTCCACAGAAAACCAGTGTTTTCCTCTTAAACACATGGCCAGCTTTTACTTACCTTTTTTCATCTGTCCTGAATATTTTATGTTCTTTTTAACTGTTCTGCTGATGTGGAGTTTCTTAATGAAGCTCTGAGGGCATGGTGCAATATGCAAATGGAGGAACTGGAGGGGCAATGTTAGAAACTGCTGAATGCTTGAAAACGCTTTGTGTTAATTCACTTTGCTTCAGGACTGGGTCTGGCAGTCAGAATTTTTGTCTTTTACTTAATTCTTTTGCCCTTTGTTGCCATGATGCTGTGGGGAAGCAGCACCCTTTGTACTGTAGGGAGGGTTGGCATCAGTAGGGGTGGCAACCAAATGCACAACAGTGATACCCAAGTGAGTTTGGAGCTCCACGTGTCTAAAAGGTGTTCTTGGGGATGAGAGGTGCAGGTGACATGCTGTTCAGGGGGCTTCACATGAGTCCTTTTGTCTTTCAAGAGCTTTGGCAGGGTCTTTGTGTCCTCTTCCTCATCGTTGGGGTAAAGGTGGAGATGTCACCCCACATCTGTTCTCTCTCCAAGGGTTTTGGGTGTCATCTGCCCATGTGTGTTCCTTGTGCCTCATTCTTTGGTCTGCTCATCTCAGACAGAACCACAATCAGGCCTCTACTTGTGTCCCTCCCCTGCAGGGCTCAGGATGGGGCTGTCCCAGGGTTTCTGTAGTGCCACTTCTTTACAGGGCAACATTGAGGATGCAGAGACCTTGCTGCCAGACCCAAGCCAAGGTGCAAGGTCCTGAAATCAGCTCCTCATCCTGCTGAAGGTGATCAGGCATTTTCCCAGTTCAGGAAGTGTTTTTCAGGAAATTAATTCTTCTGAGGGATCTCCTGGATGGATTTCCCTCAAGTCCATCTGCTCAAGGTGCAGTGGATTGCAGTTTCCTGAGAACCTCTTTGACCAGGCTTGTTCTGGAAGGGGTGCAGGTTGTGTTCCTCAGTGGATGGGCAGAAGCAGAAGAGGAAGGCTCAGAAGTCCCTCCTGATACACCCTGTGCTTTGGGATGGATTTTTCAAGCCTGCTTTTTCAGCCTGCAGCATTACCTGATTTTAAATAAGCTGCAGAGCAGCATCCTTGCTTAGTGGTACATATCCAAGCTAAGCTCCAGGTCCCTCTGTCTTCACTGATTTAGAGTGAAGCTCCAGTGGCTTAAGTGGATTTATAGTTCACCCAAACCCCAAACCTGCAAACATTTATATGCCTTCTCAATTTAACACAGATGAATAATCCCACGACGCCTGGTGTTAGAGTTCCTCATAACAATGAATATAAATTGCAGCCCTAGAAAGAAGGCTGTAGCTGCCACAGTCTGCAGACAGCTACATTTTCCCTGGAGAAGAGAGATTTGCTCATTTTTTTTAGATAAATCAATTGACTTGGAAGAGTAAACTCAGCAGGAACTGTTCATGTGCATAAAATTAAACTTTGGCACTTTTTTACAAGGTGGGGACTTCTGTTCTGAGATGGAAACTGAGCCTTGAGGCTCTGCTTTATTTGGGCTCCTAAGTGTCTGACAGCAGGGCTTCCTCATCCCATTATAACCCAGCAGGAAGGATCACTGGACTGGTGTGTCTGTTGGACCATTCTTTCATAAAGGGGAGAATCCCAGTAATCATCTGTGGGCTTCTTGGCATTTTTAGTCTTCAGACCCAAGCTTTAACCACTTGACCTCAAGTAGGTGGCAGAAATCTTTGTGATGCAGTCACCTGTTGTGCCCATATAGGTCTGGGGACACCTAAGCCCAGGTGTTTGTCTGATGAGTTATTGTAGCCCAGTGACTGGGACTCAATGCTCTTCCTCAGCAATCCCTTCATGTGATTCCCTCTCCTGACTTTTAGAGATTTTTTTCATGTCTAAAGCTGCTTTGCTTTCATTTTAGCTATTATCTGCTCTCCCAGCCCTACTGAAAGCCAAGCATAGTTCAGGTGTCACTTGAAGCTAAGGTTTTGGAAAGCTGCTGTCCTCTTTCCCCTGATATTCTTACCCCAAAACCAAAATAACCCACTTCTCACTTTTTTTCTTTTTTCCCCATAGTTCATGTTTTATGGACAGGTGTCTGTTCTTGTCAGCTTTTTAGGCATGCTAGCAGGGTAAGGAGAGACAGGGGCTCTAAGGGCAGTACCTGGAAAGTGAGTTGGAGCTCTACAGGAACACTGTAGGATTAATTCAGATACCTCTGGTTTGCAGTGCTGTCAGTCAGCATCATCCCAGGGTGTGCTTGTTGCCCATGGCCAAGTCCTTGGCAAAGAACAGAGAGGAGGGATAGCTTCATCCACTAAATTTCTGCTCCTTTGGTGCCTTGGCAGGAGAGTTCCACTGTGGGTTTGAGGATGGTAACATTTGCCTTTTCACTCAAGATGACACGGACAATTTTGACTGGACAAAACAAAGCACTGCCACCAGGGACACAAAATACACCCCCAACACGGGGCCAAACGCCGACCGGACGGGCTCCAAGGAAGGTAAGAGGGATGCAATCCTGGCATAAGGATCTCTGCTGCTCCAGGGGGTGGGGGACATCTCCAGGACAGCCAGCTATGTCAGTTGTCCTCATCAGCCCCAGAAGCAGCAAATTGCAAGGGCTCCTAAACAAACTGTGCATGGCTGGTCCCCAGGCACAGCCCCCTGCAAGTGCCATGGAACACCTTGTGCTGCTTCTGCTCAAAGTGATGGCTTTCACCTGACAGTGGGGAAATATTCCAGCACATCTTGAAATGTTCTTCATTTAAATTCTAACTCAGACTCTATCTCAGACCATCACAAAGAGGTTTCATGGGGTTTTTTTATTATTATTATTATTTTTGGCCCCGTTTTCACTCTGGGTGTTGCTAGAATGTGTAATTTTCAGTCTGCTGCCCCAGTGAACAGAAGTGTGGCACCTTGCCTGCAGTGGGTATTTGTATTTGAAAAGTCAGGCATCTTGTGCTGAATTTCTCAAGTACTGCAGTAACTCAGGGTATTTTATTGTGTGCTCCCTGCTTCCAATACCAAAGGGGGAGGGGAAAGTCATACTGCATTGGATTTGCTTGCTTGGATTAAGTTTTCTCTGTTGGTGACACAGTCTGGGATGGGAATAAGCTCATTTAAATCATTAGGAAATAATTAATAAAATAAATATATTGATCAGAATAAATTAATATTGTGAAAGTGGGCTTTCTACCCTGTGATTGACATGGGTGCTTGCAAATGTTCCTTGAGAGGTTTCCATCCAAATATTTTTCCCTTTATGTGAAAAGTCCTCCTTGCTCACTGTCTATAGGGAGCAAACTGCAACCTTGAGACTGAAGCCTGAACCCTCCCAGAAAGATTTTTTTCCTTTTCTTCTGCATATCCAATGTTACATCAATTGATGATGGTTTTGAGTGCTGACCTGCTAGCTCTGCTCTAACTCTGGGTAGAGAACATGTCTGAAACAGCTGTGAAAAACACATGGGATTAATGCAGGGCTTCTTACACTGGTGTGTAGTGAGAGGAGAGGGGAAATGGGTTCAGACTTGAAGAGGAGAGATTGAGGTTGGACATTAGGAAGAAATAGTTTGTTGTGAGGGTGCTGAGCACCTGTGCCAGGTTTCCCAGAGAAGCTGTGGCTGCCCCATCCCTGGCAGTGTCTCAGCCCAGGTTGGATGGGGCTTGGAGCAACCTGGGCTGGTGGGAGGTGTCCCTGACCATGGCAGGGGGTGGGGATGGAGGAGCTTTAAGGCCCCTCCCAACCCAAACAATTCTGATTTGATATGATAAGGTATGATATGGTATGATATGATATGATATGATATGGTATGATATGATATGATATGGTATGATACGATACGATATGGTATGATACGATACGATATGATACGATACGATATGAAGTCCATGGTGCAGTCAGATGGGTGTGGAAAAAGAATCGAGGTGTTCTGTAGCCTGGTCTCTCCCTGCAGGTACATGTGTTGGGTTTTAAAGACTTGCAAGTTAACTATTTCCTGGTGGTCTCCTCCTAGGTTTCTACATGTACATCGAGACCTCCCGGCCCAGGCTGGAAGGAGAGAAAGCCAGACTGGTCAGTCCTGTGTTCAGCGTCGCTCCAAAAAACCCCTATGGAGCCACCAACACAGCCTATTGCTTCAGCTTCTACTATCACATGTATGGACAGCACATAGGTGAGAGGAAGCCAATGACTTGGGCTTTTAACCAACCTGGGGAACAATTCCTGTGAGGAGAGGGTGTGGGACCTGGGAATGTTCAGTCTGGAGAAGAGGAGGATGAGAGGAGAGCTCATTGCCCTCTGCAGCTCCCTGAGAGGAGGGTACAGGGAGGTGGGTGCTGGGCTCTGCTCTCCTGGGAGCAATGACAGGACCAGAGGAAATGGGCTGGAGCTGCCCCAGGGGAGGTTTAGGTTAGATCTGAGGAAGAATTTCTGTACTGAGAGAGCAGTCAGACATTGGAAAGGGCTGTCCAGGAGGTGATGGAGTCACCAGCCCTGGGGGGATTCAAAAACCCCAGAGATGAGGCACTTCAGGACGTGCTCTGGTGGCTGGTACAGATATTGAGATGTATTTTCTTTGGGGGGATGTTGACAGTTGGACACAGTGATCTTAGAGGTCTTTCTTAACTGTGACAATTTAGTGATTTTCTCCCAAATAGTGGGAGAAATATCCACGTGGTTGAAGCACAGGACTGCCAACACCTGTAAGGCCAGCTGCAGACAAAGCAAGGAGAGGTGCCTGGGAGCACCATAATTGTGTCTCCCACTGCTCAGCCCTGCCAGCAATTGCCCCTCTTAAGCCTGGGGAGTATTTTCATAGAATCATAGAATCATAGAATCCTTGGGGTTGGAAGGGACCTCGAAAGATCATCTAGTCCAACCCCCCCTGCCAGAGCAGGGCCACCTGGAGTACATCATGCAGGAACGTGTCCAAGCGGGTTTTGAATGTCTCCAGTGAAGGAGACTCCACGACCCCCCTGGGCAGCCTGTTCCAGGGCTCTGTCACCCTTACAGGAAAAAAATTTTGTGCATTCCTGAAGTCTTGAGCATGGAAACCTTAGAGCACAGAAAGCATGGAGCTGATATTTTTGAGGATTTAGCTTGATCCTGCCCCAGTGTTTTGAGTCCCTCCTGGCCAGGCTGAGGATCAAGCAGCTCCATGGCACAGCACACAGGTCCCTGGGAAAAGTCAGGAACAAGTTGCTCACAAGCTGTGGGAATGTGGATTTTCAAGGTTTAGCTGCAACTCCGTTTTCCACCATAGCTCTTTCCACACAAGCATTTGATTTCTGTGCATAGTTTAAAAACAAAAAACTAAAAAAAAAAGGTGGGAAAATACAGAAATATAAACAACTCCTGATTTTCCTAAATCCTTGAAATCCTCATGGGGTGCTTGGTGCTCACCAATGTGACAAGAAGCTTTCCAGTGCCAAGCTGACCTGACTTGATGTATTTTTATCTCTCTTTCAAAGGCAAGAACACCTTCAGAGTGCATTCTGGTGGCTGCTTTGGGAAACCTGCTCATCCCTCCAGGCAGAGCTCAGGCTTTAAACAGAGCAGACAAGTTCACTTAGTTTTTGGCTTGTTGTCACTGCACTGCTGAGCATGGGAACACAGCCTCAGGTTTAAATCCTCCTGGTTCAGGAGCTTGGCTGTTTATTGGAAGGAAGCCACTGAGCCGTGCCATGCTTAGAGAAAAAAATATCAATTCCCCTGTGTGGTCATGTAGCAAGAGTATTGCTGGTATTAGATAGCAGAGAGCAAAGTTACAAACATGAAGGGTCAAAGAGTTTGTCTGGAATACTTTAAGTCTGGGATAAAGGATATAAAATAAGCAGACACAGAGGCTGAAGTCTGTCCACAAAGAAGTGACCTCTCACTGGGACAATTCTGGTTTTTTTTCTGGGCTACATTTACAGCACGTTTGGTGTCTTTAGCTTTTTGGCTGAGATTGCTCTGTCTTGTTTGGGTTTAAATTCATGAATCACCATGTATGATGCTGGCTGATGAAGGAGCTGACCCAGGGGTGAAGGTGGTGACAGTGATGGGCAAGGCTCATAGTCCCAGAGCATTTGTTCCTGGCAGTGTGGACACCAAAATGGCTCAGTGTCACTTTTCTCCTATAGTGATCCAAAGCAGAGGTAGCATCCTTTTAGCTGCTGTTCCAAGGGATCTGCTTCTGAAGAGCTTGGTACAGAATTGCTTATTGTTCTGCCTTGAAAGAGCAGGCTGACAGCAAAATAGTGAACTAATACCATCAGATGTGTTTGAGTGCACCCTCGTGCACATCTACTGCTAAATCCAGCATTTTAATTCCTCACGATGACAAAATATTATGAAACACATGAGAATGCAAATGCATAGAAGGAATAAATGCTGGAATCAGCAGATTCAGACCATTTGGTTCCCCAGATGTGAACTCTCTCTCACTGACATTGCTCACGTGAGGCCACTGAAAAGGAAAGCCCAAGGAGTGAGGATTTGCTGTGACTTCTGTGATTTACAGCTCATGACTGCTGTGTGAGTGGTATTGATGAGCTAACTTCTTGGATCAATATTTAAAGGTTTGTGGTCTTGGAATTTAGTTGGAGTTAGGAAAGGGATTTGCCCGGACAAACCAAACCTACTCATGAGACAACATGGTGGATGCTGGATCCTTGTGGTCAGGATGGCCACTGCCCTCCTGGCTGGGCTATCATGGGCAGACCATGGCCAGCAGGTCAAGGAGGGGATTATTGATTGGGTTTTTTTTACTCTAAATGTGCCCAAACACTGGCAGAGGGTGCCCAGAGGTTGTGTTTTTAGAGCCAGCCAACATCTGGTTGCACATGGACCTTGGGGAACCTGCTCCAACCAGCCATGCTTTGGGCAGGATATTTGGGCAGTCCAATCTCCAGGGGTGCCTCCAACCTCAGCAGTTCTGTGGGAAATATTTAATTGGCGACAGGTTTTCCTTCAGAAGAATTACATTTTATTAAGGATTAATCTCCTGTGGATAATTCCAAATCTCATTGCTAAACCAGAGTGACTCTGTTGTCACAAGCTGTTAGAAGCTTTGACCCTTCACCCCTGTGCTGGAATTTGCAGACAATTTATGGAAGGTGCTGCTGGTCCCTGGCTGGGCATGGGTGCTGTGATGTGCACTGCCAGCTCAGGGCTTCCTTCACCAGAGCAGGATGGGAGCTGTTGGCTGGAGACCTCCCAAGTGATCCCTGGGCTGAAAACTCTCTCTTCTGAATAACCTTGAGCTGCTGATTCTTGACCTGACTTCACTGCAAATGTAAAGTGTCTTGCAGGGGAATTTGCCTTAAATAAATGCCAGCCTGTTCCTTTTGAACACCGTGTTTGGAGAGGAGACCTGGCCATTAAACTTCGATTTTTCATCCCAAGTGCTGCAGCAGTGTTCAGCAGACCTTGGGGCTGCAAGTCAGCATTTCTGCTGGGCTGCTTTATTCTTCCTAGTTATCAATATCCATACAACTTCCAGCCTGGTTTAGGGTTGTTTTTTCCCATATTTCAGGGGCAAAGTACTCGTGGCTGGAGTAGCTCTGGAGCCAGGGAGAGAGTTGGGGTTGTTCAGGCTGGAGAAGAGAAGGCTGCAATGGGGAGACCTTAGAGCACCTTCCAGTGCCTGAAGGGGCTCCAGGAAAGCTGGGGAGGGACTGGGGACAAGGGCAGGGAGGGATGGGATGAGGGGGAAGGGTTTCCAGATGGAAGAGAGATGAGATGTGAGGAAGAAATAGTTTGTTGTGAGGGTGCTGAGCCCCTGTGCCAGGTTTCCCAGAGAAGCTGTGGCTGCCCCATCCCTGGCAGTGTCTCAGCCCAGGTTGGATGGGGCTTGGAGCAACCTGGGCTGGTGGGAGGTGTCCCTGACCATGGCAGGGGGGTAGCAATAGAGGAGCTTTAAGGTCCTTCCCAACCCAAACCATCCTATGATTCTCTACTTTGTTTCCAAATCAGTTCCTGTGCTTATAAAAATCTTTCTAAATTTCTGACAAGATTTGGAACAATCCTTATTAAAATGGGAAACGTATCTGGACCAATGTTCTGTTGCTGGTGTGGACTGCTCTTGGAGGCTTAGGGGAAAGATATTTCAGGCAACATTCCTAAAAATGAGTGACCCCAGGGACATCAGTGTGAGAATCTGGCTGTTGTGCTCTGCTGAAAACAAACAGCTGACCAGTTTATCCAGCTCAGCTCCTGTGCGTGCTGTTCAGGTCTTTGGGGTCTCTGGAGAAGATGCTGAACATTTTGCAGTGATCAGGAGAGGTACCTGGGAGGCTCTGCAGGCAGCAGAGCAGTGATCTGAGATGAGCACTTGAGCTGCAGCCAGGCTCTGATGAGATAACCAGGGAGCCTTGGTGGTTACGTTCAGACAGGTAGAGGTTTGTTCTGTTTGGGTTGGGTTTTTTTGTTTTGTGTTTTACCTGAAATGAATGGTTCTTCCTTACAAGTGAGGTTGTAATTGCTGTCAGATCACCCAGAGCTAACTCAGAGAGTACTGCCTGCCAGGGCCAGCATCTCTGCTGCTCTTCAAAAGGAGAAGACAGATTATTCCTGAAGAGTAGGAGAAATACAAGTTCCCATTGCTTGACTTGCAGCAAACAATAAGGTATTGTTGGGGAACAGCAAAATGAAGAGTTGCTCCACTTGTTGTGTCTGTGTCGAGACAGAAAGAGGTTGGAGTTCCATTAGAGCTGTCAGCAGCTTTTAAAACAATCTCTCTGTTCAATTTTTCCATCTCCACCCCCTCCCCCCCCCAAAAAAGGGGCATTTCTCAGGGATGCTCCAAGAGCAGTATTTTTTCTTATCATTTGAGAGCAGGTGAGAGCAGCTCCAGCAGTGAGGGAGAGGCAGGAACATCCACAGTAACCAACCTGCTGGACAACCACTGAGCCCCTCTGTACAGCAGTGCTTGTTTTGTACAGCCAGTGAAACTGCTGTCATTCTGCTGTTAATTTGAGGAATTTACATGAGGCAGAGAGCCTGAGTGTGCTGTGAACAGACTTGAGTATCTGTAACCTCAGGAGTGATGGAATTACATGCTTTTGAGACCTAAATTATTCAGTTATTACCAACAGCCCTGCGGCATGGGCTGCATCAGCCTGCACCAGTGGCTGGAAAAAAGAGCCAGGAATTCATGCTTTGCTTGATACGATCAGAGTGCTGGAGCAGCTCCCTGGGAAGCCAGGCTGAGGGTTTAGGGCTGTTCAGCCTGGAGAAAAGGAGGCTCCAAGGTGACCTAAGAGCAGCTTTCCAGTATCTGAAGGGGCTACAAGAAGCTTGAAGAAGGGAGACTTAGGTTAGAAATCAGGGGGAAATTCTTAAGTACGAGGATGGTGAGCCTCTGGTTGCCCAGGTTTCCCAGAGAAGCTGTGGCTGCCCCATCCCTGGCAGTGTCTCAGCCCAGGTTGGATGGGGCTTGGAGCAACCTGGGCTGGTGGGAGGTGTCCCTGACCATGGCAGGGGGTGGCAATGGAGGAGATTTAAGGTCTTTTCCTACCCAACCCAGTCTGGGATTCTATGATTCATTCTGATACAGGCATTGCTTTTTGTCTTGTTTGGAAAATAGGAATCTATATAACTCTTTTATAGGTGTAATTATCCTTGGCTAAGACCCTGCCTTCATTTCAGACCACAGACCCTTCATACCTGTTGGGAAGAGTCATGGAGAGAAGCAGCTGGGAGGGAAGGGAGATATTCCTGAATAACCTCCCCCTTGTCCAAGAGCTGATGTTGCTGTCTGTGAGAGGGCTGTGGCTGAGCAGCTGCTTGCTGGAAGCAGCCCTGAGATGGGTTACAGGGCTGGGCTGTCTCAGGGACCTCTCTGATCACCTTCTTGTGAGCCCTTTCAGGGCTTTGTGGTGTGCCCAGCAGTGGGTGTGGGGACAGAGCATCCTCCTTGGAAGCTCTGCTTCCTCTGTGCTGCCTCTGCACTTGGAAAAAGAAAAGGCTGGGGTGGGGAGCAGGTGGGAGCCACCCTGCCCCCCAGTTGCTCCAGCCAGGATTGCTTTGCCCTCCTCCTTCACAGAAGATGGATGGCCTCATTCTGGGCACCCTGGTGAAACAGACGTGATGGGAATAGCTGCTGCCCATTAGGCCTTTAGCCTTATGTTTTTCAAGGCAGTGAGTTTTTGCTGTTCCTAAAGAAATAAGAACTTTTTATTAGCAGGAGCTGAGTCACTGGGCAGCTGCCTTG
This sequence comes from Calypte anna, assembly GCF_003957555.1. Lineage (NCBI taxonomy): Eukaryota > Metazoa > Chordata > Aves > Apodiformes > Trochilidae > Calypte > Calypte anna. Next base: position 42,692,610 of record NC_044251.1, read on the forward strand.
GATCCGAGAGGTTTCATTTTTTTACAAATATAATTTGGGTGAGCTTGCCAGCTGCTGTGCCTAATGCCCTAAAAAACAAAAAACCCCAACCAGTAGTCTGGTGTGAACTCAACTGGCTGAACTTCCTCAAATCAAGGCAAATGCAATGTTATATATGGTACAAAGAGACAGCACTGCCCCACACATCTCTGGTAACAGTGCTGGGCAAGGAGGGAGAACATCTCCAAACTCTGGGAGTGATAAATGAGCATTTGCTGCCTCTTGGTGCAATCAGGACACGTTTGTTTCTGCTCATGCTCTGAGTGAGGTTAACCAGAAAGGCTGCTGAATGCAGACCTCCTGCTGTAGAGAAACAAGATAAACCAGGTGCCTCGAGTTGCCAAAGAGTGGGTGTGAGTCCACCTGTGCCTGGTTAGGGCAGACCCCCTATTACCAGGGGGCCAATAAAGGTGGGACACACACCCACAGAGCTCAGCTCACTCTGGTGCAAGGCAATGGAGAGGTCAGCAGCTCGTTGAGCCTCAGGAGCAAGAAAGGCTCCTCCTGCAACATCCTGCTGCCTGTTGCAAATAATGTCTGTGCTGCACCCATCACTTCATGGTCAGCAGTGGGGAATGACCTTGTGGGGCTTTTCTGCACAGTGAGGGACTTTGCTGAGGTTGTTTTACCTTAGAGGATTATGTTGGCCTTCAAGAATTCTCCTAAGCAGGGTTAAGGGCATCACATCTCTCTCTGAGACCAGCCAGGCTCTCCTGGCACTCCATGGGTTACATGATGTCCAGAGTAAAGAAGTTGAACAGTCCTCATCAGCCAGAGCTAACCATAAAGCAACCAAGTTGCTTGTTGGCCCTTGGGTAGGGAGGTTCTGAAGCCCTTTTTTGCAGTAAAGCCCTGGCCCATCCATCAGCAGGCTGACCCAGGGCACTTCTCCACCTCTCTTGCAGGAAGCCTCAACGTTTACCTGCGGCTGAAGGGTCAGACGGCGATGGAGAACCCCCTGTGGTCCTCGAGTGGGAATAAGGGACAGCACTGGAACCAAGCCCGGGTTAATATCAACCCCCCAACTTCATTTCAGGTAAGAGCTTCTGCACTGCTCACCAGGACCCGGAATATTCAGGTTTTGGAGGGGAAGAGCTGTTGTCTGTCAGGGTTTAACACTGCCCAGCAATGAAACTCAATGCCAGATGCTCCCTGTTCATCCCCATCCCCTCCCTGATAAAAGAAGGAGAGAGAAAAAGGGAGAGAGACTGATGGGTTGGGAACTAAACTACACAGCTTGAATGGAACAGGAATGAGAAACAGGAAAAATGACTCAATCTATACAAATAGACAGGAAAATTGATCCCAGGTTCCTCCCTCTCTCCCCCAATAACTCTCACATCCCCAGTGAGGCTGCAGGGCAGCCCTGGGAAAGTCCAGGCTGGAATCCTGGGGTCAGGAGCAGTTGGGAGCTGGAGGCAGGAACACACAGATTCAGGCTGGGATGGATCAGGAGCACAGGCAGAGGAAGGGATGGAATCCTCCCAGGATGCTGAAGCAAAGAGGGAGAGGGGAAGAAGGGGAAGCAGGAAGGGGTTTGACCCTGGTGATCCCTCCAGTTTCTGCTGAGGATGAGGTGTATGGGATGGAATCCTCTGTTTGGTCAGTTTTGGTCATTTCTCTTGTCTGTTCCTCCCCAAAGGAGGTTCCAGGTGTGAGCTCTTGACTCCTTTTCTCCTTCCAGAGGGCAAAATGTTCCTCAGAGCTGAGCAGTGCCCTTGGTTCTGCACCCCAGGCTCTGGCTGTACCTGTAAATATTGAGTGGGATCAGTCCCAGCAGCAGCCACTGCCTGAGAAACTTGCTGTTCATTTCAGCAGTGCAGCTGCTTACAAGAGACTGAGCTGAAAGCAGAAGTACAAGACAGAAAATCCCCTTTATCCTGGCCCAAAGCAGGACTCCTGTGTACGCTCACCCTTCCCTTCTGAAACAGGGTTTGACAGCTTTGGGTTCTGGAAGCTGCTTTATGGGCAGAGAGTTGCTTTAAATCTTTAATGGCAGAGCAGCAGCTCTTTGGTTGAAGACAAAAAGGCTTTGGGTTTGGTCCCTGCTCGATGGGCTCGGTCCAGTTGCAGCAGGGGAGGTTCAGAGTGGGTATCAGGAAAAATTTCTTCCCTGCAGGGATGGTGCAGCACTGGAACAGGTTGTCCAGGGAGGTGGGGGAGTCACTGCCCCTGAGATTGTTCAAAACACCAGGTGGATGTGGTGCTGGTGCCAGTGGCTGAGGGCTGATGGTTGGACTCGATCATCAAGGTCCTTTCCAGCCATGGTGATTCTGTGGTTCCCAAGGGAATATTACAGGAAAACTGAAGGAAAGGGATGAATGAAGGATAGCAGTGTATGATGTTTGAGTGGAACAAAGTGGCAGGACTGGGGAGGGAGAGCTGAGTGCTCTCAGAGCATGGGGCCAAGCAGAAGGGAACTGATCAGAGGGGGTGCAGATAAACCCAAGGAGTCTAAACAGGGAAGGAGAGGAAAGGGATTTAGTATCTGAACATAATAAATAGATGGCTAGTGGGAGAGAAGAGATGGTGGGAAAGCTGAAACCAAAGTGGCTGAGGTTGTGTCTGAGAGGGATTCCTGAGACCTGGGACAGGCTGGAGCAGGAGTGGGAGGATGATGACTTCCTGACCCTGGGGTCATCTCAGCAGCTTGGAGAGCTTTAAAACCAAGTTCACTGGTGCCATGGGCTGGTACACAAAGTCTGCTTGGTTATTTTTCACCTTTTACGTAGTTGTGTCTAAAGGCTTCAGCATAAAATGAATGTGAGGCCAGGAAGCTCTGCACAAACACAACAAATAAATGTCAGACTGGTGGGAACCTTAAATTACTTTTTTAGCAGCACTTACATCAAGCAAACTTTATTTTCCATTTAGGAGTCTAAGTAGGAAAGAATATAAACCTCCCAGTTAAATTTAAGGGGAGTGAATTGAAGTGAAACTTTGCAGTAAAACAGTACACTGACACAGAAATTAAAACATTTTATAGCTTAATTTATATGGGTAAAAGCACAGCCCAGATTTGTTTTATACCTTCCCAGTCCCTGTGATGTATAACAAAGCTTCTGCCATGAAGAACTGTGAGAACTACCGTGCTTTGACTCAGAAAAAGTGCTGCATAGAGGCAAGCTCAGTAAGATACTCACTTAGAAAGTTTTTCTTTTTTAAAAAAGAGAGCATGTGGCAGTGGTACATTGCATGCTGGCATCTAGGAAGGTGTCAGGTTTAGTTCAGGCTTGAGCAGGAGCACTGTCACCACCTTCAGCTACACTTGCCTTGACACATTCATGAGTCAAAGACATTTTTGACGCAAGAGGGACTGATCTTCCCTGAAGGAAATGACCCTGATAGAGCCCTGAGGTTTGTCAGCCCCTTGCTGACAATTGTGAGGGGCTTTTATACCCTTGTCATCAGACTGTCTGTCTGGGGACATTCATGAGGCTCCTCCAGGAAGGTTGAATCTGTCTGAAATCCTGCTGAAAAAATCACAGAATCATCAAATCCCAGACTGGTTTGGGTTGGAAGGGACCTTAAAGCTCCTCCATTGCCACCCCCTGCCATGGTCAGGGACACCTCCCACCAGCCCAGGTTGCTCCAAGCCCCATCCAACCTGGGCTGAGACACTGCCAGGGATGGGGCAGCCACAGCTTCTCTGGGAAACCTGGCACAGGGGCTCAGCACCCTCATCTTTGTTTGGTGCTCCCAGCACAGACTTTGCCAGCTGGCTTAGGACACCCCAGGCAGGCTGTAAATCCCTGCCTTCCATTGCCAGCTTCTCCCTGCAGGCTCAGGCACTTTCTGGGGATGCTCAGCTTGGCAAAGGGATGAGATGTGACTGGAGGTGAGATGGAGGGATGAGCTGTGTCCACAGGCTGAGTGGAGGGTTGGCTGTGCCATGCTGTGTCTGGTGGCATCACGCACCTTCTGATATGGTCCTTGGGTGCTACTCATCCATCTGGAGTTCTTATGGGGCCTCTGTGATTTCCAGGATCATCTTCCACTGCCTGGAGTATTTGCTCAGTGTTTCTAATGGAAGGTGTTAGTTTCAAAGGAGCAGCTCTGGTTGAACTGTGTTAATGAAGAAAATAAATGTCAGCAGCTGCCAAAGGCAGAGGCTCAGATCTGTGTCCTGCTGGAATTGGTGACAACAGTGAGAGCCCATCCGAGTGCCCCAGACATCTCCCTAATGCAGTCAGATCATTATGAGGAGTAATTGAAGTATTTTGCTCCGGATGGAATTAAAAATTTTTTTGTTCAAATTGACTCTACCCCCAAGAGTTAATGTCTCCATTAGTGCCACCACACGCCCTTAGAAAACTCATTGAATTTCATGCATATATTGTTGCAGATTAAAGTTTAAAAAAAAAACTTGTCATCCAAGTCAACCAAAAATATTTCAAAGGCCTGAGGAGGGAAGGGAGAGAGCTCTGTGCAGATGGTGCTGCCTGGGAAATGTATTCCTTACATAATTCCTTCCTCTCTTCAAAAAGGCTTTGAAGTCTTCTAGGGAATAAATTTCCAAATTTCCACCCTGGTGCAGCAAGGCAGGACAGGACAGCCCCACGCTGGCTTTAGGGAGGGAGAGGGGAAGTTTTGTTTCTTTAGGACAAGAGTAATCCCAAGCTAATGACAAACACTCTGACAAATAACACTGCTGACCTTGCAGCAAGCCACCCCACTCCAGCCAGGCACCATTTGGCTTCCCAGTTGGGAAACTGGGGTTTCCAGTTGGAATATTGGACAGGAAGGGATTGAGAGGACCTTGAAATCCCAAGGATCCGTTTAGTAGAGGTTACAGCCTTAAAGAGGAATGAAATCTCTACCCTGACTCTCTCTGTGACACATCACAGCATCCCCTGGTGAATGTGCAGCCATTCCTGGAAGGAATCAAAGCTCCTGGATGAGGTGGGGGTCCTGTACCCAGGGCAGGAGGGGAGCAGGGCTGTCACTGTCCCCAAGTCCTGCTTCAGCAGGGCAGCTAGGAGGTTAAAATCCACTGAGGGGATCCCAGGAGATGCCAGTGGGACCTCAGGGGATCCAAATCAAAAGTGAATGATTTTGTGATGAAGTTAGCTTTGCTTTATGGGTGAAGGGACTCAGCTCCTGAGAGGCTTCTCCAGCATTTCCAGAGGTCAGGAAACATTCTCCCTGGAGAAGAAGATGTCCTCCTGACAACAGGAGTGACTGAGCCCAGCGTGGGAGCTGAGGTGGGACTGGTTGTGCCATCTTTGAGAGCCAGAAACCTGGTTTTACTGGGATTTTACTGGGATTTTTTCTGGCTCCTGTATTTTCATGTGGGCTGTGGTGAAGTGGGTGCTCAGACCCCAGCCCCTTGCAGAGGCCATGCTTCAAGCTGCTCCTCTCAGGTGGCAGGACTTTTTGGAGAAAACACCTCAGATCTCTTTAAAACCTCCGTTTAATCCTGCTCTTTGCTCCAGGAATATTCTACATCCATGGAAACACACGTCCCAGTCAGCACAGGGGTGGAGCTGACCTGGGGACACCAGGCTGATGACATGGCAGATGATGAACAGCTTTTTCACCTCATTCTGAAGGATAAAAGCCTCCAGATCTCCTCATCCATCCCTCCTGCTCACCTTACCAGTCCCTGCAAACTCAGCTGCATTTTCCTGAGCTGTAGGAAGTGTTTGTGAGGAATTCCCAGCTCACCAATGTTGCTCCATGCCGTGCAAAAGGCACCTGAACATTGCCCAGTTGCCACCCTCTCTCTGATCTCCTTGTTCTTTCTTTTTCTTTTTTTTTTTGCAGCTGATATTTGAAGGGATCCGAGGCCCTGGCATTGAAGGTGATATTGCTATTGATGATGTATCCATTGTGGAAGGAGAGTGTATGAAATCAGACCAACCAGCCAACAGTAAGTGGGGGACAGGGAATTGCTTCTGCCTCATCATCAATTTGAAGCACCTTCTAAAACGGGTCTCAGAACATTATGTTGTTCAGTCCAGCTCAAGAGGCTTCAATTGAGAAGTTTTCCCTGGAAGCAAGCTCTGGACTCCAAACACCTTTGTCCAGATGGGATAATGTCTGTTCAGCAGGGATCCAAGGGGTAGGCTGATGGGTGTTTTGCAGAGGGGCTCTGCTGATAAAGAACATTAAAAATACATCCAAGGGGTCCAAATAATCTGAATTTCCTGGCTGTCAGTGCTGTTATGCACTGTGGACCTTGTTTCATCACTCCATTCCCATGTGTATGCAACAATATTGACCTTAACTACATGGCCAGGGTTTTTTTTTTATCCTGATGTCTCCTGCCTTGTGGTGGGCACAGTTCTCATCCCTCTTTGGAGGAGGAGACCTTGGAGGGCACTGTCCCTCCAGAGGCTCTGCCAGGGGACGGGGTGGCCCTTGGTGTGAGTGGTGGAGTCACCATCTCTGGAGGTATTAAAAACCCAGGCAGATGTGGTGCTTCAGGAGGTGATTTAGTGGTTGAGGGGGTGTAGGGCTGGGGGTTGGACTCGATGATCCCAAAGGTCCTTCCCAAGCATCAGGATTCTGTGATTCTTTGAAACAAGGAGAGCCCAGGTGGATCCAACCCCAGTGTCCTGTCCCTGCTGGTGTGCAGGTCAGGGCATGGTGGCTGAAGCCTTGGTGTGATGCTGAGTGTGTCTGGGCAGGTCTTTAATTCTGCCTTTTTCCCCCCTTTTTGTAGATTTACGATCAGGTGCTGTTGGGACATTAGCACATATACGACTTCTCCCAGTTCCCATCCTCATGTCTGTCTTAAGTCATCAGAGGTGACCTTATCCTGGCAGAGGCTACAAAAGATTCACCAGGCACTGGCATGAAGAAAGAGTCTTTGTAAAACGGACATTTAAAAACAAACTACCAAAGATTCCTCCACTGACTGACTCGAAAGTTAAATAAATACGTAAATAAATAATAATTAAAAAAAAAAATTAATTAAAAAGCACTGGGGACATCCAAGGCATCACAGGAGTGTCACTCACTAAGAACCACGTGTGAGAACGAGATCTGGCCTAAGAAAGGAAGAGACCTTCAGGTGCTTTTGTGGTCAATACTGAATACAGCATCATCTGGTTGAACTCTTGGAAAAGAGCTATAGAAACCCTTGTCAAAGCACAAAGTCATGGCTGGTTTTGTTTCAAATGAATAGTTTGCTTGTTACCATGGGAACCTAATGGCCTGCCAAAAAAAAAAAAAAATAGGAAAAGGAAGAAAAAAAAAAAAAAAAAGGAGAGAGAGAAAATAAAAACAAAAAACAGAGAGCAAGAGATAAAACACCTCACTGTAAACAGGGTACGTGAAGAGCTGGCATTCATTTTCCCTTCCAGAAGGTTTTTAGTGTAGAGTTAAATAATTGTAGGCCCTTTCTACTTTGGCTGTCACCTCCCCTAGAGAAAACCCCGCAATCCGAGCTGTTTGAAGACATTTCTGTTTCATTTTCTCACAGCTCTGCTTGATCCCTGTCTGCTGTCTCCTTTTGCATGCATCACTCCCCAGGGTGGGTGACCTGGGCTGACACATCTCACAGGCATCCCCGGGTTTGCTTGCAGCCACCCCGAGCCCTCCTCTCCCCACCCCAACTCCAGTCATCTGAAGTGAAGAAACCAAACCACCCTCTTTTATAAATTGCCATGGAAACCAAGTGCCTTCAATGAAACAAGCCTGAGTTAAAGAGAGAGAGGAAACAAACGAATGAAAAAAAGAAGAAAAAAAAATACCAAGAAATGCATAAATAATGAAATGGTGAGAGCAGTTCTGAAGAAGGAAGCTTGCACTGCTCCACGTGGGGTTTGTGCAAAGTGTTTTCTCCACCACCCCACGGAGCCTGGGTGTGCAGACTGCAGGCAAGGAGCCCAAGACACTTCTGGAGATGGATGATGGACCTGAGCTGCTGCCTCAGCCCTTGGGATGAGATGTTTGTTGTTCAACCTTCCAGACAGCCATGGCCTTTCAGCTTCTTATCCATTAGAAACAAACAAACAAAAAAAAAACCCCAACAAAATCGCTTCCATTGGTCCTGGAAATGGGAGCAACACTTTTATTTTATTTTTTTTTCTGTTGTTACTGGTTTTTTAGGGGTTTGTTTTTTGGTTGGTTGGTGTTTTTTTTTAATTATTTGGTTTTGGTTTAGGTTATCAAGCGGGTCAACCAGAGGAAAAGGTTGTTTAAGGTACACTTAGTGCAGAAGGTGGTGAAACACACGAGTGATTTTCTTACTCTTAACCTCCATTTGCAAGGCCAGGTCAGCACCAGTGGGACAGGAGGGGACAAGGGGGGGGACGGCAGCAAAGCACAGAGCTCTCTGCCCACCCAGGGCTCTCTGCCCTGGAGCCAGACTCTGTGCAGATCATGAAAGATTATTTTGTTATTGTAGCAAAATTATACAAAAAAAAAAAAAAAAAGTAAAAAAAAGTAATAATAATAATAATTATCCATTTTTGCAACAAAAAAAAAAAAAAAGATAAAAAATGACAAGGTGTACAAATTGTTTCTGAGCCACCCGAACACATACTGATAGCCAGCCAGTTTTCCACTGCATTGTAAAGATCCCTTCCAGTTGGTTCTGACAATTTGAAGACTTTTTTCCTTAAATTCTCTCAGCTTTTAATGTCATTGGAAAAAAAGCAAAACAACAAAACACAAAAACACTTTTGTCTAAAGAATATTATTCTAATAATTATCATTATTATTCTGTGTTCTCTTGACACCCTAGGATTATAAAAAAAACCCCAACCTGATAGGCAAGTAATTGGAGTACAAAAAAACAAAAGATGAGTATAACATTTGCAAAATACGAGTATAAAAAGCACAAGAAGATGCAGTAAAACAGTGACAAGGCTTGATTTTTTTTATTCTGTAGAGAAATGTTTGTGCAAATTCAGTAATTCAACTGAAGAGATAATTTTACAGCTCTGTTCAATAAAGCCTCTTTCCAGGTAAGGTATGCCCAGTGGTACGTGTGTTTGTTGAGCACCCCAACTGCTTTGGTTTCTTGGTTTCTCCTCTGATAACTGGTGTTGGCTGGGGACACTGGTCCATACTGGTGATGCTCGGGGGCTGGAGCTTTCCTGGGGTCTGGAAAAAGCTGCTCTGGAGGTGGGGGCAGCTCTGAGGCTGGAGGGGCTGTGGGGTTTGATATGCTTAAAAAAAAAAAAAAAAAGAAAAAAAAGAGAAAAAAAAAGAAAAAAAAAAAAGGCAAATATCCCCCTTCAAGCATTGGGTTTTTGATTTAATTGTGAAGAGAGGAAAGGGACAGGTTTGGTGAGACCCTGGTGCAGGTTTTGCTCAGGAACTTGGTGTGTCTCATCATTTGTGGGAAAGAAACCTTCCCGTGGATCTTCCTGCTGATTCCTCAGGAAAGCCCCAGGATGGGGACCATGGAGAGGCTTTGGTGTGGGTGCTGCTGAGGGTCTGGCTTTGGTGATTTTATATCTCCCAATTTCACTGTCCTGGTCAGATGAAATGGGGAAGATGCAGGGGAGGGGGGGGGGGGGAAGAAGAGTGGCAATCTGACAATCATTCTGAAGTCAAGTATGAAGCATTCCATTTCCTTTAAAATATTTTCCTGATTTTTCCCTCGAATTTATCCCTTCCAAACATAGAACTAGAAATTTGGGATGCTCATTGCTCAGCACGGGGCAGAAGCATCTTCAGAGCTCTGGGGACTTGGGGGGAAGGGAGGATTTGGGAAGTGCCCAGGGTGTCCTCTGCTTGGGCAGCTGTGATCAAGACAGCCTGAAGGGAATGAAAAGCTTGTGCTTGCTGGTTTAGATCCCCCAAATCTGCATGTCTTTGTTGTGTTCTGATGGTTCCTACCCATGGGCAAGGACCCCACTGGGTATTTATTTGACAGTGGGTTTTGATTGGCAGCTGAAGACCAGAGATGTCTTCTTTTGGGGCAGGATAATCTGTTTGTCCTGAAAAGTCCAGGTCTTTGTGTTAAAGGAACTTTATTTCCCATGCCTGTTGAAGTTCTGCTCTGCTTGGGTGAAGGTGCAAAGAAAAGTTGGGTTTCCCTTTCAGATCTTGATTTGGTAGCTTTGTCTTCCTTTGCATTCCTGCCCCGAGGCACTGGAAAGAAATGGGATTTTATTTGGGGCCATGCCTCAGGAGTACAAACAGAGCTGTGTATTTCCTAGTCTTGGTTCCTTTGGGTTTTGTCTTACTCATTTTGGTGCAAAGATGAGTGTGAAATGTTTGGGCTGACAATCAGTGTGAGTGGGTACTGCAGGTTCTGCTATGACGTTTGCTAAAGCCTCTGATTCAGCTCTTGGGCTTCCAGTGCAGGAATGTTTCTGGTGTGGTTTTAAATTGGAAATCACACACAGAACTCTGGGAATGTGGACTTTGCAGCAGGTGCAATGCTTGGCTGTTGGGATCAGGCACCATGATTCCTGTGGGAGTTAGCTGGCTGTTCCCAGGGCAGGGAGAGGTGAGGGCCATGATAAAATCTGCAGCTTTTTCATAATTCTTTCTCAGGATCAGTTGAGAGAATTAAGGACATTATAAGGCAGAGCCACACGAGTTCATTTCTTTCACAAAGAACCTGGTTTGGATGTGAAGTCCCAAATAGAACTCTGAAGCTCTTGGAGCTCACTGCACTACCAACCCCACACTTCTCCAGCCAGGCTGGGGCTTGGATGGGGCTCAAGGGGAGCTAAAACCCCATGGGCTAAGGTGAGGCAAGCCCACTGGTAGTGAAACAGGCTGCCCAGGGAGGGGGTTGAGGTCTCATCCCTGGAGATATTCAAGGTGAGGCTTGAGGAGGCTCTGAGCAACCTGATCTAGGTGAGGGTGTCCCTGATACTGCAGGGGGGTTGGGACCTGCAGAGGGACCTAACAACCCAAATCAGGCTATGATTCTACATTAGAAATCATACTAAAAATGCACAATTATGATTTGGAAAGCAGGAGCAGACAGTAGTGAAATGAGGCAACCAGGTGCCACTAATTACCAGGTAGTGGGCATGAGCTTGTGAGTTTGAGCCTCACCTTTTATTGGCCCCCTAATCCTGCTGGTGTGCAGTGGGGACCCACCCTAATTAGGCACAGGTGGGCTTAACACGAGCTCCCTGGTAATTAGTGGCACCTGGTTGCCTCATTTCACTACAGCAGACCCTTGGGAGCCCATCAAAATAACACTGGGTTGTGTGATGAAGGCATTAACTAGTGGAGGACAGAGTCCATCTGGTATCAGCCTGGTTTTGGAGACTGTTATCTAAGGGTGTGCTGCTTTCAGACACACAGAACTGCTTGAAAATGTGACATTTCCTCTTAATTTGGGAAAGGAACTGCTGAGCCACCCAAGCAAGATGGAGCAGCAGCTGAAGAGCTGAAGCCCCATGCACACATCCTGCCCTCTGCTGCTGCCAGGGTGGTTTCCTTCCTGACACCCAGCACCTGAATCTCTGCTGCACTCACTGGTGTGATTTGCATCATTTCATGTGGAAAGCTTTAGGAGCAGCCAGGATCCCCAGGCTTCAAAAGAAAATAGATCAGCTAAAGCATCAGCTTATTGTTGAGTTTTGTTTTCGTTTTACTGCCTTGAAAGGTCACTGAAATCCCCTTGTAGGGAGGGGTTTAGTCAGAATGATCAGATTTTTCTTTTCCACCCCTGGTGGAGGAGCCTTACTTGGTTTTATTTTCAGAGGGTATACTTGCTAGTAATGCTTTTTCTTATATTAAAGGATAATTGAAAGTCTCTTCCTCCCCGAGAAGACCTGTGATCCATCAGAAGAATGGCTTTCTAGAGTAGTTCAATAAAAAGAGATACAGTTTGATATTATAAGCTCTCTCAGCCTATATATGCTAATAAAGAGATTGGGTGCCATCTGGATTAATTCCTGTATTTTCCCATAAAACTATAAAAAGCTATAAAAAAGGTTATTATTACATTTCACATACTTTTTCTTTCTCCTCTCCCTTTTTTTTTTTATTTTATTTTTGTTTTGTTCTGTGGCAAAAACCCACCACCCCAGGAGCATGCCAGTGGCAGTCCCAGCAGCAGAGGAGGGATTAAAGCAGCTTGTACCATCCATTTGATTTTCCTTTGTGCAGAGGAGCTTAGCCACCCCCAGCTCAGACATTCCTGCAGCCACCAGACCTTCCCAGTTTGGAAGTTTGATGCCATCTTTCCCCAAATCCCCTGATTCCAGTGTCAGCCCATGGGGAGGTGCCCAGCCAGGTGCAGGGAATGATGCTCTGCAGGACTTGGCCTCACCTCCTGCCAAGAACCACCCACTGTGTCCTGGCTCCCAGAGCCATCAATCTAAAAACCAATTAAAAGGCAGAAGAGGGATTGATTTTTCCCTTCTGTGCTGCTCAGGAGGCTGTTACCAAACCTCACTGCTGGGAGCTTTACCACTCCTGTTCTTGTTGCCAGCAGAAATGTGTCCATGGACAGTTTTCCCACTCTGGAAAGTTGGAAGTCTCAGCTCTGTGGGGTGCTGAGACATCTCAGAGAAACAATAAAATGAGAAGGGTTGGAGCAGAGGGGCCTTGGGGTCCTTTTCAACCTGACACTCTGTCCTTCATTTGCTCTTGTGCCAGCAATGTTTAAACCTATTTTCCTCCCTTTTTGGTGCTAAGTTCCCCTCCATCTGCACCCCAAAACCACCTTCAGGTCACCTTCTGTCTGTGTTTGGGCAGACTGCACTGTTTGGATCTCTGAGTCTGAAGGACAGGAGCTATTGTGAACCTAAATCCAGAATACTCAGGACAGTACATCCTGATGGGGCTTACTGAAATAAGACCCAGTTTTTCATTCTATCTGTCAGATTAGGGAGCTTGTAGTATGAGCTTTATATGATGAGAGGGATGCTGTGTTTTCTCCCCAGAACACCTCATCCAAAGCCTCTGAAGACTTTCTCATCCCACTTACACTCGAGTGCTTCTGGAACTTGAGTCTTCCCAAGGTTTCAGTGCTGAGCCTAAGGCTTTCTTTTAATCAAATACCATCTCACCCCTCATCTCATATCATCTCACACTTCTCAGAGAAATAGTTGGGTTATAATACAGCCACTCAACTGAGAACCAATTGATCAAGTCCTTGGGGAGCTCAGTGATGCTGTACACATGGGGAGTGATTCCCTCTCTGCATCCATCTCCTCAAACACCCAGAGCCACCCAAGCTCAGCACTGAGCTCCTGATCCCTCTCAGCACAGTTTGTAACTCACTGAGAGCAACCCTAGGACTTTAACCATAAGGTCTGTGCCAGCTACAAGAAACTGAAGCAGAAATGGGGTGATTGTGTTTGTGTTCCCTCTGCTGCTGTCTTGCAGCCCCTCCAGACCTGGGCTCTCCCAGCTGCCTCTCTGTGTGAGATGCTCAGGTTGGATTCACCTGATTGGAGTGACAAGGACCTGTGACAGGTGCCCTGCAACCAATTTCCTTCTGTTTCTATGTAATTTCTTTGGGGTTTTTTCCATTGAGAAAGAGACTTGAATGTTGGCAAGTGCTTGGACAAATGACCATGAAGGGAGCTTTGGTGCCAGCTGAGGTCATGGCTGGGGACTGGAGGAAAATCACAGCCAATTCCTTGAGATCTTTGCATGCCATGAATGAGGTTTGCAGTCCTCCCCCCAAAGGGAGGAAACAGGGACACTGCTACAGCCCTGACCATGGAATTGTTTCGGATGGATCTGACCACAAAAGGGAGAGAAGAACCACCCATTACTGCGAGGAAGGATTCAGCAGCTTCAGCACCTTCTCAGGAAAGATCAGATGTGCTTCTTCTTGCACACTACCAACTGCAAAGGGATTAAAAAAAAAAATCTCTGTGTTTGTGTGTGTAAATATTCTATAAATAACTGTAATTGTATGTATTTAATGTATATATAATGATTATTACATTTTAACGATCTCAAGTCTTGTACATAGCCCGAACTTGGTCTCTTCTTTTACTAGCACACCCACTGTAGATTTATTTTTTGTCATTGTTGTTAATGTATCTGGTTAAATTACAAACTGGTCTCACTTTTACCTCAAAGGGTACATGTTCTTTACGTACATTTTATAAAGAAAGAAAAGAAAAAAAAAATCACTCAGTATTTTTTGGTTACATTTGAATTGCCAGCAGCAGTTTCTGTCTTTTTAACTCCCTTCTGCTTTTGCTCCTTGCCCTGGATCTGCCGTGGTGGTTGGGAGGGATGGGGTTCCTGGGACTGCTCCTCCCTGGCTGTGTCCCTGCATCCCTGAGGGATGTATGGAGCAGGAGTGGCTCTCCCCATCCCACCTCTCCACTGCTTGCTGGGTCCTGCTTTGCCTTTGATTTGCCCACAAAGAGGCCATGTCACCTTCTCTGCAGGGGATTTCCTTCCCTTGCTTGGGGCCCAGCCCCAAGGACAGCTCAGGGATGAAATCCATTTCTTTGGCTTTGTGATGGGCACAGCTACTTCTGCCCTGGATCCCTGCCTTTTGTAGTGCTGGGATGTGGCATCTCCAGAGCCCACCTGGACCTTCCTGCATGATGGGTCTCAGTTTGTAAGGTGAGTGGCTACGTGGGGCACTGCAGAGGTTGCACATCTGGACCTCAGCATCATGGGCTGGATGGCTCTTTCCTGCTGAAGCCAGGACAGGACTTGTACTGTTTCTTGTTCCAGTCTGGGGTCAGGAGCCATCTGATGCTCTGGTGCTCTGGACATGTTCCAGCACGTCAAGCTGCCAGGACTATCAGATCTGTCTATTTTGGAAATGCTTTTTTATTTTTTTGTAGAGGGTTGTTATTATTTTTATTTTAGTATGTTCCCATTCTTTTTTTTTCTTTTTCCCTTTTTTTTTTTTTTTTTTTTTTTGTATCAATGGCAGCAGGACAGGGGTGTATTTCTAAGGATTTGAGCATTACTGTAACAATTCTGGGCCTTTCACAATCCCATTATTTGTTTTAATCCCATCAGAGCACAAAGCTGCTCACATTTTCCTTAATTACAGAGTGAAAGTTTTTAATTACAGAGTGAAATAATTAAAAAAAAAAACAACAACTATAAAAAGTGACATTCTGAGGAGGGATGTAAATCCCAATTTATTTGGGGTTGCAGCAAAAGTTTGTGGCTCTGCTGTACTCAATAATACTTGACATTTCCAGCCTGGCTCCTCAGGGAACAAGGCTTACACAAGACTTCTCTGTCCTTTCATTTTAGTGAATCCTGAATTTTTTGTCCCATTTTGAATGGCCTGGAAGATGAGATCACAGTCACACTTCATTTAGTTGAAGAGGGGGAGGGTTTTTTTGGGGAAGGGCTGAGCAGGTTAAGGATGTTTTATTGCTGTTCTGAAGTGTGTGGGGAAGCTTTCTGTGGCCAGCACAAAGTCCACAGGGATTTTTCAGGGGAAGTTGAGTTCCTGAAATACCAGAAAATATCCTGAAATACCTGAAAATACCAGCAGACACAATCCTGCTCCAGCTGGACTAAGGCAGGAGGTACATTAAGGAATAGAGCATGGAGAGATGAGCATCTCCTGAGGATTGATTATGACTAGGTTAGGTTGGGGGTTTTTTTATTTTGTTTTTCCCCCACTCTCCTGTGAGGAGAAAAGGCAATGGTTTAAAACATGAAGAGAGGAGACTTAGATCAGATATTAGGAGGGAATTGTTTGGTGTGAGGGTGCTGAGCCCCTGTGCCAGGTTTCCCAGAGAAGCTGTGGCTGCCCCATCCCTGGCAGTGTCTCAGCCCAGGTTGGATGGGGCTTGGAGCAACCTGGGCTGGTGGGAGGTGAAGGAACTCCTTAAAATGCAGATCCAGGACTTACATGCTTAGAAACTTCTTCAGAATTTCTCCTCAGGCAGGTGAACATCTGACAACAACCAAGCTTTTCCACCCTCATGTCCTCCTGGTTCTTCCTCTGGTTGTTCAGCTCTCCCTTTGGTGCCTCCCATCCAGTTCCCTTGGGAAACATCACTGATGCTCTCCTGTGCCTCTGCCTCACTTCATGAGCCTTGGACAAACTCTTCCAAGAGGTGAATGAACTCTTTAGCCTCACCTTCCCTTACAGAAAGTGAGAAATAAGACAAACACAAATTCTATTTTGCTTTCAAGCCAAGTTGTTGAAATATTCAATGATTTATTCAATGAAATTCTCTTCATTGCTAATAGATGATTGTGGTGTCCAGTGTGAAGGCTCTGAGAGAGGCTGAGAGGGACCTGAGCAGCCTCCAAACCTCCTCCTGGTTGTCATTCTGTGCCCAGCTGCTCACTCAGCACCCAGCCCCATTCCCTCCTGGGTTTGAACCCAGTGAGATCCTAACACAGAGGCAGCACAGGGAGGGGTGAGCACTTGAGGGAACAGAAAGTATTTGATTTGACTGAAAAAAAGATAAAATAAAAAATTTAAACCAATAGCTCTTTTTAATTAGAGAGGCTTATTTAACAGGGGCACTGATCCTGATCACCCCCTGATCATCAGGGAAGGTCTGGGACAGCATCCCTTTGCCTGGCAGGGACCATGTGTCCCTGGGGATGCCTAGGGGGGGGTCCTGGATCCACAAAATTGATATTGGTGCTGTTGGCAGTGCCTGTGGCCTCTGACAGTGCCCAGTGGGACACAGGAGCTGCCAGGAAGGGGCAGGGGCTGCCTGTGTTAGGTTGGGGGCTGGGTACCCAAGACTTCATCCTCTGTCCAAAAAACAAAGGCAAGGAGGAGGATGCTGTGATTTACCCATCACTGAGTTTGGTGGCTGGATGCAAATCTCTGAAGAGGTGACTGACCTAAAAGAGGGGCTGGGAAAAGGGTGGGCTGGTGGCTGGCTGTAGGTCCTGGAGTCCCAAAGCCACGTGTGAAAATCTGGATGCCAGGAGCCAACTGTGAAAGAACCATCTGGGGCAAAAACTGGTGAGAACCATGTGTCCCACACATGTCAGGGTTGGGGGGGTTGAGTGCTAGTGATAGCTACACCAGGAACCTCAAAAAGCCTCCAGGTTTGTCTATGAGGGTTTTATTCCCAGATCAAGCCCCCATGATGAGCTCCCTCCCCCAGACTTGCCTGGCTTTGGATACCTGGATTGGGTGTCTGTGGAAATGGTGACTCAGTTTCCTGCTTGGAATGGCAGAAATTGAGGCAGGGAGGAAAAGTGGAGAGCACAAAGAAATCTTTTGTGGGCTCCAGCATCCCTCCCCTAGGAATCTCAGCAAGCTGGCAAGAATGGTAAATCTTAGCATTTTATTGGGAAAATAAGAGGTTCCTGGTGATTAGATTTTAGCATAAAAGATTGGCTTGATCTTGGGGAGAGAAGGGCAGCCACGGGCAGGGGGTATGGCAATCTTTGACTTGGGGATCTCTCAGCCTTTCCCCAACCCTTCATGGAGAGGAGACAAAACCTGCCTGGCCCTAAGGGTGCCCTGAACACCTGAAGCTGATGATTGGAATCAATCTTCACACAATTTACACAACTGCTTGCAGGTGTCAGGAAGGAACTTCCCTCCAGCTGTGTGTGTTTGCTGGGATGTCTGAGGAGCAGATTGGCCACAGCTGGAGAAGGAGGGGGCGGTTGGGATGCTCTGGATGCCTGCAGGATGGATCCCAACCCCACTGGGAGGGGGAGCTGGCAGATCTGCAGGTCAGACAGGAGTTTCTGACCAGGCAGAACTAATGGAGATTGTTTTGTTCTCTCCTGCTTTCCTCCCCAGGTCTGGCATGGGTCATCTCCTCGATTCCCTGCCCATCCATCCATGATGTGTTGGGTTTCTGAGGCAAAGAACAGCTTGTCCTGGGGCAAAGGATGAAAGATTTCCATTTGCTTCCTGCCAGGAGATGGAGAGAGAGCTTCCCAAGGAAGTTTAATGATCCGTGGTGTTCAGTTTATGATCTAAGAAATTAATCTGTGAAGTTTTCCTTAGCACAGGCACTGGCCTCAGTGCAGAAGTGTGGTTTTTAAGTGAGTAACCAGGCAGGATTTCAGATCTGTCATGGGGCTGAAGGCATAACCATTGCCAGGCAGTGTCTGGTGTCTCCTGAGGGTAACCCGGGGGCTTCTACCTAGTTAGGACTTCTCTGTGTGGCCAAGGCCACAAATCCCTCATCCTGCTCTGGGAATGGAGAGAGCTGGGACTGGTGTTTGTAGAGGAGTGGGGAGAATCTGGTTTTGGGGATACTAATATTTAATTCATGTTGTGTGGAGGATTTCTGACTGCAATTCAGCTGTTTCCATGAGCTGCTGTCATCTAATGACCCCCATGGCATCTCACAGCATGGTCACAGCTGAGTTTAGGGACACTCTAGAGAATGCAGCAGTGGTTGGGGACTTTTTGAGGACCAGCCCCATCACTGTGTTCCTCCTCCTTTCTCCTTTCCTTCCCTGAAAGACTCCTTTGTCCCATCCACTGCTACCACTTCCTTTCCACCTTCCTGAAGAGTGGGAAAAATGAGGTTTGAAGCTCAAGAAAAAAGGAAGCTGAAGGCATTGAGACATTTTGGGAGTGGATGGAGGCTGGGAAATCTGTCTGGGAAACACTCCAGGCAATCTTTGGGAGACTGACATGGGAAGGGTTGGCTGGAGCCCAGGACAAGGGCCCTGGAGATGGGATCCAGGTTTGATAAGATGATGGATCCCTGAAGGGAAGGAAAGGGTTGGCCAGTGTTTGGGTCCTGGGATGGTACCTGGTGATGATCTGTCCCCAGGTGAGCACCAACAGCACTGAGGAGCCCGAGGGGACTCCAGGTGAGGTTACAAACCTCTGCCTTAAACCACAGCAGGATGAGACCAAATGCTGTCATCTTCTGCCCTGCTCCAGTCAGGGTGTTGTGGCTGGATGCTCAGGAGCTTCATCTGCAAGAGGTTTTGGTGCAAAGATTCCAAAGTTCCATAGGAACAGCAGGAGAAATTTTATTTTGGAGAGGGAGCCCTGGCCCAGGCTGCCCAGAGAGGTTGTGGAGTCTCCTTCTCTGGAGCCTTTCCAACCCCCCCTGGATGTGTTCTGTGTGTCCTGCCCTGGGGGATCCTGCTGGGGCAGGGCTGGCACTGGAGCAGCTCCACAGCTCCCTCCCAACCCCGGACATTCTGGGATTCTGGGACATATATACCTAGCTGGCACAGTAAATATAATTATTTTTTTTTAATTTAAGATGAATTAATTGAACAACTAATCTTCCTGCTGTTGCTGCTGCTCTACGCAGTGAAATTTCATTCCATTACTAAAAGCACATGTTCCATTTCCCTTTTTAAATGGTATATTTATTTTTTCTAATAAACTTTAATTCTAATCCCTCAGGGAATGTGATCACATTCAGATCCAGACTAAATTCTGCATTTTGCTTTGAGTTGTAGACATTAGTCAGAATGTATTAGATTTATTGGTTCTTTTTGATTAACCTTAAAGTAGACAAGACTTCATAAGCAGCCACGTCTGGAAATATTTTTAATGTATGTTTAATGTATGTAAATCAGTTTTCTAGGCACACCTCCATGTGCTGACTGTATTGCTCAGGTCTCTTTTCATCTTGGTTACTTTAATCCAATAGAAAACTCATGTCAATTCTAATTATTCCAGCTTGGGAAGAGCCTTCAGAGTCCCCACCAACACACATTAGGCTCCACTTTGAAATCATTTGAAAAATGCAACTGAAGTTCCTCACCCTGCCCAGTTTCTGGATGTGCTCAGTGTTTTCTCAAGTCAGTAACGATGCTCATGAGCCCAAACCTCTGGGACCTCCAGGGTACATCCAGCAGACACCAGAGCTCAGAGAGATCCAAACTCTGACCTGACCTGTCCAGAAAATACTCTGGCGTGCAGCTTTACTGGAGCTGCTCTCTGGAGGCAGAAAAAAGCAGGTTTTTCTCCCCAGTCCCCAGGGTCAGTAAATCCTGCTGCTTGCCAGGGCTGCCTTTTGCTCCCAAGACCCCTGTGCCTCCAGCTGGGAGGTGAATCCTTGCTGAGAAATTCCATCCAACGCCTCCATGCTTTTGCTCTCCTTTCCAAAGACATCTGGAGCAGCACCCTAAGGTATCCCCCATTTTCTTGCCTTTCCCTTGGGTGTTTTCAGGACCGGAGGCCAGCAGAACTTAGTGGGTCTGGGTGGGTAATCCTTCCTCTCAGCAGGTCTTGCCTGTTCCTTTTTCATCTTTTGTATTTTAAATTCTTTCCAATTGCTCTATTAGAAAAATTCGTTCCAATGGATTGGAATTGAGATCTAAGATTTCATTTCACTGAGGAGAAAAGCCAAGGGGATCTCCTGCTGAAAACCCCACCTGCCTTCAACCTCCCAGCCCTGCCACAGCCCCAGTTTGCTGTGGGAGATGCAGCCAAGGGCAGAGTGCTGGAGGAGTTTGCCACCCAACTTGGGTCGTGTCCCTTTCATCTCAGGGGGATTTTTCACTGGTTTGATGTTGCTGAAGTGCAGGACCCTTTCCCAGAAGGGGTCTGCAGTGATAAAATCTAGTTAGGGGTCTTCTAAGAGATGGGACACCAAGGGAGGAGGTTGCTGGGAAATGCTGGGAAATAATAGTGAATTATTCCTTGGGCTGCATCAGTTCTGATTATTTTTCACAAAGTCAGTTTCCAGGTTTCCCAACCAGGTCCTTTAAGGAAATTTTCCCCATGGCCTTCTCTAAGCTTTGCTTAGAGTTCTTTAGGAGGTTTGGTAATAAATCATCAAAATAACCAGATTTTAATGAAGAGCTGGATGGCCACATCCTAGCAGGTATATGGCCCATGAATGGAAACAGTTGGGGTTTCCTCTGGGTAAATCAGGGTGGCTCTTTCTGGTGTAAAAACCTCCCCATTACTCAAAGGAAGAAGAATGAGAAGCATTCTCAAGGCCTGTGAGCCCCTCAGAGAGCCAAGCAGGCACAGCAGCTCGTGAGAGAGCTGATGGATTTGTGCTGATCCAAAGGGATGGGGAAGCAGCCAGGCAGAGGAGCAGCAATTATCTTAGAAACTGAAGAGCTGTTCTTCCTTTTCCATCTTTGTCTCCTTTCCTGAGAATCAGAAAGAACTAGTGGTCAACAAAAAGGAGAAAACCTCCTTCAAACCCCCCCTGTGTCCTGAGATCTCAGGAGTCACCCTGTGATTTCCCTCACCTGAGCACTGATCCCCTCCAGCTGGGACAGATCCCACCTGCAATCACTTCCCTTTAATTGAGGTGCAAAACCAAGGCAGCTTTTTTGGGGGAAGTACTTGCAGTTTCAGGAGAGCTGAGGGAAGATGGAGTTGTCCTTGGGCGATGGTTCAGTGGAAGTGGGGTAAGTTTTAATAAGAAATCTTGTAACTTGAAGCAGAAATTCCGAGTGCTCTAATTTGAAAGCTTCTGTGCCAGAGGTCTCCTGTTCTTGTATTACCTCTGAATTCTGCGTTATAAATTGGGATTAAGACACCTCTTCTAGAAAGGCATTTAGGCTGGAAGGTTTGAAGATGTTGAACCAGTTTTCTTAGGAGTTGATCTTTATGGTTAAAGTGTCTCACCAGTAAAATGCTGATTTCCTTAATTGCTCATTTTGTCAGATTCAGATGGGAATATTTTGCTCTGTTTCATCTTCTCTATGTTAAAAAAAGTCACTTTTGTTGCATGTTCTGACTTCCCATAAATGTAAATCTTGGTATGTTTGGGTTTTCTTCTGTTTCAAGATGATTTCTGGGCAAACTAAACCATAGTTTGTCATTTTAAGGTGGCTTTGGTAGGGTAAAATTATTCTATCCCTGCAACACAAAGAGCCTCTCAGTCATAAAATAAACACATGGGAGAGCAGGGACAGAGTATCTGAGAGGGGGAATGATTGAGTAGCCGGCAAATCCTAATGGAGATGGGGAGGATTTGGCCCTAACCGAGTCTGCCAGCCAAGTAGCTCAGTCTGCTTGCAAATGAAGCTTTGAAAGTCTGTATTATAAATGAGAAGAAATTGAATTATTTACTGTTCTGTGTTTAAAGAACCATTGACCAGTTAAATCCGGGGTCTTTTTCCTTGTCCTATAGCTCCGTGGTAGGAATTATGGTGTGTCAGGGCAGGGGTATCTCAGTAGTAACCCAGATTGATGCTGTTGCACCTTGACTTTTTTGATGTAGCCAGACTGGCTTGGTGGAACCTGGCTGGGGTGACTTCTGCCTCCAGTGGGCTGTGGGCATCTGCAGAATTGTAAAGAAAATCATTGCTGGCCTCCCAGACAAGGCTCTTGATTATTAACCTGCAGATAAATTCCTTTTCCTGTGTGCCCTGGCTAAAAAGCAGCAAAAATGCTGAGGGGAAAGCTGCCTTTCCTACAAAAGCATCTTGTGAAGTTCTGGCTATAAGTGCTGGGCAGCCCCTATCAGGTTTGGGTGGTATTAAAAAGCTGTAACTTCATGTGCCCAGTGCACCTCTGGTGAGAAACTACAGATTTGTGAGCCTGAAGTGATAATCTGATTTATTGTTGGAGTATAAGAACTGTGCCTTGCCTGGTCTCATACCCTGTGGGAAACTGGAGGAGGCGCAGAGAGAAAGGCACAAGGGTTAAGCTGAGGTGGGTGCAGAGTTGGTCGAGATCAGGTTCCAAATCCTGAAAGTTTTTCAGTGCTTTGTAAGGTAACGCAGAAAGAGGAGGACAAAGTTCTGGAAAGCTGAAAGCACCTGGTGCAAGTTTGGGACTTGAAAACCTGATGTACCAGAGGAGCCTTTCCCAAAGGCTGTGCCTGTTTCAGACTGCAATGTCTGCACTGAATGAGCCCTTAAAATCCCTAAAATGCAGGTTGCAGAGGTTTCTAACCTGGTTTTGTGGGCTGCAGCCTGGCAGGGGCAGCTGGAGAAGATCAGAGACCTGCAGTGCAAATGTTTGCTCAGCATTTTCCTGTTCCCCAGCACAGCCATGGGGACAGGGGACAAGAGCAATGAGGAGGTGACCTAAGGAATAACTTGGAAGTGTTTTTGAGGGTGTTTCACAGAATAATTGGGGTTGTCAGGTCCCTCTGCAGGTCCCAACCCCCCTGCAGTATCAGGGACACCCTCACCTAGATCAGGTTGCTCAGAGCCTCCTCAAGCCTCACCTTGAATATCTCCAGGGATGAGATCTCAGCCCCCTCCCTGGGCACCCTGTGCCATTGTGCCACTGCCCTCATGGGACACAACTTGTTCCTCACATCCAACCTAAAGCTGCTCTTCTCTAATTTAAACCCATTTTCCCTCATCCTATCCCTCCCCAGTCCCTCCCCATCCTTCCTGTAACCCCTCCAGGCACTGGAAAGTCACTTTGAGGTCTCTCTGGAACCTTCTCTCCTGAGTGTTTCTGCAGTAAGAACTTGGAGAAGCATATTTTGGATTTTTGTTTGAAACTGTGTTGTGTATGTTGGGCTCCATCCCCAAACAGAACCCACTGGGGACTCTCATGGTACTGAGAGCATTTCATGTCCCTTTTATCAAAGGGTTGGAATGGCAGGGGCAGTGTTTCCATTCTGCCCTAAGACACAAAAATCCTTGTTCCCTTGCAAAGTCCTGCAATTTAATTAAATGTTTTGGGGTTGTCCCTTGGGGTCTGACAGCAAAATGTTTGTAGTAATTGCTCCCAAGCCTGCCAGGAGGGTTTGGGCTGTGCTGGCAGGGTTGGGTTTGCTGCTGGGGAAAAGCTGAATTGTTGGTGACCCAGGGCCCTGCTCCCTGGCACCTGATGCAGCCTCCCAGCTCCTGGCTGGCAGCTGAACAGTATCACTTCTCTGATTTGTCTTCCTAAGGTGAAGATGACCTAAAAACCAATTTGACTTGAAAGTAGTCATCTCCTCCTCTCCAAATTCTGAACAGTGGTAACTTGCAGCCGGGTCCTGGTAGACAAGAGGATGACCATGAGCCAGCAATGTGCCCTTGTGGCCAAGAAGGCCAATGGCATCCTGGGGTGCATTAGAAAGGGGGTGGTTAGTAGGTCAAGAGAGGTTCTCCTCCCCCTCTATTCTGCATTGGTGAGGCCGCACCTGGAGTATTGTGTCCAGTTCTGGGCCCCTCAGTTCAAGAAGGACAGGGAAGTGCTTGAAAGAGTCCAGCGCAGAGCTACTAAGATGATGAAGGGAGTGGAACATCTCCCTTATGAGGAAAGGCTGAGGGAGCTGGGTCTCTTTAGTTTGGAGAAAAGGAGACTGAGGGGTGACCTCATCAATGTTTTCAAATATGTAAGGGGTGAGTGTCAGGGAGATGGAGTTAGGCTCTTCTCAGTGGTGACCAGTGATAGGACAAGGGGTAATGGGTGTAAATTGGAGCACAGGAGGTTCAAGTTGAATATCCGGAAAAATGTTTTTCCTGTAAGGGTGACAGAGCCCTGGAACAGGCTGCCCAGGGGGGTCGTGGAGTCTCCTTCACTGGAGACATTCAAAACCCGTCTGGACACGTTCCTATGCGAAGTGCTCTAGGTGGCCCTGCTCTGGCAGGGGGGGTTGGACTAGATGATCTTTCGAGGTCCCTTCCAACCCCTGGGATTCTATGATTCTATGATTCTTCCTGACTATATTCCATTTAGCAAGCTGGGTAACTTGATTTAGGTTTTTTTTTAAGCTTTAACTTGCACCTTGGCAAAGTTGGGGTTTTTAATGCTCTCAAAATAACCAATGCCTGCCCAGCACCAGCAGGCTTTAGTGTTTAAAAGACATCATAAATCAAGTAATATGGATTTATTTTTTTTTTTTAAAGAAACCCAAGTGTGTCATTAAAGCACAGATTATGTTAAAACCAGGATCAGCTGGTGCCACTTCTTCCTGGAAGAGGCAGCTGACACTATCCATTTGTCTTCCTTCTCAGCTCTCACCCCTCCCTGTTGCCCACAAGAAGCTGAAGTCCTAAGGACAGAAAGGGAAAGAGCTGCAGTAAGGGGGTGTTTGTACAACTTGCCAGCATTCTCTGTTAAGAAGAAAAGTACATTTGCCATTTCTACACTTCTGTCCCACTTCTGCTATCCCACTGCACGTAGAAATGCCATGGAGCATTTCTGTGTAGCTTTTTCACTCCATTTTTCTTTTTACCTTTTGTCAGTGTCAGGCAGGGCTTTTGTGTCTCTTTCCTGCCTATTCATACAGAATCTGATGGGAGATCAGGAGAATAAATTTCACTTATGTAAATAAAGTGCAGCCTGTAGACATCAGATGAGCAATCCCATCCAACCAGGTTCCATAAACTTTATTCTCCTGAGTGTGCTCACTCTGCCTCAGCTTTCTCTCCAGCTTTTCCCTTGCTCTTTCTGATTTTTCTTTCTGCTTGCTGGTACAAGTGTGTGAATAGTGGACTGAGTCCTGTTGGAGCTGGTGAGAGCTGCATAAAACTGGGGACCTGTGTGAAAGTTGGGTCCTTCAGGAGCCCAGCACATGCTCCAGGGATTTGTTCTCTGCTCCTGGAGCAATGTCAGGGAGTTGGGTGCCTGTAATTGGGATTTATCCAGTTTACTGACTCTAATGGGGATGTGATAATCTGTTTGGGGGTATATTTATTCTTGAGGCCCTATATGCTTTTTTTTTTCCCCTCTTTCTTTGATTGTTTACTGAATGAATTGGAATATTCACATCTTTACCCTGCAGTTATGTCAGTGCAAGCTGGCATTGCTGTCTCCTGCAGCA
This sequence comes from Calypte anna, assembly GCF_003957555.1. Taxonomy (NCBI): domain Eukaryota; kingdom Metazoa; phylum Chordata; class Aves; order Apodiformes; family Trochilidae; genus Calypte; species Calypte anna. The sequence continues at coordinate 42,718,118 of NC_044251.1, forward strand.
GAGCTGCTGAACATTAGTCAACAAAATTACCATGGGGAAACCAGATATTCTGCTGTTTAGTCTCTGAAATATGTTTGTTCCTAAGTAGAGATCAGCAGGAACAGTTTTCCAAACTGCTTTTCATCGATGGGCTGAAAGAGGAAGGTGTAGAAGTCTTTTATAACTTTTAAATAAATTATTTAATAATAAAAATTAAATTAAAATATATAAAATAATAAACAATTTATTTAATTAAAATTAATTAAATAAACTTTTATTTTAACTTGTTCTGGATGGAAATAATTTCATGACTGACAGTTTTCCTGGCAAGCTGGATTTGTGCAGCAGAGCAGGGAAATATTCTCGGGAGGTAAGGACACCCCAGCTCCTGTCCCAGCTCACCAGTTACCTCTGTTGTGCCAAGCAGTGCCATGTGTACATTGCATCTGGATTCATTCCCTGGTTCTAAAAGTGCTGGGTGTGGTTGGGTCAGAACCTGGAAAAAAAAAATAAATAAAATGCCCTTTGTTTGACTTTCCAAAGGAGGATGCAGGATGCACTCTTGGTCTGTGGGGGTTGTGTGGAAGTGTAGCAAGTTTTTGTGTGGCATGCAAAGAAATTATTCAGTTTTTTACTGTGTTCCCCCTCCCCAGGTTATTTATGAAATGCAGTGGCTCTGTTTAGTCAATTGTCTGAAACTGATGTGAAATTAGAGACAAGGAAGGGAAATAGCCTGGTGATGTGCTTTAAGGGGACTGTTGTCCCAACCATCCATCCTTTGCTGAGCACTGGGCTTTCCTCTGCACAAATAACTTTCCCCCTGGGTTGTTTGCTGTGTCCCTGGGATGGCAGAAAGGAAAAGCAGAACCTCAGTCATGGGACAGCAGCTCACTCTGCCCAGGAATTGAGTTCACTCAAGATGAGAGGTTTGCCTGTCTGCTGAGTCTCTAAATGCTGTGCTCCCCTGTTAAATAACAACAATGAAAAAGAATCTTCAGGCTTAGCTCTGCTTTTGGCTGTGCCAGTAGGAATGTGCAGGGTGCTACAGCAATGGCAGCAACTTCATCTCCATCCCACTGGGCAGAGCAAGAGCAGAAGCTGATCTGCATCTTGCTTTCTGCTCTTTTGTTTTCCCTGATATTGTAGTAGACAGGTAGAAATTGCTTTCTTTGTAATGTATTTAACAGTCTGCAGCTCAGGAGCAAGGGAAAAAAGGAAATTGTTGAAGTGACTGCAAAAAGTCCAACTATTCTGAAGGCTGTGCTGTTAACTTGCCCATGCAGGTGTTGTGGCAGTCCATTTAAATCCCACCTGGAGGGCAGAGACCTCCTAATAATCCCTGACAAGAAGCCCCAGCCCTCAGCTGCATGATCATTGGGATTAATTCCATTGATCCTGGAATTCCCTGATTCAGAAGAAGTGTCTAAACCTCCCAACAAACTCTGCAACAAGAATTCAGTTGCACCCTGGCATATCACAGAATGGTTTGGGTTGGAAGGGACCTTAAAAATCATCTCCAACCCCATCCAACCTGGGCTGAGACACTGCCAGGGATGGGGCAGCCACAGCTTCTCTGGGAAACCTGGCACAGGGGCTCAGCATCCTCACAACAAACTATTTCTCCCTCACATCTCCTCTCCATCTCCCCTCTCCCAGCTGGAAACCCTTCCCCCTCATCCCATCCCTCCCTGCCCTTGTCCCCAGTCCCTCCCCAGCTTTCCTGGAGCCCCTTCAGGCACTGGAAGGTGCTCTAAGGTCTCCCCATTGCAGCCTTCTCTTCTCCAGCCTCAACACCCCCAACTCTCTCAGCCTGGCTCCAGAGCAGAGCTGCTCCAGCCCTCCCAGCAGCTCCAGGGCCTCCTCTGGACTCCAGGCCCTTGTCCAAAGCACCACTCTTGCAAGACTCAAAAGGTTTCATGGACTCTCAGACTGGTTTGGGTTGGGAGTTGGGTTGGGTTAAAGATCACCCAGCTGCACCCTCTCTGCCATGGTCAGGGACACCTCCCACCAGCCCAGGTTGCTCCAAGCCCCATCCAACCTGGGCTGAGACACTGCCAGGGATGGGGCAGCCACAGCTTCTCTGGGAAACCTGGCACAGGGGCTCAGCACCCTCACACCAAACTATTTCTTCCTAATATATTTAATTCTTGGCTAAATGTGTTGCTGACCTCCTGCAGGGCACAGCTGAGGTTATGGGACTGTGAGAGGAATTGGTTGTTAACCTTATTATTATTAACCTTAGTTAATGATGCAGCCATTAAAACCAGGACACCATTCCACCATGTCCTGGGGGATGTATCCATGAACCCCCCAAAAATGGGGAAGTTCTACTGAGCTTCAAGTAGTGCAGGTCAAGAACTGGAGATAGAGAGAGAGGAAAAGATAAAGCAACAGAAAAAAAGAGGAAAACCAGGAAAGATGAGATCTGGTTTGGGGTATTTCTTTTTGTTTGGTTGGTTAGGCTTTTTTTGGTTGGTTAGGTTTTTTTTTTTTGCTTTTTTTTTTCAGTTTATTTATTTAAAAGCTTGAGAACAGAAAGCAAGAAATAGCTTCAAGCATGTAACTGTCTATTAGCTACAAATTAAATAGCTTTTAATCTGTCTGTTGCTTCTGCTGGTTTACTCTTCCCAGCTGGCAGTGTTAATCTGAGCAGCAAGGTAACCACAGGTTTTCTGGGAGCAGTACACAGAATTATCAGACTTCTGTGTTTCTGGGCTCAGATGCTGTGTCTGCTGGGAACAGCCCTGGGGCACCCAGACCTTCAGAGCCACCAGCTCTGTTCTGACCACAGGGCACACAAAACCAGTAGCAAAGGGAAATGAATTTTTCCATCACCTGTTGGCTTTTTTTTTTTAACAAAACCACTCCCTCAGCAGGAGGTTCCCCCAAACTGAGAAGACACCAACTGCTCCATGAGCCCACAGTGAGGATTTCTCATGCCTAACAGGTTGTCCTCAGCAGCTTGTAGTAGAAACTAACAAAATAACTCCCTGCCTGCTTTCCTTGGGCCATTTTATTGACTTCTGGCACTGTCCTTCCTTCCAGGCTGAGTTCAGGCTCTTTATCTCTGTTCATAGCTTACTTTGTCCCTGTGGCTTTCTTTATGCATTTTTGTCCCCTCCTGTTGACCTCATAGTTTGATAGAAATAGGCCTGCAATGGAGGAGTTTAAATGAGCCTGCAGGTAGAGGTGGTGTTTGGGGAGCTGTTATTTTTGTCCTTGCAAACTTATGGCAATTTAGACTGGATACCAGAGGAATATTCAGCCAGTCTGTGCAGTGACCACGTGGACTGGCAGAGGTGACAGGTGACATCTTCACTGAGTGGCACATTCCTGTCCCTGATCTGATCTCACAGGACAGATTTTTTTTCATTATAGCAAGAAAAAATATTTTCTTTTTCTTCCTGTTATCGATGCAAACTGATTCCATCTCCCTACTTCCTTCTGCCTCCCCAAGAAACGGGGATATTTCCATCATCCCAGTCTGGGGATCCAGTTTGGCCACCATCACATGGGCTGGGAGACAAACACCAACCAACCCCAACATCAATCCCTGTGAAAAATATTCAGTTATAATGGAAACCAAGATGAGGAGAACTGAAAGAAGGCCCAATATCAGTGTCCAGCTCCATTCCTTTGAAATGTTCTTCTCATTGACTGTGGGCAGCAGAAAATTCTTTAATTAAAGAGTGCCAGACATTGATTGCAGCTCCTGCTGCTTCTGAGCTGCTCCAGCAGCAGAAGGAGTTTCATGGAGGTGATGGGGAACTTGGAATGGTTGGGTTGGAAAGGATGATCGAGGTGATTCAAGATGAGCAAGATCCGAGCAGAGATGCCTCCCACCAGCCTAGGTTGTAGAAGGCTTTGTCCAACCTGACCTCCAACACGTCCAGGGAATCACCAACCATCCCCTGGGCAACCTCCTCCTGGGTCTGACCACCCTCACAATGAGGAATCTTTTTCCTAATTGTTTTCCTAAGCTCCATCTCCCCTCTCTCAGCTTCAAGCCATTGCTGCTGGCATGGCAGCAAGCTCAGGGGTTGGTGTCAGTGCTGGGATTCCACCATTCCTGTCCCCTGGAATGCTTTCCTGCACTTTTCCAGGCAGGCTCAGCTGGAGGAGGTGTTCAGCATTATTTCCTGGTTGCCTTTGCTGGCTCTGCTCATGTACCTAGAGCAGCTTTTAACACAGTCTCCAATTTACCTAATGACAGATTTACTGAGGGGGGGAGAAGCCAATGGAAAGTAAAAAAGAATCTGAACTAACAGAGAAAAAAATCCCTCTGCCACCACTGCATCCTCTGTTTGCAGCAGGGAACACACTGACCTCAGCAGTCTGGGCTGTGGTCCCATGTAGAGTAAAATGCCTTTTTTTTTTTTTTTTCCCCTTAATGGTGCCTGGGATGGGGCTCACTTTTTTTTTTTTTTTTTTATCCTCACCCACTGATGTCAGCTTTGGGTTCCTGAATTATTATTTTAAAGGTATTTTCCCTATGGAGCCAAGCTGAGGGAGTTGGGCTTGTTCAGCCTGCAGAGGAGGAGGTTTCAGGGAGAACTCCTGGAAGGGTCCATGGGCAGCTCCACCAGTCCAGGATTTGGTTTGCTACCCCAGGGAGTGGGTGAGATGCACCTGGTGAAAAAAAATCCCAAACACTTTGGTACAAAGCCAGGGAAACTTGCTTTGTATTTCTTGCTGCTGGAAAATTGCAGCTAGACTTGAAAAAAAAAAAAAAATAATTCTGCTTCAATTAAAACCAGACCCAATAAACTGAAAACAGGAGCAGCAAAATCCAAATAAACATTCCCAGTATTAATTAGAGCAGGAGGTTCTGGTAGCAGCCAGTGGGGGGAAGCAGGGAATGAAGCACATTTGTTATTGGTTTTTTTTTTCCCTGTGTAATGCAACCTCCAAACAAAAAGCAATGCAAAATAATCGTGCTCCAACCTTGCCTCGTGTGTGCTGAACAGTAAAACATTTCAATCTGCAGCCCCAGCCCACAGAATTAGCATTTAAAGCCATTCACTCTGGAACAGATAATCTGCAGCATGACCTTGCTTTCCCTGCTTGCAGAGAGCAGGCTGAGGGCCAGGTTCTTTTGTGCCATGTGCTGTTCCTTAACATACAGAAATAATCCATATTCAGGAGGAAAAGAAAAGCTGTTAGCAAACACCCAGGCAGCAATCAGGGCCTGTGCTTCATTTATTCCTCCTCTTTTCCTGCCAAATTAAAAAAAAAAAAAATAAGATGGGGGGTATGGATTTGTTCCAGTGTTAATTACCTCAACCATTCCAAAAAATTAGCTTTACAGATACTTGGACAATGCTCATTTGATATATCTGCTTTTTCTGCCCTGTTTAATAACCCCCTGTTGTAGCCTCTTGTGACCTGGCTAACAAGCTGACACAGGCTGAGCAAAGCTCTCATACCTCTCGTACCTTGGTGAGCTCTTTATTTGGGGGGAAGTTTATTTCAGTTGTTAAAGCAGAGTCTGTTGGCATGAGCCCAGCAGTGGGAATCTCAGCTGTTGTGTCATTTATAGGGTTATTAATAGGACTGTGATCACTGCTGGTATTACTGTTAAATTAGCAGCAGTGTTATTATCATTGAATGGGTGATGTTGGGAGGGAGCTGAGAGCTCATCTCCTCCAAGCTCCCTGCCATGCCCAGGGACACCTCTCATCCAGCCCAGTTGCTCCAAGCCTCATCCAACCTGGCCTTGAACACCTCCAGGGAGGGGGCAGCCACAGCTTCTCTGGGCAATCTGTTCCAGAGTCTCAGCACCCTCCTGCTGAAGAACTTCTTCCTCAGCTCCAGCCTGAACCTCTTCTCCTGCACTTTCCATCCCTTTCCCCTTCTCCTCTCCCTGGACACTGAGGAAAAGTCCCTCTGCAGCCTTCCTGGAGGTTCCCTTCAGGTACTGGAAGGCAGCTCTAAGGTCCCCCTGGAGTCTTCTCTTCTCCAGGCTGAACAATCCCAGCTCCTCAGCCTCTCCTCCTGCCAGAGCTGCTTCAGCCCCTGGATCAGCTTTGTGGCCTCCTCTGGACTCATCCCAACAGGAACAATCCTGAAGGAGCACACATGGCCCAGGCTGCTCCCCAAGAAGGGATGGGGAGAAGGGATGGGGAGAAGGATGCCACTGCCTTGGCTCCAAAATGCACCAGGGATAAATCAGAAAAAAAGAGGTTAACCCAACCCAACAAAAAAGGTTAACAAAACCCAACAAAAGAGGTTAACCCAACCCAAACAAACTTGAATTTGGACTTGGGGAAAAAAAAAAAAACAAAACTGAATTTAGGCTTGGAAAAAAACCAAACCAAACCTGAATATGTGCTTGGAAAAAAAAAACAAACAAAGATGAATTTGTGCTTGGCAAAAAATAACCCCAAACAAACCTGAATTTGGGCTTGGAAAAATTAAAACAAACCTCAATTTGTGCTTGGAAAAAACCCAAACCTATTCTCTGTCAAAAGTATTTAAAAACACATCTTCTGTCCACAGCTGACATCAGCTGGAGATCCATGGCCCTGCTCTACTTGCCCTCCCAACACACACTGGTGTTTCCTACAAGACACTTGGGTTATTTTGCTTTGCAGATCACAGAGAACAGCAGTGACATTTGCTGTGTGTCCCGGGGCCATTCAGCAGCTGGGGCTGAGCATCCCCCTGGTGTTCCCCACTCTGTGCAAAGCTCCTCAGCATTGCTGGCTGGCACTGGGAGCCTGGCAGTGTCAGGGGGAAACGAGGAGCTTTTCATTGTCTGTAATTATGAGACAGGAGATTTGATGCTGGTGGAATCAATAATTCCATTTCAAGTGAATGCTCGAGTTTGTAGCCTTTTATTCCAAGAAATCTGACACATATTCAAAGAAGGCATCATTAAATAAAAGTACTGATAATTGCCAGTCTTTTGAAAAAGAAAAAATAGTTGACCCCGCATATAAATTTTCCCTCAAGGAATCCATTAGTCTTTTTTCTGTTATTAGCAGAGTTGGTGGGCATGATTCAGAGAATAAATGAACTAATAGCTCTCTGCATAGCTGGGCTGGCAGACCTGCCAGGACTGGGCAGGACTCAGATCAAAGCCAGGCTGCTCTGTTTGCTGTCAGATGTTATTTTGACTTTTGCCATAGAATCACGGCGTGGTTTGGGTTGAAAAAGTCCTTCAGGATCCTGTAATGCAATCCCACTGCCCCAGGCAGGGACCCCTTTCCCTCAGCCAGGCTGCTCCAAGCCCCATCCCACTGACTGTGAACATTTCCAGGGATGGGACATCCATGATTTCCCTGAGCAACCTGCTCCAGGGTCTCACCAGCCCCCTCTTCCCTTTACCCAATCTAAATCTACCCTAAATTGAAATCTTTCCTCTCAAAACCACTGATCCTTGGCTTACAGGCCTTGCTAACAATTCTTTCTCCATCTTCAAAGCCCCAGATGTATGAATGACCAGGATTCCTGCTCTTCTCCAGGATGAACACTCCCAACTCTCCCACTTTTCCTAGAGTTGTTCCAGCTCTGTGGTTGGTTTTGTGATTCCTTCAGGACTATTCCCACAGGTCTGAGACCTTCTTGTACTGGGCATCCCAGACTGGGCATGGTCCCACACCCAGGTGGGGTCTCAGCAGAGCAGAGGAAGAGGGGAATCACCTCCCTTGCCTGTCTCTAAGGGCTGTGAGCACACCTTGCCAGCTCAGATCCAGTTCTTCAGCTCCCAGTGTCCCCAGGTTTTTCTCTCAGGGGTGGTTTTCTCAAGCAATGCATCTCCCAGCCTGTCCTGGTTTGGGCAATCCCTCCACCCAGGTGCAGAACCTTCCACTTGGCCTCATTGAACCTCATGCTCATTCAGATCCTTCTCTTGGCAGAAACCTCGAGGTGAGAAGAAACTTGGGGTGCTGCTTCCCCCCAGGCTACTGCATGATGGGGCAGGGTGCATGAACAAACCATCAGTATCTGATCCTTCTGCTTAATCCCTCCCAAAGCAGCTTGGCAGGTGGCTGGCACAGAGACTGGTGGGATTTTTCTTCTGTATTTCTGCAGGATGGGGGGAGATGCAGGTCCTGCTTAAGATTCTGTCAGGGCACAAATGGATTTGCCACCACGAGCCTGCCCTGATCAGCAAGGTGACATCCTGCAGCTCCAGAAATTGTTGAGTTCTTCCAGATTTATTTTTCTTTCATTTTTATCAGCTGTACCCCAGGTCTGCTGAAGCCTGGTCATATCTCTCTTTCCTGGAGAGCACTCTTCCAGCTCCATGGTTGAGCAGGGACTGTGAAGTGTGGAGCCAAAGCACAATAGCTCCATCCCCATCTCTATCAGTCAGCTCCTTCAAGGCTGAGATCTTGTCTCAAGCTGAAAGGAATCCTCAAAAAGAACAGCTTTGGGGAGATAAACTGCTGCAGAAATCATCCAGCTCAGCAATGATTCCTTCTGGGGGGATGACACAGTCCTCAGGGCAGTTGTCACCATCCTGCCCCTTCTCCTCCCTCTTCTGCACAACCTTCTTCTCAAGGAGGGGAACTTACAGACTCCTCCTGTTGTCCTTGCTAGGTGCTCATCTCAGGGAAAGTCACCTGCTACACTGGGGGATGTTTCCCTGGAAAAGATCCCAAGGCTGCTGTGCCAGCTGGGTTCTGGCACTTGCTCTGGACTGTCCTGACCAAATGTTGTTTGCTATTTCCTTACCTTAGGGCTTTTTATTTTAAAAAAAAATCTTTATTCTGGAGACTCTTCTGTTCCAGTCTGAAACACAGCAGTGCTGGGAACAGCCTGCCAGGGGCAGATGCTCCAGAGTAGGTGATCCTGGGATCATGGAGCAGTTCAGGAGCTGCCTGCTGGATGCAGTTCCCACCTGGGGCATTGCATTTGCTGCTCCTGCATCATCCCAGGGGTGATGTCCAGCTCATGGCTGGGCAGCCTCAGGAGCAGACAGGGCAGAGAGCAGCACAGCACTTGCCTGCTCTGCTCTGGATACCCCGAGGCTGAGGGACCACTCGTGTCCCAGCTCCAGCTGGCAGCTCCCTGTGGCTGCACTTAGTGCTGAGATCAGATAAGGTTTGTGATAGTCAAGATTCGCACAACACTAGAGGCAACAGCTTACCCAGGAAGCCAGTCTGAAGTGCCAGAGTGCTTGTTAGAGCTGAGAAAATAAAGATATTTATTGTCATGGACATGCCAGATAAATATCTGACCATCAGTTCTTACTCAGCAACCATCCTTAATTTGCATTCCTCATCCCACATTCAAATGATGGAGTCTTTCCAGCACTTCTCCCCCACTAAAATAAGCCTGCCTTTTAATTTTCTGATTTTTGAGCCTTTAGAGTTCCTGTTTTCCAGCACTGGGTAGCAGTTTGAGACCTGAGAGCTTGCTTTGTATCCTCAGTGGGAACATGATGCTCGAACACCCCTGATGAGCTGGATGTGTCAGTGCCTCCCTGACACCACTTGAGCTTTAGGAAGTTTTAGAGCCTTATCTCAGCCCTGCCACCATCTCCAGGCCTCCTGACATCACGGGGGCTTCTCTGGTTTGAGCTGTGCCCTGTTAAATACAGAAGGAGCTGGGGTGGGTGAATGCTGATGCTGGGGGCAGCCAGGAGGTGTAGTGAGGAGTGAAGCAGATCCTGTCAGCCTAGCTGTAAAATTTGGATACTTGGAAGGCACTCAGCCTGCCTGAGAGCTGAATTCTCCCCTAATTAAAAGCTCAGGACTTCAGATAAAATTTCCCTAAAACTTTCAGCTCACGGAGTCCTCCCTGCAGCCCCATGGAGCTGTCAGGAGGAGAAAGGAGGGCTGGGCACTGCAGGGCTCCTGCTCTTTCTGCCCAGCTTTGCCCTGGGTAGCACCTTGCTCTTGACTGGTTCTGAATCTAAATGTGCTTCAAAACCATAAAATGAAACAGCCATCACCTCTGTGATGCTGAAGGGAGCCTGGGAAATGCCTCTTGGGTGAAAAGAATACTGAAATGCAGAAGAGTCGAGCAGCAGCACAAGTTCAGGAAGGTGTTTTTGGGGTGGTCTAAAGCACGTTGTACTGCTGGCAGAATCCATCAAGGAATTAATGGTTTGGTAGGGAGAATTTTCTTATTGAAACATCATGGGCAAGTATGTCAGGTACCTTCCTTCCTCAGTCTCACTGCAAGGGGATCTGGAATCTGAAAGTCATTTCATGCCTTCCTGATGTGTGAAGGTTGGGGACGGAGACAGGGACAGCCCTGAGGTTCTTTGTTTATCTGCAGAACCTGGCACTTCACCACTGGGTTTAACACCATTTCCTTTGTGATTCCCCAATGAGTGCTGAGAGACACGAGCAGAAACGTAAATATTGAGGGGCTGATCCCTGCCTCTTACTCTTTTCCTCTGGAAATTCACATTATTTTTAATGGACCAACTCTTAAAGCACTTGTTAAAAAAGCCTTTAAGTTGCAGTACCCAACAACTATAAATATCTTCCAGCTAAATTAACTATTTTACTTCTTCAAAGTTGAAAGGATTCTCTCTCCTTATCTCAAAGAACCACAGAATGTCAGGTTGGGAGGGACCTCAAGGACCAGCTGGTCCCAACTCTTCTGATATTATTGTTTATTTTACAGTTTTCTCAGCCTCTAACCCAGAACAGAGGGGATAACCTGAGTCAACCCTCCTGTGCCCCACTGCTGCTCTTCCCATATTCCTGCAGGTCCCTTTCTCCCACCTCTGTTACCCTGGGAGCCAGGTCCCTGTAAATCCCAGAGGATTTGTGATGGCAGAGCCCAGAGGGGGTGGGAGTGGTTGAGGTCCAAGGGTTATTAGAAGCAATTTGGAGCAGCACTGCCAGGCTGGGGAGTGACAGCACAGAAAAGTGGAGGTGACTGAGGAGCAGGATGGATTACAGGGTGGATTCCCCTCATCAGGGCAGAGATAACATCTTATCTCTGGCTATCAGGGACATCCATCCAGACACTGATGGAGAAAAGAACAGATCATTTAGGTGGAGCAGCAGGGAGAGAAGAAAGTCAGGCAGGCTCCTGCAGTGTCCCAGAGGAGCTGCTGGGGAAAGCTGGAGGGATTCCCAACAGGGAAATTAATTGTTGGATGTTGTTATTGAAGAGGAAATGACAGAAAACAGAAGCTTGTAATAAAGCACAGAATCATAGAATGATTCTCTGATTCTACCATTCTCTAACCTTCCCCTGTTGTTAGAAACCCATGTTTTTCTTCCAAGTAGTGTAATTGCTGAGTGGGACACTGCATCCCATGGGAAGTGAGCAGTGCCCTAAAGCATGGACCTCCAGCTGTAACCTGGTGTGGTTTCATGTCCCCTGGGCTGGGGAGGTGGCAGACAAAGGGCCAGGGGCCCAGAAGGTTCAGAATGGGTCAGCAGCAGGTTCTGTTACCCACTTCTCTCTCTGTGACACACTGCTTCCTCCATGGAGTTGTTTCCAGGTTTAGTTCCCTGGACTGTTCCCTTTTTTAGGGACTGTTCTGCTCTCAGGCAGGTAGACTTCCCTTGGGTGAATTTCTGTCCTCCTGGGGGACAGAAGCTGAGGATGGGTACATGTTACAGCACAGAAAGTGCTGACAGATTTCAGTTTAATTCCTCAATCCTGTTCACCTCAGATTCCTGGTGAACAATTGCTTTGATTGTTAGCAATGTTAGGAACCATATCTATTGTTCTGAGGAAGACCAAAGAGGTCCTGGAAAAACAGAAAGAAAGCTCACTAGTTCATGAACTAGTAGAGAGCTCATGAACTTGAGTCCATAGCCCAGAAGAAAAATACATATGTGTGTGTACTTTAGATGTGTGTGTCTTTTAAATACCCTAAAGGCAGCACCAGGCTGCTGCAGTTAGTGTTATTCATGTTATTCTCAGTTAGCATTACTCACTTGTGGAGCACTCCTTACCTTGAGCACCTCCTTTTCCTGAGTTTCAGGATGATATTTTTCTGCTTTCTTTCTTGGTGCAGCAGGTTCAGTCTCCAGTGACATTCCTGCTGAGCACTCTCTCCTCCCTAACAATCGTTTTCCTTTTCAGGAGCAGATCTGATCCCTGGGAGCTTTGCTCTCCTGCTCTTCTGCCCCCCAGGCAGCTCAGAGCTGGGATCCCATCCCAAACCTGGGACCAGCACCAGGTCCCTGCAGCAGCCCCTGCTCCCTGCTGGTCTCTGTCCCCAGCACACCATGGGCTAAGGGCTTCTTCTTTATACCCATTTCTTTCTGTTCTCCTGATATCTGCTCCTCCTAGCTGCAGTTCCCAGGCAGGGAACAAACTCGTGGCTTTCCTCTCTCTGCTGCAAGCCGTGCACTTGAGCTACAGCAATAATCACTGGATGAGTTTATCCATCCTTGCTGGCAGAAGAGGGTAGAAAACTTTCTTGCTTTGTCATAGAATCATCAAATCATGTTGCCTGGAGAAGACGTTTGAGATGATCCAGTCCCAGCAGTGCCCAGGCCACCCCTGCCCCATGTCCCTCATCCCCACATCTCCAGGGCTCTGAAACTCCTCGAGGGATGATGGGGACTCCAGCCCTGCCCTGGGCAGCCTGGGCCAGGCCCTGACAACCCTTGCCAGGGAGAAATTGTTCCTAATATCCAACCTAAACCTCCCCTGCCACAACTTGAGGTTACCTCCTCTTGGACCATCCCTGAATCCATTGGAAGAACCAGTGTAAGGAACAGGTCCAGCCTGCTCCCAGAAGCCTTTCCCTGCACACTGCTGCCTTCCCATCCTGTCCTGACAGCTCCTCCTGCACTGACTGCTTCAGCTTTATGCATCCAGGGGCCTTCCAGCCTGCTCAGTGCATCCTCCCCAAAATAACTGCAGAGCAGTTCCTCTGAGCTCCAGCTGGATACTGGATCCTCCAGCTGGATACTGGAGCAAACTGGTCCTGCAAATGGTCACTGCTGCCTCAGGGAATTGCATGCCCAAATGTTAGGGGGGTGGGAAAGAGATGCCAATATTTAAAAGTGCTCACATCAGAAATCCTCCTGTTAAAGCTGAAACAGCCCATAAATTGGCCTGGTGGTTTTATAGCAGCAAATTGCAACAATAAAGGGAAGATCATTAAAAACTTATTGCATGTGTCTAGGGCCACCGGTGGGCGATTGCTTGTCTTATTAACCACATTAATATCCTTTATGTAACTAATTGCCATTTCAGCCACTGTGATTCATGTGAGCCATACGGAGGAGACTGAAGTAGCAAAGTGTGAATACTGGGAAGGACTTCACTGGATTTCCCACTCTGGCAGCAGCAGAGGGGACTCGTGATGCAGAGGGTCCCTGGCTCAGCAGCCCCACGAGCAGCCCAGCTCCATCAAACAAGGAGCTCTGCTCACAGCTCTCCTCCAAAACAACCTCAGTTCAGCTGAAATATTGGTGTCACTGTGGCAAAACACTCTGAAAGGGAGAAATTCCCTCCACTTCCATGCCCCATCCCTTGTGCAGCCTGGGCTGGTGGGAGATGTCCCTGCCCGTGCAGGGGGTTGGATCTGGGATGATCCTGAAGGTCCCTTCCAGCCCAGCCTTTCTATGGATCCATCATCTCCATGAAACTCCTTTTTGCAGTCTCTTAAAGCATTTGATGATTCTGTGATTCCTTGCAGATGAAAGTCAGCCCAGAGGAAAATATAAATGTGTATTTAGCTGGTTGCTACTTTAAAGTGTAGGGTATGGAATTGGAATAATTTAAAATAACAGCTTCCTAATTTCTCCTTCTCCAACTCTCTTCTTCTATTATTTATTAAGTTTTAATATTTCTTCTCTCTGTTTGCTGGCTTGTTCAGGACTCTACCTCAGCTGGCACAGTGAATCCATCATTTTGGCTGGGACCATTAATCTCTGCTTTTCCTTCCAAAGATAAAACCTGCTTAATGGCTGGGGAGTGGAACAGGAGGCAGAGCAGAAGTGTCTGACACACGTTTGAAGGACATTAGAATAATGCTCCTGCAAATTTATTTAGATCTCTGTATTTCATTTGTAAGGTGTTCAATGATCTTTCAATTATTTAATGGCTTTATATGGCCTGGCATTACTTTGGGAAGGGACATAAACCTACCTTGCTTAGGAAATAAGGCAGCAGCTTGCAGAGAGGAGTGAGAAAATGTATTTTAGGTGTTTTTCTTATTATTGGGGGGTGTGGGTTTTGTTTGGGTTTTTTGTTGTTGTTGGGGGTTGTTTGGTTTGGGTTTGGGGTTTTTTTTTGTGGGGAGGGGGGTGTTTTTTTGTTTTTTGGTGGTTTTTTGGTTTGGTTTGGTTTAGTTTTGGTTTTTTTAATTCTAGGACTTCCAACATTTTCTCCAGTACCCCTGAGCAGGAGCTCTTCCCAAAGCTGGGGATTCCTCTGTGTAGCTCTCACACAGCTGGCATCCCGTGGGCTACCAAAAAGTGAGATGGGCAACAAGAACTTAGGAAGGACAGAGGAAGCAATGGTTTCCCAGGCCTGCAAATGTACCTTGTGTCCAGGTGGGGAGGTGGCAGAGGACAGCAGTGTCCATGCCAAATGTACAGGAGGCCAAAGGGTCATTAGAAATATAATGGAAATTATTTGGATGCTGAACTCACTGCACACCCTGGGCATCTTAAGGAGCAAATATTACCACAGTTCTGTCCATGGGATGATCATGGCATCTCTTGGCCACCAGGACATGTTGCTGTCCCACTGAGAAATTCCTGACAACTAGAACTCCAAAAGTCTCTCTCCATGGAGCTGCTTTCCAACAGGATGACCCCTAATCTGTACTGGTGTCTGGAGTTATTCCTACCCAGATGGAGGACTCCAGAGTTGTCCTTATGGAACTTCATGAGCTCATGATGAAGGGACAGGAGCAGCTGAGGGACCTGGGAATGCTCAGCCTGGGGAGGAGAAGGCTTGGAGGGAGATCTGAGGAAGTAATGGAGATGGAGTGAGGGTTATCTCAGTGGTGCCCAGTGATAGTACTAATTAAACAGCTCAAGAGATTCCACTTAATCAGATGAAAAACCTTCTTTAGCATGAGAGTGTTTGGACACTGGAGCAGATTGCCCAGAGAGGTTGGGGAGTCCCCATCCCTGCAGACAGTGACAGCCTGGGGACACACCACTGAACAACCTGCTCTCACTGTCCCCTGGGCAAAACCATCTTCAGAGCTGCCACCAACCTCACCAAGTCCCTGATCTTGTATCTAGCTGTGAAATGTTTTTTTTTTCCAAACCAAATCCAGCTCAACTTGTAAGTTTTATGGCCAGTTAGTTTCTGTGGCTCCGCTGGGCTCCACAGGAATTGTGTCTGTGTTGATGAAGGAAAATGTGGCTCTTCCTGGCTTTATTCATCTGTCCATTTGACACTGGCTAGCTGTGCAAACCGAGGGATATTTCTCCCTTCAAGCTTCTTAAGGTGAAACAGAAGGGCTGGTACGTGATGTGGGCATCATTCCCAGGGTCTGTATTCTATGGAGATGCGGAGGTGAAGAGGAGCAAAGGAAATCTGAAAGCAGTTTAGACGAAGCCTCGGGTCTAATAATCTGCAAATGAAATGCAAATTCCTCTCAGCAGGAGTGCAATCTGTGTTGTCTCAACAGGGGGACTATTTACTGTTGCTTTGGAAACCTGAGGAGGGGAGGCACAGCCCGTGGCTTGGAGGCTGAGGCAGCTCTGCCCATCGTGCTGATCCACCCCCAAACCTCCTTTATTTTTGGACGTGAGGTTTTCACCCTTAAAGGCTGAGATGTGCAGTAATTAATAATGAGAATTCCATTTGTACAGAGTCTTCCAGACCTCCTGGCTCCATAACTGGGGTCACAACCACCTTTCACATCCCTGAGCTGAAATGCTGCCAGAGATGCCCCAGAGCAGAGGGGAACTGCACCCCTGGGCAGTGACCCACAAACACCCCAAGGCTTATTAGGGCCAAACCAGGACCTTGAATTTCCCATCATTAGTTTGCTGCTGGATTTCTGGTTGGCAGCCTGGTAGCTATTGCAGCCTCTGCCATTCAACCCCTTGGTACCCAGAGCTTTGCCTTTTCATCTTTTTCACCTTTATGGCTGTGGATAGAAATAATATCTACAAATTCCCTGCACCAAAACCTTCAGCCTGTAGCTGCTACAGAGCTAAAAACATAACTGGAGCTGTACTCTGCAGCTGATAGGCAATAAAAAGGAAATTCTGATCCTCTGTTTTAATTAATATTTGTACTGGGAGAACTGTTGAGATCTGGGCATCTGTTACTGCCCATCCTTTCATTACTTCCAGTGTTGATAACATTTGTCCCAGATATTGCAAACACTTGAGATAGCAAAGCAGCTATAAAGATTCTATCACTGCTAAGGATCACTTTTATTGTTGCTGGAGTTAGTGGTTAAATCTCTGCTGAGTTTCCCCACACATTTCTCTGACCCCAGATGTTCACCTCCTAATCAGAAGACTTAAAAAATTTAAAAAAACAATAAAATTCAGCTATCCAGCCAGCAGGAAAAAAAAAATCTATTGGTAAATGATCCTGGCAGAACTGTGGAGATGAAGGATCTGTGGGGATTTTCCCCTTTATCTTAAGTTGTTGGGTCAGGCATAACAGTGGAGCAAAAGTGCTCTTGGTTTAAGAATGTTTAACTCCTTTTCCTTCAGCTGTAAGCATGAGGAGATGCAGTGATGTCTGGGGAGTGCTCTGAGATGTGATGAGGGAACCTTAGGGGGATTTTTATTTATTGTGGCAGTGAAGTGAGAAGCCCTGGGATGGGAATGGGGCTGAAAGGAGATCAATAACCTATGTTTAACATCCCAATATTTTCATAAAGAATGGGTTCAAGAATCCAGGGCAATCAAGCTCGTTTCTTAAGTGTCATTAATCATAATTTCTTAACTGATCAGGCAGAAATGTCAGAAGAATAATAGCAACAAAAGACTGCAGGGAAATATGCTGCTTTAAGCATGTGGAAGATCTGAAGTTAATTTCAATTTCATTTAATTGCTCTAATGAATGTGACTGCCAGAATGGAAATAAAGTGCAGCTTTCTACATTTTCTTCCTGAATCTCCTAGGTATTGTAAAAAAATGACATTTTTCATTGTGCTGTGCTTTGTGTGGCAGAGATTTTAAAATAAATAAGTGTGTTATGCCATCAAGTGTCATTAAATGTCATAAATCATGAGGGCTGCTGCTTGAGACTGAGAGAAGTAGGCAATATTCTATAATAGTAATTTATAAAAGGCCAAGAACTCCACTCGTCCCCTGCAAATGATTCTGTGAACACAAAACACTTTGTATGTAAGACAAACAAAATAAGGAAAATAAATGATGAAACGAATTCCAAGGAGTTACAAAAATGGCAATGTAGTTCAGCACCCTGAGCTGAAATGTCATGCTTCAGAATTTGTTTCCATTTGTGCTAAACAGCAATGTTTTACAGATTAATATTGATAATTATTATTACTGCAGCTCTACAGATGCCTCCTTCTTCCCTGGGTTCTTCCTGCAGTGCTGATGCTGAGCCAGGACCTTTAGCCCAGGAGGAGGATGCTGATGGAGCAGGGACCACCCAGACTTGCTGATGTCCTGGAGCACCAGGAGAGCTGCTGTTGGGATTCACCTGAGTCCCAAAGCTCCTCCCTGAGCAGAGGTGCTGAGTTTCCCCTGGCAGCACCATTTCTTCACCCCCTTTTGGTCTGTGCTACTAAAACCAGGCAGTGACAATTCAGAGTGAAGTCAGAACCTCTGGCAGATGGCTTGAGAAAAGAGAAGAGTTTAGTTTTAGTTATTTTAGTGATTTTCCCCTCACTTTGACCACTCGATTTTGGCTTGAAGTGTTGCTGTGTCTTGCCCTGGCTTCTTTTCCCTGATATTTATTAGTCACTTTGGACATTAGTAACTTTGGAGCTGTGATATTCTCAGCATGTCTAGCAGGGTGCTGGCAGCAGCAGTGTTACTGCTTAACATCATCATTTCTCTAAATACAAACAACAATCTTCCCAAACCCCAGCAGTGTAAGGACCAGGCAGGTTTTTTCCAAGCACTTCAATAACCTATCAAAGTCTGAGAGTGATCAGGCTGCTGGAAAGCAGATCTCAAAGTGACCTTGGGTGTCACCTCTTCCACCTCCCTGCTCCCCAGCAGCATCCCAAGCTTCTAAGCAACCTGCAGGATATTTTTGTCAAACATATTAAAAAAAACAACAATTCTTTAGCATTGCCACTGACAATGGTTTCCCAGGCACGCATTAGCATGTCCCAGTTCCTCTGCTTCATCACCTGCATGTGAAGGAAAATATTTAAGAGGAGTAAACCCAGGGCAGCCCTTGGCAAGGCACATTTCACCTGCACTGATCACTGAGCTCAGAGCATTCCTGCTGCTGGCCCATCAACACTCTGATGATTCCACCTTCATTGTGCTTCATTTATGGGAATGTCAGGTCCAACCATGTAAGAACAGGACCAGAAATAGTGACTGTTTTCTAATTACCCTTTAGGGAACAGGAAACGTGTCAGCTGGATGCTGCTGCCTTTGAGGAAACCATGGTGGATGTGTTATCATCTTGCTCTGCTCCTAGCACTTATAAATAGATCCCTAAACAATGTTTAAGTGTCCTTCTTACAGAGGTTATGCTGATAAGGCCATAGTTTTGTCTCCTTATCTCTTCTCTCCTTAAAGAGAGGTCCTGCATTTGCTCTTTCCTCTGCCTTGGGGCCCACACCAGCCCTGGCTGAGCTTTCCAAGGTAATCACTAATGGCTGAGAAATTGCTCTGTTTAGTTCCCTAAGTGCTCAGATGGATTTCACCAGGTCTTGATGAGCTGAATATTTATAACTCAGACAAATAATGTTGCACTGATTCTGCGTTGTGTTGCTGTTAGCTACATTAATATTAATCCTCGGGAGAACCTAATTAGTATTCAGATATTTTGTTTTCCATGAAGATTGAGAAAAATGGGCTTTAAGTATTCAAACCGCCTCCTTGTTTGTTGTTTCTTCTTGCCCACGGAACAGCAAAATGACATTTCTCTGTCTCCCATTACTTCCAGTCACTTACTGCCACTTTATCTTCTGTTCCTTCCAGCTGTAACTCTTTTTGCTCCTCATTCCTCCCTGTTCTCTCCCTCTGTCCTTGTCCTGGAGCTGTGAAGAGCCCTTGGCAGAGCTGAGCAATTCCAAGCATCCCCCAGCAGCCCAGGGCTCAGACCTGGAGCCTGTCCCTTGCCATCCACACATCTCATGGGGAGATCCTTAGGGCAGGACCAGCCTCCCACATGGCAGAAAGCTCTTCAAACATGTATGTTTTGGGGGGATAGTGTTTGGGCACTCATTTCCTGAGGAAACTTTGCTTATTAATCTTGTCTAAGTCTCTCAAGATGAAGAGGACTTTGTACACTGTTCTCAGCATCTTTCATTCCCCCTTTCTCCCTTTCCTTTCCATGATTGATTAATTAGGATACCTCCTTTATACAAAGCCAATAGTAATGTTTTTTTCCATTGTTTTCCCATTCTCAGAGCCCATGAATTTGGCTTTAGACCCTCACTTGGCTTCTCACAGCCTCATCCAGACTCAGCTCCAGCAGCAGATGCTTTTCCAGCAGAACGAGTCTGGCTGCCAGCACTGCCCAACAAGCATTTCTCTTTCCCTCTGAAAGGTTCCTACAGCCAAAGGTACTCAAAATTCAGACAAAAGGGCTCATAGCTTCCAAGGATTCATTATCCAAGATAAC
Source organism: Calypte anna (assembly GCF_003957555.1). Classification (NCBI taxonomy): domain Eukaryota; kingdom Metazoa; phylum Chordata; class Aves; order Apodiformes; family Trochilidae; genus Calypte; species Calypte anna. Next base: position 42,737,741 of record NC_044251.1, read on the forward strand.
CAAGAAACCCTGGTTTTCCTCTGGGGGGGGTTTTGAAAACCAGGGCTCCTAAGACTTGCTTGGGAGAGAGTTGTGCTGCTCTTGCCAAGCCTGCATGATATTAAAATCCAGTTCAACCCAAACCCTGGGTGTTGCTCACTAATCTCAGCCATATTAGCAGTGCCATTCTTTGCATAAATCTTCTCTGCACTGTAATGCTCAGGAGATGGTGGAGGAGTTATTATGTGTAATACACCTTGGTTGGTGTGCTTTAATGTTTAAGGGATGAGTATTTTTCATACCCTGCAGGCATTCACCTATTAAAGTGCCACTGCAAGGGATCTGGAAGCTTTGGCAGGGGGAAGAGTGGGAATTCTTTCCTTTCTTTGAGCAAGGTTGTTCTGAAAATGATGGATCATCCAGAGGAGTGACTGGGAATTGGTACCTAATTGGACTTTGTTAGGGTTAAGTGAAATTTAGTGTGCTCTGCAGCAGGAAAAATTGCTGTTTGTTTGTTTGTTTGTCTGTTTCTCACAATGCCCTTCATGCAGCTGGTGATTTAGGGAAGGAGATAGGAATTCTCCTGGAACAGGGAGACAAAACACTTCTCCTCTCAGATGCCTGGGGAGCTGCAAGAAGGCTGAAATGTTCATGGCAATGGAACTGGGGACCTTTTAAGGTGAAGGAAACATAGAGCCAGAAAGCTTAGATGGACTTTCACATTATCCAAGTTAAATGTTTGTCTGTGTGTGACCACGTTTTGACCTGTGTTTAATTCTGTGTGTTTCATGTTAACTTGGTGCAGCAGTCACCTGGCTGGCAGGAGGAGATGGCCCCAATCTGTCAGACACCTCCCACTGCGCTTCCTGAGGGGTTTTGTGGTTTTTCACTGAAGCATCACAGACCTTGCTGAGGGTCCCCAAGGAAGGAAGAATTTGTCCTGGTGTCCAGAAGGAAGAAAAGTCCAAACTGATCCTATGGAAGTTATCATGTCCTAAAGGTGAGAAAACCTCTCTCTGCCCACCCAGAAACAGAGGTTTGGGGGCCAGTCAATAGGAAGAAGATGTTTCTGTTCAGATCTCTTTTGCCAAGATCAACCAGAATTGTAATTATAAAACCATAATTAACTTTTTATTATAAAATTATTCTATGGAAAACCCTCATTTTGCCCTAGAATTTCCCTTTCCAACGTCAAGCTCCCCATCCCTCACATACATCACATACATCACAAGCTCCCCATCCCTCACATACATCACATACATCACAAGCTCCCCATCCCTCACATACATCCCCTCAAAGTTGAAGCTGACTCTCTTATTCCTAAAACAGGGAGAGGGGGTGATGATAATGGGAATGGACAATTAAATCCCACCTGACATTGGGAATGGACAATTAAATCCCATCTGACATTGGGAATGGACAATTAAATCCCATCTGACATTGGGAATGGACAATTAAATCCCATCTGACATGGGGTGCTGCCAGCAGCCAGGGACTGGTGGTGAGAAGCAGTGAGAGCATCATTGCAAACACAAGTAGAGCAGAGCTCTGCCAATTAATGTGAATATTTCCAGGCTTTGGCCACATAACAGGGTGCCCAGTGCTGTTCCTTTTCTTCAGCACACAACAAGAAAACAAGCAATAAAAACTTCAATGTAATGATAACTTTGATACCCCAAATCCATTAACAGCAATCACTGTGCACTGACATTCTGTGCAAACTGCTGGTTCTTGGGAGCTAATAATCCATTTCTGGTTCATCTGAATTCAGACCTGTAAATTTTACTCTCAGATATTTGTAAGTGTCTCTTTTGTCCCACTGATGTAAAGATTGGCACCAAAATAGCAGGTATTTGTTCAGAGCATGTAAGCTGTGGCTGCTTTCATGTTTTGAATACACTGCATAATTCATGGGTTTGAGAAAATGTAATTTTTAAAAGGCCCATTTAAGAAAACAGAGGATTACTTACAACTCGGGTCTAATATATTGTTCTATTTTCTTTTTACCCTTAGGATAACTTCACTCTTTGTACTGTAATTTGGTACTGAGGAAGGGAATGAGGAAAGATGCAAGTTATTTAGCTTAATGAAAAATAATCACTTCCAGCAGAGAAGGGACATTATTAGCTGCTCACAACATATGCTTTTACAGATGATTATCACCCCAGCAACCTTCCCATTCATTTGTTTTGCTGACTTTCTGGACAGAAAGTGATTTTCTCCAAATCCATCAAGGTGCTCCTGGTGCAATGATTTCTCATTTCCAGTTGGAGGGCTCTGCAGAGCTCAGACATTTGTCAGGGTGACACCAGGCTATGGGACCTTCCAGCTCCCCAGGAGGATCCTAAAGGGGAGCAGAACCCTACACACCCCAAGACACTCAGCTCAGAGTCCAGAAAAGTTCCTCAACTCCTTAACCCTTGCAGTGCTGCAGGGAGAGAGGGGCTGTGGACCTTAGGAGAGTTGGGGTGGGCTTGGGTGTTCCCTCTGGTTCCTGGGGAGTGTTTGACACAACAGACACCAGGGAGCAGGGCATGGAAAATCAAACCTTTGCTCCCAAAAGCTCGGGGCAGCTTGGGTGTGATTTGCCCTGCCCTGCCAGGGAATATCTGTGGCACTTGGAGATACTGAAGGATGTGTGCTCAGACACAATAAAACCTCCCAGATGCCATAAAAGTGGGAGAGGGCAAAATGTCCTGGGAGTGACTGCCAAGGGATGCTGAATGGAGCAAGGATGGGGCAGTGCCCAATGGGGAGCTGTAGAATTCCCTAAAAATGGGAGATGAGACCTTAGAGGGGGGCAGATCACCTGGGAAATGCAGGAGTATCCAGCAGGTATCTTTTTGCTGTTGTAGCTGGAATGAGAGTTTTTATCTTTGTCAGCAAGAGAGAGGTGAGAGGGGATCTGCTGAAATCAAACAGCTCAGATGAAAGGGTACAAACATCCCAAAGGAAAAGAGCAAGGAGTTTGGGAACCACTGCTTTACTTTGAAGCAAAGCTGGGTTAATGCTTAATGATTAGCTGGTTTTCCAGTTATGTCCTAATGCTTTAAAAAAGATGGAGAGATGATCCAAAGGAAAAGAGAGAAGCCAGCATGGGCAATAATGGGAAAGGCTGGGGTTGTGGTTTGGGTTGGGTTTGGTTGGGGTTTTTGGTAATTTTTCTATCCTGAGATCAGCAAGGTTGGTCTTAATAAGGAATTATTAATAATGATGAATATATATTATAGTTTATATCATTATAATTAGGAATTAATTCATGTTTAGCCAACAGTTTAATAGGAGACAGCTTTGGTCAGATTCTTCTGTTGTGTTCTTTTAAACCAGGGCATGAACAAAGCAGGGATGGATTTCTGAATGGAGAAAATTCCCTGTTCTGCTGGCTCCAACTTCAGCAGCCCAAGAACCATTTGTGGATGGATCTCCTTTCCCTCAGATGAACAGGAGAATCCCTGTAAGTCCTGCCCAAAGCCTCCTCCAGGAATTTCTTAGTTTGGGGTCACATCTCCTCTCTTCTCTGAAATTGGATACCCACATCAGGAGAGAATGAGGGAAGGGAATATTGTGAGATATTTCCAGTAGCTTGGTAACTGGAAGCATTACTTCTGGGTCATTACTAATACCAAGAGGATATGCAATGCCCATGAGAAGGAGGAGAGGGACAAGGTTTTGACTCTGTCATAGCCTGGGAACTTGAATTGCTGCTCCATTCTTTTCTTTCTTTGGAAAGCCTTCAGGTAAGGAAGAGATCCATCTTTTCCTGGAAAAAAACAACCAAACAAAGAAAACCTTCTACTCCATGCTCAGAAGTCATTCCCATCAGAGTCTGACCTGCATGAAGGAGAGGAGCCCTGAACTTACAGGTGTGCCAGGAGCTCTCTCTCCTCTTCAGCAGGAGAAAGAAACAGCACAACCCCAGAATGGGTGATGTTGGGAGGGAGCTGAGAGCTCATCTCCTCCAAGCTCCCTGCCATGCCCAGGGACACCTCTCATCCAGCCCAGGTTGCTCCAAGCCTCATCCAACCTGGCCTTGAACACCTCCAGGGAGGGGGCAGCCACAGCTTCTCTGGGCAATCTGTTCCAGAGTCTCAGCACCCTCCTGCTGAAGAACTTCTTCCTCAGCTCCAGCCTGGACCTCTTCTCCTGCACTTTCCATCCCTTTCCCCTTCTCCTCTCCCTGGACACTGAGGAAAAGTCCCTCTGCAGCCTTCCTGGAGGTTCCCTTCAGGTACTGGAAGGCAGCTCTAAGGTCCCCCTGGAGTCTTCTCTTCTCCAGGCTGAACAATCCCAGCTCCTCAGCCTCTCCTCCTGCCAGAGCTGCTCCAGACACCCAGCTCAGTACCAGGCAGCATCCCCACCAGCACAACTTTTGTTGTGCTCAGTGTCAAGGCAAAACATCCCCCTAGGTGTGACCTTTGGATCTGTTTTGAGTGGGTTTTCCCCAGAAAAATAAGCGATGATAAAGATAAAATGGGTTTATTTAGTTATTTGTACAAACTTAAAGATGTGGGATGAAGAGAGCAGAGCCAGCTGCAGGTGAGGTCTTAAAGAAATGTCCCTAGAAATAGATGGAGCTGGAGGTGCTGAGAGGAGCTCTTAGTGCCTGTGATTCCATCTAATTCCTCTTCACAAAGGAGGAAAAGAGAATGTCCAGAGCTTTTCATCTTCCATCTAGGAAATCTGTGCAGCACATGGATGAATAGAGCAGCCAGCTCAGGGTTAAGACTTTTAAAGCCTTTCTTGGAAGCTGCTGGTTGTGGGCTTGAGGTATTGCAGCATTTTCCCCTCCTTACTTCTAATTCCCTAAAGAATTTGCTAAAAGCAGAAGACAATGTTGAGACAACTTTCAGGGGGACTCAGCAGAAGTGTTTTAATGAGCAGCTTATCTATAGACACTGAGGAGAGCAAATGGGGCTGAGGCTGGGGAGGAACATATCCATGTGGATCAGCAGGAATTGCATCCCTCAGAAATAAAACAGGAGGGAATGTAATTTTTTTTTTAATGTCTCTTTTTTACTCCCCTTAGATTTAAGTTTAAAATCAAAAGAAGGGGATAAAATCATGCAGTTAATTCAGCCAGATGATGACTTCAGCACCAGGGCTTAAGAGCAGCACAAGGAAGCCCAGGCAGGAGAAATGTGCTTTTTCCTCTATGTCCCTGTGACTTTCCTCATCCTTTTGCAGGGTTCCTAAGGCTAAGCTGTGTTCAGTTCATTAGACTCTGAATTTGTAGCCTTTCCACATCACTCCACTCTCCCCACACCAGACTCTGAGCAAATAAACAGATGGTGAATAGAAAATAGATGGATAATTCTTCCTCATTCCCTCTGCTGCCCAAAGCCACACGGATTTCTCCATCCAGCAAACAATGACAAAAGTGCCCCATAAATACAGGACCAAGGAGCCTCTCAGTATGAGGCACTTTGCAATAGTTCTGCCTCCTGGCTTTGTGTGGGATTCAAATCACTGCCTCAGCAACAAAATACCCAAGAATTGATTTGGATTTCATGGCTCAGGACCAAGCTCTTCATCAAATAAATCTACAAGAGCAAGGAAAAAGAAGATAAAGGATGATCAGAAGAGAAATAAGAGAAGTTAAAACACACAGGGAAAAGGCAGAAGTCCTTTTTAGGGCTTCAGTTCAAGCAGTGTCAGTAGATAGTAGAGAACAGGAGAGTCTCCTATATATCACAGAGCCACAGAAGGGTTTGTCTTGGAAAACACCTTAAAGATCACCTAATACCACCCCCTGCCATGGTCAGGGACACCTCCCACCAGCCCAGGTTGCTCCAAGCCCCATCCAACCTGGGCTGAGACACTGCCAGGGATGGGGCAGCCACAGCTTCTCTGGGCATTCTGTATTCATCTTGTTTGATCAGAACAGCAAAAGAGAGAAAGTTTCTGCTCTGCTGTGAGCCACAGTCCCCATGTCCCCTTGGCACTGGTGTGGTTCAGCAGCTCAGAGATGCCCCAGGTGTCTGCTAGGATGTGAAGAAATTAATTTGGCTCCTATTTGTCCATGTTTCCCTGCAGGATGTTTGGATGCTGCCAGGATCTCCAGGAAGGGACAGAGCCACAGATCCAGGGTCCAGCTCTTCCTTCTGGGCTGGCAGGAGCCTCCTTCCCCATCTGATTCCAGGTGTTTGAGCAGCATCCTCTGAAGAACACATCTCCCCTGAAGTGCTGGGGCCTGACAGGTGGGTTGGCTCCACAACCTCTTGGGTTTGACCTCGGGCTTCACACAGCTGAACTTTTCTTGCTTTCTTTTCTTCTTCTGACTCAGCCTCCACACCCCTTTATCTTTTCCTAGTAAAACCAAAAGCAGGAAGTTGTGCTTTAAAAAAAATAATAACTCAGTAGGCTTTTTAAAAAGCCATTAAGATGGTGATAAAGTAATGTAATGTACTGAAACTGTTTAGAAAAAATTGTAAAAATCTGTCCAAGAAATGTTTGTGTCAGTCAAACACAACCAGTGTCTGCATTTCCATGAAAATACCACCATCATTCCACCTGAAGAGTAAATGCTTGCAATATTCTCACTTTGTGTTTTAAATACCTTAAGCAATCAGAAATCAGCCTTGTTGATTGATGGAGCCAACTGATTAAATAGAAAGTGAAGTTTAAAAAACCCTCCTAAAGCTGTAATTTCAGCCACTTCTGATTCAAACAGCTGAGTTACTTTTTCTTCAATTAAAAAAAAAAAAAACCAAAACCTCACATTTTCTCCTGCTACTTAAAGTGATAATGTGGTTGTGTCATTTTTTTGTTTGTGGGGTTTTTGGGGTTTTTTTTTTTAAGAAAAAATCCTGTAAACCCTACACCTCCAGTAAGTTTTCTCTCTTTTGGTCAGAGAAGTAAGCAAGACTCTTTCCCATTTTACACCTTTTTCACACTAGCTGCCAAACATACATTTACCAGCTGAATATAATGACACAAGGATCTATTTTTCTCCACTCTAAACTGTGTGTTAAAATTAAATGAGAATAATTACAAAAAAAAAAAAAAAAAGCCAAAGAGAAAAATCAGGACTGTCTGGAAGGGATGGGTAGATGAAAGCATCCAACAGCATCTCCAGCACCAGGAACCCAGCAGCACATCCTAGCAGGGACCAAGGGGAGCACCAAGGCCACAGAAATTAAAAATTGTTTTGCCCCATTGCAAAGGAGTGGGAAAAAAGAGCAACGAGGTGATGGAGCAGCATCAGGAGGTTGGAAGTGCCAGGTGAGATGCTGCAGAGAAACACCAAGGAATGGCTCTGGTGGGTAGGGGAAGAGTCAGATAAAAGCATCCTGGTCCTCCAGCAATGGAAGTGTGGAAATTTATCATCTGACAATGCAGAAAAAGTCAACATTTGTGATGGGTTGTTTTATAGTTCAGTCTCTACCAAGTGTAATTCCTGCAGAAATAGTGGAGCAGGTCCTGAATGAGGCATTGATAAAGATGTAGGAGATGTCAAGGAAGGCAGGAAGGGCCAGCATGGATTTTCCAGATCATGTCACACTGATCTGATTCCTTTCTATGGCAGTGAAGTGGATGGGGAGCAGTAGGAACAGCTTTTATTTTGATTTAGCAAGGCTTTTTGACCCTGACTTTCATGATACTTGTGTAAGGGAAGGGGAGGAATGTGGTCCAGGGGGAACTGCTGCATGACAAGGGAGAACACATTGGCAAGACTTCATCTGTAAAATGGGAAGAAAAAAAAAACCAACCTTCCAGTGGGATGTTAGCTGGTGGCACAGAATAAAAACCACAAGGAGCAGCCCCAGTTCAGTTCACCTCTGAAGTCCCCAAGTCTATTTTAGCAAGGATTCTTTGCAGAGTTTCAGCCCAGAGCAGAGAGGGTTTGGCTGAGTGCTGAGCTTCCCACTGCTCCCACTTAATGACTGCTCAGGAGTGGCTGCCAGGGGCCTGGCAGAGGCTGCTAAAAAGAAAAATAGATGACAAAGGTGGAGAGAGGAGAGATGAGAGAGAGGAAAAAAAAAAAAAATATAGGCTGGTGGATTTTCTCCTGGGAAAAGCACAGAGCCTCTGGCCAGAGCTCTGAGGGCTTTGAGCAGTCAGCAGGCAGAGTTCCCAAAGCAGCTCTGGGGATTTTTCTCTGTTTCCAAATTGTCACTGAAATAAGTGAGGATGAAATTGTGTCTGGTGACTTTCCTCTGCCTGACACTCAAGCAAACTCCAGTGATTTGAGTCAGGGAGCTCCTCCAGCCCCAACCTTCCTGCACCTTTGGAGATGCTGCCCCATAAAAAGCAAGAAAGAGTGGAAAAAAGAAGGCAAAAATCTGATTATTTGTGAGTAAATCCATCTGCCCAGGTATTCCAGAGCCTGGAGAGAAAACATCCTGGAAGTGATTGATCCCAGCTTGCACCAGAAAGAAAATCAGCTGTAAACACTGGCCAGGGGAGCAGCTTTGGGTTTATTTCTGGCAGCTGGATGCTCCCAGGCACTGTGTCTTGCAGCTGGAAATGCTGAGTGTTTGTCCCATCTTATCAGCATCACCGAGGTGTGGGAGGAAGCAGCAAAGAATTATGGCTATAAAGGCAGGTCCCCAGGAATGGCTGGAAGTAAATCATGCAGTTTGATAGACTGCAATATCCCTGCAGCAGTGTCAGAGCTCACCCAAGTACAGCCTCCTTCCAAAAGCAGAGGGAGAAATAATAGGGAAAACGAAACAACAAAAAAAGCAACTCCCCTGAGGGTATCTGGTGGTTTCTTTATGGCATTTACATGAAAAATGAAAATAACAGGGTATTTTTTTTCGTTGTACTTGTGCTGCATATGCTTACCTTTCTGATCCATTGTTAGATTTACTGAAAAAGGAAAAAGTATTTCTGAAGAGATCACCATTGCTTTGGTTCTGCAAAACTGGGGTAAAATAATTCTTTCCATTTAGCAGAGACCTAACAGGGATCTCAGTCCCTGTGCTGAGGGAAACTGTGGTACAGGTCAGTATAATGTAGTTATGGATATGGTATTCTTAAGAATCGTTTTTTAAGTAATGGTTCCAGTAGCATTTTAAGCAAAATTGTGCAGTCAAATCAAGGAGAAAAGGCTATCATTTCCTGTCAATATTAGAAAAGCAGTGGGTTTATTATCTCTTTACTACAGCAGCACTTGCAAATCACTGCAGAGTGTGAAAGCCACTTGTATCAGGCTTTGTGCAAGCCTGCAGTAAAACTTAATGTGATGCAATATGAATGTAAAGGTTTTTTATTAAAAACAACATCAGCTTTTATTCCCTTTTATCCTCAGCTGAAATGTCTTTCCTGTCAGATAATGCCATCTCTCAGAAAAGCTAAGGTTGCAGAGTGGGAGTTCTTTCAGGGCATCTTCATGTGTGTTCACAGCTCTGAACCTCAGCCTGAGAGGGAATTCCAGGAGTTTAAAATTCTTCTGCTTTTATCTCTCCTTCAGTTAGAGCAGGATTTGGAAAAACACAAACTATTGACACTGAATGTGCTGTGCTGATGGTCTCTTCACTTACCAGGACATCCTCTGGTTTTCTCTCCAGGGCTTTTTTGGTCACTGGGACAATGTAATGAACATCCCAGTGGTGGCACAATCTTGAAGGAAATGGGGATATTTAAAACCAATAGCAAGAAGTTTAAAAAACAAAAGAAAACCAAACCCAAACCCAGCACCAGTTTTGCTGCTTATTTGGAATTCTGGTTCTTCCCACAGCTTTTTGGTGGGGTTGTCCATAGAGTCTTGCAAGGCATCCTTCAGAGACTGCAGTGATTCCTCAGCTGGTGTGGCCATGGAAGGCTGGCAGGGATGGGATGGGTTTGGATGGGATGGGACCAGAGGAAATGGGCTGGAGCTGCCCCAGGGGAGGTTTGGACTCAATGTGAGGAAGAATTCCTGTACTGAGAGAGCAGTCAGACATTGGAAAGGGCTGTCCAGGAGGTGATGGAGTCACCAGCCCTGGGGGGATTCAAAAACCCCAGAGATGAGGCACTTCAGGACATGCTCTGGTGGGTGATAAGATACTGATATATATATATATATATATATATATATAATTATTATTATTATTATTATTATTATTATTATTTATTTATGTATTTATTTTATTTTCTTTTTGTTTGGGGTGGGTTATGTTGACAGGATGATCTTCGAGGCCTTTTCCAGCTGTGCTGCTCCTGTGCTGCTCTCAATGCAGATTTCCCCTTAGCCCTTTGGCAGGAGCTGGTGATGATTCCATGACTCTGTGTTCACCTCCTTTATCCCCAGCCCTTCTCTTCATCTGCTCACAGGGCAACACCTGCAGCTTTTCAGGTCCCTGTTGGCTTTGCTGTTGTTTCCCTGGGGCTCAGGGAGGGGATGGGGTCCCCCAGCCCCCCAACATACCTCAGCAGAATGAAAACCCTGGCTGGGAACAAACGAAAGCCAGGACCCTGGTGCAGTCAGATGAGAGGACACAGGGTTCAGCTCTTCTCCTCGGTGTGTTCGTGACACTCAGGTAGGGCTCCTCTATTTTCTTTCAATCTCATAGAAATTGAACACAAAGCAAAGCAGAGGCTCTCTGCTGTGCATACTATTCTGTTATCAATCACAGGGAAAGGGGAAAAAAAAATAATCTTCCCCTCCAGCTATGCTGGATTTAAGGATGTCTGAAACAGAGTGGGAATGATTTTTAGCATTTATTTCTCAGTTTGCATCATCTAGAAGGTGGGAGGAGACTGAGTGTGCCCTGAGAGCTGAGCTCAACCCTCCCAAGGGTGCCTGAAGGCTTTTTAGTTACTGCTGGGCACTAAATGTTTGTCCTGTTTATAATAAACTTCTGCATTTAAAGGAGGAAAAAACGTATTCAGGAGGAAAAAAAAAAGCCAACAAACAAGAGCTTGAAACGTATTGCAAACAGCAATGAAAAAACCCACAAGAAGGAGACTGGGTGTGTGCAGATCAGTGCAAACGTTTCATTTACTGCCAATTACAGCACCTTGAATTTTGACATAAGCTGTTAAGTAGTCATTTGCTTTTAATGCAGGTGTGGGTTATTGGTTTTTCACTATTTCACTTTCAGGAATTTGGAATTCTGTGGTCAAAAGTATTTGGTAAAAGAATAAAGGTTCTGCTGTAGTCTCAGTGGGCACTAACTCAGCAGCTCAGCAGCTCCAGATCCCACTGAGAGCTTCCCAGGCCTCCAACACTTTTCCTGCTGTTTCTAAACCTGAAAAAATAAAGCTTAAACCAAAATGCTTTCCCTTTTTTATTAGGAAACTGGGAAGGAGTCTGTCATGTGGATGGGAAGAGAGAGTCCTTCGTAAAGACAGAAGACAACAAGTAAGACTTCTTATTTTTTATATATATTTAAATATATAAATATTTAAATATATAAATATTATATTTATATAAATATCTATATAATTCTATTTAAATATATAAATATATTTTATTATTTTACTTGCAGTGGAAAGAATAAATTTTTCTTTGTAACTTAAATGAATATATAAATCTTGTAGAAAAGAACCTCGTGATTGTTTTCCAAAATTGGTTTGATGCAATTTAATTTTTAACACAATTATGAAATCTAACATCCAAATGAAAATGTTTTTCCTTGGGAGAAGCAGGAGCTCTCCTTGGCAGTGTTGCTCTCTATTGCCCGTTGGATCTTTCTCCCTTGGTTGCCAAGGGACTGAGTAAGAGCAGCCCCGTGTGACCTCTTGATAAGAACTAGATAGGAAATTCCATATTAAATAGGGGCAAAATAAGTCAGATCACAAAAATTCAGGACAGCAGATTTTGATGGACCCCACCCTACCCTTACCAGGTCACAGAATCATGGAATCATTTGGGTTGGAAAAGAGCTTTGAGATCCTCAAGTCCCACCATAACCCATCCCTGCCCAGGCCACCCCTGCCCCTTGTCCCTCATCCCCACATCTCCAGGGCTCTGAAACCCCTCCAGGGATGATGGGGACTCCAGCCCTGCCCTGGGCAGCCTGGGCCAGGCCCTGACAACCCTTTCCATGGAGAAATTCTTCCCCAGCTCCAACCTAAACCTCCCCTGGCACAACTTGAGGTTCTTTCCTCTTGGCCCATCCCTTGTTCCTTGGGAGCAGAGCCCGACCCCCCCTGGCTCCAGCCTCCTCTCAGGGGGTTGCAGAGAGCCAGAAGGTCTCCCCTCAGCCTCCTCTGCTCCAGGATCAACACCCCCAGCTCCCTCAGCTGCTCCTGGGCAGACTTCTGCTCCAGACCCTTCCCCAGCTCCATTCCCTTCTCTGGACACACTCCAGCCCCTCAATGTCCTTCTGTTCCTGAGGACCCCAGAACTGACCCCAGGATTTGGGGTGCCCAGCACAGGGATGATCCTTGCCTTGCTCCTTATGCCCACCCCAGCCTGGGTGCTGGGAGCTTTAATTCCAGGTCTGCACATTTCTCTGGATGTCTCCACCTCAGCCGAGCTCCCTCCATCACTGTCCCCATGTCCCTGGTGATCATTCAGCTCCAGAGCACTCAGGTATGATTTGTGCTGCTCTTTCTCATACGTGGAAAAAAAAAAAAACAAACCAGAAAGCAAAAAGCAAACCTCTGTCATTGTTCAGGCTGGTGGCAGCAGATAAATCACTGACAGCCAGAGCAGGAGGCAAAGCATCCCCAGCAGGCTGGGGGTGTCTGTCTCCATGCCCTGAGGTTCTGGCTGGGGGATGCTCCATCCAGCCCAACCTCTGGGCAGGGTTTCCCTCTCCATCTCCCCCAGGTGCTGGGGTCTCTGCTTTGCCTCCCCAGCATCACCATCATTTGCTCCTCTGAAGCTCTGGAGCTGATGCCCAGGCTGCTTGCAGGATGCAGCTCCTTGCTGCCCTGGAAGTCAATCCATCACAGTTTAACAAAAGCCCCCCCAAAGGCACTGCCCAGGCTCTTGCTTTGGTTTTCCAGCCTGGGTTCACTCTACCTCTGCTCATTCAAGCTCCAGCAGTCTTGGACAAACCCCAGGATTTCAATGCTCACCCCAGGGTTACAGCCTGGACATCTGTACGTGTGCCAAGGGACTTGGAAACTCTTCTGGTTTTGCCCCCAGACTGTTTTTCTGCTTTTCTGCCTCTTTCTGTCAGGCTCTTGCTCTCTGGATTTTGTCAAGAAGATCCTAACCCCTAATTCAATTTAACCACTTTGATTTTCTCTCTTAGTTGACAGGTTGGTGAGTGAGTGTGATGTGGCTCAGACTGGGCTAAAATGTAAATTACCTTAACCAAATCTTCCCTTTTAATTAGAATATTGGTTTCGCTGCCTTTCTTCCATTCAGGAGGATGTTCAGCTTATGGGTGAGTAAATTAAATGTACAGGTATGTAAGCCACATTGGGTTGTTTATTGGGCTCTGAGTCATAACTTGATTTAAGTCCTAATTAGAGTGGCAGATTCTCTAAAACAAGCAGAATGTGTCACACCAGTTTGACACTTATGGGGCTGGCTGGTAATCCTGGTGCTCAGCCACCAGTGCCAGGGTGCAGAGCAGAGCAGGAGGGTGAGTGAGGGGCTCCCAAACTCTGAATCAGCAAAGGGGGGTCCAGAGCAGCTGGAGACTCCCTATGGACAAGGAGTCCCATGGACAAGACAAGGGGCAATGGGCACAAGTTGCTCCTGGGCAGATTCCCATTGGACACCAGAGGAAAATGTTTCCCCATGAGGACAGTCAGAGCTTGGAATGGTCTCCCAGGGGAAGGGGTGGATTCCCCCACTCTGGAAAGTTGGAAGTCTCAGCTCCAGGGGGTGCTGAGACATCTCAGAGAAACAAGAAGATGAGAAGGGTTGGAGCAGAGGGGCCTTGAGGCTAGTATGGGGTTCAGTGCAGAGCAGGCTGGGTGAGATGCCACCACTCTCTTATTCAGCAATGAGTTTATGGATCCTGATGTGCCAGGGAAAAAAAAAAAAAAAAAAGAAAAAAAGGAAAAAGCTCAGTTGTGAGGGTTGAATTGTGATGTCAACAACTAGAACTGACACCACAACGTGCCAAGGGAGCTCAACATTCCTGGAAGGGTTCAAGGCCAGGTGGGACGGGGCTTGGAGGAATGTGGTGCCCCTTTAAGTCCTGGATCATGGGCAGGAGGTCCCCCCCAAACCTTCTCTTCTCTAGGCTGAACAGCCCCAGTTTTCTCAGGCTGAGGCAGCAGCTCCAATCCCCAGCCCAAAGGTTCCCCTGGCCAGTGAATGGGAATAAAGAGCTTTTCCTTTTCCCTGAGGCTCTGGGATCAGTTTTAGAAGGAGAGAGTTGGGCAGGGAGTTCTGCCCTGACCTCCTGAGTGATGGCCAAAGCCTTTTGCATGGCTACTGCCTGCCCTGGGCCTCCAAAACCAAGCAAGGAGGCAACCAGAAAGTTTGCCAAAGGAGACAGAGCCCTCTCCTCCAGTCTCAACAACACTGCAGCCAAGGTTCTGCCTGAAATCCACACCAGCCCAAATCCCAGGTGCTTGTCCATCAGCCTTCAGCCCTGGATTAAATGCCTGTCTTACAAACGAGCTGTGTTTAAGGCAGGGAGATGAAATGGCACTCGCAGCACAACATTTCCTGGTGCTGTCTGCTGCTTTTCATTACACAGGAAAAAAAAAAAAAACTATCTAGGTCAAGATTATTTTAAAAGCAGCTTTCCAAGTGAGAAGTATCAGCCATAGAACATTTGCCTGAAAATAGCTAATATAAAATAGGTACAAAACTGCCAGATAAGCACAGGGTGCAGAAAGCATTGTTCCTGCTCTCAGTAATGTCTGAGCAGGTTCCTAGCACATAGAAAAAAAAAAAATTACCACCAAAAAAACCACCCCGAGCTGTAATCACACATTTCACTTTTCTTCCCTCTTTCACTCTGATGGCCAATTTATCCCCAGCAGCATATTTACAGGGTTGTTTCCTGAACTGAAATCCTTCTCCTGGGTGGATGCTCCATCGCCTCCAAAGGCACTGGGATTTAATTGAAGCAGCGAGAAGGAGCTGATGAATGGGCTGCTCACCAGGCAGGGGCTGGAGCTGGGGCAGAATTTCAATGGAAGAATTAAAAAAAAAAAAACAAACCAACAACCACCTTAGCAGGGAGCAGAGATGATTCAAGATCATCTTCCTGGCAGGCAGAGCAGGAGTGATCTGTTTCAGAGTCCCGACAGCCACTTCATTTCCAGCTCTGTAGCAAAGTTCTCCCAGTTTAATCTGGTGCTGAGTGATGGTTCACATCCCAGCATCACAGAAAGGCTGAGGTGGGAAGGGACCTTAGAGATCATCAGCTCCAACCTCGTGTGATGCAGGTGATGGATAAGACCCAGTCAAGATGCTGACAGAGAACTGCAGGAGCTTGAGTAAGTTGTGGAAGTTCTGCAAAACCAAGACTTTTTTTTTTTTTTTTTTTTTTTTTTTTTTTTTTTTTTTTGGTAGGGGTGGGGGGGGTTTCTTCTTGTCCATTCCAGACCTGCCAACTCCTTTACTGCACTTGCTAACACCCCCCCCCCAGCACCCCAGTAAATGCCATGAACCATCTGTGCTCATCTTTGGGACCCACACAGCACGTGGTGAACAGGTAAGGTCCCTCCAGACACCTCTTTGTGGAGTTGTGCTGGGAAAAAAGGAGCTCTGGTGTTGGGCATGCCTTTGCTGAGCTGTTTTCTCTCAGGGTTCAGGCTTTACCAGGCTTCAGGCCAGCCCAGGGGGATGCTGAGAACATCCCTACCCCATGCGAGGACCATCAGGTGTGTGACCCCAGGGATGCTCTGGTTCCAGACACAGCTTGAGGTCCCTTCCCATGGCCATGGTGTCCCTGTGTTCTTTACACTCACCCCTTCTTGAATTTACCCTGTGATCTCTGTGACTAAGAATGTGACACCACAGGGAAAGTTACACCAAATCCCCAAACATCTGGCCCCATGGTTTGGGGTTTGGGTGGTTTTTTTGCCTACAAAAATCAGCTGTTGGAGGAAAAGCTCTTGGCTTCTGCTGGCTTCACCTTTGGCCATCCCCTCTCACTCCTACCTCATCTGCAGCTGACTTCATGGTTTTCATTACTTTGTTCCTGCAGTTCTGATGCTCTGCTGGACTCCAGTTTGGGTCATTGCTCAGCTGGGTGTTACTCAGCCTGCCCCGTGTATGGCCAAGGCTGCATCACTCTTTCTTCTGGTGGAGCCTCCCCCCAGGAATGGATTTGCTGAGCCTTGAGGAACAGAACTTCAGTTATTTCTGCCAGCTTCAGGATCACCATCCAGGCCAGGCTGAAAGGGGTTTGATCTCCTAAGATAAGGATTGGATCAGGACCACATCAATGTTATTGAAGCTCTTCCTTTTGGGAGAAAGGCCACGAGAGATGCTGGGATGAACATTCACTTGGGTCACGACTTTCCTGCCAGAGGTGAGATGATAAATTCTTGTTTCACTCTCATTAGTGAAGGAATGATGACCAGTAGAGTTTTCTTACTTGCTCCTCATCTAGAAACATATATATATGTATAAATAACATAATTTAAAAGCTACTTGAAGTGTAGAGGCAACACCAGTACAAGTTATCAATGGATGGAAAGATGGAAAGTGACAGCTTAGGATCTGAATGTCTCAGGTCTCTCCATGCACCAGTGCCATTCACTGCTCTTGAGGCATTTATCTGTGAACACAACCTTGCAGGATATTTGTCTTAAAATATCTGTGTATTATTCTGCCTGCCTTTCTTATCTGAAAAGCCTCTTCAGGGTACACCCATTCTCATCAGATGAATTGCAATCCTACCTGATGTGACCATTCTGACTTAGAGTATTTGTAACTTCCCATTGTGTGCTTTTCTATCTAAAACATTTACATGGACAACTATTTATTCTAGAGTATGTAGAGAAAAGGCTGAGCTATTTATCTAAACGTTATTGTGTGCAGTAAAAAAAAAAAATGATTCTTTTTCCCAGCTGAAGCCTGGTTTCATAAAAGAAAATCGGTCATTTTATTTATTTAATTTTACTTCTCAGCAGTTACCAGAAATTTAAAATGACAAAACAATTTATTGTACAATAGACCCATTATTATGCTGCTGTAATAACTTGTGACAGTGGGTAGTTCATGGACAGCTAAGCTTTCTGTAAAGGTAGAACATCAGAATTTATTCTGCATTTTGCCCACGATATTGTCTTGGAATACACTGAGAGTGCCTCTGGATGCTCCCAGAAGAGCCAGCAAGTGCTAATTAAAATTCAATAGTTTTTTTTTTCATTACCTTCACAAATGCAAATAATGTGCTCTAAACACTTACAAAGAAGTGGTATTGATCCTTCCCACTCCAAGCAGCCTCAGCACTAACAGAGCTCTTGGGTTGCCTTCCTACAACTCAGAGATTAATTGTACCCCTCCAGCTGCCCAGGTCTGCTGAATGCCCATGCCTGGGAATCCTTCCCGGCCTCAGGATGGGATTTGGTGCAAGGTCACAGCTGGAAATATTTCCTGTGGTTTCCCAGATGGATGCAGGGGGGGCTGCAGTGCCCAGGGAAAGCAGATGGATGGGGATGGGAGCTGGGCTGCCCAGGACAAGCTGGGATTTACATCTTGCCTGGTTTGGAACAGAGCACAGGCAAAGAAGGGAAACACCATTCCATGTGTGTTTGCAGCAGACTGGAAATTATGTCTTTAAATTGAAATATTAATGTTATTTTGGGGTGTTTTGTTTGGGCTTTTTGTGTTTTTTTTCTCCTGTTCTACTAGACATTGGAGCAGTCAGCTTGAACCAGAAGATAAAAAGACAAATTCACTTCATCCTTGTGTGCTGGCTTCCTTGTCTTCCAACAGAAAAAAGATAATTAAAAAACTGACCATATCTCCTTTGATTGCTTTAATTAACCCCCAGGAGGACAACTGCCCACCAGCAGCAGCTGACACAAGCACATTGTCCCATCCATCAGTGGGGTTGGGAACATTTTCCATCCCCTCCCAATCTCCCCAACCTCAGAAGCTCCTGAGCAAGCCCTTCCCCAGCATGTCACCTTCTCGTGTCACATTTCCACTTCAGGACATTTGTTCCACAGGTGCTTTGAGTTCAGGAAGCACAAACTGGGAAACTGGGATGGGTGGGGGAAGCACAGAGATGATCCTGCAGGTCCAGGTGGGAGCAGGGGGTGTGGGCAGCAATGGTACAGTCTGAGGGGTCCTGATATTTCAATGTTTTGCTTTTCAGCAGCTCCTGACATCCTTCCTGGCAGATAAACCACGGGACATGGCTCAGATCCTTGCCTGATGCCAGGCAGGGGCTGGGTTTCCATGGATCAGGTCAGTTTGGA
Organism: Calypte anna; assembly: GCF_003957555.1. Classification (NCBI taxonomy): domain Eukaryota; kingdom Metazoa; phylum Chordata; class Aves; order Apodiformes; family Trochilidae; genus Calypte; species Calypte anna. The sequence continues at coordinate 42,755,948 of NC_044251.1, forward strand.
GAGGATGGACAGAGCTGTGGGACCTGCTGACCCAGAGAGGGGGGATTCAGGGAGCAGAAGTGATGGTGAATGCCAACAAGACCTTCCAGAAGACACAAAAGGCTGCAAAAAAAGAGCTACAGCTTGCTTAGAGGTTGTTGGTGTCCATCTGAAGAGGATGTCACCCCTGGAGAGGTAAGGCTCCAAGATGTCCCCTCCAAGTCCTTCCCATAGGATGGATGGGAAAATATCTGTATTTTTGCCAGAGGTGGTGGGAAGCCAGGGCAGTCAGAGTGGCTGTGGAAAATCTGTGCCCTTGTAATCACTCTACTGGGAGTGATAAGCCCCTCTCTAGCCCAACAGTAGGGTTGGGGTTTTTTTTAAACATACAAAGGAAATCCTGAACCCTGGAAACTTCCAAGAGGCTGGGGGCAAGTCCAAACCCTGCCCTTTTCCAGTCACAGGAAAAAGTCTTGGGAAGTCTGTGGGGAAACAGAAGTCACAACAGGGAAGCAAAGAGAGCTTGGAAATGTTTGACAATTTAGCTACAGCCTACTAAAAGGTCTAAATCACTGAAACATTTATATATCTATAAAAAAAAACCCCAAACCCCTGACATTTGCTGCTGCCTTGAATGAGTTTACTTTAATTGATTGGAGAATTTGAGATTCCAGGTGGACTCTGAGGTATTTACCAGTGTTGTGCTGTAGAGGAGATGTTAGGAAGGCTAAAACATGATGTTGCTTCTGTGCTTCACAATTCAGCTGATGCTCTAGGCTTCCATAAGAGCAAGTTTTTTATTTTTATTTTTTTCTTTTTGAGTTAAAAAGTGTTCTGTCACTCTAAATTGCTTTCCTATGTGTTTTCATCTTGAAAACAGCAGGTGAGGGAACAAGCCCAAGCCTATTCTTATTTCAGAGTAATTCCCACACATATGAGGGTTGCAAGGTAATGCTGAGGAAAGATGCTGATGCTGGGGGGTTGGGGACCTGCAGGCAAACCTGGACAGAATGGGCAAATTTCAGATTTAATTTGATATTAATCCAGAACTGGCACTAAAAGACCACAGCCCAACACCAGCATAGTTCTCATTGCAGTTGGTGATTTTGGTTTCAATGGACTCAACTTGCTTGTTCAACCTCAGAGCCATCACATCTAAAATAAAGTAAAACAACAAAAAAAGAAAAAAGTCAGACAAAATGACACTTTTAAAATGATTTATGTCTCCCTGCAACTACTTCCTTGCTGGAGAGTGCAGGATAGAAATTGATAAAAGAGGGGGAAAAAGCTCATTAGACTGCTCTCCAATCTAAACCAAGTGACTGTGGTGATGACTTTCATGGTTTAGATACTGAGAGTTTTTAAAGTGGTTTTGGTGGTGGTTTTATTGGCTGGTTTTTACACACCAGCTATTCTGACCAGACACATTTAGAATGGAAACCAATTGTCTGGATGAGCTCTGCCAGCAGCCCAAAAAGCTCCCAGCAAGAGCTGCAGCAGCCTGACTCCTGCCAGAAGCTGAGCAGAACGCAGGAGGATGGAGATCAGCAGCCTGGGAGATTTCTAGTTTCTTTCCTGGGCATTTTCTTCTCTAAAATAGAGCTGTATTTGCTGTTTGGGCAGCACTAGGGACATTTATGTGGACATTTTCATAGAAACACTGAATTACAAACTGCTTTGGGTGTGCAGGGACCTTAAAGCTCATCCATCCCACCAGCCCAGGGTGCTCCAAGCCCCATCCAACCTTCAACACTGCCAGGGATGGGGCAGCCACAGCTTCTCTGGGCCCTCCCACTACTTGGGAAGAGCTGAACCATTTCCAGCATCCTTGGTTTGGGCAGGAAAGGGGCTGAATGTCCTCTGCAAGCTGCTCTGCTGTGAGCCCTGGGGAGATTTGCCTCTCAGAGGGGGAAGGTATTGCTGGGGCTGAATGCAGAACCCTTGGGGCTAACATTACAGTTTCCTGGGGCAAGTGTTTTACTGGATGAACATCTGCTCTATCCATCCTCCGAGGGGAGGAATAAACAGCAAGAAGTATAAAAAAAAAGAACACTCAGGTAAGGCAAGAAGCTATAACTCTTGATTGACCAGCTGAAAAGAGCATTTTTCTCCTGAAGATACTGCATTTAAAAAAAAAGAAAAACTAGAGGCAGAAAATGAGACTTGTGCAGAGACATAAATGCAGCTTTTCAGCTCAGTGTTGGATGATGGGAGAGCTTCAAGCTCTCTTGTCCTTTGCTGCACAGCCCTGAGCTCAGGCACTGGGGCATGGCCTGGGTGAGAAACTGCAGCTAAAAGTGAAGGGGAGAAGGGAAGAGAAACAATTCAGCCAGATTCAGGCAGGGAAAGCAAAGCAAAGGATTATCAGGAATGATGAATGGCTGAGAAAATCACCTCCAAGGCACGATGTGAATTTGTAATAAACGAGCACGGGAAGGAACAAGTGGAGTAAGGAGTGGAACAGAAGAGGTTGGGAATTGAGGCTGAGAGCTGGGGTCTGGCTGGGGCTGCTTGGTCCCCAGGGTGCTGGGGAGCAGGGCTGGGGGGCAGGGACAGGGACAGGGGCAGGGACAGGTTCTGTGGCCCTGAGCCAGCAGCACCAAGCAGCAAAGAAGCTGCAGTTGTGCTCCTGCAGGATGCTGACTTGCTGCACATCACCTGCTGCCTTTGGGGGCTTTATTCTTCTCAGAAGAAAAAAAAAATAAAATAATAATTTGTGCCTGAACCACTGATTCTACACCCGAACCACGTGCCAAGCCCATCCCTCTCCCTTCCCCTCAACAGATTTATAGGGCTCCATTTCTGCTTTATTTGAAAGCTCAGCTTTTTCAGGGGGGTGCAGCACATGGTAGCCAAGCCTCTCATGGACAGGAGATGCTAAGAGGGGGCAGTGGGGTCCCTGCCAGCTCCAGAGGATTGGGGTGAGGGCAGGAAAGAGGGGGGGGGGTCTCATGCAAAGTCAGGAACTGCTGAGCTAAGCAAAGGGACAGGAAAGCTGCTGGGCTTCTGCCCTCGCTGGTGACCCTGTCCCTTGTCAAACCCCTCAAACAGAGGTAGCCAGAGGCTGGGTGACAAGAGATTAGGCTGTACACAAAGCACAGAGTTGGGGTCCAAACAAGCCTGTCTGGCATGTAATGCAGAGTGGATCCTGGATTCAGTGCTCAGAGTAAGCACCAGGAGCTGTGTGACTCTGCCTGCCTGATGGTACCAACCCAGAGCCCTTGTGGGTATAAAACTGCAGAGTTTCAGCAACCTCACCTATTTATGCCTTGGTTTTGCCAAAGCAGGCCACAAGAAACCTTGGAGTCAAGCCAGGAGCTAGCCCCTTGCTTTCCTCACTCATTTCAGGTGCAGAACAACTGAAAGTTTTTTTGCTGCAGCTGACAACTTTAGTGACTTTTATTTTATTTTTTCTCTCCTCTCCTCTCCTCTCCTCTCCTCTCCTCTCCTCTCCTCTCCTCTCCTCTCCTCTCCTCTCCTCTCCTCTCCTCTCCTCTCCTCTCCTCTCCTCTCCTCTCCTCTCCTCTCCTCTCCTCTCCTCTCCTCTCCTCTCCTCTCCTCTCCTCTCCTCTCGTCTCTTCTCTTGTCTCTTCTCTTTTCTCTTCTCTTGTCCTCTTCTCCTCTTCTCTTCTCTTCTCTTCTCTTCTCTTCTCCTCTTTTCTCTTCTCTTCTCCTCTCTTCTCTCTTCTCTTCTCTTCTTCTCTTCTCTCTTCTCTTCTCGTCTCTTTTCTCTTGTCTCTTCTCTTCTCTTGTCCTCTTCTCTTCTCTTGCCCTCTCTCTTCTCTCTTCTCTTCTCTTGCCCTCTTCTCTTCTCCTCTTCTCTTGTCTCTCTTCTCTTCTCTTCTCTTCTCTTCTCTTCTCTTCTCTTCTCTTCTCTTCTCTTCTCTTCTCTTCTCTTTTCTCTTCTCTTCTCTCTCCTCTCTTCTCTCTCCTCTCCTCTCTTCTCTCTTCTCTCCTCTCCTCTCCTCTCCTCTCCTCTCCTCTCCTCTCCTCTCCTCTCCTCTCCTCTCCTCTCCTCTCCTCTCCTCTCCTCTCCTCTCCTCTCCTCTCCTCTCCTCTCCTCTCCTCTCCTCTTGTCTCTCTTCTCTTCTCTTCTCTTTCTCTTCTCTCGTCTCTTCTCTTCTTCTCTCTTCTCTTCTTCTCTCTTCTCTTCTTCTCTCTTCTCTTCTCTTCTCTTCTCTTGCCCTCTTCTCTTCTCTTCTCTTCTCTTCTCTTCTCTTCTCTTCTCTTCTCTTCTCTTCTCTTCTCTTCTCTTCTCAAGTTATCAAAGATGAAGAAAAGGCTGAGGTATTTAACACCTTCTTTACCTCAGTTTTCAACATAAAGACAGGTTATCCTGTTGACAGCAGGCTTCTGGAGCCTATAGAAGGTGATAAAAATCTAAACAGCCCCCCTGTAATATTGAAGGACACAGTCAGTGACCTCTTGAGCTCCTTGGACCCACACAAGTCTATGGGACCGGATGGGATCCACCCAAGAGTGATGAGGGAGCTGGCAGAAGAGCTCGCCAAGCCTCTCTCTATCATCTACCAACAGTCCTGGCTCACTGGGGACATCCCAGATGACTGGAAGTTGGGGAATGTCACGCCAATCCACAAAAAGGGCCGGAAGGAGGACCCGGGAAACTCCAGGCCCGTCAGCCTGACCTCAGTGCCTGGCAGGGTTATGGAGCAGATCATCCTCAGTGCAATCACACAGCACCTGCAGGATGGGCAAGGGATCAGACCCAGCCAGCACGGGGTTAGGAAGGGCAGGTCCTGTCTGACCAACCTGAGCTCCTTTTATCATCAGGTGACCCGACTGGTGGATGAGGGGAAGGCTGTGGATGTGGTCTGCCTGGATTTCAGCAAAGCCTTTGACACCGTCCCCCATAGCATTCTCCTGAAAAAGCTGTCAGCCCACAGCTTGGACAGGAGCACTCTGTGCTGGGTTAGGAACTGGCTGGAGGGCCGGGCCCAGAGAGTGGGGGTGAACGGGGCTGCATCCAGTTGGCAGCCGGTCACTAGTGGTGTCCCCCAGGGATCAGTGTTGGGCCCAGTTCTGTTTAATATCTTTATCGACGACTTAGACGAAGGGATTGAGTCCATCATCAGCAAATTCACAGATGACACCAAGCTGGGAGGAAGTGTGGACCAACTCGAAGGCAGGAGGGCTCTGCAGAGGGACCTGGACAGATTGGAGAGCTGGGCCGATTCCAACGGGATGAGGTTCAACAAGGCCAAGTGCCGGGTCCTGCACTTTGGCCACAACAACCCCATGGGGAGCTCCAGGCTGGGCACAGAGTGGCAGAAAGGGACCTGGGAGTCTGGATTGCCAGGAAGCTGAACAGGAGCCAGCAGTGTGCCCAGGTGGCCAAGAAGGCCAATGGCATCCTGGCCTGGATCAGAAACAGCGTGGCCAGCAGGTCCAGGGAAGGGATTCTGCCCCTGTACTCAGCGCTGGTGAGGCCACACCTCGAGTACTGTGTCCAGTTCTGGGCCCCTCAGTTTAAGAAGGATGTAGAGGTCCTGGAACAGGTCCAAAGGAGGGCAACCAGGCTGGTGAAGGGACTCGAGCACAGGCCCTATGAGGAGAGGCTGAGGGAGCTGGGGCTGTTCAGCCTGAAGAAGAGGAGGCTCAGGGGAGACCTCATTGCTCTCTACAACTCCCTGAAAGGAGGTTGGAGCCAGGGGGGGGTTGGGCTCTTTTCACAGACGACCTTCAACAAGACAAGAGGACACAGTCTTAAGTTGTGCCAGGGGAGGTTTAGGTTAGATATTAGAAAGAATTTCTTCACGGAGAGGGTGATCAGGCTATGGAATGGACTGCCCGGTGAGGTGGTAGATTCTCCGTCCCTGGAGACATTTAAAAAAAGACTGGATGTGGCACTCAGTGCCATGGTCTAGCAACTGCTCCGGTGGGTCAAGGGTTGGACTAGATGATCTCTGAGGTCCCTTCCAACCCGGCTAATTCTATGATTCTATGATTCTATGATTCTCTTCTCTTCTTCTCTCTTCTCTTCTCTTCTCTCTTCTCTCTTCTCTTCTCTTGTCTCTTCTCTTCTCTTGTCTCTTGTCTCTTGTCTCTTCTCTCTTCTCTCTTCTCTCTTCTCTCTTCTCTCTTCTCACATCACCATAAACCCTCCAACTCTTCCTAACAGAACTGTAAATCCCTTCCCTGCTGGGAACCACAGCACAGAGCTGGGGCAGAATCCAGAGGAGTTTCCTGCTGCTCTTCCAGCCCTACACATTGACACTATGGAAACTGGAAGCACTTTATGGCAGTGCCAGGAATCCTCTTGGATTTGGTGCTCTACCTCTCCCCTTCCCACTCACCTGGATCTGTTGCAATATCAATGAGCAGGGCTTGTGGTGAGAGGACAAGAGGCAATGGTTTTAAATTGGAAGAAGGTGGATTTAAATGAGAGCTTAGGAGGAAATAGTTTGTTGTGAGGGTGCTGAGCCCCTGTGCCAGGTTTCCCAGAGAAGCTGTGGCTGCCCCATCCCTGGCAGTGTCTCAGCCCAGGTTGGATGGGGCTTGGAGCAACCTGGGCTGGTGGGAGGTGTCCCTGACCATGGCAGGGGTGGCGATGGAGGAGCTTTAAGGTCCCTCCCAACCCAAACCAGTCTGGGATTTGATGATTCTGTGATTTTTCAACAGGATTTCAGACAGATTCAACCTTCCTGGAGGAGCCTCATGAATGTCCCCAGACAGACAGTGTGATGACAGGGGTACAAAAGCCCCTCACACTTGCTGCAAGGGGCTGACAAACCTCAGGGCTCTATCAGGGTCATTTCCTTTTAATTCTTAATGAGCTCTCTGTTCATTACCCACACTGCTGGGTGCTCTCATGCACTCGTGTGGGATGGGACCAGGGCTGGGAGCAAAGAGCATCCCTCAGGGCCTGATGCTCACCAGTTCCAGCTTATTCATACCTGGGAGAAAAGAAATACTCCCTGTGGAAGATGCCAGTGCTGATGCCAGCTATGCATGCAAGGCAGTAACCTTGATTTTAAAATTTCTACAGCCTGCTTACTCATTTGAAGGTGAAAATGGCATCTGAAGCTCCTTGTGAAGCCAGGGATGTAAGAGGGGGAGGGCAGGTTAGGACAGGAGCTGTTTTCCTTCTATCACCCATGGTATTCATCTCACCTGGCTGCTGCCTCTCTGAGGCCATAGGAGTGTTCAACAAACTGGGGGTTTTTTTGCTCAGCAGCTCCAAGAGGTTAGGAAATCAGGTGAGCAGCAAAGCCTGTTGTACACTGTCAAGAATGAGATCCCAGGAAAATGGGAAAGTGATGTTTTAACACCAAACAGTTCCCTTTTAGCCCACACGTCCCCAAGAGTATCCTCCCTGCCAGTGAGGTGATGCAGGACCCAGAGAGCTCTGCACACAGGGCTGGGGTTTCAGGGGATCACAGACTAGGGAATCATTTTGGTTGGAAAAGAGCTTTGACATCATCCAGTCCCACCATAACCCAGCAGTGCCCAGGCCAACCCTGCCCCATGTCCCTTATCCCCACATCTCCAGGGCTCTGAAACCCCTCCAGGGATGATGGGGACTCCAGCCCTGCCCTGGGCAGCCTGGAAGAAATTGTTCCTAAGCTCCAACCAAAGCCTCCCCTGAAGTTTCCATTCCTGGACTGGAATAATGGAATCATTTTGGTTGGAAAAAACCTTTTAAGATCATTAGGTCCAACTGTTCACCCAGCACTGCCAAGGCCACCACTAAAGGGATGGGGAAAGGGATTGGGATGAGAAAGAGATGGGAATGGGGATGGGCAAAGTGATGGGGATGGGGATTGGGGATGTGTAGTGAAATGAGGCGACCAGGTGCCACTAATTGCCAGGGAGTGAGCATGAGCTTGTGTCAAGCCCACCTGTGCTTAATTAGTGTGGCCCCCTGGTTCTGCTCATGGGCAGTGGGGGCCCACCCTAGTTAGGCACAGGTGGGCTTGACACAAGCTCATGCTCACTCCCTGCCAATTAGTGGCACCTGGTTGCCTCATTTCACTACAGGGATGTCCAGGCCCTGACAACCCTTTCCAGGGAGAAATTGTTCCCCAGCTCCAACCTAAACCTCCCCTGGCACAACTTAGGGCCAAAAGTTCCTCTTGTCCCATCCCTTGTTCCTTGGGAGCAGAGCCCGACCCCCCCTGGCTCCAACCTCCTCTCGGGGTTGCAGAGAGCCACAAGGTCTCCCCTCAGCCTCCTCTGCTCCAGGACCAACACTCCAACCCTTGACAACCCTTTCCAGGGAGAAATTGTTCTCAATACCTGCTGTAAGGACAATCTCACAGAGAGGGTTTCTGCCCCAAGACGTGAGCAGCAGCTTGGTGAGCAGCCTGGGCACTGCTGCAGAACTTCTGCTGATGGAGCCCTGGCAGCTGCTTGAGGAGCATCTCCTGAATAACTCAAAATTGTATCCCTGGGGTTGCCATTTTCCAGCTGCTGCAGCTGTTTGAGCATTCAGATGGCTGAAAAGCCACCAGAACCATCGATCCAGCTTCCCAAAACTCTGGGAGTGGGAGGCTCAGGCAATGTGAAGCTTCTCTGCTCCACTGAGCTCACAAATGCTACAGCAAATTCTGTCAGAGGGGACCAAGAGCTGCAGGCAGAACCTCCTGATGGAAAATATGATCAATGGTCACTAATGAAAGAGAACAAAACACAAACAAACAAACCCCAAACCCCAGTTGTTCATTTTTAGAGCATTTTTGGTAAGTCATTACAGAAAGGCTGGTTCTGGACACCAGGTCTAAAACTGTAATTTTCATGGGTCAGAATCTGATTAATAATTCCTTAGCATATTCCTTAGTCTCTGTGCTTTCCCCATTCCTTATTCTCCCCTCAACCTGAACAATCATAGGAGTTAAAACATCCACTGACTTCAAAGCACAGCTGGATTTGGGCTCCTCTGCAGCATCCTTCCCATGCTAAGAGGGGAAATACTCTGGACAAGTTATTGAGCTTCTATTTATTTCTTTTCCCAGGCAGAGAAACATTTAATTTTCTGTCTTGTGTAAAACCAAGCAAAGTTCTGAATCCCTGGCATTTCCATGCTGAATATCCTGACACTGTCTACTGAGATGGAGAAATTTATCCCTGGATAAATTGATGGAGGTGACCTGTGTGTGAGCAGGCTGCTGGCTCCAGGCCTGCCCTGGGGATGGGCTCGGAATACCAAGCTCACCAGAGGCAGGAATCACTCCAAGGGCTGGGAAACTGCCAGAGAAATACAGGAAAAAAAAATCAAAGGCTTGGGAATCCAGTGAGACTTTGGGGATTTTGCATAGAAGAAACAGTGCAGAAACCACAACTGGGCTGAAAAAAAAAAAAAAAAAAAAAAAAAAGTAAAAATATTTTATTTCAGTTCTCAATGACCTGAAAGTAAGTATCTCCATAAGATCATCTTTTTTATTAGGAGAAGGGTAACATTCCCAAAGACAATTTCAGTTCTGGAGAAACATTTTTTTCATGCAACTGAAATGAAATGTCTGTGAAAAAAAAAGCTCTCAGTCAAAGAAAATTATTCTTTGTATCTGCCAGGAGCAGAGCATAAGAAGGGAATTAAACTTTAGGGTGTTGTTATAGTGGATTAGATGTGCAGCCTGGTCTCCCCACTGTTCAGCTCAGTTTTAATATTCCCACTGCTCTGGAGTTACCTATACATTTTCCCAAAGTATATTCATGCATTCAAAGGCAGCAGGATGTAGGGATGGAAATTACTTTGTGTGTGCACACAACCAGCATTAAAAACTTGATTTTTGTTGGTTTACCTCAGCATCAGACTGGGGTTCCAGGAGCACACCAGGAGCTGGGTGTAAATCTCCTCTCAGAGCCCTTCAGGAGTGGAACAGGACACAAGTTGGTTTGGCTCTGTCAGGTGCCCTCAGCTGGCACTGCCAAGGGTATTTTGCCCATAGGAAACCTGTTAAGCAACACAAAAAGGAATCATTATATTATTATATAATAATATATGATAATATTGACATTACAGCAGCTTTAGGTTGGATGTGAGGAACAAGTTGTGTCCCCTGAGGGCAGTGGCACAATGGCACAGGGTGCCCAGGGAGGGGGTTGAGGTCTCATCCCTGGAGATATTCAAGGTGAGGCTTGAGGAGGCTCTGAGCAACCTGATCTAGGTGAGGGTGTCCCTGATACTGCAGGGGGGTTGGGACCTGCAGAGGGACCTGAAATACCAAATTATTCCCTGATTTTCTTTTCTTTAGCTCCCGTTCACATCGTTCTCAGGAATTTCCCCTTGCACATTATTTGTTCCTTCCCCCCTGCACAGCCAGTTCTGTACTGAGCAAAGCTGGGACACAAACTCCTCCTGAATGGCTTTTTCAGCTGCTAACCCTGAGAAGAACTTCATTAGGGCTGGGGAATTGCAAAGGACCTGGTGGGGCTTGTCATCCCTTCTGGGAGGTTGGTGCTGTCCTGCCACAGCCCCTGCTCCTCACTGCTCCTTTTCCTTTCATCTTTAATGGCTGTGAAAATAATTTAATATGGCAGAGCTGTGTAACCATCTAAGTGGAGGCTGAGGTGGTTATGCCTTGAACTGGGAGACTTTTTAAAATGGAAAAATGATTAAATTAAGAGAGGTGGGAGTTAACAAAAACCACAAACCAACCACCCCAAAGCCCAGGAAAATGGTGCAGCAATATCCACACAGCTTCTCCTCCAAACCAGGAGGTTTCACCATCAAATCCCAGACTGGTTTGAGTTGGAGGGAACCTTAAAGATCCTTTACTCCTCCCTTCCTACCCTTGGACACTTCCCACCAGCCCAGGGTGCTCCAAGCCCCATCCAAACCCAAGTCAAACCACCTGAAGAGCTCTTGGGCTGATGTGCACAGGCTGTAGTTATTTCATAGACTCATAGAATCTTCCAGGTTGGAGCAAACCCTTGGGATCATCAAGTCCAAGCATCATCCCTACCCTACAGAGCTCTCCCCTACACCAGATCTCACAGACCCCTGGGCAAGGGAACATCCAAAAAGCTGGATTGCAATATATGAAGTAGTGCCGGGGTACAATTCCTGACAAACCAACCAGTCCTGTTTCTAGTAGGAAATGCAGCTTGCAGCATATTAAAATCCTGGCAAGCTCCATCTGCCTAACCTGTGCTTCCTGATAATTTAATCACACAAGGTATTGGTGCCTGAGTCATTAGCAGCATTATGAATAATCTGATTCATTAGCAGTGGCCTACATGTGCTGTTTGTTTCTTCTTTTCTTTTCTTTCCCCTTTTCCCTGAGACACAGATCAGTTACTTACAAGGATTTACACGTTGACACCCTCTGTCTGGGCTATTCTAATGTGATTTTCCAGGATGTTTTTGTACTGTTTCAAGGAGTGGTGTAATCTTTCTCTGAGCTACAGCAACAGCTTTAGAAATGCTGAGACAGATGGGGAGTACAACAGCATAGCAGAGCTGCATTTTCTCCACATAAAAATGCCTTTTCACAACCACCACCAATATTCTGTCTCTGTTGGTGCTGCTTCAGCCAATGCTTTGGCTCTTTCTTTTCCTAAGCAGGAAAATAAATAGCTAAATAGACAGATAGCTCTGTAGATACACAGATACAGAAATAGGCAGATAAATTCATCAACAGCATTTCTGTGGACAAGCAGTATTTAAAAAACAGAAAGAAATGAGATGTTTCCCAAGAATTTTGCATACCAGACATCTGGAGAAAGCAAGTGACCAAATTAATGGCTTCAAGGAAATGTTAGATAATTCAGAACCTGTCCCAATGGCATTAGATTTGTTGGGTAGATTGTTTCTTTTTTTTAGGGTTAATTGTTTAAGCAATATAAATGTAATCATAAGACCTCAGGGGGGGTTGCAGGAGCACTTAACCTGCATGGCAGTGAGGAATGAGTGCTCACCACCAGCTTCTCATGGTCCTAGGGGCTGATCTTAATCCGTTCAGCATTCTGTGCATGCCAATCCTCATCCCAAAAGACAGGTTCAGCCCCTGGAAATCAGAAAAAAAAAAGAAAAAGAGATGTTTTCAGCAGTCTCACTGTGTATTTCTGTGTGTTAGACTCTTACCCTGTTCTGGGGCTGAGGGCAGGGGCTGCAGGACATCAAAAGTTCTGGGTGGAAATGATTCAGCCAAAGGAGTTTTACACAGCTCATCTGATTTTCTTTCCTGTTGTTGTTTCTTAGAGAAAAGAATTAGCAGCAATTCCAATATTGTCTGAATAGCTGTAAGTGCAGGTGACCCAGCACCCAGGACTCACCTCAGGTTCCCTTCCAGAGGGATTTCTGGTTTGGGTGAAAAAGGAAGACAAATGGCATTATGCAGTGCAGGAGGTGCCAGCTGGAGAAGTAAAACCTCTTTTTGGTCCTGCAGCTCTTGGTGTGTGGGATCTGTTCCCCTTAGGACATGAAGACAGCTTAAATACAGCTTTAGCCAGAGCAGACCCATCCTATTTAGCTCCCCACAAGGCAAACTCCCCCAGAATGGTGACAAATCCCTGGTCAGAAGGGCTCAAGGAGCTGGCAGTGGAGCCAGACTGATGCTCCCATAGTGTCTGCTGCAAAGGTGCCCCTGACACAGCTGGAAGCCACCCCATGGGGACAGCAGAGCACAGGGACAGTCCCAGCCCTTGTCCCTGCAGTCCCCTGATCCAAGGAGAGGCATTGGGATTGCAAAAGCTGAGAGGATCTCTCAGACCCTCATCAGTCTCCAGCAATGTCATGCCTATTAATCTCAGGATATCATTAATTAGCATCCAGGGGAGGTCCCAAGCAACCCAGGTCAGGCTGGGGATCACTGCAAGAGGCAAGTGGATTCAGATGGAAAGTGTTTCCAACCTGGAAAAACCTACACCTGGGAACTGTTGAGGAATTAAGGGGTGACAAGTTGGGTCTGAAGCATCACAGGTAATCTGTTTGCTATGTACAGGCCACACTTGTCTCATGCTAACATTTTTCTGATTATTCTTTCAAAGGATCACAGAATCATGGGTGGAAAAGACCTCTATGGCCAACTGCCAGCATCCCCCCACCAATAAATAAAGTAAAACAAAAGAACATATTACATTACAATCATAATGTAATTGGGGTTGTCAGGGCCCTCTGCAGGTCCCTGCAGTCTCAGGGACACCCTCACCTAGATCAGGTTGCTCAGAGCCTCCTCAAGCCTCACCTTGAATATCTCCAGGGATGAGACCTCAACCCCCTCCCTGGGCACCCTGTGCCATTGTGCCACTGCCCTCAGGGGACACAACTTGTTCCTCACATCCAACCTAAAGCTGCTCTTCTCTAATTTAAACCCATTTTCCCTCATCCCATCCCTCCAGCCCCTTGCACTCAGTCCCTCTCCAGCCTTCCTGTAGGACCCTGCAGGTACTGGGAGGTCACTATTAGATCTCTATATCTATATCTCTATATCTATACCTACTTTTCTATATATATCTACATTTATATCTATATATCTATATGTAATCTATATCTATATCATCTATATCTCTGTATCTCTATATCTGGATCTACATTTATATCTATATCTAAATCTAAATCTATCTATATCTATATCTATATCTATATCTATATCTATATCTATATCTATATCTATATCTATATCTATATCTATATCTATATCTATATCATCTATATCTAGATCTATATCTATTTATATCTCTATACCTATATCTACATTTATATCTATATCTGTATATCTCTCTATCTATATCTATATCTGAACAGTGATTTCTGGAAAAAAAAAAGAACAAGTCCTTGAGCTCCCAGGAGCCTCCCCATGATGGACAGCAGTGCTGAACCCCCAACCTCCCAACCCCTCCAAGTCAAAGGTCTCAGTTTTGTTGCATTTACCTGATGAACACAACATCTGTTGGGATATTCCTCCAGGAAGATTCCATGTGTACGTGCTCTGAGAAGCAATGGGGGGAATGCAATAAATATGGTAAGGAGCAGGTGATGAGGAATCCGATGAAAATAAATTCAATGCCACCACGGAGAGTAAATGAATGTCTCAGTACATATATAAATCTTCTGCTCTTTATTAAGTCCTGCAAAGATTTATTAAATTTTGTATGGCTTAAGAAATACAAAAGAACTTGAATAATAAGAGAGAGGGGTTTGCATCTAATTCACATTTTAATAATGGTCAAACGGGTTGATTCTATCTTTTCTGATATGATGAGTATTACAGAATATTATATAAACTATTATTTTGTGGAAAATTCATGCAACTCAAAGAGGTTCAGATTGTTCAACCTTAAACAATAAAAATAAATCATTTTGTAGCCTTAAATATCTTTGGCATCTAGGTTTCTAGTTTAAAAGCAGATGATTTCAGCATTACTTTTATCAGAAACACTATTTTTTTAATGGTGGGACATTAATTCATCCAGATGCCCTTTTATGAACAGTGTGAAGTTTGGATTTCTTCCCATTCCATGCAGATGTAGCCCTGGCATGGTTATTCCCAGAGGATCAAGGCAGGGTTGGGATGGGAGCACTGAGCATCCATCTCAGCATCCATCCATGTCCTCTGAGGACATCCCTGCACCTGACAGGAGGGAACACTGACCTGAGGGACTCCAAATTACAGATCTATGGATGGGGAAGAGGGAATTCAGTGACTGGAGGGTGCTGGAGTAGCTGGGAAGTCAAATGATGGGGGTTTGATTCATCTGTCCATGTAAAATACAAAATATCCAAGGACAGCTGTCAAGAGAGCTTTGAATGGACAGAGTCTGGGTTCTCTTGGGAAGCTAGGATAAAAAAAGAAAAGAAAAAAAAAAAACCACAAGAAATTAAAAACCAGCAAACCCTTGGGAGTAAAAATTCTGAATGACATAAATTATAAACTCATGGGGATAAGAGGAAAAAAACCACATTTCTTTCTTCTGGTGAGAGATGATCCACAGGAGGACTCCAATGCTAACTTCTTTAAAGAGAAGAAGTATAAAAGGAGTTCTGGCTATTAATATATAACATTAATATCACTGAATGCATTCTGCAGAATTCTCTCTGTCCAGCACAGATAACTCTCTACACATTTCTTGTTTAAACATTTGGGAAAAGTGGTTTTTTTTCCCTGTAAGATCTGAAGGTCATTGCTACGTCTTCCTCAAAAAGGAATGAGAACTACAAAACCCCAGAGCAGGTCCCTGCTTCTCTGCAATATTAATCAGTGGGATTTCCACATGTGGAAAATATTCCAGGTGTTTCTGGATTTAAGTCTGCTCCAGTGTGTGAGCTGGGCAATGTATTTACTCCTACAATAAAATGCACCCAATGGGATTTATGTATGTGCTAATATGTCCCTGGGAGCTGTGTACAAACAAACTGGGAGGTGCTTTCATAAACCCAAAAAATTCTATTATTTTTATAATACACAGAGGTTTTTAAATGCTTGAGTGTCCAGAAAATAAGCAAAGAGCAACAAAAAATCATACCTGGGACAGCTTCTGTGTACAGACACATGGATCCCAGCAGTGGAAACCAGCTCGGGTTGATTTAATCAACATGGGAACTCTTGGCAGAACTTATTTTCTCTGAATTAACCAGGAAAGACCTTTGCAAACATTGCACTGGGGCCAGGGCTGAAGCTCTACTCCTTGGCCAGGTGGCCTAACCCTGTCTGGAGAGTTCCTGATGGTTGGGAGGCAAGCCATGAAAAATAAATGCCTGTGAGATGGCAGCTGGGCTTCCTGAAAACCTGATGGGAACCTGAGGGTGATGTCAGTGGGAGCAGGGATTTGAGGGGCAGATTTGCTGTGGGATCTGAAAGAAGCTGGAGGTGCTTGGTTGCTTGGTGCTGCACCCACCCTACTCACCCACGGGAGATCCTGAGGTGTGGATAGGGCTGTACTGGTACAGACTGGGATTAGAGAAGAGCTTCACAGTCAAGTGCTGCTCCTGCTGATCCCATACTCAGAGACCCCTTTTGCTTCACTGTTCTACCATGCTTGGGCCAAACTGAGTTGGATAATTGTCAATATTAATGGTTTCCTGGCCTCTCTACCACCCCCAGTGCTCCTTACATTAGTTATCTGGTTATCCTGCCTCCCTTCTTCTTGATTAAAATCTGTTGATTAAAAAAAAGGCTTCACCTGAACAAAGCTGGAGAATGTGGTTGGTCTCTCCCTTCCCTATGGGAGGAAGAAGGTTCCCTCAATGCCCCATCAGAACCATCAGCTTCCCATGGCTCCTCTGATGGCCCCAAACCACAGACCTTTTGTGAACCTTTGCTTCTGAGACTGAATTATGGGATGTGTGGCATCAACCAGCTGCGTCCCTTCATAGGGAGAAATTCAGAGAAACCACTGGCATGGGGCAAGCTGGGGAGGGAGGATGCACCAAGCAAGCACCAGCCTGGCCTTTTTTTTTGGGGGGGTTTTTTTTGCTGCTATGAAATTCTTTAAACCCCTGGGACCTTCAGCAAAGCTGGGAGTGACAACTGGCAGAGAGTTAAAAAACCCTTACAGCTTTCCAGGTCATTTGAACCCAGCACTGAAATGGCTCCTGTGTGGGTTGCTGATCCCTCTCTTAAAGCCAGCACAGGTGCTGACCCATGGACATTTGTCACCTACTGACACTGACAGGAGTGATTGTCACCACCAGACCCTTCAGATGATGCAGCTCAGCACTGAACCATCCAGTCTCACCATAACCCATCCCTGCCCAGGCCACCCCTGCCCCATGTCCCTCATCCCCACATCTCCAGGGCTCTGAAACCCCTCCAGGGATGATGGGGACTCCAGCCCTGCCCTGGGCAGCCTGGGCCAGGCCCTGACAACCCTTTCCAGGGAGAAATTGTTCCTAATAACCAACCTAAACCTCCCCTGGCACAACTTGAGGTCACCTCCTCTTGGACCATCCCTGAAGCCATTGGAAGAACCAGGTCCATCCTGCTCCCAGAAGCCTGCAGGGACATCACAGCTCTGCTGCACCACCCACCAGCAGCTAAGGTTCATTTTATCCTGCAGACAAACCAGCTGGTCATAATAAGACTCTTCTGCTCAGATAAGAAGCTGATTTAGCCTGAGGCTCCTACTTGGTTTCTTTTCACTTCATCAAATAATAAAATAATCCATCAGTTATTAAGTATTTAACACCCAAACGTGGAAAGGAAAATATTTTTCTTCATGGTCATTTTCAGGTTATTTCTCTTCATGAGATTTTGGAAACTGATACTGCTTAAATGTTATTCTTGCAGTGAAAATTTATCCTTTAAAATGAAGCACTGAGCAGCAGCTCTTTTCCCCCAAGGCTCAGACTGCAGCCTCAGGAAGATTCAACTCAGCCTAAAGCACAGAACCAGAGCAGGACCTGAGGTTTCCAGCTCTAATGCTGACAACTTTCTCATTTATTCCTGCCATTCATTATTTTTTTTCCCTGCTGTCATTACTGACAGTTGCAGAAGATTTTTAATGCCTTCCTTGTAACCAGCTCTCATCTCTCCTTATTTATTCATTAATGCCACAGCCCATATTTGTGAGCTCAAAGTTGTTCCCATGGTGACAAATGGGTAATGGCACCAAACGTGGCTGGGGCAGGGACTCTGGGAGAGCTGCTGCTTACCCAACAAACATCCTGATAACCAGGAATGAAGGGGGGGCAATCCAACAGGTGTCTCCACTAATGAACTCTGATTTTTCATCTCCTCAACGTGCCAATGCTTCCATTTCATCTGGAAAAAATGATGGGAGAGGATGAGAGCTGTAGCTCGGCTGCAAAAATATTCCTGAGAGGCTTCAAAATGCAAAGATTCCCACCTAGACCTGTACCAGATGATTCCTGGTTGTGGGCACAGGAGCCAAGGCCACCATCTCCTTGGCTTGTGAAGCTTAGGAGGTAACTGCTTGTTACTTACCATGCAGGGACCTTTCTGGGCAGGTGCAGCCTGAGGGTAAATTTAGAGCAACCAAACACTCTTGGAATTCCAGGGTGAAAACCTTTGGGGATTTGGTTTCAACTTGAAAGAAAATGTTGGAACACAGAATTTTTCATTGTTTTCTTCTTTGAGGTCATGACATGACCCCACTCCCTGCCCCAGCTTCCCACAACAGCCTCACTGAAGATGTCCCACAGCTAAGATGTCCCATAACTATGATGTCCCATGGCTAAGATGTCCTATAAGTATGATGTCCCACAGCCATGATGTCCCACAGCTAAGATGTCCCATAACTATTATGTCCTATGGCTAAGATGTCCTATAAGTATGATGTCCCACAACTATGATGTCCCACAACTATGATGTCCCATAACTACGATGTCCCACAGCCATGATGTCCCAAACCATGATGTCCCACAGCCATGATGTCTGAGCAGCAGCAGCATCTGCTCCCGTGGTGGGACTGAGCCACATGAACAAGCCCCAGTGCATCCATCACCTCTGGGTACCTGCCCCACTGGATTTCCTTTCTTGTCTTTCAAAAATCCATAAGGTGCATTCCAAAGGAGTGTTGGAGAAATAGGAGGGACTACAGAGTTTGCAAAAAGCTTTCCTTTCAGTAAAAAAATATTACTGAGATTCCAGTTTCAAAGACATACTCAGGACCTCCTTATCCTATCTTATATTTAATATCTTCCTACTCCCAGGTTTAGCTATGTGCTCTAGGTTAAGCCAAGCTTTGTACTTTCCTAAAGACAAATACTTGGTATGAAGGCTACACAAAGCCTGATATTTGTCCTAAACCTCCTGTGCTCTGTACTCCACAGCATCAAACCACAACCCCCTTTGCCACCCCTCCTTTCCCAGCCCATGGCCTCTCCAGACACACACAGAGGACACAGCTGGGGGGACTTTCCCAGCTTGCAGTTACAAGTCCTGCTCCATGAGTGGAAACAACCAGGTGAGGTACAGCTAATTAAGTACCATTGATCTCCTCTAAAAATCCCATGGATGGAAATTGTACAGTTTTAAATGAGAATTGATTTTATGGGTCTTTTTTTCATTTTTGTCCTCTTTAATCAAAGAAAGAGCAGTAAAAGAAGGATTTTGAAACAGCTTTATGAGTGCCTAGGCAAAGGAACTGTTTTTTACAGAAAACAAGAAGCCAAGAAGAATTCCTGGAAAGATCTTTGTGTTCAGGACAGCAGGAAAACACAAGTTGTGCCACATGCAGACTTTTCAGATCCAGCACAGAAGTTCTCCTGATCCCCATTTTTCAGACCCCACTTCTGCTCCCAAGTCTGCAGCATGTCCAAGGGGGACAATTCACCTCTGTATTTTTGTGTTTCTCTCAAACCCTCCAGCAATCACCACACAAGACCAGATTAATGCTTGGGAATGATAAAAAGCTTTTCCAAGAGCTTGTTGCCTCTTTTCCCTCTCCTCAGAAGGACAGAGCCTCAACTATGTGGTGGTGAAACCAGGGGGTTCCTCATTTATAGATGCAGGATCTAATCCTGAAATCATGGAATGGTTTGGGTTGGGAAGGACCTTAAAGCTCCTCCAGTGCCACACCCTGCCATGGTCAGGGACACCTCCCACCAGCCCAGGTTGCTCCAAGCCCCATCCAACCTGGGCTGAGACACTGCCAGGGATGGGGCAGCCACAGCTTCTCTGGGAAACCTGGCACAGGGGCTCAGCACCCTCACAACAAACTATTTCTTCTCCATGTCCAACCTAAATCTTGCTTCTTCCATCTTGCTTGAGCACACTGTTTTCAGGCAAAAGGGTAAATTATGGAAAATCCTACTGTTTTCCCAGTTGCATTAATATCCACCTTCTTGTAGTAATTCACTTAGAGCTCTGCTCCTCAGTGCAGTGCTGCCCAAGTCTCCTGCTCCAAACCTCAACTTTCAGAGAGTCATAAAAACAAAGAGCCACAAACTGATTGGGGTTGGGAGGGACCTTCAAGCTTTCCCACCCCCTGCCATGGTCAGGGACACCTCCCACCAGCCCAGGTTGCTCCAAGCCCCATCCAACCTGGGCTGAGACACTGCCAGGGAGGGAGCATCCCCACTGTGGATCCCTGGTCATGGATTCAGTTCAGTTGCATCAGGCTCCAAAAAGGATGTGACGAGCCCAGCTGCATGGCCATGGGCTGGTACTGCAGAGTCACTCCTTGGGCACAGAATGAGCTACCAAGGACCAAAGCAATGCCTGCAGATGGTAGTTCTGAAATATTCAGAAGCAAAGGCAATTTTCACACATTCACCTTAAGACCTGAACTCTAAATTCATCAACATCAAAGCAGCAACTCAGGAAAGATATTGGTGAGTTCCTCTTAGCACACAAATATAACCTAGAGTACATGGGTGGGGTGCTCTCTTTGCTTTTTCTTTGATTTTTCTCCCCCTCTGCATTACTGCCAGCTCCCCAGCATTCACTTGGTACCCTTCAGAAATCAGCAGCTGTTGATCAGCAAAAGGCTGAGTGTTGAGATCTTACCTTACAGTTTGCACTTGGAGTTGTGTCTGAGAAGTTCACATCCCAGGTCTGGGCAGCAGATCTGTCAGCAGAGGCAACAGGATGGGGAAAACTTCCAGAAAGGGCTGAGACCTGTCCAAGGGAAAAGCAAAGCAGTAACCCTGGTGCAGCAATGCAGTTCCATTCCCAGCCTTCTGCACTGACCTCTTGTGATGACAGAGGATTCCCACATTATTCATTCTAATCAGACAAAAATTACTTTCAAAAAATGTGTATATTTCTATTTCTTCCTTTAATATTCAAGATCACTGAGTGCAACTTACCAAGCATGTTTCTCTTGTGGTGGAAATTCCAGCATCCTCCTTGGGAGCCCCAGTTTCCCCTCAGCAGCATCTCTGATGTAAACCTGTACCAGTGTCCACAACAGGAACGCAGCCTCCCAAACCTTCTCCTGGTGCAGCCTTCCTTAACATCTTCATCTGGGGGAGGTGCTTTGTGTTTGGGAAGCATCAGATAAAACTGTGTAAAGAGCAGGTTCAGTGAGTTGTGCACAATGAAGTGCTCCAGATGGGAAAAGCAGAAAGAAGGGAGATGGAGAGGAGATGGGAGGGAGAAATAGTTTGTTGTGAGGGTGCTGAGCCCCTGTGCCAGGTTTCCCAGAGAAGCTGTGGCTGCCCCATCCCTGGCAGTGTCTCAGCCCAGGTTGGATGGGGCTTGGAGCAACCTGGGCTGGTGGGAGGTGTCCCTGACCATGGCAGGGGTGGCAATGGAGGAGCTTTAAGGTCCCTGCACACCCAAACCATTCAATGATCCTATGAGAGTGCCTAAAATGCAACTCAACCCATTCTGTGTTTCCATGCCCTGCACCAGTTCCCAAGGACATCACTCTGTGGTTTGTTTGCTCCCCAGTACCTCCCCCCCTCCATGAGCAGCTCTGCCCTCCCTCCCTTCTCCAGTAATTGCTCCCTCCCCTGAAGTTTCTCCAGCACATTAATTTCTCTCAGGAAAAGGCCAGCAAATTTTTTTAGGCAGTTTTATTTCCTCAGTAATTTCCAGTTCATCATTCCAGCGTTGTGCCCTGACCTCCCAGCAAGCCCTCATTAGTCTGCCTTGCTTCTCTCCTCTCCCTCATCTGGGGACAAGCTGGTCAGCACTGCCTTTGGAAAGGATGGGCTGGGAATGCTAATTTCCAAAGCCTGAGCCAGTTAACCAGGCATTTTGCAATTACAACTGGGTCCTTCTGGAGGCTCAGCAAGGTGAAGTCACCTGGGGGGGTTATTTTGGTCCCTGTGGTTGCTGGGCACCTGAGGAGCAGCTGGTGATGAACACCTGGACCAAGGCAGAGGCAGTCCTTGGTTTGGGATGGGACAGCTCTGTGATGCACTTCTGCAGCTTTTAAACTCAGAGTTTTGAAAATACTGTTCCTCCAAAAAGAGTCCCTGTGCCACTGGCCAAGTGTCAGCAAAGAGAGTTGGGTCTCTGACTTCCTCTTTAAGAAAGATACCTTTTGATTCAGCTCCCATCTGATAGCTGTCCTGGCACATCCTTGTGGGGTGTCAAGGGTAGAAATTACTGTTTGATTCATGGTAGGGAAAAAAAAAAAAACCAAACTAAAAAAGACATTCAGAAATAAGGATTGTTTCTCACTCCTGACATGGATTTAGAAAAAGCCTCTCCCTCACAGTAATCCCCTCAGCAAAGCACCAGATGACACCAGTGTGCACAGCATCACCTCACTGGGTGCATTACAGCTGGAGGAGGAACCCAGGGGTGATGAGGACCTGGTGGCTTGGGGCAGACTGTAAATGAAAGCAGAAATTCTGCAGACAAGGGAGTTTGGCTTTAAGTGGCTTCCCATTTTCTCTCATCACATCCTTCATTCCTCACTCTAGATGTTTTTTCTTTTTTTTTTTTTTTTTTTTTTTTGCAATATCCCTGGCCATTTGCATGAGTAAATCTGTGGAAGGGAATCAAGATCTGCTTTAATTTTTATTGTCTGAGCAGACTTTATCTCTTAAGGGGTGAGAACACGGGCACTCACAGACTGGGGGAAAACATGGGAAAGGGACAAAGTGCTGAAGCCTCAGCAGCAAAGCAAATTCAGATGATGAGAATGACTCTGTCACAGCTGACCTCTTGCCCCCCTTTCCAAACCAGCCTGCTTCCCATTTTTCAAACGAGTTTATTTGGGCTTTGGCAGGAAATGAACTGGAAGTCAAACAAAATTGTAATATCAGGGAGAGCTGAAGCTGTGAGCAGCACTGCAGGAACCCATCTGCTGGAAGCACTGAGGCCACCTGAAACTGGGATCATTTGGAGGAGAACTTTCCACATCTGCTCTACACTTGGTTTCCTTTCTTCTCTCTCCTTACTAAAATAAAGCCTCAAAGGATTAACTGGCACAGACACCCACCAGCTTAAGGCAGCTGGTGTTGGTTCTTAGTTCAAATTACACAAATGAGCCAAGCCCTGCATTGTCCAGATTCTCTTTTATGTCCAGTTTCTGAATCCCTTAACATCATCTTTGACTGTAGAAAATAATTGACCAGCTGTTCTTCCCTCAGATGCAGCAGGACAGTCTGCAGCATCACCTGCACCACCAGAAGCCATCAGGAACAGAAAAGATGGCACTGAGCTGAGAGAAATCACCCTCCAGTGTTGCTGCCAGATTGAGAACATTCATGGCAGCAGCACTGGTGGTTCTGGAAGCTCTGTGAGCAGTGACAGAGATTACAAACTGAAAACTGTGTGACAAACAGGTTAGAAAAAAGGGGAACAGGAAAAGCAAGATTCATCCACATCATTACACCCACATCATTTTGTCTTAACTGTCCATCTTGGGGATGAGAGTGAAAGAAGACACCATCTGATGAGTTCTGAACCACAGAATCACAGAATAATTGGGGTTGTCAGGGCCCTCTGCAGGTCCCAACCCCCCTGCAGTATCAGGGACACCCTCACCTAGATCAGGTTGCTCAGAGCCTCCTCAAGCCTCACCTTGAATATCTCCAGGGATGAGACCTCAACCCCCTCCCTGGGCACCCTGTGCCATTGTGCCACTGCCCTCACGGGACACAACTTGTTCCTCACATCCAACCTAAAGCTGCTCTTAAAACTTTGAACACTGAGAGAGGTGTTTGCCATCCCATGGGGCTTGGTTTGCTTTCCCTCTCCTTTCTTCTGGTGTTTCTAAAAGGACAGATTTGCAGAAGAAACAAATTGGGCAAAATTTTGAACTATCTGTCAATCTTGTTGCAGAAAGCAGTTTTGGAGCTCAGCAGAGCTTTGGTGTCTGGCTGAGGAGTGGTTTGGGAATGCTGCTTCTCTCCAAATGGCCAACCAGCCACCCTTCCAGATGGGTAACACCACAAACACCAGTCCTTGCTTCAGCTCCTGCCCCACACCTTTCCCCAGACATCCTCACAGAGCCACCTGAACTCAGCTGCTCTGGTTCCTGCTTCCTGCAGGCAACTCCTGGCAGTGGAACAATGGCAAGAGCCTTGGAAAGGCCTCCAGCCCCCCCACTTGCATCTTAAAACCCAGGAGAGAATTACAGATCAAAGGAAAGCAAACACAGCTTTGTCTGATCTTGATGCTTCTGTAACTCCATCAGTTTCTGCCAAGCCCCTCAGGACTCCTGTTTGCCATGGGAGTTAAAGGTCTAAATATATCTTT
This sequence comes from Calypte anna, assembly GCF_003957555.1. Lineage (NCBI taxonomy): Eukaryota > Metazoa > Chordata > Aves > Apodiformes > Trochilidae > Calypte > Calypte anna. Next base: position 42,779,950 of record NC_044251.1, read on the forward strand.
GAGGATCAAGGCTTCATGTTCCTGTTCTAAGCAATGGTTGTGCTCATCACCATCACTTGGCCCCAAAACTTTTTGCTGCCTCAGCTGCCAATCTCCAGGGTGAGAATCCCTCTCAAGCAGGAGGTGCCCATGTGGGATTCATCCCCTCCTAAGAGACACATCTAAAATAAGTGGAAGGGTGTTTTTTTCCACTGAAGTCATCTTTCTTCTTGAGTGTAGTGGGGAATGACTTTTAAACCACATGCCAGCAATTTGAACCCCATTATTTGCTTTCCAAAAATCGTAGATGAATACTTACAGCCTGGCCTTCCCAGAGCTGTAGAGGGATGCAGACCTCCTCCTCCTCTGGAGCAAAGAGGAGGAACCTGCAGAGGGGTTTGGTGACAAGGCACAGTGCCACCATCACCACACAAAGCCCCTGGAGCTCAGTGAGCACCAAAAGGGCTGAGCTACAAGCAGGTCAATGTTGTACCTTCCCATCTGGCCAAGATGTGCCACCACCAGTGACCTCCTCACACACACAGGGAAGGGGAGAGTCAGAGATGCTCTTGTGATCTTCAAAGGTGAAAATCTTTAATGAAGAGGATGCTGTACAGAGTGCCCCAAGCATCTGCTGCTCTGTGTTGGAAGCATCGTGCAGAGCACAGAGTGGAAAACAAGGAAACAAATGTAAGACAAGAACCTGTGGACTAATTTGCTTTGTTCCAGGCAGTGATCTGAATAAAACCCTCCAACATCCCAGGAGAGCCCAAGCTCTGCCAGCTGTCTCCAGCCAGGTTGGCATTTCCATTACCACGTCCTGATGGATACCCCTGCTCCCAGGCTTGGGGGAATTGTCTGCAGCAGCCCTGGCAAAGTGAGATGTTGTGCAGCAGCACTCTCTGCACTTGCTTCCCATGTCCTGCTGTAAGGACATGTCTGGCAGGAATAAATAAACTTCACTAGGAGCAATTAGTGCATTTGCTACCTGAAGGAGCAGAGCACTGCCAGGGGACCTGCCCCAGAAAGCTGCAGGGCAGAGCTTCCTCTGCTGTCTGAGAGGTTCCATACAGAGCTGGCAGGGACAGAGGAGCACACGTGTCACTCCAGACTGACCAGACTGATGGTCAAGCACGGGAAAACACACATCAACTACTTATTACTTACTTAGAGAGACAGGGATCTGCTGGAGAGAGGCCAAGGGAGAGCTCTGAGGATGCTGAAGGGACTTGAGCATCTCTGCTGGGGAGAAAGAGTGAGAGCCCTGGGGCTGTTCAGCCTGGAGAAGAGAAGGCTGAGAGGGGATCTCTGAATGTCCATCAAGAGCTGAGGGGTGGGGGGCAAGAGGAAGGGGCCAATCTCTGTTCAGTGGTGCCCAGGAGTAGGACAAGGAATAATGGGGTGAAGGGAGAAGAGAGGAAGTTCCAGCTGAAGCTGAGGAGAAACTTCTCTGCTGGGAGGGTGAGGGAGCCCTGGCCCAGGCTGCCCAGAGAGGTTGTGGAGTCTCCTTCTCTGGAGCCTTTCCAACCCCCCCTGGATGTGTTCTGTGTGTCCTGCCCTGGGGGATCCTGCTGGGGCAGGGCTGGCACTGGAGCAGCTCCACAGCTCCCTGACATTCCATCATTCTATGATTACACAGGACAAAGAACAAAGCATTTCTGTAGGGTTTCCCCACACCACATGCCCAGTAGAGGTATATTTAAAACAAAAAAAAGGTTATACCCCCCCACCCTGAAGTGCTTTCAAGTCCAATGGAAGTGGCAAAAGTTGGTAGAAAAGAGGAATTTTTACACCCATTTCTCCCCCTCTAGACTTGAGGACTAAATGGACTAAAGAATACACCAGGTAGTCAGCAACAAGGAGCAAATCCTTCTGCCATTGCCATGCCTGAAATGGGGCAGTGCCAGAACCCCTCCTTTGAAACCAGAGAGTGAATCACTCTTTATTCCAAGCACACAGGGTTTGGGTTTTTTGCCTTATATTTCTTTCTTAGAGATGTTGGAAAGCACCAGACCTGAGGAAGTGCCCAGTCAGCACTTGGATAATGAAGGTCACTTCTTTTGCTGACTCCTGTGAAAGGGGTCCCTGGGCACCAGTTCAGTTCAGGCAGCTCTGCCAGCAGACATGTTTCCCTCTTTCCCTTTCTACTTCTTTTTTTCCCTCTGTTTGCAGTGTTTCATAGTCTGAAATAGCTGATTAATTCAGTACTCTCTGCATAGCTCTCAGGCAGCTCTGTGATTAGTCTCTGAATGTATTTGAAGCTGAGATTGAGATGGCCTGAACTGCTGTGGTCTTCCATAAATCCTTTTATTACTATGAGAAGCAACTACCCATTTAATAAGGGCAGTTTCCATTACTTCTATGATCACACAAAACCTCAGTGGGTTTTTTTCCAGGAAAAAAAATGGCACCTTTCACCTTGGGATGCTAATAATAAAATCATTTTGCTACTCCCCCCCTTACCTTCGTGTAGACCCCATGGCACTGGGGCAGACATGATCTGGGTTGTTCTCACACACCATCTCAGCCCAGCTTCTATTTGGGTGTCAGAGAAGGAGATTTCAGTCAGTCCAGAGAAGTGGGTGATCAACCTATGGGACAGAGAGAAAACACAAGGTCTGAGATGTCTGGGGATGACTCCAGATGGGAGATGCTCCTTCCTGTTAGAGGGACACCTAAACCAGGGGGAACAGAGGAAGAAGAGAACATGAGTGCAGCCAGAGTAACACACCCCAGAAAGACCCAAATCAATGAGAGGAGACAACAGGGAGGAAATTAATTAACTCCATCCACTCTCTGCCTTGCTGAGGACTCTACAAGAGCCCTACATCTGGCACTGAACACCCTTCGTGCTGGGGCTCAGCTCCCAGCAGACTCCTGGCCATGCCTGCAGCTCAGTGCATTGCTGTGATCCAGAGACAGAGCTTGGGGAATCATTCATGTTTTCAGGCTGAAAGGAGGGGATGTGAAAATTCTCCTTAGTCCTGAACAGCAATGCCCCTCACATCCCCTCAATGCTGCAAGAAAAGCTTGAGAGCTGAAAAACCTGGCTTGGGATCTCAGCCTCTCCCCAGAGAGGGGTATTTGCCCAGAGACCATTAGGAAAGACAAGAAAAGAACACAGCTTGCACCAAAGCCTTCAGCTGAGGAGGAATGTGTGTATCAGTGGCCAGTGATGAAGCTTTGATGTGCTTGGAGGAGCAGGGAGCTGATGCATAAGACAGAGAGGCTGGGAAGGGCCCTGCTCTGGAGCCATCAGTAATGCCACACTGGTGGCATCTGCATCAAGGCCCCACAAACCTGGGAGTGTTTATTCCAAACCACAAAAATCATCTTGCTTCTCAGTTTCTAGGACTGCTCCTGATCCCAACCTCCCTCAGACAAAGAACATTTGATTGGAGTAAATACAGCAATTCAAGAGGGATATCAAGGATTCCTAAAGTGCATGTAGAAAAACCAGGGAGTAAAGAGGTGACAGATTTCACAGCTGGGAGAGGTGCAAGCTCAGGTTTTACAAAGACCTGTGCATGATTTGCAACACGAGTCACATTGTGCTGGGGCTCTATGCATCCACAGGTGAGGGCAGAGATGACCTGAGAAGTTTATGGTATGAAAAGGCAGACAAGGAAAAGAAAGAAAGCAAAGCAAAAGATTCTAGAATTAATCTTTAAATCAGAACTCTATCCTCCAGAAATGATCCTCCAGAAATACCTTCCTTCCCTGATTTGAGGGTTCCTTGCTTTTGAGCCTGACTGCCTGTCTTGATCTTTTCTGGAGACCTGGATATACTGTGGCTTCAAAATGAACCCAAAGCAGGAGCCCAGCCAGCACAGATGATGTCTGATCACCACTGTCCTGGGTGGTTATTTCTTCTCTTTTAGCCAGAGAGCTTTATCAAAACCAGTCCCCTGTGCCCTGGAGTTGTATTTATGGCCAGCAATGGGTCACAGTTTGGATGGGCTGGCACTGCAGAGCCCAGTTGGCCCAGCTGCCTGCTTGGGTTGCCCAGCTGCTTGGTGGCTTTGCTGTGTTTCTGCTCCCGTGGGCAGGTTCTTGGTCCTCAACAGTTCTCCAGCAGCCCCCTCCAGATGGGAACTGGGAAAAAACACCAGGGAGCTGATCCCTTTTTCAGTAACTTCTCCTAGAACTTTGTACTGGAAGCTCCCATGGGATCCAATACTCCCAAGAGTTCCAAGTGCTCACCTGAAGACACCTTGGGTTATCAGCCCCATTCTTGAAGGGCACAGAGGCTGTGGACACTCATGGTCTGCACTGGTTTTCCAGCTCTCTTCCAGATCCAACTGGAATCCAACTGGAATCTGCCTTTTCTCTTGCAGTCACCTTGGCCATGGTCTTGTGGGTCACCACCATTTAGAGGCTGATGCTCCTCTGATTAAGCAAAGCTGAGGCAAGAGGTTAAATGAAGAGGAAAACTCCACTGGAATTGCCAAAGACTCTCTTTGGATCACATACTGTTACCTGAAATAATCTTCTTGGGTTTGCTGGCATCTCAGCATTTTCTTTTCTTCATTTTTGAGAAGTGTATTTCACAAGTATGGGCAGTGGGACAGATTTCTTGGTTCCTGAAGATGTATGAGGGAAGGAGGAGGACAGAAATGGGATGGAGTAGAATTATAGCAGATGTAAGAGGAAGAGTGAGGACATACATGTTGAGCTCTTGCTCATTTGCTTTTTATGAGCGTTTTTATTGCCTCTTTTTTATGCAAAATAAATGAAAAGGTGTTAGAAGCAACAAAATCAGAAAGACAGCCATAACAGCCATGCTGAGATGCTGTAACTCATGGGAAAGCAGCAAGGCACAAGCACTCCATGAAGCAATGACACCCCTTTACAATAAATAAGGTAAAATCCTGACCCTGCCTGTGGCTTGTCCAAGGCCCCTTTTCTGGGTGTGATCCAAATGAGAGTCAGGGTTGGAAATCTTCAGCTTTTCCACAAGTCTGTCCCCTCTTGCTTGACAATAAACACCGTTTACTGTGTCACAGACTGTTCTGATTTAAGTGACTACCCAGGAAATTATGACCTCCAAAAAACCCACAGTAGAGCTGTGTGGGTTGTTTGTTTTGCTGGGGTTTTTTTTTTGCTGGTTTATTTTTGTTTTCTAGTTTAAAATCACTCATAATGGAATGGAATAAATGGAAAGAAAAATGACCCCAAACTTCCCTGGTTCTTTTAAAAAAGTTGTCAGTCCTACTGAAACATATCCTTTAGCCCTTTCCAATCAAATGGCAATTTTTAAAGTGCTGACACTTCAGCTGACTTCAGGATATTACCCTAAAACCCTTGTTGGAGCAGTTTTAAACATTCCAGCAGGATAACATATTTCCCCAAACAAATATTTATAATGTAAGTGATTTCCTTGCACATGGAAGAATTCCTCTTGATTTATTCTGATTGGTTCTGATCCTGCTTTACATCTCCCAAGGTCAGAAATTGGTCTCTATTACTGGGAACTCTCCTGACAGCCTTGAGCTGATTCTTCTTCTTGTTACCAGCCCAACTTGGAACACATTAATGGGCTAGGGCTTTGCCTGAGGAAGGGCAGCTAAGGAACCCGTTGTTTATGGCTGGTAATGATTGATTTGGCAGTGATTATATTGCTTAATTCAACAGCAGCATGAATCAAAGATGACACCTCTTTCTTTCCAGGCTGTCACTTAAGCTTTAGTGCTCTTCACAGTAATGGGTGTTGAAGGGTGTTTATTGTGATGGCCTTTCCCCATATTCCCTTCTCGCAGCCCTGCCAGAAACTATATTTTAGTGCACGTGGCTAACAAAACAAACAGCTGATGGGAGAAGGGAAAGGCCCCAGATATTCACCCTGCTGGGGTAGGGGCTTGGATGTGGTGCTGCTTCCTCCTAGAGCTCAGACATGGGCCTGGGTCTAAGCTGCCCACATTGGTGCACCAAATGGATGAGTGAAACCTCCCCAGGCTGCAGCACAAAGGGTTTATCCAAGTTAAATAACTCCCTGGTGAAAGCTACAACCATGGGGAGCTCCTGAAGCCCAGCTGTGTGCCCACCCCTTTAGCATCACCAGACCATTCAGGCTTCTTAGCACCCACCTAACCCAAAGTTGCTTCACTAAGCTCTGGCAGCACCAAGGGATGATAAAAAAAAGGTTTTACATTCTAGGTTTATGCAGTTTCAGTCGATTGAAGGATCATTTCAATGCTTATGGAGATGCAGAATGATTCCAGTGTGGCATTAGGTCAGGGAGTTAAAAACCAACTTTATGGCATCACTTACTGGGCATCAACCAGTGGAAGTCAAGCCTCCCAAAACCTCCAGTGCCCTCCTGCAGACACCTCCCCAGCACCAGAGCTGCTGCAGAGCATGGGTCTGCATGCATGGCCCACCCCAGCTCTGCCCACCAAACCTCACCAAAGCCCCTTTTACAGAACAGAATATAAGCTCATCAAGTCCAACCACTGCCCCAGCACTGCCCCATGTCCCTCCACAGCACATCCACGAGGCTCTGAAACCCCTCCAGGGATGATGGGGACACCAGCACATCAGCCCCGGGGAGGTTCCCCACAAGATCAGAAGCAGAGAGCAGCCCCAGAGCCTGCAACCTTTGCTTCCCTGCTTTTTGCAGGGCTTTGCCCTCTGGATGGGCTCAGGAACAAATGCCATGAATCCTCCTCCCCGTGACTGCAGAAGGAGTGAAATGGCTCCTTCACCTCTTTGCCACACACAAAGCAAGCCACTTATCTCTAATGCAGGGACAGAAAAGCCATTGCCACCTACAGATCATCAGAATCTGATGTTCCAGTGACTTCAGAAATTCTCATTGCTGAAGTCTACATAAAAGCTGCTTTTTCAGGACTGTACAAGCCCAGATATATAGCTGGAAATTCTCCTCACCAAAACACAGACCACAATAGGGCCATTTCATCTAGGCAGGCTCAGTGATTCTCTTCTTTGCTGTCTCTAGACAGATAATTGCAAGATGATTAATAGCACAGTAAAAAAGACAGATCCTTCATTCCCAGGGTAGCATAACCACTCGTACTTCAATTACACAAAACTGACAGAAAATAAAAATGCTTTGGCTCCTCTTACTTCACAGACCAATTGAATGGAAATCTTCATGAATTAGCCAGGACAGAACAGCTCTGAAGACAGTCTGCTTTTGAAAAAAAAACAAAACTATTTCTTTCAGGCTTTTTTTTTTTCTTTTCACCAAGACCCCTTCTGCTTGCTTCCCAAACTTCCAGATCTGAGTCCTCATAGAATACTTCTCTTTATAAACTTATTATTCAAAACAAGCTTCTAGCAACCACAGCTCACTGACCAGTGACAACTGTTTGATGATACCACTACTGAAATCCCTATTTTTGGTACAAATGTAGAGCTGGGGGTGAAATAATCCATTTCTCTACCTGTTGCTTTGCTCTTGCTCGGGTAACATGTGCCTTGGAAAAGCAGGTTACACGTTCACAGTCCTCAGAGGCAGCTGATGAATTTACACTTCTCTCCAACCTGTTTCCCAAAGGGATGGAGCTACAGGCAGTTATTAGCTCAGCAGACATCCCAGTCAGTTTTATATATATATATATATATATATATGTATGTATGTATGTATAAATCCTTTATTTTAAAGAGAAATGAGCTAGCTTAGAGGTCTGTGCACAGATAGCTGCATATAAAACCAACTATTTCTTCAAAAAAAGTCTATTTACAGGGGAAATAACAGGAATGAATTGACACAAACTGATGAAAAGCTGCAGTCAAGCCACAGATTCATGCTTTTTGGGTTTTTTTTCTCCTCTCCCTGAATGTTAATTAAGATTGCTGAAATTCAGAGAACTGCATCAGGAACCCAATTTCAAGTGGTTTATTACAACTCACTGGAATTACAGAGGGGAACCAGCAGCTCCCTGGCAGCTGGGTGGGGTTTGGCTTGGTTTGTGTGAGGGTTTGGAGAGGGCTGAGGTGCCTCCTCAGTGATGTGCACAGCAGCTCACACCATGCAGAGCCCCTCTCCAAGCACAGAGCTTCTCCATGGAGCCAGCCCCACACTTACCATGCATTGGCTTCTGCTGCAGAAATAGGACAGGTAAAACTCAGCTGTTGGTTTGCAGGCTGTTTCCCCATTTTCCTTGGTCCTTGGAGCTCTCTGCCTTTCTCTTCTGTTTGGTTTTTTGGTTGTTTGGAGGGGTCCTGGTTTTTTTTTTTCATTACTATTTCCCAAAAGTTCTGTTATTTATAGAGGACTAAACAAAAAAAAACCCCAAAAAACCTCCAAAACAAACAAACAAACCAAACCAAACAAAAAAAAAAAAAAAAAAAAAAAAAAAAAAAAAAAAAAAAAGGAAGCAAGGTGGAGAGAAGCATTGAAGGGCTCAGAGAGAGGGTAGGCTCCATCCTATCGGGGTGGGCAGCACTTCTTTGCTTCTCCTGTTCTATAAAAAGATCTTTTCTTTCATCCCTTTGATCACAGCCACCAAACTAAGGATTGTAAAATGTCACAGGGCTCTGCCCCCCCAGCTCTGTAATGTTTGATGTCTGGAAATAACTTGTTTGGATCATGGGAGGGAATATCACCCAGGTGTGGGTCTGGGCAGGAGCAGGTAAAGCACAAACAATCCCAGGGCTGGGGATGCTCAGCCTCTAGAACCCAGAGGCAGCCAGGGAAGCAGCTGGGCTCCTCCTGTCCAAAACCCAAAGGGACTTTTCCTCCTAACCCCATAGAGCCCTGAGAAGACCCCATGCCCCCAGCCCTTCTTGGCTCTCTCTGAGCACTGCTGGAGTCAAGAAACCACAAACTGGTCCCTCCCAGCTCATGGCAATGGGAGCTGATCCAAGCTGGAGAACTTTGACTAAAACCCCAAAAGCAGCACAGGCTCTGTCTGTGCAAACCCTCTGCACAGAACTGGGCAAGTTACAGCCCTGGAGACATGAGAGCCAGAGGATCCACATGTTCCCAGGCCTGGGAAGTGCTTCCTGCCCCAGGACTGAGGTCCATCCCTAAATTCAGCTGTGGTGGTTTGGGGGAAGAGCTCAACCTGTAGGAACAGCACTTCCCCTGGGGCTGCCTCCCTGCCAAAGCCTGCTGACACCACATCTCTCCCTTTGGAACTAAATCCTCACCAGAAAGTGCCCTCCATCCCCTCTCCAGTTTGGGGTCTGTGATCAGGCACCAGAGCACACTCAGTGACCACTGTCTGTAGTGTAGGAACTATCTGAGACCAGGAAATTCTGATTTCTGCTGCTCCTCACAGGCAGGAGCTCCAAGCCTGCTGCCAGGCAAAGCCCTGAGGGTAAAATCCCCACTTTTAATTCCTGTGTCCCTGTGTCACTGCCCCAGCCTGGCTGCTCACACACATAACATTTGTTATAGCTCTGGAGGCTCCACCTTCCCCCAGAGCATGCCTGGGACCTGGTTAGATACTGGACAATGACTAGAAATCCAGAGTAGTGCCTGAATCATGAAAATTCTGTGGAATTTTTTTGTACCAGCAGAAAGGGAGGGATAAAATCCAAGAGCAGGCTTATCAAGCTATGAAAAAAGAAAAAAAGAAGACAGCATTTGGCTATTAAAATACAAATTACTGCTAAATCCTAAGGAAAAATAGATAAAGCCAGGTACATCAGAACTAGATCTAATCAGCAATATCTCATTACCAGCCACATGTAAGGTTTCAGTGGGCATTAACAACCATTTGAATTCAGTCTGGCAGGCAGGAGCTTCCATTAGTGCCTCTCCTGCATCTGCAGAGATCCAGGGAGAGAAAAGGTCCTGGGTGTGATCAGTGTGCTCAGAGGATCTGAAATAATTCTCAGCTGTTGGCTTAGCTCAGACAAATGGAGCTTTTGCTTCTGTGTTGTTCCATCTCAATAAGCTCAGTATGGGGAGAGAAGGAGTCAGATGCAGAGATCCCAGAGAGGAATTGTTTGGGTGACAAGGTGAGGGCTCAGGATACTTGTAGGATGCTGCATGGTGGGAGTGGGGAACACCAGGGAGTCAGGGAATGTCCTGCTGGAAAGCAGCTCCATGAAGAAAGCCCTTGGAGTCTTGGTGGACAGAGGGACAATGAGATCCTGGCAGGCATCACCAAAAGTGAGTCCAGCAGATCCAGGAGGTTCTGCTCCCCATCACCTCTGTACTGGTGAGACCACCCCTGGAATACTGGATCCAGTCTGGGGCTCCCCAGTTGCAGAGAGACAGGGATCTGCTGGAGAGAGGCCAAGGGAGAGCTCTGAGGATGCTGAAGGGACTTGAGCATCTCTGCTGGGGAGAAAGAGTGAGAGCCCTGGGGCTGTTCAGCCTGGAGAAGAGAAGGCTGAGAGGGGATCTCTGAATGTCCATCAAGAGCTGAGGGGTGGGGGCAAGAGGAAGGGGCCAATCTCTGTTCAGTGGTGCCCAGGAGTAGGACAAGGAATAATGGGGTGAAGGGAGAAGAGAGGAAGTTCCAGCTGAAGCTGAGGAGAAACTTCTCTGCTGGGAGGGTGAGGGAGCCCTGGCCCAGGCTGCCCAGAGAGGTTGTGGAGTCTCCTTCTCTGGAGCCTTTCCAACCCCCCCTGGATGTGTTCTGTGTGTCCTGCCCTGGGGGATCCTGCTGGGACAGGGCTGGCACTGGAGCAGCTCCACAGCTCCCTCCCAACCCCTGACATTTGTGATTCCATGATGACAAAAGAGCAGCACTGCTGAGGGTGCTCTGAACTCCAGCATGCTGGAAGCACCAGAAATGTCTCCAGATCTCTGCTGCTTGTCTTGCTGACGTTAATTTTATACAATTTCATCTTTCCAGAGTCACACAGTCAAGTTCTTAATAAAAATCCCACTGTGTTTTATCACTTCCCTCCCTGGAGTCAATCTCAAAGCTGTTATCACCTTTCTGCTGGAGCTGGCACTTAGCCCAGGGCAGGATTGGGCCCTGGGGGAAGGGAGGAGAAGGGACCAGAAGGACCCTGGGTGATAAACTGCAAAACCAGGACTCTGGCATCCCAAGCCTAGCACTCGAAACTGGGGGATGCTTTTCAGTTCATCTCTTTTCATGTAGAAATTTAAAAAAACACCAAAGCAAAACCCCTCATTTTTTCTCACCTCAGAATTCATTCAAAAAACACATCTGCAAAGAACTTTGGGTCCAAGTGCCCAAGCCCATCCACCTCCAAGAAACTGTGCCCCATCTCCCACCCAGAGCCAGCAGATGAGCTCTGTGGGCTGTGTCAGGAGCACAAAGCAGAGCTCAGCCACCCCCGTACCCTCCTCAGGGTCCTTACAGGAGGAAAAAGGGACCAGGTCCTCACATGCTGTGCCACAAGGAATGGTCCTCAAGAGCTACAGATAAAACCCTGAATCTGCTCCCTGCTTCCCAAGGGATTGCCTCTGGATCCTTCACCAATGGCTTTTGGATTATTCCTGGGTGCTGCACACACACACAGACTCTGAGTATCCTGTTCCATCCTTGGCAAGAAGAACATTTCCTGCCTTTTCTGTTATTTCCAAGGAGCCTGAACCTGCTCAGAGACCCAGTCCCTAGATAGCCACAGCTTGGTTTTCACAAGACACAAAACTCCTGGGGCTCCAGGAAGGAGAATGATCCCTGTAAGCTGCTTCTCCTCAAAGACCCCACAGAGGAAGCACTGGAGCACTGAGTCTGATTGATTCCACCAAAAGACTTGAAACAACAACTCACCTCCCTCACTAAGCCCCTTTCTTTAAAGGGGCTTTCTTGCTTTTCAAAGTTTGTTTTTCCAAACTTAGCCAAGTGATGTGGTTTTACTCCTCTTGACCAATTTAAAATGTCAAGGTTGTGGTAGGAAAAGAGACTACAGAGATGCAGATCTTGGTGTGCAAGCACATGGGTGATGTCTGGTTCTCACTTATCTCTCAGCTTTGCTCTCTGTCTTTTGAGATTTCAGCTCATTTATGGTTCCTCTGCTCTGCTGTTGTGAGCCCCCACCCCAAATCCTGCTCCCAGTTCTGGTGTCCCCAGCACAGGAAGGACACAGATCTGTTGGGATGAGTCCAGAGGAGGCCACAAAGCTGATCCAGGGGCTGGAGCAGCTCTGGCAGGAGGAGAGGCTGAGGAGCTGGGATTGTTCAGCCTGGAGAAGAGAAGACTCCAGGGGGACCTTAGAGCTGCCTTCCAGTACCTGAAGGGAACCTCCAGGAAGGCTGCAGAGGGACTTTTCCTCAGTGTCCAGGGAGAGGAGAAGGGGAAATGGATGGAAAGTGCAGGAGAAGAGGTTCAGGCTGGAGCTGAGGAAGAAGTTCTTCAGCAGGAGGGTGCTGAGACTCTGGAACAGATTGCCCAGAGAAGCTGTGGCTGCCCCCTCCCTGGAGGTGTTCAAGGCCAGGTTGGATGAGGCTTGGAGCAACCTGGGCTGGATGAGAGGTGTCCCTGGGCATGGCAGGGAGCTTGGAGGAGAGGAGCTCTCAGCTCCCTCCCAACATCACCCATTCTGATTTAATTCTCTTCAGCAAACACAGGAGGTGCCACACACAGCTACAGCACCTTGGAAACCCCTCTGGTCTTGTCCTTATTTTAGCTCCAACACTGCTCACCCCACAGACACCACGAGAGCTGAGCACAGGGGAAAGGAACCCAGCACAGACTGTTCACACCAGTTTTAACTGGGTTTTTTGTTCCCCTTTGCTGAGGTTTCCAAGCAATTGGGGTAATTTTTTACTGATTAACACAGGGGGCAACAAATCACTTGGGTTTTCCACCACCTGGACAGAATCAACCAAAATACCCCAAGTGCTCAGGGCCAGCATCACCTCCCTGTGCAGCCCTGATGCTGGCAAAGAGCCTCTGGGGGACTGCAGATGAACTAAAGTGCTGCTCACTTCAGAGGTAGTTTGCTTAATTGGAAGTACAGAAACTGCCATTACAGTGGTTGTTTGCTTCATTGAAAGCAGACTGAATTTTTCAATTGGGTCCGGAGCTTTCAGAGTCTCAGGACTACTCCACCAGGTTTGTGGTTAACCAGGCTCCTGGTTAAAGTTGAGAAGGTGAAGGCAAAAAACCAACCAACCAACCAAACAAAAACACCAAACAACAAAAAACAAAACAAACAAAAACCAAACAAACAAAAAAAACCAAACCAAACCAAACAAACAAACAAAAAAACAAAACCAAAAAGCCTCCAAACTCTTCTATTGTAAGGAACAATTCCCATGTCAGTAGTGATGAAATTGCTACTTCAGGTTTCTATGTCCTTTTAGTTAAAATTTTTAAAAAATAATAATCAAATAATAATATGAATCTAAATCAAATTACCAGTGGAATGACCTCCAGAAGTTCAGGGGGATGCAGATGAAGGCAAAGCAGCTGCCACGAGAGTTGTGGTACATAGAGAGCTTCAAGCTCAGGTGAGACTCCACATCTTTCCCCTGGAAATTTTTCTTTTCTTCTCATTCCTTTCTGATCTCCCCAAGTTTCACCTTTCCCATAGCTGCTTTCTCTCCTCCCCAGGGGCTGCTTGGGCATCCCTGGCCCAAAGACCTTTCAGAGACACAGGGAGCTACACAAAGCAGCATCTTTTTTTCTTCCAAAAGCAACACATTGGCCACATCCAAGGGGCTTTTCCAAATCCCTAAGAGAGGAGCTGCCCAGCCTGAACTCCCAGGGGAAGGGGTGGATTCCCCCACTCTGGAAAGTTGGAAGTCTCAGCTCCAGGGGGTGCTGAGACATCTCAGAGAAACAAGAAGATGAGAAGGGTTGGAGCAGAGGGGCCTTGGGGGCCCTTCCCACCTGGCAGTCCGGGATTCTTTGTGATTTCAACTCATATTTCAAATGCAATCAGCACTCTGCTTTTAAGAGGGAACAACCAAAACGTTCTCCCCCAGCCTCGTGTCCCAGCACTAGCAGCAGGATGTCCTCCCAGAGACACTTTGCTCCAACCCAGTCTCCTCTGCCAGGTTTGTGGCTGCACCCACTGCTCTGTGTTTCCCCGGGAAACATTTGGTGGCCTCAAAACACAATGTCATGAAAAAGCTAAGCTTCAGGATGGGGGAAAAATAAATAAATCTTCTCCCTGTATCTTAATAAGAGGCTAAAGTGGCTTATAATTAGTGCATACTTAGCACTGATGAAGGAAAATCCTTAAAGAAACAACAAGATTGAATTTTAAATGAATTAATGTGATAGGAATTATCTGAATTTACTTGTCCTATAGATTAGTTTGCTGACTACTTCTTTTTAATTTTTTTTTCCTGGAGGGCCTTTTAATTACATGTAGAAAACTCCTCAAATACAGCAGAAGAAGGTCAGAACAATTAGGATAAAACAAACACTTCAGCACAATGCACCCTGATTATTTTTGCAACAATCACTTAGCAAACCCCATGAACAGTTGATGCATTTCAAACTCAAGTCATCACCAGCTATTCCAAATAATCCAACACCAATTCAGCCAATCACCAAGCTAAGCCCCCTCTCCAGGCCCTATTCTTTTAACAAGCTCTCCCTGGACTGTCAGATTTGTTTCACACACTGACCCCAGGGATTGAATCAGCAACGTGGCACAAACCATGCCCGGAAAGGAGATAGAGAGGGATAAAGTAAATTATTCTGAATGTACAGATACAGTCTGCAGGTGCTGCCATTCCCCAGTATTTATGAGCTGTCTCAAGTCCATAAAATTAACCTTTTCATGGTTTTGCCCCATTACAGCATTCACACAAAGCTGGCAAGGTTCTGGTCCTGGAGTGCTGGGAGGTTGGTGGGTGCACAGGGGTCAGTGAAGAAGGAAGAAAACTTGTCAGGAAAGTGCCATTCCCTGATAGCATCAGAGAATAATTGGGGTTGTCAGGTCCCTCTGGAGGTCCCAACCCCCCTGCAGTATCAGGGACACCCTCACCTAGATCAGGTTGCTCAGAGCCCCCTCAAGCCTCACCTTGAATATCTCCAGGGATGAGACCTCAACCCCCTCCCTGGGCACCCTGTGCCATTGTGCCACTGCCCTCAGGGGACCTTTCCCTGGTGGAAGTTCAGTCTCCCACATTACAGCTCCCAGGACACCATCACCCAGGGAACAACCAGATTTTTATGCACACCCAGAGCACTTCAGGCACAACCCAGCTACCCAGGCTGACCTCAGGACTCTGGCCCTGCTGAGAACTCGTTGCTTTTTCCCCTAAAACATTCCATGGTGGGAAACCTCCCCTGTCCAACACCTGGCAGGAGCACAGCCCTTCAGGGAGAACAATTCCTTGCTTGGGTGTGTCCATAAAGCACACACACTGCACTGGAGATGAGGTGTACACAGAAAACCCAGCAAAGCCCCAGTATCCCTGCTATGGGGAGAGCCATCCTCACCAGCTAGAGCTGAGAACCTCAAGACTCTGCCCATTGCTTCAGAAGATGAATTTTATAGCCAGGCTGCCTGGGTTAATGCCTGGATCATGTTTTCTTAGATTCTTGGCATGGTTTTTGGCTGCAGATAGATCTAAGCCATCTCATTGCTTTGCCTGGTACTTTTGAAATATAATAAAGAGAACTCTGAAAGGCAAGGTGAGCAGAGGATGCTGATGGTTACTGAACTGCTCACTGAGGAAGTGATCAATCCAGGTTTGGGCCACTTAATTTTCAGCCCACATAACGAGTACATTTGTTGTGCTCCTCTTTTTAGCTTTGTTGTCAAGGCTACAATGATACCCTCCATGTCAGAAGATGAATCTGTTGTGAAGAACTACTTTCCATTAGCATTTACTCAATCAAATTTGACTTGAAGGCAGCATCTGTCCAATAATTTTTGCTTAAAGTAAAGCCATTATTTATAATATCCAGCTCAACAGCAAACCCCATACATCTTTCTGAAAGCCAGCTCCAGCCACTGGGAATGCTGCTGCTGCTTTTTCACCTGAGAGATGTCAGGGGGAAAGGCTCTGCCGTGGTCATGCACTGAAATAGTCTCTTATGATTGAGGTGAAGGGTTCAAAAGCAGCACAGACAACAAGGGAGAGAATAATTTTGATGATTTATATGCACAGGACCTCCAGAAATGTGGCTACTGAAGCTCAGAGCCCAGAGAGCCATCCCAAGACCTCCCTCCCACAACCTGCACATCCAAGCCCAGCACCCTCATTCCACCAGCTACATCCTCTAACAGGGTAGGTGACAAAGCCCCTTCCCAAATTTCTGTGTAATTGCAACGTGTTCCTGCTTAACAAACACCCAGCCCTTCCCAGGAGCTCTGCCCAGCAGGATGTGCTCAAACAGCTCAGCCAGGCACCCAGCCGAGCTGCAGCATCTCTCCATCCTTCCCTGCCCGCTGGCTTGAAAATGGAAATATTAGGCTTTCCCTCCCTTTTGCTCTCTTTTGAAGCAGAAATGGGGAGGTCAGATGAGGTTTTTATGGCTCAGATGAGGCTTGGGCAGCATTTAACCCTCTTGTTCCCACGGGTGATGGCACAAGGAGGCTGAGACAATTTTTCCCCCCCAGAAAACCCCACGCCATGCTTTTTGAGAGTCTCTCCACTTCAGGAATGATTGAGATCTTCTCATTCCTAAGCAGTTCAGAAAAGCACTGACAGTAGAATTTATCAAAAGATATCTTGCTAGCCAAACCTGATTGGGTTTTTTTTCAATAGACTTATCAAAGAAAATTCAAGGCATCTGAATTACACCTGGAGTGAAGTGGCAGATACAGTCTCAGAGAAATTCTCCCTTGAAAACTAATTAAATAGGCTTAGATAGAAGCACTTTCATGTGGGCTGGAAATTAATTGAAAGGCAGCATAGAAAAGGTAATGATGAATATTAATGTGCCAAGTTGGTGGCAATACCTAATTGGGTGAGATTTTTATCTTCTGTGGCCAGGGAAATATTACAGGAAGACATTGCAACCCTTGTGGTTTCAATTAAGAAAAAACCCAGGTTAAAGCACACAGGGGCTTGGAAGGAAACACATTTAGCTGGGAGTCTGGACTTTTAAGGTGAGTGGAGATAAACTGAGCCTGAGCAGGCAGGATGCAGAGTGAGCAGAGAGCACCCATGGCTCTGATCTTTCCTTCATTCATGGCCATGGACTGCCACAATGCTGAAAGCAAAGCTGCTGAGAGGAGCTTCCACAGCATCACAGCATTTGGTTGGAAAAGATCTCCAAGATCATCAAGTCCAACCTTAACCTAACACTGACAAGAATCTCCCTAAACCCCATCCCCAAGCTCTGTGTCCATCCCACTCTGAAACCCCTCCAGGGATGATGGGGACTCCTGGGCAGCCTGGGCAGTGCCTGAGATCCCTTCCAGTGATGAAATTCTTCCTGACATCCAATCTAAACCTCTCTTGCTGTAACCTGAGCCCATTATCACTTGTCACTTCACTGAACAGACACCACCTCTTTACACCCTCCTTTAAGTGATGAGCTCTCCCCTCTCCTCCTCTTCTCCAGGCTGGACACCCCCAGCTCCCTCAGATCTGAGCTCCAAAACCTTCCCCAGACTCTGGTGGGTCCTGGGCACCCTGTGGGCTCTGTGTCCATGCTGGAAGCTGGAGCCATGTGAATACCTGGTGGAATTCCAGCCTGCAGTGCCAGGGTTCCCTCCCTCCCCTTCTCCTGTAGGATGCACCTGGCTATGCCCCACAAATGGTCAGTGTCTCTATAGATAGATGTGCTGCAGGACAGGAGCTGCAGTCAAGAATTTCCCTGTCTTCAGAAGCTCTTAAAGAAAAACACAAGACTGAAACTACTATTTACCTCAAGAGTTTTTTCCATCTGCTCAACTCCAGTTTGTCACAAGAACCTAGATGGGCTGCCACAAAATAAATTCCAGGACACTTAAAAATTAGAAGAAGTTTGGGGTTTTTTTTTTTTGCTCTTTTGCATGAGAGGTATATTCACAGGTAAAAATAAAAGCCAGTCCTCAGGCAGGCAGCTGGGGGAAGTGCTGGCTTTCTAGACACAGTTTGGAAAACAAGGATGTTATTTTTCAGAAGCAAACAAAAAAAAAATTACTTGGTTTTTGTCTGAGCCCAAAGCTGACCTGGGACAAGTCTTTAGGTGAGAGGTGGAAATGCAGCAGCACTTTCCTGGCATGTGGTGGGGAAAAAAACACTGCAGATGGGGAAGGGGAAGCAGGAGCAGCTCCGGGATGCTCAGCCTGAGCAGGTTTGCTGCCGAGAGCTGTTTGCTGGATGAGGCACTTAAAAATCTGGTGGTTTGTATTCCTCCATTTGCTAATTACCCCCAGAAAGGTATTGCAGCCTGCCAGGGCACACCTCTGGTGTTTAATGTCTTTAAATATTGACAGATGGCTCCTGGTGCCCTGGCAGGCAGAGGAAGGTGGGAACACAACACTGAGCTGATTAAAAGCAAGGGGATCACCAGCTAAACTCATTCCTTCTTGACTTCTGGATGTGGAAGCACCTGCTCATTGCTGAACGGGGATACTTTGTGTGAAAGATCTGGCTCCTGAACTAGCAGTACAAACACTAGATGCTTCCTCTTGTTCTGCTCAGAGTTTCCCCCTCCTTATCCTGCTGTGCAAAAGGAGCAGTTTTGTCTCACCTTGCAAAGGAAAGAATCAATTTTGTTCTTTCATTGAGAAAAGAAGAAAAGGAGAATAACAGACAAAGGCTGCTACTTAAAAGGAAAACTGTTTAGCACCTCAAGGTCCAAACTTAGAGCAAACCATGTTGTCCAAAGCTCTGCCTCTGCCCAGCCCAGCTATTGATCTGAGGAGACAAAAGGGAAACACAGAGAAATAAAGAGGCTGCTTGAGCCTCACCCAGCAGGTGAGGGGCAGAGCCAGGAGCAGTCTGGGCTACAGCCTCTGAAATGTCACACCTCCTTCCCTGGGCTGGAGCAAAAGGACATTTAATCCAGCTTTTTAGAAGTCTTTCTTTTGAGGTCTCAGAAACCACTAATCAGTTGTTGGGTTGTGAGCCTACAAGTGCCACTGGAACAGCCTGGTGACCCCAGAAGAGGAGGTGCAAAGGGAAAAACTGGCAGAGATTCCTTTTCTTCTCCTGTTCCCATGGCAGCCCTGAGATTCTGCTGCAGCCAAACGTACTCTGAGTGTCCATGAATCTTCAGCTGGAAATCTCTGCTGGGCCAAAGTGCTGAGCTTGCTGAGTGCTCCTGACCACTCTCACCCTGGGCTCCATGAGCAAACACCTCTCACAAGCATCACTATGGCCCTAACTGCTTGCAGGGTTATTCCCCAGCTAATTGACCCCAAAAAAATTATCAAACAGAAGTTTCCACTTCTTTTTAAATGGGAAGTTTAAAGGGTGCAGGTAAATGAAGATGGAAAACAAGTCAAGGGAAACCAAAATTAACATCCCTCTCCCAAGAAGGTGCAGGCATGAATATGGATGATGCATTAGGGATCTGACTGATGAATGACCCATAACTCATCAGAAGTAATGGCTTACACTGAGGAATGGAGGTTCCTCTTTCAAGATGAAACATGAGTCACTTAAATGCCTTCCACGTCACCCTGCAAAAGACCTTTCTGCTATTTAACTGAAGTACTGTTTTCTTTAGAAAAAAAATTCAGAAAAGCTGCCTCATTTCAACATGATGAGGCATTAGTCAAAATAAAGAATCCAGCTCCTGTTTCCTTGCATCATCCTTGGCTTCACTCACATTGCTTTGTCAGCATTTGGCAGTTGTCTCTTCATAGGAATGGGGAAGGATCTCATGCCCAAGAAATAGGAGATCCCATGGGCAGAGCTGCAGAATGAGCTCAGCCAAAGGGGTGAGGACATTGCTGAGACCCCCCTGACACTGGGTGACATTGCCCTGCTTAGTCAGATGCTCCAGGTGCTTGTGGACCCACAAATCAGAACCACAGACTCAGTCATTTTGGTTGGAAAAAACCTTCAAGATCAAGTCCAACCCTTCCCCCAGCAGTGCCCAGGCCACCCCTGCCCCTTGTCCCTCATCCCCACATCTCCAGGGCTCTGAAACCCCTCCAGGGATGATGGGGACTCCAGCCCTGCCCTGGGCAGCCTGGGCCAGGCCCTGACAACCCTTTCCAGGGAGAAATTGTTCCTAACATCCAACCTAAACCTCCCCTGGCACAACTTGAGCCAAAAGTTCCTCTTGTCCCATCCCTTGTTCCTTGGGAGCAGAGCCCGACCCCCCCTGGCTCCAACCTCCTCTCAGGGGGTTGCAGAGAGCCACAAGGTCTCCCCTCAGCCTCCTCTGCTCCAGGATCAACACCCCCAGGGCCCTCAGCCGCTCCTCAGAGGATGCTCCCAGCGGATGCAGGACCAGCAGCAGTGCCCATTGCACTGAGCCCTTCCAGGCTGTTTTGCCCCATTCTGTGTTTCTGCAGAGCTCAGCAGAGGGATGGCAGCAGAGCTGTGCAGGGATCAGGCACTCAGCACAGGATCTGGCTCCTCCAGCCTTCTTCAGCACTGGCAATTGGTTCCAATCCAAACTCTTTTTTTACATATATTTAACAAGTACATAGGGATGTTCTTCATGCAAAACCTTAATGAACTGCGATGCTTTTTTCCTCTCTATCTGCTCAGGAAAGCAATGAATTTGCCCCACATATTTTTTGCAAGCAATCCAATGTTTTCACCATTTCATTGGCTCTTTCTCTGCCATAATGCTACCCACATCCACACAGCCACCTCCTGCCCATTGCCACACTCCCCCTCAGCTTCAGAGGAGGAAAACACAAAAGCATCCAAGAGCTGAGGTGTTTCCTGCCTCCTCCATGCTCCTCAGCACCTCATGAATCCCAGAATGTTAGAGTGGAAAGGACCTCAAGCATCACCTGGTCCAAACCTTCTCATATCTGAGCTGTCTCAGAATCCTCCCCTTCCAAAGTATTCTGATTAAACCAGAAGATACTAAAAAGGCACCGTGTCATCTCTGCCAGTCATTAAGTAAAACTGACTGTGCAAAGGTGATTTTATTAAGGTAATATTTAAAAAACTGAAGATATCATCTGATCACACCACTCTCTACTCAGGTTTACAAAGCAGTGCTGGAAACCCAACCACATCATGTTTCCTGCTGCACCGTAGTGCATTTGCTATTTGATGGCCTGGTAACACTGTAATAGTCTTGAATAAGCATTTAATTTAAATTTAATAGGGCAGCTTCTCTGTTGTAATTAAATATCAATTGATTGTTAAAAGAGCACTTGCTAGATTTAATATATAAGAGATAAACTTGGTTTGCTACATAATTAACTGAAAACACAATAAAAGTGCAATTAAATTCCTAGAGCACAGAACTCGTAAAAAAAGTTGATCAAGTTGGTGGACATGAGAGGAATTAAACAGGAATTATGTTAAAAATTGTGTTTAATAATGACACTGAGAGCCATTAATTACTTTGGTTAACTATTGATGACTTTGACCTTTGATGCAGAGGTTCCTTTGAGATGGAAATCAAACAGTGGAAGTGACTGTGAGTGTTCCCCGGGGTGGGCAGGTGTCAGGAGAGAGTTTTCTTCAAACAGGTAGAGAAAAAATGTCAGGCATCTGATGGAATTTTAATGGGTTTTTTTCCCCTGCATTTGTAGCTGGTGTTAATCATGTCTACACTTTAAACATTCAGCCTTTTAAATATGTAACTTCACTGTAATTTACAAATAGGTGAAGTAAATGGGATTAATTACCCAGTTTGGTAATTAATCTCCATTTTGCATTTTGCAATTACTTTTGGAGATGTTTTTAGAACAGGGTCAGTCTCTTAAAAATGGAGCCATAAAAAAACACCCAAAAAACCCCAACCAAACCCAGACAGAGCAATGGCTTTGGGTGCCAACCATGAGAAGCCAAGAGCATTAATCCTGCCCCAGGCTCAGCCTCCCCCAAGCAAGCTGAAGGAAAGCAGCAACAGAAATGATGGAGGCATCCCAGAAATTCATCCCAAAGCCCATAGGGACACCCTTGGCATTGCTCTGAACTTCCCTCACAGATTTAAGTCCCCACGGTACTAAATTAAGAGATTTTCTGATTACAAGACATCACCAAGGCTCTTTTTTTCCACTCCACCACCCACACCCTGTCTGACACTCTGCCTCTCCAGCCCTGCCCATGCCAGCCCCACACTCTCCTCCCCCCAGCACATTCTGCTCACAAACCCCAAACAGCAGCACAGCAGAATATTAAACTCCTGGGTTCTGCCCAGGCTCCCTGGCTCAGACATCCCAACCTGCTGCCTACCAGGCTCCTCCAGTCATTTTTCTTTCATTCCAATTTAAGGAGAAAAAGCTTTGTTTGGTTTTTTTGGGGTTTTTTTTAATTATTGTACAAGAATTCAGCTGTGACCCCGGGCTGGGATGTCCCCCATCAAGTTGCTGTGGGTTTGAGGGGGGGTCAGGAGAGCAGAGCAATATCTGTGTCACTCCCCATCACCATCCCAGATGGGACTTGCTTGTCCCAAAAGCTGCCAGGTGCCATGAGGACATATCCCAGACTTATCCAGACTCCATGAGCTTAAACATATTTGTTTACTTATTTATTTATTTTGGGGTGGGACTGCTTTCTTTTCATTTTCCCTGCAATGAGCCTGTCAAAGCCATTCTCAGAGTTCAACGTAAAATAAAGAGTGAAACCAGGAGTGTTTTAAGTCAACTCTTTGCCCAAATAAAGCCTGAGAAAGGTGTCTTCTATGCAATGGAAATAGAATTGCTACGAGCAGAGAAAACTTTTGGGAGGTTTGGTGCATTGTGTAAGGGATGGCAGAGCGAAAAGGAAGCAGAGATGGATGCTGAGACCAGTGTGCTGGGCAAGCAGGGCATTAATGATGCTCAGGAAGAAGTTCTTCAGCAGGAGGGTGCTGAGACTCTGGAACAGATTGCCCAGAGAAGCTGTGGCTGCCCCCTCCCTGGAGGTGTTCAAGGCCAGGTTGGATGAGGCTTGGAGCAACCTGGGCTGGATGAGAGGTGTCCCTGGGCATGGCAGGGAGCTTGGAGGAGATGAGCTCTGAGCTCCCTCCCAACATCACCCATTCCATGATTCCATAACCAAACCACCAAAACCTTAAACCATTTCTGTTCACTCCCATTAAAGAAGCCATCAGGGAGATGAGATTTGTAGAGATCCCTTTTATTCACCCAAACTCTTCAGGACTAAAGAGGTTCTGGAATTCCTAAACATCCCTGTGGCTTTACTTGCTGTGAAATCTGTGCTTGTCCCACCAACCCCCCCACTCTCAGGGAGAGGAGCTGCTCTCACTACTTCCACACCTCCTGCCACGGTGCAGTCTGATCTGGACCAAGGCTCTGAACCCTACCCTAAAATAAACACTGAATAATAAAGTGAAAACCCAACATTAAGGCCAAAGATTTCCTACCATTACTCAACACAGACAAAGGCAGGTGGGAGAAATGTCCCTCCAAGAGGGAATGTGACAACTCATTGCTAAAACTCAAGAGAAGTAAGCACAGAATAACAGAGAGGCAGCTGCTGGGACAGGCACTTGTTCTGCTTACAGGGACAAGTTTGTGCCCCACATCCCTTTTTAGTCTCTATTCCAGGATGCAAAAACTGAAATGAAACAAACCCCATGCTGGCATTCTTTTTAGCACAACAGCAAAGAAATGCTTGGATGTTTCTGTTTGATTTTGAGGTCTGACTTGCAAAACTTCTCCCCAAAACACTTGTGGGAAATGAGCACCAAGCCTCTGTTACTCACAGGACACAGTTTAGGAATATGGAAATTGTATTTTCACGTAGCCCAAAACCAGCAAAGCTAAAAGGCTTTGCAGCTGAGAGCCAAACTGATCCAAGCTCTTTGGGGAATTAATGCAAAAATTTCTCATTGCCTTCTCTTGGCATCAGAACAGACCCTCAACAGGCTTTGTAATCTACAAAGGGAAAATAATTGAGATTTCCAGAAAATTGGCTCTATATTATATTAGCAGTAGAAAGGTGGGAAACAGGAGACACTGGATCTTTTTCTCCCAATGCAGAGATAAAACCATTCTCATAAAAAATCCTTTGTTAAAATGCTTTTTCGAGAAGGTCCCATTCTTGGAAGGTGGGTTTGCTGAGGAGATGTCACAAGTGACTTCCTCATTTGCTGTCACCTCGTTTCCAGCAGAGTGGTAATTGCTCAGATCATGACTTTCTAAGTAGGCACAAACTTCCTTTCTTCTTCCTTCCCTCCTGCCAGAAGCTTTCCCACTTCTGACTTTACAGCCACTTCCCTTCCCCCTCACCCTCTTATTATAGCAGGGAAGTAATTAACACCCAAACATTTCCAGCATCAGCTCAACAGGAAGGAAATAGATCCTGAAAACAGCATCCAGAAATTCTCCAAATGAAGGCTGGAACTTACCCACTGCTCCTTCTTCCCAAGGAACCAAGCAAGGTCATAGGCAGGAGCTTCAACCTCTCCTCCAACGGAGCTGTGCAGGCACAGGGGATGGATGGGGCTCTCCTCCTCCTGGAAGGAAACATTCAGCAATTAGTTAAAATCTCACCCCTGGATTGTCAAATTGGGATTTTAGAAGACAGGCAAAAATTTCAATTTGCATAAGACAGGCAGGTAACACCACTGCTCTGCCTTCACACCAAGCTGCTGCTCATTTACTGCTTTTTTTGCATCAGCTTTTCCTTAATTTCTGCATTTTTCAGTAAGGTCAGACCATGCTAACCAGAACTTCTGCTGACCAAACTCCCTCTCCCTCACCATCTCTATTAAAAAAAAGAGTTACTTTCTGTAAAAATGGGCAATTTCCTTCTTTGTACACTTCCATTTTCATACAGATTCCCATTGGACACCAGAGGAAAATGTTTCCCCATGAGGACAGTCAGAGCTTGGAATGGTCTCCCAGGGGAAGGGGTGGATTCCTCCACTCTGGAAAGTTGGAAGTCTCAGCTCCAGGGGGTGCTGAGACATCTCAGAGAAACAAGAAGATGAGAAGGGTTGGAGCAGAGGGGCCTTGGGGGCCCTTCCCACCTGACACTCTGGGATTCTGATCCAGTGACACATCCTTGCTCCAGGATAACCCCAAACCTGCTGCCTTTCCCCTTTCCCAGTAAAGATCCAGGAGTGCCCAAGATCAGGAAATCAGAGTTATACAAACCAGTTATGACCAGACACCCCTGCTCCTGCTCAGATTTCCTCCCTCACCTTCTTCTCTCTTCAGAGCCCTGGAAAAATTTTATTTAAGAGGAGAGCTCCTTCACAGCAGCAGAAATGAAGCTGCCTTCTTCTTCCCCCCCCTTGCAGAAAGAACAAACAAAAAGTTTATTATTCCCTACACTGTCTGCAGAAGTCAGACCACTCCTTGGCTTCCATGAAGATCAAATATTAATGCCATATTCCAAGCAGGATTTTTTAAGCTCTCAGCATCTCACCATGTTGGGAACGGTGGCTGGAGAGACCTCCTGAGACAGAAAAGTCCTTTAAAACCTGGGGTGCTCCCAGATGAAAAATGGGAGGTTGGTGAATTTTGGATGAAACTGAGGGAAGCTACAGTGGAATTCCCTGGCAAGGATTCACCTCCAGGAATGGATCTGCAGGGGGAGGGCTGGGGATTGCCTGGCCCCAAGGGGTGCTTGGCCACCAGGCCAGGCTGGAGCTTCAGCCTCATCCCATCCCCCCATCACATCTCATCCCAAGCCACCAGCTTGAGGCAGAGGAGATGTGACAAAAATGACAGCATCAGCAGCTCAACAAAACCCAGCCCTGCCAATCTGCCAGCTCCAGGCCCTGACAGGTATCCCCAGGAAATAACCAGTTCTGCTCTCTTTCCTCTCTTTATTTACATTTTGCCACCTCCTAATCCTTGTGGGGAGAGGCAGATACTTCACTCATATTCCTGTGACACAAGGGACTGGGCAACAAGAAGGAAGGAAGGATGAAGACCACAAGAGTGGGATGGTCTCCCAGCCTCAGGGGGTTGGAGAGCAATCTCCTGGAGGATTGGGAGCATTCCCTAGCTTTTGCCTGAATGGTTTTTGGTGCTTCACTCCTGACCTCTCTTTAGCATCAGTGCCCTCCTGGGCCAGCCAGGTGCTGCCTCTCATTGGAGACATGGTGTAAGCTCCAGGAGGAATCTCTGCTGGAGCCCTACAAATCCCCCCCCAATGCTGACAGCCTTGCAGACCCCCCCCAGATGCTGAGAGAAGAGGAAAAACTTCATTTCTGGAGAAGGTTTGGTTCCCATCTCCTCCCAGCACTGCTGGAGGAGACCCTGGGGTGGGTGGCCATGGCCCAGTTGGTGACAGTGTCTGCTCTGGTCACACAGTGTTCCAAAGGGATGAGGAACAACCCTCCCTCTGAACTGGAGAGTCTGGGACAGCAGCAGGGACAGAGCCTCAGCCTTTGATCTTCAGAGAGCCATCGAGCTGGAAGGGACCTCTGGAGATCACCCAGTCCAACTTCTCTTGTACCAGCTACGTCAAATGGGAAATATTGATTTATTTCAGAGACCACAGGGAGGTTTCTGTTTGCTTAAAAAAAAAAATCCAGCAATACTCAATAAAAATTCCAACTGGATTTTTCTACTTGTATAAAGATGTGAGAGCTGGTATTGTGAGCATCTGCCTGGATTTCCAGGAGCTTGGGTGTTTAAACACCTGACAACTCTTTTTTTTTCTAGTGTCATCATGTAGTTAAATTTCCTGTCTAAATCCATTTGCACAGGAAAGTCAGAATTTATGCTGTTCAAATTAATTGTTGTTCAGGAAACAATCCCAGACTGGTTTGGGTGTGCAGGGACCTTAAAGCTCCTCCATCCCCACCCCTGCCATGGTCAGGGACACCTCCCACCAGCCCAGGTTGCTCCAAGCCCCATCCAACCTGGGCTGAGACACTGCCAGGGATGGGGCAGCCACAGCTTCTCTGGGAAACCTGGCACAGAGCCCCAGGCAGGGGACACCTCTCACCAGCCCAGGTTGCTCAAATTCCTCATCCTTAAAATCTTCTCCAGGGTGGTCACCACCCCATCTCCCTCCCCAGCCTTCCCACATCAGCTCCTGCAGAGCCTTAGGGAACATTACCTCAAGGAAGCAGAACACAAGAACCCCCTTAGTTGGGTGAAACCAAAGGTCCTTCCAGGCTGAACTGTCCCAAAACATTGGCCATGGCCAAGCCAGCTTCTACCTTAGAGATAAGGCAAGATGCTAAGCAGGAGGTGTAGCAAAAGCCACTGCACATGCTACAGATCCTGCTTAAAGGCCATGAGGTTCCCTGAACAACTGGGGGAAGGAATAATACAGACTTTTAAACTCTCTGAAGAACAGTGTTACAACACAAGCACCCACAAAATCTTTCAAGAGGGGACCACGAACACAACATCCACTCCCCCTCATGGCAGACTCCGTGCATTTTGTTTCCAAAGAGGGAACTGTCATCAGGCTGGCTGCTAATTAAAAGGGGTTTTAGTTTGTTTGGGGGTTTATTTTACATTGCTGGCGTTACAAGCAGCTTGCTTCCTCCTACAGCACAAAGAAACCACCCCGCCCTCTTTCAAAGCCCCTTCACCACTCCTTTACAGCTCCGCAACACCCGAGATCCCAGGGAAACGCGAGGGAAGTGGGAACCCAGCGTGAGCATCACCCAGAGCCCACGCTGTGCTTCGGCTTCCGCGGGGGAGCAGCCGCTGCGCAAGGGTTCTGCTGCTCCCCATCGGTCAGCTCGGCTACTGCAGACCCCGCGGAGCCGGCACCTGCGATCCAGCATCCCACGATCCACCATCCCCACGGCTCCATCCCCACTCTCCAGCATTCTCATGGCTGCATCCCCACACTCCAGCATCCCCACGGTCCCATCCCCACTCTGCACCATCCCCACCCTCCAGCATCCTCATAGATCCATCCCCACCCTCCAGTATCCCCACAGCTCCATCCCCACGCTCCAGCATCCCCAGGGCTGCTGGGTCCCCATTCCTTCCCAATCTTCTTCTCCTGCCTCCAGAACAGGAGCAGTGGGATGCAGAGATGTCCGGGCAGAGCTTAGGGAGAGCGGGAGGCATTAACCCTTCAGTGACCACACCTGCACCAAGCTCTGCTCTGCCCTTCACAACAGGCACTCAGCATTTTGCACTCCCCTGACTGCTCTTCTGTTCCCAGGACATGGGCAGTGCTGGAGAAGCCACAGCTTCAGCTGAGGGAAAAACTCATTGTCCAATTACCATTCCCAACCAGAATCAGGAAATCATTTTGGTTGGGAAACACTTTTAAGATCACAGAATCCCAGACTGGTTTGGGTTGGGAGGGACCTTAAAGCTCCTCCATCCCCACCCCCTGCCATGGTCAGGGACACCTCCCACCAGCCCAGGTTGCTCTGAGCCCCATCCAACCTGGGCTGAGACACTGCCAGGGATGGGGCAGGGGCTGTGCTGCTGGTGGGGCTGCCACAGGGCCTGTGGCATAGGGGCTGCACGATGCCCCTGTCACCTGCCATACCCCATCTAGAGAAAAGCTGGATCTGCACAGCTCAGGTTCCAAACATGCACTGGTGTGCAGGGAACCAAAGGGAATGATGGGGACTGAGACCTCCCTCCAACTGCCCCTCTGCAGTTTGGTATCTGTGATTGATCCTCATGGATTGGAATGTACCCCCAGGGACACCTTGGGCACTCAGAGCCTCCTAAAAACACCATGGCTGGAAAAGACCTTCAGGAGCATCACTGGGGGCTACTAAGATGGAGACTCCCTATGGACAAGGAGTCCCATGGACAAGACAAGGGGCAATGGGCACAAGTTGCTCCTGGGCAGATTCCCATTGGACACCAGAGGAAAATGTTTCCCCATGAGGACAGTCAGAGCTTGGAATGGTCTCCCAGGGGAAGGGGTGGATTCCCCCACTCTGGAAAGTTGGAAGTCTCAGCTCCAGGGGGTGCTGAGACATCTCAGAGAAACAAGAATCTGAGAAGGGTTGGAGCAGAGGGGCCTTGGGGACCCTTCCCACCTGACTGAGTCCAACCAGAACCTAACACTGACAAGAATTCCCCTAAACTCCATCCCTAAGCACTGTGTCCATCCCACTCTGAAACCCCTCCAGGGATGGGGACTCCAGCCCTGCCCTGGGCAGCCTGGGCAGTGCCTGAGAACCCTTCCAGAGAAGAAAATCTGCAGACAAGAGATCCAGACAGATCCAGCCAGAGCCGAAGAAAAATGATGGGAGGGGAAGAACAATCCTGCAGGACATGGACATTTGGGAAGAAGCTGTGGCTGCCCCCTCCCTGGAGGTGTTCAAGGCCAGGTTGGATGAGGCTTGGAGCAACCTGGGCTGGATGAGAGGTGTCCCTGGGCATGGCAGGAGCTTGGAGGAGAGGAGCTCTCAGCTCTCTCCCAACCTCACCCATTCCATGGTTCTACCTCACCTTCACAAAGCATAAAAAGCATTCATATAAAATGTTTATATATATGTATAAATGTATTCAAAAAGTAGAACTATAAATATGATTTAAGAACATCTATAAATACATCTGTCCAGGGAGGGAGAGAGAAGCAGAAGGAAGAAGAGAAAGCCAGCCCAGAGCTCAGGAACCAGCCCAGAGCTCAGAAATCAGCCCAGAGTTGAGGAACCAGCCCAGAGCTCAGGAACCAGCCCAGAGCTCAGGAACCAGCCCAGAGCTCAGGAACCAGCCCAGAGCTCAGGAACCAGCCCAGAGCTCAGGAATCAGCCCAGAGCTCAGGAACCAGCCCAGAGCTCAGGAACCAGCCCAGAGCTCAGGAATCAGCCCAGAGCTCAGGAACCGGCCCAGAGCTCAGGAACCGGCCCAGAGCTCAGGAACCAGCCCAGAGCTCAGGAACCAGCCCAGAGTTGAGGAACCAGCCCAGAGCTCAGGAACCAGCCCAGAGCTCAGGAACCGGCCCAGAGCCCTATGAAGCAGGTACCTGTCATGCCAACTCCTCTGCCAGCCTAGCACTAATATTAAGGAAGAAAAATCAGCCCTTAGCAGCATGCATGGGTGCTTCAGTCACCTGGAGATGACATCAATTTGTTGCAGCATCTTCAGGTAGATTTCAATTATTCCAGATTTTTTTTTTTTTTTCCACTACCAGTGGGGAAAACACAGAAGCCTGTCAGCATTGGCTGATTGGCAATGTGATGTAATTATCATCAAGCCTTAGTAAAGGATTTTAAATTAAAGATAACTTGGTCTGTAAATACTTTGTGTCTGGATTATTGTTCCCTTTTTCTAATGGCTTTTGGCACAGGCCCTGTCAGTGGTTTATTGTACAACCCTTTGGCTGTGACAATGTCTTCTATGAATAAATCATACACTTCACTAAGCACCAGACGATGGCAAAATGCACCAGCAGATGAAAGAAGCAATAAAGAACCATTACAGCTGCCTGTTCTCCTCTGCAAGTTTACATCACCAGCTGATTTAATTTCCTATTTGTAAAGGCACAGCTCCCCACAATGCCATTATGAAATAAAATCAGAGGTGTTCACACGGGCACAAATGAGAAGTGAGTCACCTGCCTGGTTACAAGGAATACACTCAGACATGTTCAGCAGCATCTTATTTGTAAGCTCAGGTCAGAAAGATGCCAGAGCATTTACAGGGAATGAAGTATCTCAGGCACAGCACTGCCACAACTGCTGAACCCCTGTGTACACCTGCTTTGGATCTGCTTTTACCATGGAAATGAGTTACAATTAGGGAACAAGCTTATCCTGATGTTCCAGGGCTTAAAGGGGGGTCCAGAGCAGCTGGAGACTCCCTATGGACAAGGAGTCCCATGGACAAGACAAGGGGCAATGGGCACAAGTTGCTCCTGGGCAGATTCCCATTGGACACCAGAGGAAAATGTTTCCCCATGAGGACAGTCAGAGCTTGGAATGGTCTCCCAGGGGAAGGGGTGGATTCCCCCACTCTGGAAAGTTGGAAGTCTCAGCTCCAGGGGGTGCTGAGACATCTCAGAGAAACAAGAATCTGAGAAGGGTTGGAGCAGAGGGGCCTTGGGGGCCCTTCCCAAGTCTGGGATTCTCTACAAGTAGCAAGGGGAGAGGATAAAGGTTTCACCTGCACTTCTGCTCTGCACTCACTGACCAGGAGCTTACCCAGGACTGGAGCTGGGGAGCATCAGTGGTTGCTCTGCCCAAGTCAGGACCTCAGTGTGCTGCACCACTGAGCATCAGAGGGGAGCAGAGAGGATGCTCTGCTCAGGGACCCCCTGGCACACTGACACTGGAAATGCTGCAAAGGTGCTCAAAGGCTCCCCAGGTGAATTACAGCACTTTTGGCATCAAACCTTTCAGAAAATGTTTCCACAGGGGAAATAATTCCAATTGGAAGTGGCAGTGCAGTGGGAGGGCAAAGGCAGAGCCTTCTGTGGCCACATTTGGAACATAGATGAATATTTTGAGGTTTAACTTACTGGTTCTCTTGCTTTTCTCTTGTGTTTCCAGAGCCACAAACAAAATTCTGCCACTGCTGTAGTTGAGAGCAGACCACAAAGAGGCAGCTGGAAAGAGGGGAAGTGCTTGGAGCCAACCTTTAAATTATTCCAAACTTAGAGTAAATTCTGCTGCTGCTCCAGCAGTTGTAAAACAGCCACAAAGAAAACAAGACCTTGCAACAGCCCTTCATGCATTTTCTATTCTGGGGTGGCAGAGCAGGGATGGAAGTCAGTGGCTTCTGCTCCAGGAGACTGTGGCTTTTCTAACATGCACTTCCCCCTTTTTAAGAGCATCTCACATAGCTCTGAAAGCCCCAACACAGAAAGTGCATTTGGCAGCAGCCTGTGAATGTCAGTGAGATGTTAAGGATGGGAAAAGCTGCCCCTGGTTTAGTGCCTGCTGTTAACCCCAAAAGCTTTAAGTGCTTAAAGAGGTCAGGTATGCTGGATAAATGTTTAGTTGCCTTCTCAGTAACAAATTATAATATTAAATGTCCTTTAAGGTGTCAGGATCTGGGGACAGAAGGGAATGTTGAGTTGGAAAATGAGTATCTCACATGAAGTGACATAAAACAAAGCTGCATCTTCAGGAAAGGCTTTGCCTATCACTGCAGTCCCATAGTTACACATAAAGAAACCCTTTTTGGGCAGTCCTCAGAGCCACCAGAATGGGTGAATCCATAACTTTCCTCTGATTCTATGTGATTTTAATTTCAAAAAAATGACAATTGTATCATAAGGCCTCTCTTTAAATCTCCTCCTCTCAGATGCTGGGTTTCTCCTGCTCAGAGAACTCTGGACCTGTGCCTCTTCCCCTGCCTCCCATCCTCTCTGTAACCTTGCTCACTCAGAGCTCCCTCTTCATACCCCTGGGTCCCTTCCAACCCCAACCATCCCATATCTGAACTCCCTCTTCCCTTCCCACCAACTTCTGGACACAGCTTTTGTTCAGAAATATCTCTCTGCATCTTTAGGTACCTGATGACCCTCCCAAAGCCCCCCACACTCACTTTATGCTCCTATTTCCCAGGGAGAGCCCTTTCTATTGTATTTTTTTTCACATTAAAGTGATGGAAGGGTCTCAGATAGCCAGGTTTCCCACGAGTCCAGGCTGGAATAACTCCCTCAGACACTGCCAGACCCCATTACACCTCACACAGCTCTGGCTTCCACATCACCAAACACCCCCAGCCTGCTCTTACCAAGGACAGATGTTTCCCAGGGAAAGGAAAAAGCCAATTAGAGGGCTTTATCATCACCATTCAGAGATGTTGGGCTCACTGTCAGACCCCTTCCTTGCTATTAATAATAATAAAGTAGAGTGACCAGCTTTGAAGCACACATGGATTCATAAATCCTGCTCAGCTACTGATATCCAAATGTCTGATTCACAAACTGCTTTTTTTTTTAATCAAGGAGAGAGGAAAACCTCTAGTTTAAGGTCTAAAACCCTCCAAAGCTGCACCAATTTTTGGCTGCTTATTTTTTTTTATTTTTTTCCAGGCAGCTGAGGCTTTCCAAGAGCATTGCTTTAGTGTCTGGCACCACCTGCAACTGCAGCTCTCCCAGAGCTCCAGCCAGTGTCACCAGCACAACCTGTCACCTCCCAGTCCCTCTGCCTGAACACACAGGGAGCCTTCCCTGCTGCCCAGACTGACACTTATCACCAGCTTTTGGAATGGGGCTGCATTAGTTGGTCGAGCATTTGGCTAAGGATTTCCTCAAATTCCCCTAAGCAAACACTCAAGCCATTCATGCTTTTTACAAGATAAACCTTTAGTTCTGACAAGCCCCTGGTGCACATTTCCAGGCTATTTTACCTTCCCATACAGCCTGTTCATTAACACGTTGAACCCCAAGGTTCCCAGGAAAGGGCTGGGGAGTTTCAGAAGGCACAGAAACTGTAAAAGCTGTTTTCATTTCCCATTTGAGAGCTACTTGCAAAAAGATGGACATTTTCCTTCTGGTTTTTGGGGTTTTTTTCCTACCCATTAGAGCTGCAGCAGAGAAAACTACATGAAGCTGGCTTTATGGGTGGCTTCCTAAGTGCTACCCCCACAATGGATTTGCCCTCCTAAAACCACAGAATTGTTTTGGTTGGAAAAGACCAAAAGACCTTTGAGATCACAGAATGTCAGGGGTAGGAAGGGACCTCTGGAGATCCCTGAGTCCAAGCCCTGCCAAAACAGGCTCATCCAGGTGATCAACAAGTCAAACCATAAACCCAGCCCAGGCCACCACTAAACCCTGTCCCTCATTGTCACCTCAGCTCTGAATGCAGGGAAAAAATGATCCTTGGCATCAGGTGGCTTTTCCATCACTGCAAGGAGGCTCTCCCAGTCAGCAGGTACACACAGCCAGTGGGCAGGAGATGGCTCTTGCTGCGTGAACATCCCCCTCCAAACACAACAGAGGAGTGCAAGACCCCCAGCCAAGCACATTACTGCTGGTACAACCTGTTAGGGGGTTCTTTGGGCCCCCAACTCACCTGGGGGTGAGCCCACAACGTCACAGTGCACAGACTTCAATCCTCCTGCAGGTGGATGCTGATCTCAGGGATCATTATGCACCATTTCTCATGCTTGAGCTTCCTCTTGTACAGAGGACCTGCAAAATCGTGTCCCCAGGAGGGTTTTTTCCATGAACCTTACTGGTTGCTGTGGGATGCCCAAGCAGAGGCTGCTGGGTGGGTGCAAAACTAACAAAGATGTCACACAGTTCCCTCCATTCAGACTTGCACAGGCACTGAGTGCATCATTTGCATTATTGCTAACACATACAATTTAGAGGCATGTTTGGATATGAATCTAACATGATAGCTTTAGTATGTTAATTAGATAATTGCTAAACATACTAATTGATTTTTAATTACAGAGAATGAGGCTTGCAGCAGAGCCAAGACTGGCAGATTTCTCTGTCATTAGAGAACAAAAGGAACTTCAGTTATTCCTCAGCATCCCCAGGCTCAGACTCACCCTCTTTTCTCTACCTTTTCACTAAAGTCAGTAACCAGGGGAAGGGGAGATGTGGTGGCTCTGGGGGTGTCCTGGAGGCACAAAGCCTTGGTGTCTGGGTTTCCCAGAGGTGTTCCAGGCAGCTCTCTTCCAGCCCAGGAAACCACCTGAGAACACACCTAACTTCCTCTTACAAAACAGTGGTGTTTCTGGACTCGTTTGTGCTAATCCAAGAGGGATTATGGCACTTGGCTGCTGAAAACACACACAAAAGATTTTGGGAGGCCTGATCACTGCACACATCTGAGGCTTGGAAGGCAGCTGAGGACTCAGCACTCCAGCACTGCAACCACAGCCAAGAAAGCAGATTTCTAGCAGTCTATTGGCAGTCTATTTCCTTCATGCCCTTGCACACTTCCAAAAATCATGTTTTCAGAGGAAGCTCTGAAGTGCAAAAATCCAATATTCATGTTCTAGGAACACATTTTCTCATTCTCATATAAAAAGTTTTCTCTCCAACAAGATTTCTCCCTGCTAAGTACTTCAGAGGAATATCCACTGGAAATACAAGGGATGGGTTCCTCAATGATGCTTTGCCTCTCCCCTTGGGCTCCCTGCTCCCCCTGCACCCACACAACCCCCCCATCTGTGCATGCTCCAGACCACTTGGATCCAGTTCAGAACCAGTGCACACATGTTGGATCTCTCCTATCAGCCACCAAAACCGGTCCCAGATGAAATGCCCCCCCTGATGCACCCAGCACCTTGGAAGGGGAGAGATGAACTTAACTGGAGAATTTACAGCTCAGTGCTGCCCTCCTCTTCTGAGAGGTTCAGGTAAGCTCCCAGGCCCTGCAGACCTTGGAGCTTTATTCTTTTATTCTGCCTCCCTCCAGTCTCCAGCCACACCAATATTTTTCCTGGTGCTCACTACCCCAGACTGCCACAGCCCAGGCACTGCCCTTCCCCTTCCCCTCCTTGGGTCACTGATGAATATTTGTATTTATGGAACTATAAACCCTGTATGAAAACAAATCTTTACTTGTAAACAAAGCAAATTACATCTGCAGAGACTGAAATGCTGCATTTTACCTCGAGTTATGGGATCAGTCAGCAGGCAGCAAGACAGAAAATGATGCTGCAAACTGCTCCGTGGTGCTGCTGGAACCCTTGAGACTCATTGCACAGCTGGGTACCAAAAACCCACACTCATATTTCACCCTCCTCCTTCCACCTATTCAGCAAACACCATTTACTAACAGCTCATGTTTAGAATCATGGAATCATTTGGGTTGGAAAAAATCTTGAATGTCATCCAGTCCAACCCTTCCCCCAGCAGTGCCCAGGCCACCCCTGCCCCATGTCCCTCATCCCCACATCTCCAGGGCTCTGAAACTCCTCCAGGGATGATGGGGACTCCAGCCCTGCCCTGGGCAGCCTGGGCCAGGCCCTGACAACCCTTGCCAGGGAGAAATTCTTCCCCAGCTCCAACCTAAACCTCCCCTGGCACAACTTGAGGCTCTTTCCTCTTGGCCCATCCCTTGTTCCTTGGGAGCAGAGACTGACACCCACCTCCCTACATTTCTTCCACACCCTGCACACAGATCATTCTCTCTTCCTCAGCTTGCAGACCACACACCTTTCCCATCTCTGAGCTGAGCCCCCTCCAGATGAGCAGCAAGCCCTGAGCCCATCTGCAGCATCCCCTGGAGCTGGGATGGGCTGTGCCACCCAGGCCTGGCCACCCCCCAGCCACGGATGCTCTGCATGGGGGAAGCTGCTCTGCAGAAAGTCACAGGTAAAAATAGCAAAGCAGTTTGCAGGTAGGAACCCAGAAAGCAGTTCTTGGGACTTGACATGAAAACAAACAACTCATGGCACTGCCTGGTGCAACCAAGGTGTCTCCTTCCAACTCCCCTTCCATAGGAACACTCTGGGACTGGCCAGCAAAAATCTCAGCCAGGGAGGGTGGCTGGGTATGGCTTTGTCACTCTGCAAGAGGAGTTGTACAGCTAGATGTTGGGGTTTTTTTAAAGCTGTAGTTGACTGAAAATAAGCATTCATATCTCAAGTAGCCCAGGGGCAGTTGACTGATGGAAGCACAGGGGGCAGCAGCAGTGAGTTAATGGAGCTGGGATCTCCTGCAGCAACAGGAGGTGTGTCACAGAATCACAGATTGGTCTGAGTGGGAAGGGACCTTAAAGATCACAGAATTGTCATGGTTGGAAAAAAAATCTATATTATGATGATGTCCAACAATCAACACCCTCCCCCCCCAAATAAATTCTGATATACATTTATCTCACCATGCCCACACCACCATGTCCTGCAGTGCCTCATCTACACAGCTTTTAAATATCTCCAGGGATGGTGACTCTACCACCTCTCTGGGACTGCTCTCTCAGAAATTCTTACTGCCATTTAGTCAGGATCATCCCTTCCCACCCCCTGCCATGGTCAGGGACACCTCCCACCAGCCCAGGTTGCTCCAAGCCCCATCCAACCTGGGCTGAGACACTGCCAGGGATGGGGCAGCCACAGCTTCTCTGGGAAACCTGGCACAGGGGCTCAGCACCCTCACACCAAACTATTTCTCCCTCCCATCTCCTCTCCATCTCCCCTCTTGCAGCTGGAAACCCTTCCCCTCATCCCATCCCTCCCTGCCCTTGCCCCCAGTCCCTCCCCAGCTTTCCTGGAGCCCCTTCAGGCACTGGAAGGTGCTCTGAGCTTTCCCCAGAAACACACCAGATAACAAACCCACTCTTTTGTGTCTCACACACCACCAGGAAAGGCACCAGAACAGATCAGAGCTTCACTTCAGGCACAGAGCTCAGGCAGTGCCCCAGCTGCAGGGGAAGGAAGGGTCTTTAAACACAGCCCAGTACGTGCAAAAGGAGGTGATGTGGGTGCCCCCTGCAAGGCTGGAACCTGCCCCCAAAATGACTGAGCAAAGAAAAGTTGTTCAAAAAGAAGAAAAGTGTCAAGTCCAAAAAAAAAAAATTAAGGAGCAGAACAGCAGCTGGCTTTGCATCTTGCTCTCTCCACATCCAACTTCTCCAAGAGGCTGAAAAATTAACACTCTTTGGTATTTGTTGACATATTAGGCTTGCAAAGGTCACAGCCTGGAGCTGGGAAGGCTTTTGTTTTACCTCTTTAATGCTCGTTTTTCATACTTTTTTTTTCCTCTGCAGCTCTACCCAACAGTATCTGGGAGGAAAGGGGCTTGCTGGTCACCAGTCCTCATCTGTCAGAGATGCCCAGGAGGATGGGCAGGCAATGGGAGAGCCCAGAGCTACCAAAGAGCTCCTCTGAAGGGTGACTTTGACCCCAGTGAAGGAAAGAGGTAAGTCCAGGATATGAGCACAGAGATAGAAACTGAAGCAAGCCTCAGGAACTGGGTGAGCTGGGCCATGGTCACCACTGGATGTGCTGAAATAGGTGAGGAAAAAAAAAATAGAGTTTTCTCCCTGTATAGCTGAGAATTCAATACTGACTGTAAGTCTTGTGCTTTCAGTTCTTAAAAATCTCTGAAAAATTGGTGTGAAAAAGAAGTACAGAACTTACTCGAGGACTGGGAAAAATGCCAGGGACTGAGAGCTGGATTGGAGAGGAGATGACATGGGGTCAGCATCTTGGGGGAGAGAAAACAACCTGGTACAGGAGGACTCCCAACCTTCTAGGGAAGGCAGAACAGGGAAATTGAAATGGGAAAGCATCCTGAATGTCTTAGGAGAGCTGGGAGCTGAGCATGAGGGGAAAAGAGAGGGGAAAGGAGAGGGGAAAGGAGAGGGGAAGGAGAGGGAAGGAGGGGAAAGGAGAGGGAAAGGAAGAGGGGAAAGGAGAGGGGAAAGGAGAGGGGAAAGGAGAGGGAAGGAGAGGGGAAAGGAAGAAGGGGAAAGGACAAAAAAAGGAGAGAGGAGAGAGGAAAGAGGGGGAGGAAGAAGGGAACAGAGGACAACAACAACAAAAAAAAGAACAAAAATAAAATCTGTTTTTCTCTTTGCCTTCTCCCTGGCCATCCCCTTCCTGTTACCACCCCAGGTGGGAACCTCAGGGCTCTGCCTCTTGTCACCACCACCCAGGTCAAAGCCCTCCCCAGACTGCAGTGACAACTTCTGAGTTGATCAGATCTTTCCAGCACCTTTTCTCCCTGGTTTTTCTTCTCACTTGCCAGCATTCTGCCCCTACAGCCCCCAAGGGCAGAGCTTGCAGGATGCTTGGCTGTCTGCAGCCCCCAGTGGGGCTCTTCCAGCTCCCAGGAGGAACCCAACCCAGTCACCAAGGTGCCTTTTTACCCTGGATTTTTGGTGGCACTCGACAGCAGAATGCATGTGGGTGGACAAAGGCCTTTACCAAATGTGAGCTGAATGCCAATTCAGTGTCCCAGCCTCATATGCAGTCACAGACACAACTTCTAATGGGTGAATAACCTTGCTGGGCTTTTACCCCTTCTACTCTTTGATTTTCTTTAGGATTTATTTGTCAACACCCCCAAAACATACTAAATTATTCATCCCTGAGAAAAGACTATGAAATATGAAAATCCTGCTCCCAGTACAGGATGCAGAAACAGAAGGCAAGGTTATTTATAGGGGTCATCCTCAACTTTTCAGTTTCCAGGACTCCAAGCTCCAGCAGAGCTTCACCTCTCAGTTTCCAGCATCAGCAATTGGGCTCCTGTGTTCCCAAGGAGGCTCTGGTGCTGTGAGGTGTTCCATGTGCAACCTTACAGATTTGGGAGGAGAAACAGGATAAGAAGCCAGCATTTATACCTATAGAAAATTAATAGCATTACTGATCTAAAAAAGTGCCTGAGACAGTGCAAACCCAACCTCTGCTTGCTCTTTGGTTGAGCTCCTTGAAACATCTGGCTGGCTGCTGGGGTAAGGAAAGGGCTCAGGAGGATGAGGTTGGACAGGGTGGTTTGAGGCTGGCCTGGATGATCTTCCAGGGCTTTTCCAACCTCAACAAGAGGATTCTGTGATCCTATGACTGAGCAAGGTGAAAGCCCCTCTGCAGCAGTGCCCAGGCCCTGTGGCCATCTGTGCCTGGCTCCCTGGGGAATTACTTGTCAAAAAATAAAAAGTGCTTCTGCAGTGACTGCTCAGCCACTTTGGAGGGCAGAGTAAGCACTAGGGAGCAACAAGAAAAATGAAAATAATTTATCATGGGAGGTTTTATTAGGGTTACAAGATAAACTCCATTGGAAACACTATCACAGCCAGCAAGAAGAGCCCTGAGCTTGCTCATGAGCATCAGCAGGACCTACACCAGCAACACTGGAAACATCCCCATGTCCTCAGGTTGCTGCCACTGAGGGTGATGAACATTAGAAAATCTTAAATGCAAATTCATGCAAAAAGAAGAGTGCTGCAATATTATTTAAAGTGCTTTGACTTAAAGCCCATAGCTCAGTTTTGCTCCTACAAGAGCAAGGTGTTGGCTTCAGGATGTCCATGGCTGCCCAACAGAGATCAACACCTGCCAGAGGAGACCAGCACTGAGCAGGGAACACCTCAGAACCCCAGAATCACTGCAGCTGGAAAAGCCCTCTCAGAGCATCCATTCCAACCATTCCCCCAGCAGTGCCAAGGCCACCTCTTACCCCTGGCCCTCAGCATCACGTCTCCAGGGCTCTGACACCCCTCCAGGATTTGGGACACAGATGTTTCTGCTGCAGGAGAAACCCAAAGCAGGAGCCAAGAAGGACAAATTTCCCAGGAAAAGCCAAGTTGGAAGTTTTACAGTGTCCAACTCAGATTTCGAAGTGGAAGAAGTGAGAAAATAATAGTAATAAAAAAATAATGCTTTCTCTTTTTCTTCTGGTTAAAGGTTGGGATGCATTAACCTTGACAGACTCTTACCCACTCTCTCTCTCACACTAATGTCACGCTGTAAATTAGGCAATTTTTCACCCTTCTGGCTAATCTAATACCAAAGCTTTGCTGCTGTCTGGAACACCCTTCCAAGGGGCTGGCTCTCCTTCTCCTCTTTACAAAATGGATTCACTGGAAATATTTTCATCTTGACAACTGAGTTCTGATGTCTGAGCCTCAGGGTTAATTTTTAATTGGTGTAATTTTTCCCATTTGCTAGCGATACCTACTCTAAGTGTTTGTAAAATCCATTCATTTGTCAAGGGAAAAATAATGCCCTAATACATCTCTCTCATTAAAGTCCCATCATGCCAGTTGGGCTTCTTCATAGAGAAATTACATACAGCCACCTCCTGTATTTTGGATTTTAACCAAAACAAAAATAAAGACCTAAAGAAGTGTCCACCTTCCCACACCAAACTCTGCATAACTTCGCAGTTTTGAAAAGGGACCCTTGGAAAAAGCTTTTAAACACAGCATCGTGCTCAGAATCTGTCCATCCAGGGAACTTAAAGTAAAAATCAGGGCTGCTGAGAAATAAATTCTTCAGTTAACCTCAATAAAACAACTTGCCATTCAGGAACAGTTCCCTTCTAAATCCTGATAGTTATCAAGTGGCTCATTCAATGGCACTTGGGGTTAATAAGCCTTCAGAAACTGGGTTTAAACATTATCATTTCTTTTAATCCTGCTAAATTCTTAACCTCCTGCAGCAGCCACTCACATAATCCAACCTGATTCTCTCTGCAGCACTGAGTAAACATCTCTGGTTCCTCATTTTGTAGCCAGGGCTGATATATTTAACAGCAGCCTTGGGGGGGGCTTTTCCCCCCCTTCCTTCCATACAACATTTGAGGTCGTGGTGCCAAGATCATTAATTCTGGAGCCTTTGCTTTGTGCAGCCAGGGGGTGTCCAGGTAAAGACATCCTTCCCAACCAGCAGGTTTATATCTGTGTATATCTGTATAAAATCACTTGTGGAGGTTTAACAAGTCCTCCCAATGCACAGCTACCCAAAGACTCACTCAAGTAATATCTCAAAATCCAGAACTTCTTTTGCTTCTGCTGAAACAACCAAAAAAACAACTAAAATCTGTTGGGTTTAAAAACAAACAAAGAGAAACAAAAAAACCCCAAACTGACCAACAAACTAAAAAAAAAGATATGCTGTCAATCTGATAGCTACAATTCTTCTTAGCCCAGGTTTGCTGCAGTCTGTTCAGGTGAAAAAGCACACAGAATATCTATCAGAGAGGAGCACTGTAACTGCCCCTGGCATTACTGTCTCTTCAGAACACACTGGGATGATGAGGTTTCACTATATTTAGAAGCTCTGCTTATCACAGGACACGCAGAATTTCTTCCCTGATACAAAGGGTAACTGTGCCTTATAAGCTAAGGGAGTTGTACCTGACTGCATCCAACGACATGACACCATTTTACAAGCATTTAAAAATACCTTCAGACTTCCAGAGCTTTAAGACACAGCATTTTAATATCATGTACTCACTAAAGACTCTCTGATGCCCAGACACTGCTTCTCCCTCAAATAAAAAATCCCTCTGCTCTTCCTTGGAATAACATTTTGTAAAACACTCTCAAAACCAAATTTTAGTTTGTTGTGTGGCTTTGCCACAGAGAGTGGCAGAAGAATTCCTGACCCTCTTTGAACCCAGAACAGACCCTGGGATCTCAGCCTGATCTCTCCTGTAGAACAACCCCCTGAGTTCCATCCTGACTGCAGGATCATGATCCTCTGACTGCAGCTCATGTCCATGGTGTCTTTGACAAGAACATCATTCTTTTGGCCATAGACTTCATCATCATTTCTGCATTATTTTAGCTTTTTTTTTTGGACCCACACTTGTCCCTTTTGTTCATTAGGATGTTAAACCTTGATCAGACTTTTTCAATTTCTCCTGTTGTGGGCTTTTACCTACTGGCTCACCAGTTAATAAATTGGTCCATCAAAAAAAAACCAACCCAAAATAAAACCCAAACCCTTAAATCAACTGTTTCAGGTCACCTGGGGGCAGGTTATCCAGCCCTGATGATTTAAAACCATTTTTTCTTTGTAGGGATGGTGTGGCACTCGTGGCACTGCAAAGGCCACTCCCTTCCCACTGAATCAGTGCAGCTGCTGCTCCCCAGGCAACACCCAGCAGCAGTCCATAAATATCAGTATTAATAACCTTTCCAGTTCTATCTGGAAACAAAGCAGCCCCGCTCTCAGGATTTGGTTTGTTTTGATAAAGAGGAAGCCAAAGGCACTTGGTCGAGGCCAGCAGAAGGGATGACATTTAACAGAGGATGCCAGCAGGGTTACAGCAGGGAATATGTAAATGGAAGGGCTGGAGAAGCCTAAAAGCTGTGAGAACTCACTCAGTGGCCTGAGATACAAGGACACAAAAGAATGTACTCTGAAAAGATGGGCCTGTTGGCAAAAGCTTCCAATGCAAGGGGGCAACACTCATCACCCACTGGCAAGGGCAGAGCTTTGGTGTGCCATGGTCTGCACCTCCCCCTGAAAGAGGAGCTGGGCATCCAGAGGGGATGACCCAAAATTAAGAGTGATAATAATACCTCATGAACATTTTCCTCTCTTAACACACACACAAAAAAAGTATCTACAATCAATCACAATTTCTCTCTCTTTTAGGGACTTCATGTATTTATGAATTTAGATCCAGGTTTTATCCTGCACATCTGGACTAAATCATCTCTAGAGGTCCCTTCCAATTCTGGTAGTTCTGTGATTTTGCTGGTGTTTTCTGTAATAAAATTTCACTTCT
Organism: Calypte anna; assembly: GCF_003957555.1. NCBI lineage: Eukaryota > Metazoa > Chordata > Aves > Apodiformes > Trochilidae > Calypte > Calypte anna. Next base: position 42,822,821 of record NC_044251.1, read on the forward strand.
CACACCTCTATTTCCAGCAAGCATTCCTTCCCCTGCTCTCTTTACAAACAGCAACAGTCCTGACTGTCAAAAGCCACCCACAAGCAGATGTCAGACTAAATATTGCACTAGGCCACCTAACAGCAGAATGCTCAGCACACACACCTCTCCCCGTTGTACAACACCCTGCTCCCCCCTCTCTGCTCACTGTACAGACATTAAAAGCAGACAGAAGGCTCCTGAAACACCCTGCCAGCCCCACACTGCTCTTTCCCCTCCATTCACTCAAACAGCCTCAGGGCCACGAAATTCTCCCTCTACCTCAAGGAAGGAAACATTGATTTACTGTGCAGTCCCTCTGGTGCCTCCCTGCCCTGCAGCAAAGGGCTGAAAAATGTTATTTATTCTGCTAAGTAAAACAAAGTCGTGGCAGGATAGCAATGGAAGATTTACAGGGTTTTCTTCAAGCCTCTTTTGTTATCTCCTGGTGCTCTGCAGCTCCTGGGCTTTCTGGCTGGGGAGTGCAAATGCCTCTTTATTCCACACAGAGTCTCCCCTACCACATTTCATGTTGGAACTGTTGCTCAGTTGGAGATTTTTGGGACCTGCAAACATTCCTTTGAACAACCTATACACAAGAAGGCTACAAAATATTTTTTGCCTTAAAAAAAAGAACTTCCTAAGAAGTTGAAATGAAAGCCAGGCAAAAATCACTAATTTTCTGAAGCTTCAAGAACAGTCATGGGCTGTAAGATCAAAAGTATCCCAGTGAATACAGCACAGTACATTTGGGAACAGGGAAGTGTGGAAGGAAGAGGAGTGCAGAAGCAACCTGAAAACCCATCAGTGTCAGTGCAAGAAAAGCCCCAAGTGGAATTATGTGTCAAACCTGAGACCTGGAAGAAAACATGAAGAGAATCAGAATCTCAGACTGGTTTGGGTTGGGAGGGACCTTAAAGCTCCTCCATTGCCACCCCTGCCATGGTCAGGGACACCTCCCACCAGCCCAGGTTGCTCCAAGCCCCATCCAACCTGGGCTGAGACACTGCCAGGGATGGGGCAGCCACAGCTTCTCTGGGAAACCTGGCACAGGGGCTCAGCACCCTCACACCAAACTGTTTCTCCCTCCCATCTCCCCTCTCCCAGCTGGGAACCCTTCCCCTCATCCCATCCCATGAAGTGTAGGAACCAGGAGATGCCGATGCTGTCTCTGGCACCAAGAGCTTAGAGAGGAACATGGGTGCAATGGGGGGATATCTGAGCATTAGCTCCCCATGTCTTGTTACAGAAAAAAAGACATCTTAATATTCCTCTGTGGTGGTAGGCACCAGCTTCAGCACTTGGAGCTCTGAAATTCTCCCCCAGCCTACTCACTAGACTGATAAAACACTGCAGTAACATCCTCTGCTTCTAATGAATGCAGCAGCAGCTCTATCAATGTTCCTGCAGCTCGTTCTTGATCCCCACCAATGCTACCAAAGGCAACAGTATTAATAAAATGCATGAAACAAACTCCACAAATAAAAATAATGCCAGTGATAGTGATGTTAGAGGTCATGAACACAAATTCATTCTTTGGAAAGGATTATGACCCTGAAACAGATTATTCCTTCCAAGAGGATTTAGGTAATAAATTTAACCTGCTAGATTTGGAATTCTCTTCATGCAAAGTGGGTATCACAAAACCAGGGAATAATTTCTGCTGGAAGGGACCTCTGGGGCCTGCAGTCCATCTGCTCAGAGAGACAGACACAGTTTTGCCAGGACTTTCATCCTATTATTTTATATTTTATTCTTGATCTCTGCCCTTCAATCTTGTCTCCACTGAAATCCTCCAAAGTTTCCACAGAGCTAATTGGGAGGAATCCCTGACTTTCAAGAAATGTTTGATCTTTATATCCTGGACCCTAAAGCACCCATTCCTCTGAGCTTTGAGCTGGAAACTCTTGTGAGCTACCTCTGTCTTTGCCATTGATAAATTGATCCCTTTTTTTAACTGCCCCTCCTTCCTGCTCTTTGGCTGGGGGCACTTCCCCAGGCTCAGAAGCAGAAAACATTTGAATTAGAGGGAGGGCTTCTGACACTTTCCTCAGCCACTTTCCTATTAATCTTTGTCAACCTCCCCCACACAAATATTGTGGTGTTGCAGGTATTGGACAGCCTGACCTTTCCAAGTACCCATTATTGACCCAAATATAACATTTCCATGAGACTCTCTTCTTTGAGAGAGGGGAAAATCTCTGTAGTTGATGGTGAAGAACCCGTTCAGTGGGAGGAACTGGCAGGGGGTGCCTCTGCCAGGGATGCTATTAGGAAACACTAATTCCTTTGCTAAAGAGTAAGAGAATTATAATTTATGAAGGTAGCCTTCTAGTTGTAATGATGAAGTATTGTGTGCACAGCTCAGCTGAGGAGATGCCTGGAGGAGCTCTTCCAATTATGAAGAGATTACGAGTGCAGTGTTCGGGCAGCGCCAGGAGCAGTGGAAGATCAAATAAAGGCTCTGGGAGCCTGGCAGACACCAAGCACCCAGGCTTGGGGTATTAACAGGGGATAATTAGCAAGACATCTCAGTTGGATCTGTAATTATGAGCTGCTAATATAAAAACAAGAGGAATTTATAAAGGTTGAAAGGGAAGTGGCACAGCCGCTGTGCTTTAGGAATGTTCGGGTGCAGCTCAAACTGGGGTGGTCCACCCGTCTGCTGACAGCCAGGGACAGCACTTGGGGACCCCCAGGGATTAGGAGCAGAGACAATCCTCCTCCTCCTCACCTTCCCAAGTGTCTTTTTACCCTGAGGGTGCCCAAGCTCTGGCAGAAGTTGCCCAGCATATTCCCATCCTCCCCTGGGAAATGTCTGCAGAGTAAAGTTCAGAACACCAGAGCAGAAACTCTTCCCCAGGTTTGGGTCTCTTTTGGGTAAGATGCCACCACAATATGGGTGGGACCTTTCACAGGGGGAAAGTCAGGAGCTGTGATGAGACACATGGTGAGATGGAGTCCAGAGGACAGGTTTGTGAACAGCCCATAACCAGCACCAAGGTACCAGCACAGCCAGGTGGTGGTGTGGTGGGGACGTGGGGTGGGAATATTAAATTAGAGAAGAGCAGCTTTGGATTGGGTGTGAGGAACAAGTTGTGTCCCACGAGGGCAGTGGCACAATGGCACAGGGTGCCCAGGGAGGGGGTTGAGGTCTCATCCCTGGAGATATTCAAGGTGAGGCTTGAGGAGGCTCTGAGCAACCTGATCTAGGTGAGGGTGTCCCTGAGACTGCAGGGGGGTTGGGACCTGCAGAGGGCCCTGACAACCCCAATTATCTTGGGATTCTAAGATGACACCTTTGCACTCAGGGGGTTGTCTCATAAGCTCTCTCAAATTCTGAGCAGTCTCTTTGGAAGTTCACACAGATTTCTCTGAGGGCTTCGTGCCAAGTGGAAAGAGCCCAAGGCAATGGTTCTGGCAGGGAATATCAACGCCCACATCATCTGCCTCTTAGCATTCCCAGCCCACCCTGGCTTTCAGGCACACTGATGTGACTGAAACCAAGTGCTCCAAGGTTAAGAACCAGGCAGGTAAGCCAGCAATTAAAAATAGCAAGTAAAGAAGGGTTAGGAGTTAGGAAATGCAGTGGGAATGCCAACAGATGCAGAGAAGGGACAAGAAGAAGAAGGAGCAAGTTTTCAGAGCTAAACTCAGATTTCTCCTGGCATTGGCTCATAGGGTTCCATCCCCCTGGTAAATCCACAGGGGCCAGGGATACTTTTTTCAAGTCCTGCTCGAGGATTTTTCCATTATTCCTATCAACATCACAGCTACATCCCTGCACTCCATCCCAGGAGTCTGACACCAGAGGAACCAGGGAGTAACAAACCAGTTGCAAGATGCATCCAAGGGGCAGGGAAAGATGAGAGTTACCAAATGCCATCCCTGAGTCAGGACCCAAAACACTTTTCATGGAAGTCAGATGCAAAAATATCAACAGGAAGATGTTTCTAAAGAGTATTTTTGGAATTTGTACACCGAGGTCAGTGAGAGGCTGCTCGGAACAAGATAACTGAGGGCAGAATTGAGGCATCCACCAAGAGCTCTGCTCCTGAGCCCAGGATCCCACTCCAGAACCTAAGGCAGAGCAGCCTTAACTAAAATTGCTCTAACACTTTTTCTTTTTTAAAAAGCCTGACAGAGAATGTGACAGTGATGTTTTCTCAACATGTAGCACATCCTTCCTGTAGAAGTTCAAGAGCCAACACTGTCACCTTACTTTTCATCTTAGAACATTATTAGAAATATTCCTGTTTCTAAAGCATAAAAGAATCGAGTTCACAGTAATATTTCACCTTTGTTTAAAGTATTGCAGACATCTGAAAATTGCTTTTCTAATCATTACCAATTTCTTTTTATTTAAGTCTCAATTTTTTTCAACCTCTTATAAAACAAGACAGTCTCCTTTAAAAATAATTTTTAAAAAGTTGCTCCAAGGCTTTGTTTTCTCAAACACATTCTCCTCTGAAACAAAGGAGATTTGGTGATGTCATCTGCACTGCAATGCCACAGGAGGAATTAACAGTGATACTGGAGGGGGGAAGGTAAGAACGATAAAGAAAGTTAATTAGACTTGAAAAAGTAAATGAGAAGTTGTGTATAATACATGAAAAAAAGCAAATGTTTCCATAAGTGTAAGAGACATTTCAGCAAAGATTTTCCTGCTTACTTATTATGAGGTAATTAAAATGATGTTCATATGAAGACCCTATCTGGAGGAGAAAACAATAGGATACAGAGAGGGTAAGTGGGTAAGAGCTTAAAGCAGAGGCATCAATCAGAAAGTGAGAGTAACAGATCCCCCCAGTTCTAATTAATTTTAGCTAATTGCCAGTTTCTGCATTAGGAGGAAATGCTGAACTCTGCTGGTGTTGGGGAGGTTCATCTGGTAGAAATTACACTCTGAAACAGCTGCAGCTACAGGGGGAAACACCACAAAAATAGATTGGGTTGAACAGCTGAAATGTACCCGTTTTCTGCCAGGAAAACAAAAAGAATAAAATCCATGAAACTTTGAAGAATAAAGAGACATTTGGAAGAGTTGTTAGACCACAGGGAGGATGGGGAGCAGCTGACAGGGACCACGAAAAAATGCTGCTGCTGCTCTGCTGGAGGTCCAGGTGGTTTGGAGGGGACAGACCCAGACCCAGACCCCGGTGGTTTGGAGGGGACAGCCACAGCCCCAGGAGGTTTGGAGGGGACAGCCCCAGACCCAGCCCCAGGAGGTTTGGAGGGGACAGCCCCAGACCCAGGAGGTTTGGAGGGGACAGACCCAGACCCAGGAGGTTTGGAGGGGACAGCCACAGCCCCAGGAGGTTTGGAGGGGACAGACCCAGACCCAGGAGGTTTGGAGGGGACAGACCCAGACCCTGGTGACATCCTCCCCCCTGCATGGTGATCATGCCAGGAGCTGCTCAGGGCTCTGCCAGGACAGAATTAGCTCTATCCTGGGGTACTTCAGCCCCTTTTGGAGCAGCTTTCAGTTCCCAGTGGGTCACACATCCTCATCTGGAGCATCTCCAGGAGCACAAAAAGCTGAGCACCCCCTGGGACCTTGAAACTGGAGGAGAGAAAGCCAACCTGGGAGGGGGAGGGACAGGAAAACCCAACCACACAAAAGATTTGCAGAGAGAACATACTTCCCTCTGCCTGGATAAGCTCCTTGAAGACAAAACCATATTTAAGTGGGCACAAAGCACATCTAGCATCATCATCTCTGCAGCAAACCAAGTGTTCAATCTGTCATATAAGGTGAAAATGCAGATCTCCTAAACCCAAAAGGAATTGATGTGATGAAAGGTGCTCCCCAGCCCTGCTCCTGGACAGACAATGGTCATTCCAGCTGCTTTCCAGATGCAAGGTGGCTTTGGCAGAGGAAGGGTGAAGGTGAAGATGCCTCCTGTGAGCTCTGCTGTCTGCCAAAGGAGTGAGGGGGGCTGGGACCAGCAGGATGTGGCCAGGACAGAGAGCAGAGGATGGCTCAGGGATGGACCTCGAGCAACCACTCTGGTGAGGGAATGTTTCATCATCCAGAAAGACAGATCTATGGTTTTTTTCTGATTAAAACCAAGTTTTTCTTTTAAGGGAAGAATAATTGAAACACATTATAAGTTAAAGGGAAGAATTATTGCCAGATGACAGTAGCAGGAGAAATCAGCAGCAGATGAAACTGATTTATGCTGAGGTGTGCTACACAGAGCAATTTCCTCTACCTGCCTTGCTGTATTTCAAATGTCTCTAAAATGAGCTCAGTGAAGCAAGAAGAAAATAAGGGCATAAACATGGAGTTTCCCTGAGGCACCTTGTGGGGTTCCAGCCTGGCTGGCAGCAGAGATGAGCTGCTCCCCACCCAGCCCACAGCCAGATGCTTATTGCCCCAAACCTACACAGAACATCTTCATGGGGTGGTGTTTCCATGGAGCAGCTAAAGGTCCAACTGTTCTGTTTTACTGGGAAAGGTTTGCCTGTACCTCCTGCCTGTTAAAACCCTGCCATGACATTCCTACCAGGGCAGAAACATGTTGAATAATTCTCTGGCAAAAACCAGAGTATCAGAGTGGGAGGGACCTGAAGGATCATCTGGTCCAACCTTCCTTAGCAAAAGGGTGGTAAGAAATGTGACCCAAGACCCTGTGTAGCTGAATCTTATGTGTCCAGTGTTGGAGAATATTAGGAAAAAAAATAGATGGCAGAGGAAACATATACATAGGAAAGAGCAAAACAAATATTGCTCCCATGAAAACACTCAAAACCATAAAAACATTTTACTCTATCAAAAGCTGGAAACCTTTGGAGGAAAGGTTCTGGTAATACAATCTTATTAACTCAACAATTCATTTAAGGAGGTCACTCAATTGACCTTCTCTGCTTGTTTTGTTATGAAGAACCTGAAATACAGAGCACAGATCAAAGCAAGCCTCCAGCCTGGCCCTGCCAGCTCCCTGTGGCTCCAGCCTCCCACCTCTCCCCTGGGATAAGGATGGCTCCTCACTTGCCACCAAGCCAACAAACCACATTCTGCAAAGAGCCAGGCAACTGAAGGACCCCAAACCACAGATGTTTCCCTGGTGCTTCCCCTCCCAGAGGTCCTGTTGGAAGCCACAGGTTGGGTTCTCCTTGTTTTGAGCATAAGGAAAGAGAACATCAACCCAACTGATGATGCTCTGGGAAGCACAGCCTTCCCTGCAAGGCTGAAGATAGAAACCTGGCTCCAAACTCCATTCCAGGTGTAAGCAGAGTCATCAGCATCACATCCCACCCCACAAGCTCCCTGGAGGCACCTCCTCCCTCACCTTTGTACATTGCCCCCAGTAACCCCTTGGGTACTGACTGGGCAGCTCCTCACCTCCCAGCCCTGGCACTGCCACAGCATCCTGGGGAGATCAAAGAGGCCTGACCTGACCTGCCCTGGAGCCACCCTGGGAACTCTTCCACCTTTTCCATCTCTTCAAGTCTCTGTCTGGCTCTTCCAGCTGGTGTGGGATAACCAGGCTGCACTGACCTCCTTCTCTCTGGGAAATAAAGAAAGAAAGAAATAAAATCTTTCTGAACCTTAGCTCAACTTTCTGTATCCAACTTCTAAATTCCCATGTGCAAACACAGTTCTGCCTTTTATTTCTTGGCACAGGAGAATTCCCTAGCACACTGCAGCCACACACCACAGTCCTGGAAAAGCAAAGAGCATCCCACTGCACCCCAAAGGCCTCAAAGCACCATGTACTCTGAACACAGAGAAAATGACGGTGTGGTTTGGGGTTTTTTATCTTCTAAATTGTCCCTAACATCTTTCAGGCATTTATTTATTAATGCCAGTTATGAGCACATGGATAATACACAAGCCCAGCATTCTTCTAGATTTTATACAACAGGGAAAAAAAAGAAAAGGGCATTGCAGAAGCAGCTGCCATTAATTCTGCTTTAAGGGGAACCCCAAATGTCTGGCAGCTCTGGTAAGCCCATGACACCTGAACAGCAGCAGAGGCCCATGGTGCAGCTGCCAAGCTGTCAGACTCCTCCTTGGACCAGGCACACTCTTTTTTGCTTGATAAGAGGATAATGAGAAATATTTGGCTTTGTAATTCTGTTCAGTCACTTTGACACTTTTCCACGAGTTTCTGGAACTTGTCAGCTCCTGCTTTTTCTCACCTAAGCAGCCCTCTTGCTTCTCAGGGTACTGATTTACACCAAAATCCAGTAGTTCAGGGCTCACAATTCATGTCCTTTTTATACATTTCCATTCTTTCCCAGAATCTCACCCCAAGGATAAGTATGGAACTGATGCTGTTAAACTGGACAAGGTACCAGTAACGCTCAGAGCAGAGCCCGCTCTCACCTTCACCAGTCCTTCTCTCTTTCTGGCTCATCCACTGCTCTTGATTTTAATCCCTGCTGCCCCTTTGCAGGAGAGAGCCCCAGGCTTTCTCCTCCAAGGTTTTTGCTCCAGGCAAAAACCTCCTTGGATGAGGAGCAGGAGCTCTGAGGACCAGCAGAGATGCTTGTGCATTTCACCTACCTCCAGAAACTACAAGAGGCCAAACCCAGGGGTCAGGTGCTGGTCTCTGGAGGCTGCTTCACAGATACCTGACTTCTGGGTTTGGTGGAAAATAAGAGGCAAAACCACATGTGGAGGCCCTGAACAAGTTGATGAAAGCAAGGAAGCTGCTAGAGCCCAGAGGGGTGATGGAGATATGGGGATGTTGGTAAGGGAGCTGCACTGTGCCAGGAATCCTGAGAGCTGCAAGCAGGGAAGTCAAGGAGATCTGTTTAAAAAGTAAGGGACAACAATGGGAAGGAGGAAAATAGAAGGTGGCTGGAGCAGGGGAGCTTGAAATGGGAAAGAGAATGCAGAGGAAAGGAGAAGCTGGAAGGGGAAAAAACACAGAACAAATTGGAGAGAGAGAGAGGAGCAGCAGAAGAGGGGAGTGATGGTGGCCATGGTGGTGAGGATGAGTAGGGTGGATGAAGAAAGGGACACTGGAGTGTCTGGAGGGAGAAACCTGGATTTGCAGTGGTCAGGGAGGTTGACAAATGTACTCTAAAGTATCCTGAAGGGGTGTGTAGAGCTGATGGGGACCATCAAAAGGGTCGGGCAACCATAGTGAGCAGATGGGCAGCAAACGTGTGGGGAGAGGGATGGAAGTGGCCAAGCTTTGGGTGCAGGAAGGAATGATGTTGACTTGGTGATATCACCTGAGAGCAAAATACATCAATAATCCTACAAACACACTGCTTGCTGGGGTTTTGGGAAGCACGTGTACCTTGGGATCAAGCAGCTTCCTTGTTGGTTTCAAGGCTGACAAGTTTCTCAGACACATCTCTGTTGCTGCCTGGAGCAGTGAGCCAGAAACTTAGGACTCAGCAGGGCTGTTTCTGATCCTATTCCCCATCCTGTCCCTGATTTCTTTTGAACCTTTTCCCAGCTGTACCCTCAATTGTCACATCTTCACTGCCACCCTTTGAACTCTCCAGGACCAGGCAGCTTCTCTGCTCCCGGGTTCTTTTCTCTCCTTTCAGCGCCTTCAAACTAAGTACAAAAAATTAACTGAGATGAGCAAAACTTGACTTGAAAAAGACCCCTTTTTCGTAAGAAAACCAGAATAAAAGTTCTCTTGCCATTTGTTTTTAGTAGATAGGCATTAGCACTGGGCAGAACGCCAGAATTACTGAAATGTTTTGAGACAGTCAAACCTTAGTCCCTTTTCATGTGAATCACAGTTCTAACATCTGAGTTTTAGGTCTTAGAAATCACTGGCAGACATTAAATCATTTTCAACACCACAATTAAAAACAGATTAATATTCACTCAAGATGAGGCTCCTATCAATGAGCAAAAAAACCAAGGGAACACCATAAGGACCAGAATAAAAACAGAGTTGCAGAGAGCACAGCAAAACATTGAAATTCATCTTCTGCATGGAGCCATACAGCTCCTGGGACAGACTGGAGCAATCAAATGACCACACATGGAAAACAAAACAAAGCCCAGTGGCTTAGTATTCATTCTAAGAGATTAAAATTATTAACAACCCCAGAATTCTGTCAAAGATCAGTGTGGGTGGGAAGGGACCTTTCCAAGCCATGTACTCCAGCCCCTCTGCTGCAAGCAGGGGCATCTTCAACTGGAGCAGGTTGTCAGAGCCCCATCCAACCTGGAACATTTACAAACCACTAAAAGACTTGCTGAAAACAACCAAGCCACATTCCTTAACCCAAAATACACTTTGGGTAACTGAGCTGTAGGTGCATCAGTGCTTAGGGGTCAGTACCATACGATGGGGTCTTGGCCATTCTTGCAAACTGGGGTTACTGCACTATATAAATTATTTTCTATGAGAGTAACAACAGCAAGAGAAGCAAATGAGAAGGACTGAGGCCTGATTTTCTGCTCATCAGTCTAAAAAATATTAGCAATTTATTCCAATGATCTCCAAGAAAATCTCTCTGCCTTCGTCTTCCCTACCTGGGGGCTAAAGTTAATTAATGCAGCATGGCAAGAGAAGTCATGATGAATGATGGGGCTTTTCTGCACCAACCCTGCTTTCTCCTGGCTCAGTCAGAGATTCAAAAACTGCTCAGAAATGTCCACAGGCCAACCTGAGTTGGAGGAAAGGATGAAGCTGTCAGAGAGGTGAAAGATGATCTGTGCTTAACACAACCCAAGTTGAAAGGAGAAGAGCTGAGCAATAGGTGGTTACAGGTGTCAGCAGGGAAATGGGGGCTGGCTGTTCCCAGGAAAGCACACCAAAGAGGTAGAAAACCACCAAAGAGCTCATTAACATCTTCCTGAACTGAGCTCCACCTCTGAGGGATGCTGCTCTCCTGCTCAGCCTCTCATCTAACACCCAAACCTCTCGGCCCCACGAGCTGCTGCACCCTGCTCTGCAGGACCTGAAACCTGCCCTGGGCTTGGGGAGAGAAGTGCTGGGGTTTTCAGATGAAAAGAGGAATGCAAACTCTACCCCCAGGCACAGAGGGACATTCTTTGACCCCAATCATCCCTACTGAGGAGACAGGATGCACGATTCAGGGGTCGGGGGTGCTGGGTTCAAATTCTGCTCTAATTTACATTGTGGGAACTCCCCCCAACTCCAAGAAGAAGAGAATTTCTTCTCTAGATTTGAAATTAAGAACTCCAGGGGGGTTAAATTATTGAACTTGACAACATCCTTCCAGAACCCTAGTGTATCACTGCCCAGCACTCCTACACCTCCAGTTACCTGCTGTCATTACCAGTTCTGCTTCCACCAGGCAGATAATGATGTCAGATTCTGAATTCCTATCACCTGAGCTGCCTCCTGTAACCCCGGGAGCAACATGGCACACAGTTGCTTAAAAATAGATGTGAGAATGGTTTGATGTGACCTGAGATCCAGCATCAGCCTCTCCTTTGATTAAGGATCAAGTTTAAATCAATCCCCATCCTACAGAACAAGAAAGTTTGACCAGTTTCTCTCTCAGCTGGGAAAGGTGGAAAAGCATCTGCAAAAGCACAAGTAATTAGGTTACTGAGTTTCCTAATTGAATTAGTAACTAGGTTATGAGATTACAAACAGATTTACTGAAAGAAAAAAAAAAGTCTGAACCTTTTGAGTCTGAAAACCATATAAAGAGGAATATGACTAGAAACAAGATGGGGCAGTTGGGATACTGGTGCAGGCTCCAGCTCTGCTGCCCAACACTTTTCTCTCTGCATATCTGGGGATGTCTCCCCCCAACAGAAACCCTACATCTGTATTTCTCTGCCCTTTCTCAGGGTGCATGCACTGTTCCTCCCAACCCCAAATGCTCACCCCCCTTCTTCTCTCTGTTTTGGTTGTTTTGGTTTTATTTTTTTCATAAAGGAGACCTTGTAAGATTATTTGCAAGTAAAACTTCTAAATCCCCACACCACTGGGTTGGCCTGCTGTCAATCACTTCCAACACATCTGCTTCCAATTTCACTCCTCCTGACCCTCCAGGTCTCCAGGAAAATTCCCCCCTTCCCTCTGGCTCACTCCGTGCACATCAGCCTTGAGCTGCAGCCCCATTTGCACTTCAGGTCCCAACAAGCAGTTCCCAGGCAGATCAATGCAGACCTCTTAGGCAGATGAACCAAAAGTAATGTTTCATCTTTCAAAAGACAGCATGTTATATAATTAATTTAATATTAATGAACTTTAATGCATGCGGAGTTCTTTGCAGGGTTTTCTGTTTGGTAACTGTGTTAGGGTTCTGGAACCTCCCTGAAAAATAAAGCTCCCAAATGAAGAAAAGCTTTGATAGAATTTGCAACTGGAACTCAATTACAGCAAGTTATTTTTCATGCTTTGCAGACTAAGCTGATACTTTGCTGCCATTGGCTTATGGAAATAAATCCTTGACTCTACAGAAATCATTAAATATATGCAATTCCAATCCTCAAGACAGCACTAAAGAAAAATAGAGCAGGAACCAGAACTGTAATTATGTGACCTTTTTTTCTGTCCCCAAGCCCCAGATATTGCATTTCTGTCACTTTTATCTCCAATTCAAGAGGCAGAGCTGCTCGTCCCAGGGCAGACAGGTATTGGCCCTCCCAACAATCACAACTCTAATCCAGGAAATGGAGTTTTGGATCAAACTTGTGGAGTCCAGCTCCATCCATCCACACCCTTGTCCTTGTCAAGCTGTTTATACCTTCTCCCTTTAAATTAAGTTCTAAACCACCCCCTAAGAGCTATGAGATTGTGTGGGGTTCATAAGGGCTTCTTCACTTTCAGAAAGAGGCCATAAATCATGATACCTAATAAATAATTAATTTCATTTACTGCCTGGGATATCCTGGGGCTGTTCCATATTTTCCTAGAGATTACCACTAATGGCAGTGATGGAAAACCATGCACAGGGACACACATGTGAATCCCACAGACCAAAGAAGAAAATCCTGTGTCTCCTTCTGTCCTGCTTGCCCCAGCATGGTGTCCAGGAGTTCCCAACATACCTGAGCCAACCTCGTAGAACACATAGGGTACAAAAAGAAATTAAAGCAAAGATGATTCAAGACATGTTTTATTTGCAGTCAAACAATTCCAAGCCTGACACCTCCATTGGTTGTGCAATGAATTTAAAAGTAGCCTTAGAATCCATGAAACCCTCAAAGTCCCTGCTTAATTAGGCAGCTGACCTGATGAGATGGTGATGCTGCCTGCATAACCAGTTTGCTTCCCTGATATTTTTAAGCAATGCTCAGCCAGGCTCCCAAAAAACATAACTACATAAATTATGAGCCTTGTAGTTAAACAAGAGCCCAGACTGCTGCAAAAGCAGAACAAGTGCAAGGGGAGGCTCAGCAGGACAGAGCTGCTGGAGCCCAGGACTGAAATACTCCCCATATGCCTTCCTCAGGAGGTGTGAAGCTCTCCATGGGACAGGGGCACCTCTGCTCAGCTCCTGTGCCCAGCTGATGGAGACACAGGTTGAGTCAGCTCACACCCCAAAGCCTCTCTATACCCACATCATGGAGAACCTGAGCCCCACAGAGGTGTCAGTTGGGTAAAACCAAATCTTCCTCCTCAGGTGGAACCTGCTTGGTGTCACAGTGTCCATCCAAGAATCACAGACTGGTTTGGGTTGGAAGGGACCTTCAGAACCATCCAGTCCAAGCCCTGCAGTGAGCAGGGACATCTCCAACCAGATCAGGTTGCTCAGAGTCCTGTCCCACCTGGCCTTGAATGGGGATGGGGCTTCCACCACCTCTCCAGACAGCCTGGCCCAGGGTCTCATCACCCTCAGCAGGAAAAAATTTTCCTTGTATCTAGTCTGAATCTTCCCTCCCTTAGTTTAAAACAATCCTCCTTCTCCTATTGCAGCCTGACCAAAACTTTGTCCCTATCTTTCCTGTAGCCCCTGCCTGACCTGGCCACAAGGACAGCCTGAGGTCCAGAAGAAGCCTCTCTGGCTGCTGGGTGTCCTTGGGGGAGCCAAGGGGAGGGCAACCCCAGGTTTAGCTGTCAGGGTTATTTCCCTTTTTTTATTTTTCCAAAATCTCTTAAAAGCCTCTTCCATCAGCTCTGGCCCTACAGGGACAACTCCTCCACCTGGGAACTGTGAGACACCAAGCTCCTGCCAGCACCCTCAACCCTCCTGCAAGGAAGAGAAGCAAAACTGTGTGAAAACCCAAGTACCATGAACCCATGCAGATCATCACAAAGTTCTGCACTGTCTCAACACTGAGAAGCCCAGCATAAGAGCTCACAGCTGGAGAAACATGGAGCAGAGCTGCTAAGAACAGGGGAGAAGCTGAGCAGAGACACTAAACATGTCCAGCTGGGTTCTAGTCAGTAACCATGCATCTGACTGTAAGGAAAGAGTCACCCCTCTTACAGAGGAGCTTCACCCACAAACTCGAAGCCTCTAAGCCCTCTGTACATCCCACATCACCCTTGTGACCTTCAGAGGACTCTGGTTCAGCCCTCACTCAAAGCAAGGATGACTTTGAAGTTGGATCTAATTTGAAAATTAGGTCAGGTTGCTCAGGACCTGGTCCAGTTGAGTTCTGATCTGTGAGGCTGGAGATCAAACATCAGCTCTGAGCCCCTGTTTAAGCCTGTCTGCTGCCAGGGTAAATTTTATCCTCCTAAATATCTGATGTTGGGGAAACAGTTCAGAAATATCCAGGTTGTGAGCAATCCTGACTTACTTCAATTTAGGCTACATTGGGTTAATGGTTATTGAGGCCTAGTTAGAGGCTTTCTGAGAATGAGCTAATGGGAAAGAGATAACTTAATCGGCAACAGAGGAGGAAAATAGTTATGTGGGAAGAAGGTCCCGTGAGAATGGTATGTGTGGTTGGAGTATAAGGCCACCTGCATGATAAGATGATGTAAACAAGGCTCCTCTATATAAAGTGAGTGCAAGTTGCTAATAAACGATTTTCCTGCAATCATATTGATGTGTACATGGAATCCTTAAGCCTCCACAGATTGCTTTCCCACAATCTGATTAGCCCTTTCCTTTCTGAAACCTGTGTCCCCTGCATCTCACCAGCCAGAGGGCAGCTCAGAATTTGCCCAGCAGGACCCCCAGGTCCTTCTCTCCACCTGGTGCTGGGGCTGTCCCTCCCCAAGGACAGGACCTTGCCTTTACCTTTGTTACAACCTCCCAGGGTTCCTGGCAGCCCATTTCTCCAGCACCTCCTGGCTCCTCTGAGAGGCAGCACTGACTCTACATTTTAGGAAATCCTAAAATATTCCCACAGTCACCCATCCCTGTATTTTTTTTCCTTTCTCTTCTTCCCTTGTTTAGTTCTGTGTTAGGTCCAACATCACCACCAAGATCCAACCTGGGGGACACCTCCCACCAGGACCAGGTTGAGCCAAGCCCCATCCATCCTGCCCATCCAACGGATGAGATTAGCACCTGCACACCAAAGAACTAAGTCCCCCAAACCTGGGGGCAAAATAAATTAACTTCTCCATGCAGAAAAAGAGCTTTATAAACTCCTTACTGCTTGGGAAGGCCATCTACATCTTGCCTGACCAAGCAACTCAGCTGGGCTCTGAGAATCACAGAATTCCTCAGGCTGGAAAAGACCTTCAAGATGAAGCCCAGTCTTGTCCTAACCCTATTACTGCTGAGCCACCACTAAACCATGTCCTCAAGCCCCACATCCAGGTGGTTTTTAAACACATTCAGGGATGGAGACTCCTGGGAACCACCTCCCTGGGAACCTGTTCCAGTGCTTGGACATTAGTCTGCAACTATTAGCTGCAACTCCAAAACTATCCTTTATTCCTCATCAATTTCTTGCCTTAAACAGAATACAAAGGGGAATGGTTTCAATTAAAAAGTTCTCTGTGCTGTTCTAGCAGTCTGCACACAATGAGATGTGACCACTGCAGCCAGGGGCCTCAGATCCTTTGAACTCAACTCTTCTGGGAACAACAATATTCCTCAGTGTCTCTCCCCACCACATCCTGGCATCCTGGGCTTGCTCTGGCAATCTACAGACTACAGGAAAGCAAAGAGAAGAGATAAAAGAACAGCAAAGCAGTCACAGTAATGATCCTTTCTGCACTTAATGTTTTCCCACAATTACTCTTGGAGGCAACATTCATAAAACCTGAGCCACCCCAGGAGGTGATCCATGGCTCACATCGAGGTGTTCAGTGCTGCTTGGGGTCCCTCAGCCCAGCAGAACCCCCATGGGATCCATCCCACAACCTGGAGCCCAGGCAGGGCAGCTCCAGGAGGTGCTGCTGGCCAGGCAGCCTGGCTCTGGGGCACACTCCTTTCTTTTCAGTCCCTGAGCTGTATCCTTCACTCAACTTGCCCTCTTTTCTTGTACAGTGTTCTTTTTACAGCTGGACAAATGCTCAGCGTGTATCTTATTCTCATTTTATCCATGTTTTTATAGTCTCCTCATTAAACTCTGGACTGGGTTTGGTTTCCAAGGTGAGGGAGCAGCCACCCCCTCCTTCAGCTCTTGTCCCTGCCAGGTCAGCACCAACAGGGACAAGTCAACACAGCTCTCATATAATCCTCTCCTTTTCCTCACTACTACATTTTATTACTGTAACAACTTACTCATACTGCACAGCAAACCCAATTTTAAAAAAGGAAATCTGGGTTATATGCCCTGAAGTACTTTTTCTGTACTAGAAGGACACCCCACTCCAGCCTCTTTATAACCTTCACAGTGTCACTCAAGGCCGTGTTTCAGTGATGCTCAAAGGATGTCTGTACAGCACTTCTAGGCCATGTTTGCTCAGTGATGAGAATCTCCCAAGCTCACTGCTGTACAGACAGGAGATAGAGCTGCTGGAGAGCACCAGAGCAAATCACTGAACAGACAACAGAGATAACAGAGCCCAGGGAGGTGATAGGATGCAGGCAGCACAACGTTGCTGAACCCAGACTCAGCCTGAGTGAGCACATATTTTTTTGCCAAGCAAAGCTTGGTGGCAATGAGTCTGGTGGCCAGAGGAGGAGACATTTCATTTCAGAGAGAGTTCTGACAGTCTCACTCATGACAGCAACTCCATCCCCATTCCCCAAAGTACTGGGGGAAAAGGCTCTGTCAGCATTGGTAAAGCAGCAGAGCTAGGGGAGGAGAAGTGTATTATCCTGATTTTTATAATTCTGTCCATTGCTTTCCTTAATGAGCTGGATGAAAGAATAAAAAAGGACACCTGGAAAATCATGGAAGACAAGAAGCAGGAAATATCCCAAGCACCTTGGGAGATCAGGGACAAAAATTCAGATTTCAGTTGTGTTGGCAGCTGAGAAAGAGCATAAAAAAAAAAAATAACCAAAAAACCAAACCCCAAAACCAGTGATGGGGTGAGATTCAACAAGTACACAAACTCTGCATTTGAGTAAAACTAAAATATGCAGGAGAACAAAGACTGAGAACCTTTAGCTGGTCACAGTGCCAGAGATCACTTGGAGAGGGATGGAAAAGGAACATCACACCAAGCATTATTTATTGGACAGCCAGATAGCAGAGCCTGGAGCCAATTCCCTGGTTGTGTCCAGCCCTGGTGAGCTCTGGACCTTCCTTACAAAGCACCTGAGCTAACTGGGAAATGTCAAGCAGAGGAAAGGCAACAAATTTGGCAATTTGAGGCAAGGCTGGAAAAGGCAACAGGAGAGCACTGAGGGGAAAGAGACTCCCAGCATCTGAAACACCCAGGCCAAAGGAAGGGTCAGCAGCTCTTCTCCATGCTCACTAACGTGCAGATTAAAATTGGAAAAAGATTTATCCAAGATTTAGAGGCAATCCTGGCAAGAAGTTTCTAACTAAAAGGTTAAATGCTGGGACAGCCACCCTGAGACAATGTGCTGCCCCGTTACAGGATTTACTGTCACTTCAGCAGCTCAGGAAGGTCTGAGTCCCATTAGCAGCTGCCTCCAAGGATGCTTGATCCTCTGCTTTCACTATACCAAGAGCTGTCCTGAAGTTATGGAGGTAGAAAAACTCAAAGTTCAGAGTTATTCTTTCTTCTTAACCAGCAGCAAAACTCCCCCTGCACCATGGTTGGGTTGGCTGAAACCTCCCTGGTAATCCCAGAGTAAACCTTTCAGTCCCATCACATTTTTGGAAAGACTGACATCAGGAAGGACAGGGGGGATAAACTGCTTCTAAATGTGCATCCATACATCTGCAGTCACATCTTTTAAAGGAATCATCAGGTGCAGAGGGAAGCAGGAAGAGAGATTCCTTCTGCTTTAAAATGCTAAATAAAAGTCTCACTATACAAAATGTTCACACTTCTAAAAAAGGTTTCTAAGAGAACATTTTATATATGAAGTTCTGCACTAAGACTACAGCCAGGGAACAGACTGTATTTGGTTTTACCTGTTCTGATTGTGTAGACATGAGAAACTCCTTCACTAAATTCAGGTACACAGAAAACCAATACTGCAGCGAAGCCTTTCCAATACACATCAATTATTTAAGAAAATAGCAGTGAAATATTAAAAAATGATGAGGTTTACTTCTCCCTGCTCTTCTGACAATTACATGTTAAAATTATATTACATTTGTAGTATTGATTTCCCTGCTGCCTATGCAGTAACACAAAACAAATTAGTTGCACATTAAGGCAGCAGAGCTGAGGAGCTGTGTGTATGGACTGGGAAACAATCCACCAGTTTCTCCAATACAGTAACCAACAAAAAACAAAGCCAAACAACAAAACCAAGCCAAAAAGCAGCAAAATGCAAGGCTCCAATGATTCTGAAACTTGAATCTATTACTGAAAACACAGAAGAAATTAAAAAACGAGTGGTAGGGCTGCTCTGTTCCAGGCACTGCTGGTTCACTGCAGCAAGGACAGGGATGATGTCCCTGTAGGAACAGTGGAAACTTCTCCTCATCTGGAGGTTCAGTCCTGAGGGGCTGAGGAGTGCCAAGTGACATTCTCCAGAGTCCCTTTGGACAGTTCATTTCCCTGCTGAAGTGATTCCCTTTTCCAGGCATTCAGCTCTTGCCTGCATGACAAGTTTCACCAGCTTAGGGAGGTAACTTTTTTTAATAGATTTTTTTCCAGCACCCCAACCCAATCCATCCTCTGCAATGGTTGGCTCAGTTCCCACCTGAGCAAATTAATCCAATATCATTATTGATTGGCAGTGATTCCCTTCCAGAGTGCTGCAGCCCCTCAGCTGAACCCACCCAAACCCTGAGAAGCAGAGCAGTTGCAGAGAGGACAAGCAAGGAGCCACAATCCCACCCTTCCCTCCTCTTCCCTGTTAAATCCATGCCACTGCCCCTCGGACACTTTTGGCTGATCCCTCTGAAAACAGGTTGGGATGATCCCACAGGAGCTGAGCTGGTTTGTAATGCTGGAGAGGAGGCTCCAGGCCATGCCCAGTGCCCACCACATCAATATAACCTCAGCTCTGTGCACCAGGACTAACAAACCATTTAAATGCCTCATGTTTCTGCCTTAATCCTCTAAAACTGACACACACAATCATCCTGGGGAAAAGGGACACAGTGACCTTTCAGACACTAGGGAAAAAAAAATCCTAATCTAAATAAGGAAGAAAGGTTGTACCTACAATCTCTTAAGTGGGATGGAGACAAGCAGATAAATCCAGCTGGGCAAGGAGAGGCAATTAGAGTGATGGATTACAGCCAGTTCTAGGGAGATGTGAAACAGAGACAAAGCTCAAATACAAATTATTACACAAAATTACCCTCAGCCCACTCAAACTTTTCAGAAAATCAGTCATTCACATCACCAGCCTGCTTGGCCCATGTGCCAAACTGTTTTGGGTTGGGTTTTTTCCCATCCTACCATGAGCTGAGCACCACAGCAGTGTTATGCAGCTGGCATCCAACAAGGGCTTCTCCATCTTCTGTACTCAGTATCCCCATTTGTATAATTCCCATCAGACTTAGGATAGTTTTTACTTGTTGCTAACTTGTGTATGAGATAATAAAACTTCCAATATGACTTTTATTCTCAGCTACAAAGAGAAAATAAAATGTTTATTCAAGCATCTCTGCAACACTTGGTGTGCAGAACACTCTTGTTCTCTCTGAACAAGAGATTGTTGAGAAAAAAAAAAGAAAAAGAAAATAGAACAAATCAGATTAGGTGGGGAAATGCCTTCAAAGGAATCCAGATTATTGGGTCTCAAAAGGTTCTACAACCCAAGAGAGAGAGCTGACCAGAAGAGAGGTTTTCCAGAGCACCAAGCCAGAGAAATCCATGCTATGCAAAGGGTGCATTACTTCTGAGAATTCTACTAAAAAGAGCCCTTTCAGCCAAGATAGAAGTATCCAGGTTGAGCAAGTGAAAAGAGCAGCCAAGCAGAAGTGTCTTTGGGAAAAGCCAGTTTTTCTCTCTATCAGCTGTGCCTTGGCCAAAGCCAGGCCCTGGGTTGTGTTACAGGGCTCCAGCCCAGCAGAAGTCACAAGGTGACATTTCTCAGGAGTCACATTAGGTGATTTAATTTGCCCCTTCTGACTTCACACCTGATTTGTTTCACAGCCTGTCACACCCAGGGGACAGCAATTTCATTAAAAAACCTTGTAGCTTAGGACAGTAAACAAGAGGCAGCAAGGAAAATAAAAGCCAAGCATAACATAAGGAAAAATTTAAAAGTATCTGAGTGAAACCCATGGCCTGGCAGCAGGTAAGGCTGGAATGTCTTCATTTATATTTACCTAGGAAAGCTTTTCTAGTGAGTAGAAGCATTCACTGGCTTTAACCAGGTGCCTAGAGACAAAGCACTGAAAAAAACCAATAAAATCAATAATGAAACCAGTTACAGTGGTGTTACTATTACTACTAGTTTCAGATGAAATGAAAAGATTCATTAAATTTGAGCTTGGACTATCTTGAAACAAAGCTGAAATGAACTCTGCAGTGGTACATTGCATGTAATTCCAAAATAATAGAATGGTTTTGCTTTGAAAGGCCTGAAATGGAGACCTTATGGCTTTCAAAGCAAGCCATTTCTCTGTTCAGACCACAGCAATTTGATTAAATCAATCCAAAACCTGAGAAGTTTTGTGCCAGACAGAACAATACAAGATGCAGAAGAACTGGCTCCACGTGATGCTGATCACCACCCTAGGGATGCTGAGGAGCTGGTGCAAGCAGGAAGGCTGAAAGCTGCTTCATTACAGGGAGAATATTTCCCCTGCACCTCCAGAACTTCCTTCTCCCCAAGGGACAAGAATTTTCCTGTAATCTTCACCCAAGCTTAGCAATAGGTGGCCCAGGGAAACCTCCTGAGGGTTTAATCCTGTATTGTGCTGCAAATGACATAACCTAAATAAAAACTTGATCCTCAAAGAGCAGCTCTGAAGCCTGGGATTGATACCAAGGAGAGAGAGAGGCTGCCCCAGAGAGGGACTGAGATGTTCTCAGAAAGCCCAGAACAGGCTGGGATGGAGCAGCACTGGCTGGGTGCTTCCAGGTCCTCTCATAGTGTTGGCTTTGAATCCAGCAAAATGAACACTTAAACTTTAAAAAAAACATCAAAGCTTTAGAAACTGCTTTTTATTTTTCTTTGCAAAGGAAAAAAAAAAAACACAAAAAAACCAACCAACAAAAAAAAAAAAAAAAAAAAAAAAAAAAAAAAAAAAAAAAAAAAAAAAAAAAAAGGAGCAAACCAGCAGGGTTTTGGGAATAGATTTATCTCCACCCCAACCAAACTGACCATAAACAGAAATCAGCCTGGGAAGCAGACTGCCTTCTCCCACTGCCTCCTGCCTGTCTGGAGAAACCCTTTGGCTTCCAATCCCAAATTCCTGGGTTATCCTACAGCTTAACACCAGGTACTCTCAGACTTCTGGCAAGTTTTACCCTCTTTTGTTTTCCTCCAGCATAAAGGAAACATCTCTGCAATGTCATTCCTAATAGAGGAATGAAGCAGAGTTCCATGTTTGGAGCAGGATTTCTCCACTCTTTGGTTTCCAGTCCCACACACTAAAAATAAGGGAACCAGAGTGTCAGACTCCAAGCCAGGCTGCTGGGTATTCAGTGTACTCCACAGGGTGGGATTTCAGCCATTTTCCTGGTTTTTCCAGACAGGATAACTCCTCTTCCTCCACTGAACATCACCACCCTCCATGGGGAGGTAAAAGCTCAATGGGAGGAAAACTGCTGTCCCAAAATCCGTGTTGCACCCCTGCAAGAGGGATCTGGGGAAGAAAGCAACAAGCTGAGCCTCAGAACCACCTGAGGTGTCACAGTTGCCTTTTGCAATTTTGAAATAAGGGACATTGACCCCATCAGTGGTTACAAACTTCAAGCAACCCCCCTTTTTTAATAACATCCCCAAATCCTACTGGATGCACTCACTAACCTCAGCTTATTACTTATTTACACTTAGCTTTTAGCATTTTTTATTCTCCATCATTACCAGTATTAATAATTTTACCCTTTAACTCCACTGTTATACCCTCATAAATTTCTGAGTTATTCTAAGCTATTGAATTATATATTTGGGCAGTCCTACCTCCTCATTGAAAACAGCTTTTGCTTTTCTCATACAACCCTTATCCTGGAAATCCATCAGTTGTTTTCTGCAGCCTTTACACGTCTTCCACGTTTTTGTGGCTTGTTGTTTTGGGTTGTTTTCTTTTGTTTTGTTTGCTAAGGGCTTTATTTTGTGCACTCCAAACACAGTGAGTACACACAACTGTAAAGAGGGGGAGGAAATTTAATACATTTATTTGTGCCATGCCCAGACAAAAGCCAGTGCTCATATTTCCATCTGAATTCCCAGCAAGCAGAGCATGGCCTATTGGCATGTACTAACCCATTAAATGAGCTTCTGCAAATGACTTTTGATATCATTAGACAAGATCTGGAAAGAGGGGGGAAGAGAGGGAGCTGACAAGGTTGCAGGGAATTTATTCAACATAATCAAATTGCTGCTGCTTGTGAAGATTTGAAGGGCAATAAAATGGTGGATGAAATTCAGAAGCTGTCATTAGAAAATAATGCAGCCAAGGACTAAAAGGCTGCTCCTTTTGTACACAGGCAGAGATGTCCCATTTGCCATGGCTCCAGCCCAGAGTCTGCAGAGCAAAAGGGGTTCAAAACCATCAGCTCAAAACCCAGCAGCAGACAAAAAGCCAGCCAGAATGTAAGAAAAAAGGACAAGAGAACAAATAATTGAAGAACTAATGAAATTGCACACCCATACCCTGAGCTCCTCCTTCAGGACCATTCCCCTGGGGCAATGCAGGATGCTCCAAGAGCTCCAGGATGGGAGACCGAGCAGAGCCCTTGGCTTGAGCTCCTGGGTCCTCCTGCTGCCAAACAGCAGCTCAGAGTGGGCACTGACAGCAATGCAGCCATCAAACTGCTAGTAACAGAAGTCAGAGATGGTATTTTTCAGAGACTGTAGAGGTTCATGACTATTATGGAGCCATTGATAATGGGATCAGAACTCAGAAATACCAGATTCTTGCAGGGCAGCTAAGGAACACTGAACAGGTTGGATGCAAAGCTTAGGTAAGAAATCCCCAAAGTGCTGCTGGGCACCAGCTCAGTTTCCAGCCAGTCCCATACCCACTGGTATGGAGTGTCAGGGGAGATGGCTGGGGGGCCCTGTCCTGTCTCCAGCTCTGCTCTGTAAGGACAGAGCTGAGATCCTTCACCTTCCATCCCCTCAGCCCAGCCAAGTGTCCCAGACACCCTCAGCTTCCCTACAGGAGCCACCAAATGCCACCTCCCAAGGCAGGACCACTCCATTCTCTCTTACACTCTCAGATTTTTCTCCAGCAATCGTCCTTGCCTGCTGCTGGAAACAGTGCAGGAGAATAGGGAAGATTTTGGAAGCCCAATTTACTGGTTTCTTCTGTAGGAAATATTTTCTTCGAGGTAAAAACTGAGCATGCCTAAATACCTGTATAGTTTATAGCAGACTGATGACTTTTTTAACATTACTTCTATTATATTTGAAATCAGAAATACTCAGTGACCTCTCAGCCATTTCCATTAAAATCATGTTTTACTAAAAGCTTAATGGCTATGAAATTCAACAGTTTCCTGAGTCCCTGAGAGACTAAATGTGAGATACAAAAGTTCACACCACAAACCCCTCCTTCAGATGTATTCCTGACAGTCCCAGTGCCCTGCCCACCACAGCTTCAGCTCACCTGGGGCTGCAGAACCTTCCTAGTGCTCACAGCTTCACCCATAATACAGATTAACCCAATCCCATCCAATCCCAATCAAACCAATCCCATGCAATCCAGATTAAACCAATCCCATCCAATCCCAATCAGACCAATCCCATGAAATCCAGATTAACCCAATCCCATCCAGCCACCAGGACTCCAAACCCTCCCATGCAGACAGAACAAGCCTTTCACACACTATAAATATTATTTTTAGCTTGCATGTTCCCTAACAAAGCAGCTGAGCTGCATTTCTGGGAGGTCAGCAAGGCCCAGTTTAAGCACCCCTCTATTTCTCTCTTCCCTCCCTTCTTGCTTCCATCCTCTGCAGCATCCTTTCCACCTCTCCCCTGAATCACAGCCTGAAGCCACTGCCTGCAACCCAGGGCTCCATGTGGAGTGCCAGGCCAGGACAGAGCTGTTGGCTATGTTAGCACAGCTGATTTTAACCCACTTGAAAGACCTCTACAGGAAAACATTTGAGAACACCATGCCAAACCAGTTTTGATCTTAATCACTTCATGCCTGAGCATGGCAGGCAGCAGGGACAGCCACATGAAGTGGCAATAAAAACCATTTGATATTCATGGCAGAACGTTTCCAGCACTATAATGCTTAATAGAGATTTTTAATTTATTGTAAATAAATGACTCATGAAATACCTTTTATGCCCCAAACACTCGATGTAAATTTGCACGGGTAAAAAACCCAATCTGATTTCACCTCTACTGAAGCTACTTAGTACTTTAAGCCCCATGTGCATCATTAAGCAACATCAGTGCTACCTCTCACACCAATTCATGGCTCCTTAGATGCCAATTCCCTTCCCCACCCCATGCTGCACACAGCCAGGTCTCCAGCCTGGCTTTGGGGCTGGCTGTGCTTTTGTCTTGAAATTCTGGAGATTAAAACAATCTAACCCAAACTTCAGCACACAGCAGGTCCCTCCTAACAGCTCTGCACAACAAAGCCCAAAGACATCTGCTGTCCCCTACTCCTCTGAGGTTTTATTTAAAAGAGGGAACAACACAGGGAAAAGGGAATTTTAGCCACCAGGCTCTGGGACAGCTCTGAGGATCTCAGGACACAGGTTCTGCTGGGAAGAAGGCTGGGAACTGGGAGCAGCTGGAGGAGGAGATGTCCTCCCATCTTAGAGCCCCCTTTGCCCAAAGAGCACCAGGGGTTGATAGGAGCAGAGGTTAATCCCCAACCCACCAGACCAACAGCTGGATTTAAGTCACCCATTCCCCCACCACACAACCAGCAGGTCCCAGGACCACCCCAGTTCCCAGTGAAGCCCAGCCCAGGAAACATCATAAAATAGGGGCTGGAGATTCCATTATCCCATTGCTCCCATGACCATGGGCTGATTCCAAGATCTCCAACTCTGCTCTAAACCCCAGTGTGCTCCTCCCAGCTCCCAAGCCCCAGCCAGGGCTCCATGCCTCTGTCAAGAGGGGGAAATTCCATCCCTGGAGAAAAAGCAATCCAAGGAGCCAATCTGAGAAGGTCCCAGACAGAAAGGAAAATTTCTGCCCACTCAGAGCATTCAGCAATCAGCTATGGAGTCCAGGCCTATGGAGACTCCCACCAACCCCAGAAATCCAGCCCTCCTTGGGGAGGTGACCTCTGGGGTGAAAAAAAAGATTTCCTATACAGGGATCATCTGCAGATCTCTTAAGAACCCTACAGACCAGCTCCAGACCCATCACATCTCTTTCTAGAGCAAAGATGGATCTCTGTCCTTGTCACCACCTGATGGGACACACGTTTGGTAAATCAGAGACACATCACAGTCCAGCTCATCCCAAGAAGGTGAGCACCTGGGTTATAATCCTGCTCACAGCACACAGCTCTGCCTGCACAAACTCTCCAGGCTTTCATCTCAGATTTTTTGGTTTTTCTTATAACAGCAAGGGCTGGAAGGGACCTTAAAGCTCCTCCATCCCCACCCCTGCCATGGTCAGGGACACCTCCCACCAGCCCAGGTTGCTCCAAGCCCCATCCAACCTGGGCTGAGACACTGCCAGGGATGGGGCAGCCACAGCTTCTCTGGGAAACCTGGCACAGGGGCTCAGCACCCTCACACCAAACTATTTCTCCCTCATGTCCAACCTAACTCTCTCCAAGTTTTAAACCATTCTCTGTGCAGGACCACCAGCCCTCAGTGTGTGTTTGCCTAAAAAGCTCAGCTCACCTCAGGCTGCCTCCTGCCAGCCCCAGAAACTCATCCCCCTGACCAAAGCCCTTGGAGCAGAGCTCTTTATCCTCCCAGGAGTGAGACCTTTGTGCCAGTGCTAACACGTGGGGCAGAGCTGGGTGAGAAGCATCTGAAGGCACAAGAGGTGGCAGTGGTGCTGGGGACAGGGTCTGGGTCAGGCCATGCAGCTCACAGCCTGGCCCTGCCTCTCCCTAAAAATAAAGTCTGATCAACAACTGGGAATGCTGGACATGGAAACCAGGAGCAAACAGCTGATGTGGAGAGGAAAACCAAACCAAAGCAAAATGAACAAAACCTCACAAGGCTTCGTTTTTACAAGAAAAATCTTTGTTAAGAAATCAGTTTTTACAGAAAGAGTTTAGGAAACCAGGTACTGAACATTAAGATGAAAAGTGCCCCCTGAGCTGGGCAGAGCAGGTGGCACAGCTGTACCCCTGCTTGTGACCATCAGACATGGCACATGGGGAACATCTGCTGTGACCTCATGAGGTCCCCACCATGGCATGAAGGACAGGCTGGGGAGGCACAGGCAGGAGCAGAGGGGGTGAGTTACAGGCTGGGATTTAGCCAGAGAGATTTGTAAATTGTCCTGGGGGTCACTGACCTCCTGGAGTTAAAAGGGATGTAGAAAAAGGCTGACAAAGTTCTCCCTGGGCCTGGCTGGATGGTAGGTGTGAGCAGCTCCTGCAGAGAGAGCACAAGATGCCAGGAACAGAGTGATTGATCATTCACTCAGCTGCAGAGATTTCATTCTTAACACAAGTCAAACAGCAAGGTTGGTGGCTTTGCCCTTTGTGAGCAGCTGGGGCCAGCAGCAAGCATCCAAATCGGGTTTCAGAAGTGGTGTTTCTTCTTCATTAACTTTCCAAACATAAGCAGATTGTGGGATAATTGCAGCACGCTGGAAATCGTGACTGAACTGAGTAATTCAGCCTCCCAGCAGACAGCACAGACTGAGCTCTGGGCTCAGCACCTGGGGGCTCTTCCAGGACTGAACCCTCCAAATCCATCCATAAACCAAGGGCCAGCACAGCACCAGTCCCTGCCATGGCCCAACGTCTCCTCTTTTTCTCCCAAGGGAGACAAACACTCCAAAAAGATCTAAAAATGGAAAGCCAAAGCCAGAGCCCAGCCCAGCTGGGTCTCACAGGATGGCACAGATGTCAATCAGAGCTCCTTAAATTCTTGCACAGTAATTTCCCTGATCCCTTTCAGACTCACCTCTGGCTCTTGTCATTCCCAAGTGCCTCTTGGACACTTCTGCCATCAAATGGTCCCATCCATTCCCTTGCTTCCCATCTCTACACCAGCTGGAGCACCCCTGGAAGGCTTCTCTTTGAAGCCTTTTTTCTACTCATCCTAACTTCCTCTTTACATCTCACCTCCTGTGATTGACAGACTCCTCACCTCCCTGCAACTTTGCAAGGAAATAAAACTCAGAAACATTCAAGATAAAAACCCATTTCCCTGCCACTTCCCATGGCACAAACCCAGCAGTAAGAGGAGAGCAGTAGCAACACAACAATGCCCAAGTGCAAGACATACTTTTTTCTCCAATTATTAGTCATCCTTCTTCCTTACCCCACAGAGCTTGCTAACAGGACCCTTCTGCATATTTTTCAGTCTGAGCCAACAAAACATATGCCCAAGGAGAGCATAAACCCTTTAAAGAGCTAACTCAGTAGTGCAGAGATTGTTTCCATGGGATTGGGAAGAGGATCCCTGTGTTACCCCTTCCCTGTTAGTCTGGGCTGTTCTACTGCTTGGAGAGAGCTGAGCTCATCATTCCCAACAAGAACCCCAGAATGGGTGAGGCTGGGAGGGAGCTGAGAACTCATCTCCTCCAAGCTCCCTGCCATGCCCAGGGACACCTCTCATCCAGCCCAGGTTGCTCCAAGCCTCATCCAACCTGGCCTTGAACACCTCCAGGGAGGGGGCAGCCACAGCTTCTCTGGGCAATCTGTTCCAGAGTCTCAGCACCCTCCTGCTGAAGAACTTCTTCCTCAGCTCCAGCCTGAACCTCTTCTCCTGCACTTTCCATCCATTTCCCCTTCTCCTCTCCCTGGACACTGAGGAAAAGTCCCTCTGCAGCCTTCCTGGAGGTTCCCTTCAGGTACTGGAAGGCAGCTCTAAGGTCCCCCTGGAGTCTTCTCTTCTCCAGGCTGAACAATCCCAGCTCCTCAGCCTCTCCTCCTGCCAGAGCTGCTCCAGCCCCTGGATCAGCTTTGTGGCCTCCTCTGGACTCATCCCAACAGATCTGTGTCCTTCCTGTGCTGGGGACACCAGAACTGGGAGCAGGATTTGGGGTGGGGACTCAGTTGCCCCTCACCAGAACCTCATTACAAATCAACTGCTTTGGAGCTTGACTCAAGGAAGTGCAACCATAAAGTGAAATTTCTGGGTAGTGTCCATGCAAAAGAAGGAGCTGAGGAAAGGAAGAATCAATGCCACTTTGAAGGTGTTAGAATGAAGTATTGACATTTTAAGTCTACATTAACACTAATGGCAAAACTATAAATCATGGACAGGCTTAATAAAAAGGATCCTGTCTAGTGACTGCTCAGAAGTGGTCTGTGATTGATTTTTGGCATCAGTCAGGTAATTCTGAGATCAATAGGACAGAAAATCCACCTATTTGCTTGTTAGCAGCAGAATTAGATTTTGTAAAGCAGATAGACTCAGTGCTTACAAAGCCTGTTCCCTCTCTAAGAAATGTGCAGCTGCTAGCTATGGAATTGGACTTACTTAATACAAGTTGTTTGACATAATTAAGTTTAAATTAGAGGCCTCTTAAACTTATAGGCTGATCCTTCAACTCAAGCCAATGAATGAACCCAACAGAGAGGTAAACAGAAAATTGAAAAACTTCACAGAAATTAATGCAGAGCTCTAATCATCCCTCTTGGGGCTCCCCAAATGCAGCCCAGCCCAACCCAAGCTGTTCTGCCAGGTTAATGCTGCTCTGAATTTGGCTGCTGACCTTTACAGCAACGCTCACGTTGCTTTGGAAAGCTCCTACAGGATGGAGCAAACCCTCAAAGGATTTGAAAGTTGACCTGGAAAAAAAGACATGGCAATAAAAATGAGAAGCAATTCAGCAAACATCCCTTGGGATACCACCAAAGCAAGGGTGAGGTTTGTCCAACGTGGTCTGCACCTTGAGACATGCAGGACCCAGTGCTGGATCCCCCACCCCAGCTGAAGGAGCTCAGAGCATGGGGACAACAGAATGTGGGGCCAAAGTCCCTGAAGTATAATTATAGACATCACAGGACAGAAAGCTACAAAGACCTCCAGTTTTGATTTGTTTTTTTTTACAGGCAAGATGGGTTGGGTCTCTCCTGAGGCACACCAGCCCCAAAGCCAGAGTCTTTCCCTCTGATGAGCAATGAGGACCTGGGGAGTTTAGGACAGGCTGGGAAAGTTCAGACCTTGCTCACAGTTCCTGTAACACGTTTCTGTCCAAGGAGCACAAGGTGGCACATACTGATCATGGCCAAACTCTTCTCACCTGTCCCTCAGAGTAGAGAAAGAGGAGGTTTCTGCCTCATTTTTGGAACTCAAACACCTGAATTTCCTCAGTGAGCAGAAGACATTTTTCCCCGTAGAAATTGTTTAACATTTCTTGTTCAGAATACAGGAGAAGAAACAAATTCCCACAATTTAAAAAAAAACCAAGAGAGAAGCACACACAAAAGCCTTATGCTAGCACTAGGTTATCCAAATTTCCAGCAGTGTCCATATGGAGATGCCCTGACCATGCCTGAGACACAGAAATTACTCAGAACATTCCTGGGAAGCAGAGAGGAGCTGGAAACTTGTAGGGATTTAGGGAGCTGGAGAGCAGCTCTGGTGTTGGGAGTTTCACAGATAATCCCCCACACCATTGGGGTCAGCCTTGTCTAGGGATCCCAGCCACTACTTTTACTCTGAAAGTGCAAGAAAATGGACAATTTCCAAGCTACAATAAATTGTGTCTCACGCAACCCCTGGTTTTATCCTCTGCTCCAAGCCACACACACAAATCTCTCTTGCCCTCATTTTTGCCAGATTTATGCAACCCATCTGTTTTGCTAAACTGTTTCTAGCTTTTAAAGCCAAAGTAATTGGGCTTTTTTCTTCCATGTGCTTTATGCATCTTTATGATAATTTTACTTTTTCCAGCCAAATAGCCTCTTTGCTGCAGAAAAAGTCAGTGCTGCTCAGCATGTCCGAGCTGCATGAAGTAGCCTGAAGACCTCTGCTGGTCAGAACATCTCCTTTCAAGCAAGCTGCCATGCACAAGTCTAGAGAATAACCCAAAATCCTGGGCACCTGATGATTTAATGTCCTTATGGAGGAGGTCTGACTGTATGGGAGCAAAGCTGCTGAAGAATTTCTCCCAAATTCTCAGCAGAGCCTAATTAATTACCCTCATTCCCAATGCAAGAGGAGAACTGGAGGTACTGGGAGGAATATAACAGCAGAAGATGCTGGGTGGGATGTGGTGGTGCCTCCAGGGTTCATGAGGATGAAAATAAAGGTGATGGCTATATTTGAAGGCACCTATTGGACCCTGATGGAGGCTTGAGAGAGGAGAGGTTCCTTCACCCTGGGAAATCTAACTTCCCAGTTTCCTATTTCCAGTTAAGACTTTCCTGAGCTGGGGTGGGGGATACAACCTGCTCCTCAGCAGCAGCCCCAGTGTGGGGGGAAAAAATGCTTTGGATTCCTCTCTTGGCAAGACAAGTCACCTTCTGGAAGTTGTGGCATTTTATTCCAGTGACTTTTCAGGCTATGGACAAACCAACCACATAGCACAGAGTTCCAACACATTTTGAGATCATCAAATCCCAGACTGGGTTGGGTTGGAAGGGACAAAGCTCCTCCATCCCCACCCCCTGCCATGGTCAGGGACACCTCCCACCAGCCCAGGTTGCTCCAAGCCCCATCCAACCTGGGCTGAGACACTGCCAGGGATGGGGCAGCCACAGCTTCTCTGGGAAACCTGGCACAGGGGCTCAGCACCCTCACACCAAACTATTTCTCCCTAATACCTAATAATAGCTAATTGTGACTGCTGAACAGAGAGAACACAGAAGAAAACAATGAATTACAACCCTGAGGTAGGGATCAAGGAAGCCAAGATGAGGTCAGGTCCTGGAGAATCTGTGGCTGCACTGCCCAATCTGGGGTCATCCTGCACAGTAACAAACACTACAGAAATATTTCTCTCCTCCTATCTGAGCTATTTCTGTCCTGCTGATACCCAACTCAGTTACATTTGTGAGGAAGCCAAGGAGAGCATTTAGGGAACAGTCAAGAAATCTATTAACCATATCCAAAGTTTACTGACATTTCCAGCCCCACAAGTATTTCAGCAAATATCAAGACACAACTTTGGGGATTCCTGTGCAGTAACGTGGCAATAAAGAGAGGCACTTCATGTCAGGTTCTCATCCCCACAGGCAGATTGCATTTAATAAGTGCTCAGACAGGAAATCCCCAGAAGTTTCCCAGTGTTTCCATGTTTCAATAATTGCCTCCCATTAGCACCACTCCTGAACTCCCAACTTCCAGACAGGTTCTGCCCAGAGGCAATGGCAGAGAAACCCAAGCCCTGCTGGAGAACACAACCCTGGCCTTTCCTACAGCCTCAGAGTGATGCAGAAGAAAATTCTCTGCCAGTCTCACTGCCCTGCTCCTCCCAGCAGGAAAACCACACTGGGTTAAAGCAGTGAGTGCTGCAAATCACTGCCAGGTTTATCACAGAATGCCAGCTTGCAAGGGGCCTCCAGGATCAGCTGGTCCAACCTCTCCAGGGAAAAATAAAGTTTTAACAAGGTGGCCAAGCACCCTGTCAAGCTAAGCTTCAAAAGTGTCCAATGTAGAGGAAGCCACTGCTTCCTCTGGGAGACCATTCCAGTGTCTGGTTCTTCTCAAGGTGAGAATTTTTCTTTTAGAGTCCAATCAGAATCTCCCCAGGAGCAACTTGTGCCCATTGCCCCCTGGCTTCTCTGTCAATAGAGAGGCTCCATCCTCCTGGCAGCCACCCTTTGGGTACTGGTGCCTGGTTATGAGGCCTCCCCTCAGCCTTCTCAGGGCTGAAGAATTCCAGATTGTGGGGAGCACTTGGCCCTTTAGCCAGGAAGCAGCTGGTTACCCATGGCTGGCCTCTATTCCTCAGAGGACACCATCTCCCAGAGCACTTGAGTCCCTTTCTGTCACATGCATTTAAAAACCTTGTTGCTATGGATAATAATAATATTAATAATAATGTCATAGCTAATCCAATAAAAAAGATTATAAAACATTTTATAATCCATGCCTTGCCTGGGAACGTTTACCTAGCAGCAGCTGAAAGCATCTGCCTATTTATTATCATCTTAAGCAGGTTTGAAATCTTTGACTGCAGAAGGATGATAAATAGGTACTTAGATGTTGTTTGGTGAAATGCTGCAGGACACACTCTGCAGCAACCAGGAGAAAGGGATGAAAACTTTTTAGGAAATTGAATCCACAGGGCCCGTGTTCCTCGCTTTTAAACATTACAGCTCAAATTGGAAAGCATCGTGTGGTACATGAGGTACAGGAAGAGTGACTTATAGCTGTCATTTCATTAAAAGACTCTCCTCTGCAGTCACAGTGATTTATAGTTGTAGAACCCTGCCATGGAAAAAAGAAAATCTGCAGCTTTTCCTGCTTGAGCTGCCAATGAGCACCAGGTTCTGCCACACACGAGGCCACTGGAATGCCTGGGTGAGGTTCCAGCCTATGAAAGTGGAAAACAATCAGATTAAGACTGAAGAAGACATATTTCTGAATTTTCAGATGGCTCAGCACTGAAGGCAGGGAAGGTTTCTCAACCAGTGAAGTCTTCCAGGTCCCCCAGCCCCACAGGGACCTTGGGCTCCATGCAGGAAGAGCTCACAGAAGCAGCTTCCTCTGTCCTCTCCCACAGCTGAAATGTTTAAGGCACCATGGGAGGGAAGCAGAGTGATGAGACAAAACCAAAGACAACTCTGTTAAAGTTTAGAGAGAAAAACCCAACAGCATCAGGTTTTGTTCTTGATTCCTTCCTTTCACTCCTCCCACATACTTCCATCAACCTGGGAAAAGCCAAATGCTAAAAAATAGAACTGAAAGATGAAGCTGTACAGATCTTTGCTGCCCAGGCTTGTTCCCCACACAGCAATATGCAGATGGTGAGCACATTCCCTCCCAAATCTCTGCTTTAACAAATCATTTCAGCTGAGCCTCTCAACACAAGGTAGGGTTTTTTTATTCTTTCACATAAAAATGTCAATGAGTTCTGTGGCTCTTTTATGAGCTTTCTGTTGATTATTTTCTTTAAGTTTTTACACCATTCTAGAACCCTTCTTTGCTACCTGTACTGCTGCAGAAAAGCCTGGGTTTCCAGCCAAGAGAAGGACACTGAGAAGGCCTGGATCAGAATTTCAAAACGTCTTGAAATTAAATTAAGGAGAGGAATTATCCAGACTTAGCACATGATGTGGAATTAATGACATGATTGCATTAAGTCTTAATCAAGCCATTAGGAAAATTTGCTCATTGAAGAGCAAGAAAAGGAAAGTGGAGAGAACAGAATGGAAGGAGCAGCATCACTTCTAATGGTAGGGGCTGCATCCTCAGAAATATTTGATAGAGGTGTTAGGAGAACCACGGTTAGAGACAATATCATAGAACCCCAGACTGGTTTGGGTTGGGAGGGACCTTAAAGCTCCTCCATTGCCACCCCTGCCATGGTCAGGGACACCTCCCACCAGCCCAGGTTGCTCCAAGCCCCATCCAACCTGGGCTGAGACACTGCCAGGGATGGGGCAGCCACAGCTTCTCTGGGAAACCTGGCACAGGGGCTCAGCACCCTCACAACAAACTACTTCTCCCTTGTGTCCAACCTCAATCTCCCCTCTTCAAGTTTTAAACATTTCGCCTTGTCTTCTCCCTACTCCCCTGTGTCTGCTCCATCACCTTGCCAGGCACAGAGCTGACACTGTCTGGCCTGGAGTTCCCTGGGTCTTCTTTTTCTCTTCATCATCATCTGTTCTTTCTTCTCAAAACATACATTTAGAAAAAAAACCAGAATAAAGGCTTCCTAGAAGGTGAATGCAGAATTTCTCACCCATCACTGTACATTCTGGAGGGGGATGTTCCTCTGTTGAAGTGCCCCTCAGCAGAGTGTGCTGATTATCCAGCCAGAGGCATGGGATTTGCTCTCAGGGCCAAGCCTTCAGTGCCATCCCATGACAACTTAATGCCTGTACTTTTTGATATGAAACACTGTAATCCCTCTATTCCAGATGAAAGACTTCAAAAGAGACATTGAGCACACAGGGAACTAACACAACAAAAGTAAAAGATTCCAAACAAACCCTATGAGGGGACACAAATTCCTTTCCTCCAATTAGAACCATCTCTTCCAGTTATTAATCCACAAAGTGTGGTTAATTATACAGATAGCAATTAATGGCAGGTAACCAATCTCCAATGCAGTAAATGAAGTATAAATAAGTGTAATCAATACTAATCTGAACCTGATGAAACTGGAGTTCATAAATTTGTGTTGGAAAAGCAAAACTGTGCAACACTCCTCCTCTAAACACCTTACTGAGAGGTTCCAAGCCCTGGATACCCAAGAGCAGAGATGGATCAGAGGCATCAGAAGTCCTCAGCAAGCATTTAACAGAGCAGTCTGGCTTTTGCTCTGAACAAAGACCAAAAGCAAAGTCCTCCATCTGTGAAAAACACACTCCTATCTCCTTAACTTCTAATTTGTATTGGTACTGGAGCAGAGACCTCTGCACTTGAAGCCATCCAGGCCTGGAGATGCAAAAGAAGCACATGTCCACCAGCTGTCTCCTAGGGAGGAAGACAGGAGGTAAGATGTGTATATACAAAACAACGACAAAGATCTTAGAAACCAGACTAAAAAGTTGTAAATCAGATTATCTGAGTGTTAGGATATTAGGGTAGCAAACAAGGTGTCAGGATGACAAACAACAAGGTATGAACAATAAAACATGCAGATAATCACATCTCTGGATAAATGTTCCCCAAGGCTAATTGTCTGAGTACTTGCAAATTACTTCTCAGTAGGTTTTACACCACATCTAGAACAATGATTAAAATAATAATACCTCTAGGCAATCAGTAATAAAATGAGTGCAGTTTTTGAAAGGATCCTGAAGTCTTAAGGTTAAGAATTCATATCTAGGGATTTGACACCTCTTACCCTTCAATGGCTACAGCTGAGTGAGCACCCATCTCACCAGGAGGAATTATTCAAGCAGGTGTGCCTGCTGGAAGGAGAAGGTCCAACACATCTTCTCAGGAGAGTGCACAGGATTGTCAATAATCAAAAGCTGGGACCAACCTTCTATAGAATAAAGTCATTGGCTGCTGGCAATTAACTGCTTTGCCAGACCTCCAAAATCCTCTCTGGAGAACAGAAGGGAAACAAAGGAAAAGCCAAAAAAGCCTTTTTCTGCATTAGACAAATTCATAGAACCAGAGAATAATTGGGGTTGTCAGGTCCCTCTGCAGGTCCCTGCAGTCTCAGGGACACCCTCACCTAGATCAGGTTGCTCAGAGCCTCCTCAAGCCTCACCTTGAATATCTCCAGGGATGAGACCTCAACCCCCTCCCTGGGTACCCTGTGCCATTGTGCCACTGCCCTCAGGGGACACAACTTGTTCCTCACATCCAATCTAAAGCTGCTCTTCTCTAATTTAAACCCATTTTCCCCCATTCCATCCCTCCAGGCCCTCACAAATAATTCTTACCAACTTGATTTTCTGTGAGTAGCTTTTAAGACTCTGACCAGTTCATCTGCTCTGCCCTTCTTGTTCTGTGAAAACTCCAACCCCAGGCTAAGGGCAGGAAAGCTGAGACAAAGAGCAATTGAATCACAAAGGGAAACTGAGGCAGGCCCACTGAGGTGGAGCTAAACAAACCCCAGGGAAAAGGCAAACATGCCCAGAGGCAGGGCAGACATTCAACAGCACTGAGCAGCACATGGGGCAGGAGGAACAGGAGAGCTCAGGCAAGAATGAAAGAAAAGCCTCCTAAAAAGGTGTGTACACCTGTGTACAGGATGGCCAACCTCAACGGGTGTGCCACAAGAGTGGAAAGCTGCTGAGAATTAAATACTGTTCAGTGCCATCTGGGCTGAAAAGGTGATCAGGAAGAGGGCAGAACAGGAGCAGCACAGTTCTTACTTCCACACAAAGCACAGCACACAGGTGATGTGGTGACTTGCCAGGAATACCCACACATTCACCAGAAGTCACAACTAGTCACAACTGCAAGTCAATCACACAGAAGTACTCTCAGAAAGAGCCCTCAGAACATCCTGCTTGCTCCAGCATCCTTGGTGGCAGCAGTAAATGCCACCAGAAATGCCAAGCCAGGTGGTGGCAGGACAGCCCCACCAGGTGGCACCTGGGACTTCACACCAACTGTGCCAGAGACTTTGTTAGCACATGTCTGGTAAATTAACCCTTACACCTGCTTCTCCTGAGCCTTTATCTACAACAAATCTAGATACCAGGTTGATGACAGATCCAGTGATCCTTGAGGGAGCTTTAAATGAAGCCCCTGGAACACCAGCAGAGGATGGGAGAGGTCACCTGTGTTTGAGGAATGAACAGGAGCACTCTGCAAACTGGAATTAATTTTTAACTTCTTGTTTGGGCAGTAAGAAATGGGAGAGCATCCAGTTGGGGTTGTGTCCATCCACCCTGCCCAGCCTGGGGGGTTTGGGGCAGCTGAGGTGTCTCTAACTCAGCCCTCAGCCTGGAGAAGAGGCCCCCAGACAGTGTCATCTGGGATTGGACTCTTCAGTTATCCAACTCCAAAGCAAAACATCCCCCAGCACCTCCCCTGCCAGGGATGCTCTGAGCTCTGCTCTGCACATTTGCAGAACACAAAGTCTTCTCCACACTCAAGCCATCAAAATCAATAAATCTGCCACCTTATGTCTATCACGCTTCACTAGGAATCCCTTAATTAGTTTCTTCTAGGAGTACATGGGTCATTTAGGTAATTAAATCCAATCCTCTCTCATCCAAGGACACTATGTCATTAAATTCCATTTATAAACTCATAGTGCTCCATCTTACAACCACCACAGGCTTCAGCTTTTTACCCTGTTGCTCTCACCAAGAAGCTGTTCTGGGACTTCACTCTCATGGCTGAAAAATCCCATTCATGCTCAGATTTCCCCCAGAGAAGGGCCTAAAACTGCTAAGAAACAGCATTTTTGAATTTTCTAAAATTAATATGGGTGAAGGACACCCAGAGAGCCTCTCATAATATCTGGAGGTCTAAACCACAGCCCAGATATTCACAGTACTCCCCTAAGTCACCAGCAAGGACATTGTTCAAAACTACCACTGGAAGGATATTAGAAAGGTCACAGAGTATTTCCAGGTACACCATGGCACAGATGGTACCACCAAAGGCAAGCTGGGAGCAGAGAAGCCACAGCCCAGGGACTCTATAGCACAGTCAGGACACCCAAATCCAGGGACAAAAAGCCCTGTGCCAGTGGTGTGGCCTTTCCATCCCTGCAGGCAGGTGGCCACATAACAGCAGAACCAGCCTGGAGCTGAGGGACAGGAGCTCAGGGCTGCCTTGGCACCTCCTGCTGCAAAACCCTTAAAAGCACCAACCAACCAAGTGCAGCAAGGAGAGCTGCAGCTCTGCAAGCAAATAAAACTTGGTGATTAGCAGTTCCCAATTTAAGGCTGTTTCATGGCTTTTTAGATTTGACTCAGGAGTCTGTAAGTGCCTGGAGCTGGCTACACTGCAGCTGTGGAGAAATCAATACCAAACCCCAGCTCCTCCAGATGCTTTAGAGCATCACTAGATGCTTGTTTGCCCCAGAAATTATCAAAGTGAGCAGGTGGCCTTCAGTAAATCCACTTTTGCTCCATGCCAGAACCCATGGAGAAGCAGAGCAGCTGCCTCTGTGCTCCCACATTGCCCCTGCTGCAAGGACACGGGGCAGCAGAAAGATTTTGAAGCCAACTTCTGGTACTCTGTGCTGGGACCAGGTTCAGCACTGCAGAACCACTCCTCTGAACACACCCAACACGACAGGGATGGGTTTGGTATCCCAAGCCATTTTCTGAGGTTTATTCATTTAATGAAATACAGTTGATAACCCATCTGCTGCAAACAGCTCAGCAAGTCTGAGAATATATAATTAGATTGTAGAGTCATACAACTACATCCAGGATGAAATTACAGCTCATCCTTCTTCGTGTCTCACAGAAGGGAATTAATCCCTTCCACAGTGGGAAATGTTAATTAACATCAATAAGATTTGTACCAGAGCCATAAGAAACCAGAAGTATCTGGGAGAGAAAAGCCTGGCAGGGGCACCTCTCCTGAGCATCCCAGTCATGTTGGAGCCTTGGGAATGGAACTCGGGAAGAGGTGATGGACAATCCCACAAAAACCTTGCTGGGGGTGTTCCTAAAGACCAAGGCTTGGTACCCCCAGCCCAAGGCTCTCCACAAACCCTGACAGCCTCCAGCCTCCTCTTGAGAAGCTCAGCTGCAGCTCAGAGCAACCCTGTCCTGGGAGGCATCAGGAGGAGCATGGCCAGGAGAGCAAGAGAGGGGATTCTGCCCCTTTGCTCTGCTGTTGTGAGCCCCCACCCCAAATCCTGCTCCCAGTTCTGGTGTCCCCAGCACAGGAAGGACACAGATCTGTTGGGATGAGTCCAGAGGAGGCCACAAAGCTGATCCAGGGGCTGGAGCAGCTCTGGCAGGAGGAGAGGCTGAGGAGCTGGGATTGTTCAGCCTGGAGAAGAGAAGACTCCAGGGGGACCTTAGAGCTGCCTTCCAGTACCTGAAGGGAACCTCCAGGAAGGCTGCAGAGGGACTTTTCCTCAGTGTCCAGGGAGAGGAGAAGGGGAAAGGGATGGAAAGTGCAGGAGAAGAGGTTCAGGCTGGAGCTGAGGAAGAAGTTCTTCAGCAGGAGGGTGCTGAGACTCTGGAACAGATTGCCCAGAGAAGCTGTGGCTGCCCCCTCCCTGGAGGTGTTCAAGGCCAGGTTGGATGAGGCTTGGAGCAACCTGGGCTGGATGAGAGGTGTCCCTGGGCATGGCAGGGAGCTTGGAGCTCAGCTCCCTCCCAGCCTCACCCATTCTGGGGTTCTATGAGTCTCTGACACCAAACCTACTGACACATTTGGGTTTTGAGAGACAAACCTGGGCTGTTCCAGACCCAGCAAGGCCCTAAACACTCTCAGATCCCCCTCCCCCTACTCCTCTACCTCCTTTTTCTTTAGTGCAGGAACAATGGTAGATTGATTCTTGCTCTGGGACACATGGGATACTTTTTCTGCTTGGAATAAAATAAAATAAAGATCAGCAGCAAAATGTCCCTGCTCTTTAATGTCAGGCCCATGTCAAGGATTCCCTTTGCTCTGGTGTAGAAACCTAACAAACAGAAAATGCTTGAGAAAGATTGCTGAGAAATCTTTGACATTTTCTGCTCACTTTTATTTGCAGCAACTTTTCAATTTTATTGACATTGTCCATTCACAAGAAAGCCCAGAAAGTGTGAGATATGAAACTCAAGCTTCTTCACTTTGAACTCACCCTTAATATCACCAGGAAGGGAACACCTCAATAAATTGGCCATTCTTAATTTTCCCCTCAAAAATGCACCAGAAGATGCTCTACAGCACAGATGTGCCAACATGCACATTAATTACAAGATGGGAGATCTTTATACCACAGATTAGATGAAGCTGTATTTTAGCAGAGCTCTTTAACAAAAACGTTGCTAATGTGATTTTTCTTCCCTCAAGTCAGTTTTAACTAAATGAACTTCTCCTCAAGAAACCTGACTCATAGGAAGCAGAGCTCACAGTCAGCTTGTACTTTCTTTGAGAAGCCATGAAGCAGTATTCTGTGTTCTATTTGGCTTTCCTAGTAAATAAAAGTGCTAATTTGCTCTTCTCCCAGTACTGAAGGAAAGCAAAATATTTCAGAAGTAATTCTTGACACAGCAGCTCAGCATCACTGCTGCCCAAATGTCAGCAAGGTAAAAGCAGATGCAGGCACTGCAGAGGCTTCCAGAGCTCAGAGGTTTTGTAGCAATTCAGAGGTTGGGTTTGTCTTCTTTTAATCTGGATTTTAAAAAGAAGAAAAACCAAACCCTGTCTCTCCAGGCTCTGTCCCAACTCCCATAGGAATTTGTTGGGCAGGAACATGCTCTGGGTGGTCTCCACCTGTGGGACCCCAACCAGCTTGCTGCGAAAGGGGCTCCTCAGACCTTCCAGTCCCCTCAGCACACAGAAAAAGTGGAAATTTTCCCTTTTAGACATTATAATATTGACACCAGAATCCACCCAGTGTCCATCACCTGCTACCCAGGGTTGGTGGGACCGTGGTGTCCAAGCAGGAGTGGAGGAGGAAAGATCCCAGGGCTGGACATGCTCCCAGCCATGGCCAGGGTGAGGCTCAGGAGGGGACAAAGCCCCAGGGCCATCACCTGCAGGAAAAGCTCCTCACCTGGAGCTCCAGTGGCATGGCCAGCCACAGCTGTTGTGCCACAGGACAAGCAACTTATCAACAATTTGTCCTTGCAGGCACAGACCCTGCAATCACACAGGGCAGGTGCTTTGCTTATCAGAATTTTTAAAATTGCTGCAATTATCAACAATAATTTTAATCCAAAAGCTCAATAATGGTTAAGACCAGAAGGACTCAGACACAAGATCCAGCCCGGTCAAGCCTGGAAGCTCTTCAGGCTCCCACAGGCTGTAGCAGAAGCTGAACTATTCCTCCTTCTGTGATGGGCACGATGTGATGGGGCATGGAGCCACCAGAGGTCCTTCAGGGAGGGTCAGTGGTGGCCGTGTCCCACAGGGTGAGGTGACTGTGCCACCTACCTGCAACCACTCTGGCTCAGGATGCCATCTGCTCTGCCTCCCAGATACAAATCACCCCTTTTCTTCTGCCCGTGCCATGCTGGATATTAATGTATGCAAAGGAGGTTATGTTAACCAAGTAGTAAATTATTCCTGAGAAGAATCAATCCAGCACAGAGTTGATAGGAATCTGTATTTTCCTTTTATTTACAGCTTTCTTCTATTACAGGCTTAGTTAGCGTGAAGATTGCTGGTTTCTGCTGCTTGTTTCTGCACAGGTTTATGGCTGCTCATTTAAATTCTCCTCTTGCTAAAATATATTATCCCCCCTCCATCTCTCTGCTGGCTCCACTCTCCCTGATCCTCTCTCCCATGCTCAGCAGCCCCAACCACACAGGGACTGATTTTACAGGAGGGTACCAGGGCTCAGCTCCTGGTTCCAGCAGCCCTCAGACCAGAGGCTCCAAAGCACAGGGGTTTGATTCATCTGCACTGAGGATTATTTTAATGATGCAGAAACAAACTAAATATATTTTTAATTTCGTATTTTAATTTGTCGAGAGGATCTCATAGTAGCTTTTAAATGAGATTTAAAAGTGCATTTTATTCCGCCAGGAATAAATTCAGTCGCTGGCTAAAATTAGATTAGTGGCTCCAGTGCCTAATTAGCAAGAGGTTTGGAGGCTGCATTTTGGAACATTCTGGGCCACATCTCATTAACCCATCTTTAAGTAACTTGTGCTGATGCACAATTTATAGATAAAGGGGAGGATTGAGGAATAAGACACAAAGATAGGAGACATTTACCCAGTTCAGGACTGGAAAGGCTCCATGCCCAGTACTGGGGGTTGGAGCAGGGTCTCTGCTTCAGCTCATGCTGCTGCCTCCCCAGCTGGGAAAAGACAAAGTGAATCCATTGTTCACCCACTGCTTCTGCTCTGCAGCCCGGGGTGGTTGTAAGGAGAGGTCCAGACATGGAAAGCAAGGATGGCGAGAGGCAACCAAGAGCCCCTGGCTGGGGAGAGCGGAGATCAGGGAACAGATGAGATGAAGCCTACAGAAAGCCCAATAAATGTTTCCAAAGCCCAAGCCAGCCCAGCCTGGCTCTGCTTCCCACACTCTGGAAGTGTTCTCTGGGGACACCCCCTCCTCACATTGCTCCAGCAAGGAACAGCCATGGCATGGGCAGCAGAGATGGCCACAGGAGCAGTGTCACAGGCAGGATGAGCTGTGGCTGTGGTCCCCAGTGCCACACAGCAGCAGACACTGACCAGTCCCAGTGGGGACAAGGCACAGGAACAGAGGAAGAAACAGCAGTGTTAGGGGACCATTAGTTATGAAATAGGTAATCCTATTTCATTACCAAACCCTACAATGCCTGGGAAGCACTATTAGTGACAGCCTGACAGCCAGGAACTCGTTTCCTCCAGGGAAATCAGCCACTGAGACCACAGAGCTTAGGCCTGGCAAAGAGGACACCAGAGCCTTAGCACACATCTAGTTAAAACATCAACCCTGATGACCTTCAGGAGTCATCCTCAGGCAGGGAGCAGCTGTGCTGGCAGGGGACAGCTCAGGTGACCAGATGAAACAGGGTTAGAGCTGGGTACTGCCACGTGCTCTTCCTTCACCAGCTCCAGAGTAAGTGGTCATTCCTACTAAAGCATGAAAGCAAGTTCAAGAGATCCTGTACCTAAACCTTGCTTGGGTGCCAAACATTGATCCAGGTGTCTGAGAACACAGAATCATTAAGGCTGGAAAAGCCCTTCAAGACCATAGGGTCCAACCAGAACCATGACTCCTCCCCAGACATCTGAGGACAGGACAACTGCTGCGTTCAAACCTTCCCCTGACACCTCCAGAGTCCCACAGGGACAGGCTGTGTGCCCAGCAGCAATGCCATTCCAAGTGGGATGTCCCTCTGGAATCCTGGCACACCACAGGAGCTGTGTCCCCAGATGCTGCCAGGAGCAGAAGAGCCTCCAGCCCCTCTCCTCACTCACCAAGAGCAGCCCAGCCAACACAGCCTCCCCTCCAAACCCCCCAGGAGAGCTCAGCTTCCAGGACAGGGTTCTGACTGATGGAACTTTTCCTGCCTGGCAGGAACACCCAGGAACAGAAGACCTGAGAGCAGCTGCTGGATGCTGAGCTCATGCCATGGCACAGCAGCAGCTCAAAGCCAGGAGGCATTTGGTGCCATCCTTGCTATGGAGTGAGTTTACCATCCAACCTCTGAGCTCCCTTTCTCATTTTCCCTGATGTTTTCACACCACACAGCTTTTTTTTTTTTCTTTTCTCATTTATGGCTTTATTCTTCATAGCACAACAATTTGCAAAATTAAATTAATTCAGACTTTTCCCTGCCCTCATCTCCCCACTGCCTGTATGGTTCTCATTCCCAGGACTGCACTGCCTTGAGCTGATATTTCACCCCAAAGCATTTTATGGGATCTCATGATTTTTTCCTCCTCACTAACAGATACACAATCACCCCGTGACAGTAATTCAAACTATTTTTTTCTCCTAAGCCTGTATTGAAAAAAAAACACAAACCAACCCTTTTTTGTGTTTGTTTTTGGGGTTTTTTGGCAAAAGTTACTTAATCCTCTGGCTCCTGATGGCTGGGTGAACTTGGCAAAAAAAGTATAACAACCATCTGTCCTCTGCTTCCTTATCCTCTTCACTGTATCACATTTAACACTGGAGTTCATGTTTTTCCCAAACCCAAATGCTTTTTCTTCCTGGGTTTCCTGATAAGGCTGCTGAGTTGAGCACAGAGGGAGCTTTGCTTTAGTGCTGACATCAGGTGAGACAAATGAAGTGATGACAACTCTCTCAAGTATTCCAGTACTACATGCTGTATTTTGCTGCTCTCCCTGGCAGAACACAGAAACTGAGCTAAAAGCATGTATCCAAAGAACAGATCTGTGTGTTTGTGTAAAGACAAAACAGAAATTTAAAAAAGCAGAACAACTCCAAATCCTAATGCCTTTAAAAAAAAACCAAAGTACAGCTTCATAAGGAACAAAGTTTCCAGGTCAAACCAAGTCCCTCTTTTGTTTTCTCACTAAAGCCAAGTTCATGGCACCTTTGAACCAGGGCCCCAGAATCAACACTTCCCATCCTGAGCCTCCTTTCCCTGGTTCTGCCACGGAGATGCCCCCAGCTCCTTCCCTGCATCCCCCC
The DNA here is from genome assembly GCF_003957555.1 of Calypte anna. Lineage (NCBI taxonomy): Eukaryota > Metazoa > Chordata > Aves > Apodiformes > Trochilidae > Calypte > Calypte anna. The sequence continues at coordinate 42,867,250 of NC_044251.1, forward strand.
TGCAATGCTGCTCCTCACCAGCTCTGTGTTCCTGCCCATCAGCTGAAGGACACCAGCACCCAACCTCCTAAACCCCTGACTCCAAACAGGAGTCCAACCACTAAATTAATGACTATAAGGCTCCCCACTCTAAAAGCTTTTAAACTACCCAGAATCCAGCAGCCTTTTAAATATACCTGTAAACTCCCATGGAAAGTCATTACAAGAGCCATTTCCTAAGGGTTTTCTATCATCACAGCAATTTCCCTCTGAAGTGTTCTCTATAAAACAACTGCAGCAGCACAGTGCAATTAGTTGAAAGAAGAACAAGAGGAAAACAAACCAAACAAATAACAAAGCAGCTTTGCAAAACACAGTTTCCCTCTCCTGCCCAACATCACCACTGTCTGGGGTGAAACCAGGGCTGAAAACCAACATTTAGGGTCAGCATTTAGGGTTCAGTCTGTGTTCAGTGTGGCCATGGGCCATGCTGGCACTTTCAGGTGTAGGAGCTGCCACCTCGTTGCTGTCTGCTGGGGATGGGCACCAACATCTCCTGAGCTCCCTGGGATCAGCCTCCTCCCAAATCCATCTCCCACTGCACTGCTCATTGAAATCCCACCTGAGGCCACTGCACACCAGCTTGGCCCAGGACACATCATTAGCTGCTACACTAAAACCCTTCCCTTGGCCATTATCAGCTTTGGAAAGAGGACAAAAAATAAAATAATGCTGAAAATCAAGCTGTTTGTTATAAATCTTGATGCCTTCCATGAGGAAGGATCCTGCTCCTAACCTCATCACTACCGTGACTCTCCAACCCTCCTGTAGAACACCTCCCAGTTTCTGGTGCTGCTCCAGCCCAAGTGAATGATTTATCCCACATGAAACTGTTGGATTCCTCTCCTTCAGCCCCCCCTTGAGGACCTCAGTAAGGAAGGGTACTCAGGCCATAGCCAGGAGCTGCACATGCACAGCACTGCTGGGAGAATTTTTCAAACAACTGAACCAGACTTGAACCTCAGCTGGAAAAATTATGTGAATTGTTTTTCATCTTTTCTTAAGCTCCTTCCATTGCCCACAGGTCAGACCCTCCCAATGCTGATTCCCACCTCCTAAAACTCCACCACCAGCCCCTGCCAAAGGCTGGCTGCCTCACAGGAGGGGGCTGAAGATCCCCTCATTAGCTTGCACTAATGGGACCATTAATTAGTCACAGAGAGAGAGGTATGTCAGGCAAGCAGAAGATCAGCAAGGTGAGAAGGCCTTTCAGTCAAGAAGTTTCTTCTAATATCCAACCTAAGCCTCCCCTGGCTCAGCTTGAGGCCAGACCCAACACCCAAATATTGTATATTTGAACACTGCTGTGTTGCTCCTCTTAGCAGCAGCCCCTGTTGGCATTAACCACGTTGGCACAAGGAAGCTTGAAGTTCTAAGCCAATAATACAAAAATCAAAAGAGCTGAGGGACTAATTTTTCTTTTCCTTGTTCCAAGGAATTAACAGCATCACACCAGGAGTAAAGCAGCAGCTGTGAGCACAGATCACAGCAAGAGCTGAGGACAGACCCAGTGCTGCCCACCCTGCTGCACAGACACAGCTGGGAGCCCTGCACAGAGCCCCCCATTCCTCTGCACATCCCAAAAACATAACCAGAGAAGCTCTACAACTTGGTCTGCTCCCTCCCCTGAAGGAGGTCATTTCCAAAAGGAGTTGGGTCAGTTTATAGTTATGGTTTTATTCCCAACAAAAAGAAGGGATAAAATTCCCCAGGGCTCCCTGCCTTCTGCAATAACAATCCCAAGGAAGCTTTAACAAGCTGCATCCTTTGGCACCTCAAGGTGTTTGGATGGGGTGTAATGAAGAGCTGACAGTGTTTTGGCACTCAGAGTACTCAGGCTCCAAGGGAGAACTGGAACCTCCACAAAGGGAAAAGAAAAAAACTAAAAAAATCAACAACTCAGGTTTAATTGAGAATTTCTTTTGAAAACAAGTCACTTCCTTCCAGCAAATGTCAGGTTCCAGTACAAAGACAGCATTCCATTAATTTATGGCCAGATGGACAAGTGGAAGCTGCTTCTCCATCAGCTGTGAGGAGGAGCTTTTCCTGACCCAACCTTTGCAATCCCATCTTCACCTCCCAATCTATCTCGGGGCACAAGAGCAGCAGAACAGGAACCTGGGCAAGGTTACACAGGACACAAACCAGAGCTCAGACCCAGCTGGGGCTTTCCCATCACGGTTGATGCCAGACCTCCATTTCTTACCCCCTTGTGCTATAGCAAGGACTTGCAGCAGATGTTGAGGGACATGTGAGGACACCTCACAAAACCAACCCAAAGCACAAAGTTATTCATCTCCCCCCCACTCCCCAGCCTGGATGGACACATCTTCCAGGGTACAAGGATCACACTGCCAAACCCCTTCCCTCTGAAGGGGACCCCATAACCACCCAGCCAGTGTCTCTGGCACCCACCACCAGTGACAGATGTGCTGATGCTCCCTGCATCCTTGTCCCATCTTTCCACATCTGTATCCTGACTGCTGGGCCTGCTTTTCCAAGCATGCTTCACCATTTTAACTGCTTTACAAGAGAAACTTTGTGCACAGATATTTATCTTTCTGTAATAAAAGTATACCTGGACTATTACCAAGTCTTGCATCAAGCTGTTAAGGTTTTGATTATACTAACAAAATCTTTTGCTTTATATTAATATGATGCATTTCCTTGAGATGGGGCATAACAAGTTTATACAAGTCACCTAAAAGGGCCTTAGAAATACACAGCATTGTTCCAGCAAGTGATCCGAGCAACCTAAACCCCAAGGCTGTCAAGCAATAGAACTTGTACCATCCACCCCATTTCAAAAGACCAAGAAACAGAAGGGCCAAGGGGTGATTGTCCCACAGGGAGGGCAAGGAGCTACAAAATGAGCATTATTTCATGGTACAACTGGACTTCTGGAGAAATTGAGGGTTTGGAGGTTCAGAAATTCATTTTTTCATGCCAGAAAAAGGCCCAATTGACTTGTGTGTCCTCAGTAAGAAAAACCCAGCAGCAGCTTGAGATCTGGGCATGGCAGCTGCACCCCTCCATCTGCTTTCAGCCCTTTCCTTCCTCTTGTCTCTTAATACATATGGGATACTTTTGGTCCATTAGTTGAAAGAAACTTGTGATCCATGCAACCAGGATTAAAAAAAAATACAAGATGCCATAACCTTAAAAGGCACATGGCAATATTACCTTGAATTCCAGCAAAACTCCTTGTGCTTCATTCAGGGAATAGACTCAAGACATCCATTAAAGTTGAAGACCAGCAAAAGCTTCAGCTTGCTTTCAGAAACCTTCTGAGTCCACATGTACATTCTTGATCAATACATTAGAGGGACTGTCCAGCCAAGCTTGGAAATCTCAAAATAAAAATAAAAAAAAATAAAATCAGACATTTAGGCTGGAGAAGGCTCTGAACACCAAACCTCCCCACTAATGGCATTGCCCTGAGGAAAGGCCACTACACACCACTCCAAGAAGCATCAGTTCCTTCAAATGTAAGTTTAAAAAAAAAAAAAGTAAAATAAAAAAGCACAAAACCCCCACAAAGAAGCAACAAAAGCACTCGGCCAGCCATGACCTGGGTACCACAGGTCCATGATCAGCCTAGAGCTGGTGGGTGATGAGAGGGAACCCCAGGACCCCCAGCACCAGGGAGGTGTCTGGGCAGGTATCTGGGAGCCCTTTGCTCTGGGGGCACAGCTCAGCACAGGCAGCAGGAGGTGGGGATAACACATGGTCAAACTGCACATTTTGGGATGTGTTGCTACAGGTATTGTTAAGTCAGATTTACCAAATGACTGATGGAACTTTAATTAGCAGAGCTGATGATCCTATATTCTCCTGAAAGCACTCAGCATATGGATGCTGGAAAGGCAATAGATACAGTTTTTCATCTTTTCTCTTCATTTTAGTCCAAACTAAACAGCCTCAAACCCTTTGAAACACAACTTTGAGAGGAAGCTTCATTCATTTTGAAGCCCGAGCACCCATCTGGCTCACACAACAGCTCTCCTGTTTGCACTGCTGATGATCTGAAAGTGTTGTACCAAGTACTTGGGGTTTTTTTTTTCCCCTCTTTGTGGATCTGCTTTTCTTTTAGCAACACAGCTCTCCTGAGCACTTTTCTGATTATTAATTACCTGTGCAACCTAGCTAGATACAAACCTGAAAAGGGGAAAACAAAAGATTAACTCCGAGTGCTCTTTCACGTATAAATGAATTTGAGATAAGGGAGAATAAAGCTTGGATTTTAAAAGGTCAAGCCTGGACAGACTGTTGATTTTGGGCCAGGCACCACAAGCTCCTGCTCAGACAGGCTGGGGGAGAAGGGACCTTGGTACTTCTTGAAGAAGTTGAATAAAGTTCACTACCATTTCTAAAGAGCAAAAGGAGGCAGGAGTTTGCTGAAGCCTCCTGCTCTTTATACTTTATTATTGACTTCCTGACACAAAATGGAAGGTTCTTAGCTAATGTCAATACTGATTTTCCTGCACTGAATGGTCCTTTGCCTTTTTCATCAATCCACAGCTAACTTACTCTTTTTTCCCCTTCCTCTCCCAAAACCTCTTCCCAGCAGCACCTGCTATAGGTTCCCATTGCAAACCCTGGGTTTGTCCCAGTCTGGAAAGGCAATTTTAGAAAGAAAACCAGGATTGTTTTCCATGGTTTCCCTTGCCTGCATGGGAAATGAGGAACAGGCCAGCAAAGCTGAAAAACCAAACCAGGCTCAGTGGCAGCCACAGGAAGAGGATTGGAGCAGGACTGGAGCACCTCCACATGAGGAGAGGCTGAGGAAACTGGGTCTGTTCAGGCTGGAGAAGAAGGCTGAGGGGAGACCTCCTGCCCATGATCCAGGACTTCAAGGGGGATCCAGAGCAGCTGGAGACTCCCTATGGACAAGGAGTCCCATGGACAAGACAAGGGGCAATGGGCACAAGTTGCTCCTGGGCAGATTCCCATTGGACACCAGAGGAAAATGTTTCCCCATGAGGACAGTCAGAGCTTGGAATGGTCTCCCAGGGGAAGGGGTGGATTCCCCCACTCTGGAAAGTTGGAAGTCTCAGCTCCAGGGGGTGCTGAGACATCTCAGAGAAACAAGAAGATGAGAAGGGTTGGAGCAGAGGGGCCTTGGGGGCCCTTCCCACCTGACACTCTGATGTTTGCCCAATCCTCACCCGTTTAAGCCTCCCAAACAGCCACACAGTGGTGTTGCTGCCTTCTCCAGAGGGTTCAGACTGGATGGAGGGGATCTTTTCCAGTAACCCCTGGAGTTCAGCTGGCCATGGTCATGCCCCTGTGGCAGGATGGGTGACCAGGGCTCTTCAGACCTGGCACAGCAGCTGGGACTCAAACACTCCCCCTGAAACCCTGAAGGGAAATACAAAACAGAATTCCTTCTGCACAAAAAGGGGCTAGAAAGCCATTTCCCTTCATACCTCCTCCAAAATCATTAGCCACTTTATGAAGTTAATTCCCTTCCTCACTTCTGTCCTGCAAACTGTGGATACAAAAAGCCACAGGCTCCAGGCTTGGTTTAGTTGGAAGAACTTCCCGTAGTTTCTGGATAGAAAAAGTCTAGAGCTACAGTGATTCTCTTCACTACAAAGCCCTAAAACCTGGAGTTTCCATGCAGTTTTCCAACTCAACACACACTGTGAGATAATTTGCCAACATCTCCTATTGATACTTCCAAATTCCAGATATGGAGCTGGGAGAAAAGTCTGCAAAACATTTGGGAAAGCAACTGAACTCTGGGAAAGGCAGAGAAAGAGTCAGAGCAGGGCACGGGGATGCCAGGAGCAGCGACCCAGGCCAGACCAACACATCTGGAGTGCTCAGCACAGACTTGATGGAACTTGGTCACTGACACCACTTTTGCTTGTCATTAATTACTATCAGATTGAATTCCCTCATATTACACTCTTGTTAACATATTACGTAAAGGTATCATTTTGTAGGCTCTTTCCCATCAGGTAAAAGTATAATTATCCCTTATCTTTCAACACAGCCAAGCCCAGTAAATACAATTACCAAAAATTTATGTTCACTGGAGTGTGAAAAAATAAGTCATAAAATTAATATTGTATTTATCCTCTTCCTTTTAGCAGTTATTAAAATGCACCAGTGATTCCTTGACTAGTCCTTTTTAGGGCAGCTTTTGGCTGGAATTAATTTTGACTTTGTAAACAAGCAGGAAACCAAAGTTTTTCACATTTCTCAGAATTACAGGGGCTCCCAGCCATAACCAGGAGCTTTCTCCTTCCCTGAATAATAAAATCAGGCTGCATCAGTCATTCAGGAATTGTTTGCTGTTACAGAAGATGGGAAAAGCTATCACTTCCCTTCAGCTGCTGGAGGTTATGTTCACTCCATCCTCCAGCCAGACACCTTTAACACCCCTGTAACCAACAAGAAAATCAGCAATTGCCTCCTGGTGCCTTGCAGAGGTCCCTGCCCTGGGGATCCCTCTCAGGCTGAACATTTTTCCCAGGTCTTTCCACCCAAAGACCCCTCCACGACTGGGGCATCCTTCCCAAAGCTATGGGATCCATCCCAAGGAGCTGTGTCCTGCAGCCAGGCCCCTCCTGGGGTTTGCTGCACCAAATCAGGGCCCCCAAATATCCCAGAGACATTTCCTCCCCAAAACACCTCTGCATGGATCTCATTCGTGTACCTGGCTCCAGCCTTTGGGAGCAGCTGTGTTCTCAGAGGAACGTTGCCAAGTTGATAATGCTCCTTCATGAAGTTTTTAAGTGTTACCCCGTTAGTCAAGTATTAAATGCCTCCATTTCCTCTCTCTTTACAGAACACAAACCCCAGCAGAATGGTATTTCCCAAGCTCTCAGGTCTGACCCAAAGAAAAGCACCAGGTAAAGGCACTGAGGCAGAGCCTGCCCTGCACTTCCCTCTTCTCTCTTCTCATTTCCCAGGGCAAAAAATGGAAAAAAAAAATAGAAAAAAATGTTTTAACTTTATCCTGGTCCTCTCAAACCAGGAATAACTATCTATGGATCTACTGACCTGAGACCATCAGGGACCCAGCAGCAGGTTGTGCCATTTACCAGGGGGAGCAGCAACTCCTCCCTTACAACAGGGAGGAGAGGATGGGTTCCATACTTATGTATTTGTATACAGTTGTAATTCAATATTATATAATCAGTTTAAATGGAATAATTTATTTATATTCATTGATATTTGATTGATATTTAACCACCACAATAACTGATAACTATCATTATTACTACTTCATCAAAACTGTTCTAGTGGGGTTTTTTCCCAGCCCCAAGTGTCTCTCCCTCATTCTCCTTCCTACCTTTCCCACTTGGTGAGTGCCTCAACCTGTCCCAGTGTCACCATGAGCTCACACACATGGTCACAGCTTTTGGCCAGCTGCATACCAACCATTTCAGAGCATCCACAGATGTGGTTACAAGCCCATGGCCTGGGGACCTCAGTGTGACCCCAGCTGCAGCTCCTCACCTGCCAGCTCCTCCTGGGCACTCCTGCAGCACTGCTGCCCTCCCCAGCACCTTTCCTGCTTTTGTACCCCCAGATATTCATCAGCCCCTCTGAACTGTAACACCTATTTAGGCCAAGTTTTTTAGTTTATATTGGAATTGTTATTTCAAGGAAAAAATAGCACTACTGGCACCAAAACTATCAAAAAGGTTGGTTTTGGTTTTGTTTTTATTTTTTTTTTTTGTTTTACTTCCACTTTCTAGAGGAACCCAGTCTGATGTGGCTGCCATCAACATCACTCCCTTTCCACCCCCACCCTGGCTCCCAAGGACATCCCTTGCTCTCCTGACTCCAGCAGGACACTGAGCCAGGGATGGATTCCCTGACTAAAGCAGCCCTCCCAGACATGTTCTCATTTTTCCAGAAAATTCTTATGGACAAAGCATCGAGACTAAGCCCAATGACAAGACTGATTTGAGAAGCTGAGGTGCCACCCACACAGCAAATCCATTACTGTTATTTAAATAAAAAAAACAACCTCTTAATTTATTTCTCTATAAATCCATCCATTTCCCTCCTGCTTCCTGCAGTCCAAGGATCTACTTGTGTCATAATGTGACATCTCTCTGTGACTGCCACAGTAACCAGCTTTCCCTTTATTCTTGCTCCCAAACCTTATCCCAGATCCATTTTTTAATTATAAGCAAGAAATTTCCCATAAGGGAAGTCCACAACACTAATGCTCCTCACTTGGAAGCAGAATTTTATTGCCAGCAAACCAGAAACTGACCACACAGTGACAGGGAGTGACTGATGCCCTTTCCTCATTAAATCACCTGCTGACAGCCACACACATCCTGCCCAGGGGGAATGGGCAAGGAGTGGATCTCAGGATGTTCCCAGGGGTAGGAGGACCCTGCAATTCCTGTGAGCTCAGCAAACCCCCAGAACTGCTGCCAGGGAGGGTGCCTGGGGCTGGGCAGCCTGACTGGGGGGAAATCTGACACAGCTTGGTCCAGGCAAGATTCTTCATCTATAATTACTATAATTATACTTTCCCAACAGACCAGTATAAAATCCAGCTTAATCATGCCTGCTGTAATTGTAACAATGCCTTTTCTTGCCCCTCTGAAATGAAGATACCAAACTCACAGCTCCAGCCCTGGGAAAACATCCAAAGAGTTTTTGAGGAAAAAACCAAACACCACCTCCTGAGTTTATTACTGATGTGCAAGTTCCTCCAGAAACTCAGTGAGGAGATGACCAAGCTCTCCAAGAAGACACACATGAAATTCCTTTTTATTTGCTTTCACTCTGTTATCCTTACAAGAGCACCAGTTTCTCTCTCAGTTTATAACTGACTGCTAGACCTGCCAAGATTTTTTTTATTAATCCTGTCTGGCTTCCCATAAGCAGACTGCACAGCAGCTAGGCAGGTAGATTAAAAGTGATCTGAAGCCATAAAGTTAAAGTACCACTGGTAAATATTGCTTTTAAAGAAGTCATTTACAAGCCAGACACTACCCAGCAATGCCTTAAATAAAACAAAGCACCTCATTGTATGGAGTGAGCTTGAAGGGGTGGGAGAACTAAGGAAGAGTGCCTCTGAAATTCAAAGCAAATGCATTCAGGTCCCAGGCTCCAACTCAGCCACATCTCCATCCCCAGGAGCTGGGCTGGGACAGGGGTGGTGATGGGCAGGAGCAGGACCAGCACTGCCATCCCCAGCACCTCAGCACAGAAAGCAGATCCTGCAGTCCCCCCTCTTTGGGCTTGTGCTGCAGAACCATCCCCAGAGAACCTCTGCAATTAGGACTCATCATGCACTTTGTTCCTCTCAAGTTCCACCAAGAGGTCTGGATGGAAGGAATTTCTGTTCAAACATTCCCACTTCCTCCATAAAAGGCTTTGTGTGCTGCAATAGTTTTGTTTTTTCTTTAGCAAATCTTAAATAGAGCCTTGAAATATAAGGAAAGCTTAAAGACAACACAGTCTCCCCACTTCAGTTGTCCTTAGAGAGGCTTTCTCAGCTTTGAGATGCCTGAAACTGTTATTGGTAGATAAGCAATTAATTCCCCAATTAATATAAATATTTTATATGCAATTAGGTTCTTGTTGGAATAAGCAATTATGGTCAGGTCATTTGATTCCAAATTAGTACAAAACCCAGCCTGGTATTCCAGAAGGTTTTGTTCAGACATGATCTGTCCCTGTGGGCAGAAGAGGGACACAGCCACATTACAGACCTTACAGGAGGGTTTCAAGAAATCCCTGACCAGGGGAGAGGTCTCCCCCTTCCCTTGAAAGCTCTGGAAAGGCTTCAGCTTGATGAGCCCCTCCAGGAGAGCATGGAGCAGCACCTTGGGGACACACTCAAAAGCCACAATGGTCAAATATCTGTCATCTTGCAAGAGAACTTGGATGAAAGAACCCCCAGGTGACCCAGAGGACACAGGTACACCTTTGCAGGCCAGAAAAAGGCTTCCCAGGATGGTTTCTATAGTTTATAGGGAAGAAAGTGTCAGGATCATTCACGCCACTTTGGATGGATCAAGCAGCAAGGATGTGATCTCTGGGCTCAGCAGCAGGCAGAGCAAGAAGAGCATTCCTCTGAGAAGGGGCTGACAAGGGCACAGATCTAAACCAGACTTTCACCAAGAACCCCATTTGATCCCCCCAGGGCCCATCCTGCCCCATCAGGGGTTCCCCCAGCTCCATCTCCCTTATCCCATCTTCATCCAGGGACCCCCCTAAGGCTCCTTCACCCACAGCTCAGCCGGGGAGGAACCAACCTCAGCCCAACCCCAAACATCCTTCCCCCCGTTCCCTGGGGCCAGGGCAGAGTCACAGCTCCCAGCACAGCTGGGCTCCAACAGCTCCTTAGCTTTATCCCCCTGAACCCCCTCCCTCTCACTGCACATTCCCAGGGAACTGAAGCTCCATCAGCTCTAAGAACCCAAACCCATCACCACCAGCACCCCTGAGGATCCAGCTGGGAGCTCCCCAGGTGACTGCCAGTTCCTAATGGGGTCAGGTCTGAGCATCCCAGAGCCCCAGGAGGGACAGGGGTTGTTCTGCAGACCCAGCTGGGTCTGGTTAGGAACAAATTAGGGTTTCAGCACTCCCTGCATTGCCTCCAGACCACCAAGAACACCTGAGCTGTTTGCAAAAGCAGGACATGAGAAGAGCATGACAGCCCTGCTCTTACCAAGCTGCTGGCCCCACAAAGGGCTTCTGTGGCCAAGCTGCTCCCCAAAGGAAAAGCAAACAACTGCTGCCTTCTTCTGAATCAGAGCCCACCTCCCCTGCTGCAACCTCATTTCCAGTAAATCCAAAACTAAATTATGAGCACCAAAAATGAGCATTTCACCCCAAGCTCAATGCCCAGCCCATCATCACCAGACACTAAGTCCCAAACCCCAGGGAGGTGGCAGGGCCACCCCTTGGAGACACTCACTCTTATTTCTTGCAGCAGCCTAAAAAAAGGAACCTTCCCCCATCCTCACAACGTATTTTCATTCTGAATGATTAAGTGAAAAGACATTTTTCATTCTACTGAAATTATTATTAGAGGGAGATTTATCTCATGAAGGGAGCAGCCAGTCCCAGGGCTGCTGTATGCTACAGGCTCATCTCATTAACATTTGGAGATCTACATTAAGAAAAAAACAAAGCACTAAGTATAACATTCCCCAGAACCTCTCTTTAATTCCAGAGAAAGAGCTGCAATACCCAACTGGCATTTAATGGGGCACTAAAATCCTCCACACAGAATACCTGCCCCAGCACAAAGCCACTTCTGGGGGAGCTCAGCCTCCCCTCATTACATCCAACCATTCATCCCTCCCTGGTGCAGAGACACCCAGGGAAACCTGAAACACCAGAAAAAACATACAAGCTTAAACTAGAAGAAAAGAATATTAAAAAAATATACAGAAATACACAAAGCACAAGCCAGCACTTACCAGCTCCAGCCCAGACGAGGTGCAGGACAGGACTGTGCCCAGGCCACACGTGCTTCTCCCACTCCCACCCCTGCTTATGTGGGTCCTTGGATGAGAATTGGGAACACCTGGGTTTAATTAACCCAATTTGGGTGCAATCACAGCACACCTGCCCAGCCCTTGCTGCTGCTGAGCAGCCTCAGCTGAGCACCCTGGGGACTGCTCCCACCAGGCAGCTGTGGGGGGCTCAGCACCCTCCTGGCACCCACACCTCCCATGGGATGTCCAGTACACCCAGTTTGCTGGTGAACAGCTCAGAGTATTTTACTGGGTCTTGCATGCACCCACTTCAGGGGTGTTTTTTTGTTTCACATTGTGCTCTCAGAACACTTTTCCCTTTTTAGGATGAAAATTCTTGTGGGTCACCAGGAACCCCAGCAAGAGGTGTGGCCTGACTGGCACTCAGAGAAAGCCACCTCTAAAATCAGGTTATCACAATTTAGCAGGAGGGGAAATAAAGCTAGAGGGAAGATAATCCAGATTCCTTCTTTCTCCTGTTGGTTAGGAGGGGTTGGAACACACCTCACAGGCTCCCCTCTCAGCATCACACCCCATTCTTATTTTAAGAATAAAAACCCAACTGCTATGAGGAAACTTTTGTGCTCCTTAGCCAGCTCCCAAGCCACAGCTAAATCTCTGCTTCTGTTCCTTAAATGTCTCAATTTGCATAAAATTGTCTGTGAACAATTAAAGTTAATTAAGATAATTTATCACTTGCAAGTGAAGCATCTTATCAGCAGGTATCAGCCTGGAAAGCAAACAAAAAATTAGTTGTAGGGAGATGGTGGGGGCCTTATTACCCTGTTAGACAGGGAGTGACAAACAAGAATTTCTTTATTATACTTCATTTGGTCTGGGTGCTATGTTTTCAAAGTAATTAACTGCAATTAGCTAATCATCCTCTATAGTAACTCCATTTGTGATGCTATGCTGTAGTATTGACTCATTTACACATTGGCAGGCTTCCCACTTGGAAACTGTGATAAAAAAGTTTTGATAACAGCCCAAAGTTTGTCTCTGTGAGCAGAGAGAGGATGCTGGAAAGAGCTTTGACTGCACAGACAGTGATCCTGGTTCTGCCCTGAGAGGTGGAAAAGAAGAAGCAAAATGTTATGATCCCCATGAGGAGCTGGGCTGTGTCCTCTGCCAGGAGCCATCTCTGGGTCCCAGCAGAGCCTGGAGAGGCAAGGCAGTGCCACGAAGAACAACCCTCACCCTGCTTGGACTCCATCACCTCCAAGGTCTCTCCCAACCTCAACATTTCTGTGATTCTATGAGTCTGTAACCAGTCCCAGACTCTGCCTGAGATCAGCAGCACACATGAGCAAACCCAACGTGGTGACCCAGGCAGGGAGGGATGGGATGAGGGGAAGGGTTTCCAGCTGGGAGAGGGGAGATGGAGAGGAGATGGGAGGGAGAAATAGTTTGGTGTGAGGGTGCTGAGCCCCTGTGCCAGGTTTCCCAGAGAAGCTGTGGCTGCCCCATCCCTGGCAGTGTCTCAGCCCAGGTTGGATGGGGCTTGGAGCAACCTGGGCTGGTGGGAGGTGTCCCTGACCATGGCAGGGGTGGCAATGGAGGAGCTTTAAGGTCCCTTCCAACCCAAACCAGTCTGGGATTCGATGTCAGTCGGATTCATGAGTAGCTCTTAACAAAGACAAAAATAAACTTCAGTCTGCAAATGGGTAAAAATATTTTTTCACTCTTTTTACCAAAAAATCTTCTCTTGCTCTCTTGGTTCCCTGGTTCAGCTGTACTGCTCAGGAACCAGCAGGTTCACCCAGGTCACTGAGGCAACTCAGCTTCAGGTCTTTGCTGTGGCTTAGGATTGCCCATCCAGCTGGTCTGAATCATAATTGGGAAATGCACACACTACCCCCTTTTTCCATTTAATTTAAAAGCAGACAACATTAAAGTCCCAGATTTTATGTTTAAAGACAGCCTGCAGTTCCATCTCTTGAGAAACACAGTTGTTTTGTTTACTTTTTAACTGGGGTCACCACCTTCTCTGCTGTTGTTTCAAGGTTGACAGTGATTTAAACTCAGCACATTTTTCACAATCTGCTCCTAATCCAGGGGATAAATCATTTGGAAGGACATTTATTCCTGCCTGTCATTTCCCAGGGAGATGCCATGAGAGCTCCTCTGGCACCATGTGCAATTCAGAAATGTGTTGCTGATGACTTCCCCCCATGTTATATTTTCATTACCTGCAGCAGGAGGAACCCCAGCCCAGCCCAGGGGGATTGCTTTCCCTCATCCAAGAGCCTGGCACTGGATTGTTGGGTTTTTTTCTTCATTAATTGAAGGACAGCTGAGTTTTAACCCCACCACAGTTTTTTTAAATAGAGACTGAGCAGTTTGGGCTGAGTGGAGAGGAAGAGCAGAGCTATGGCTCTGCTTTCCCCTATCACCTCCTCCAGGTCCCCAGGGTTTCAGAGACTCTCACCTAAGCTCAGGTTTTCATAGAATCAATCATCACAGAACCCCAGAATGGGTGAGGCTGGGAGGAAGCTGAGAGCTCCTCTCCTCCAACCTCCCTGCCATGCCCAGGGACACCTCTCATCCAGCCCAGGTTGCTCCAAGCCTCATCCAACCTGGCCTTGAACACCTCCAGGGAGGGGGCAGCCACAGCTTCTCTGGGCAATCTGTTCCAGAGTCTCAGCACCCTCCTGCTGAAGAACTTCTTCCTCAGCTCCAGCCTGAACCTCTTCTCCTGCACTTTCCATCCATTTCCCCTTCTCCTATCCCTGGACCATCTTTGTTCCTTTTCCACCTGCCCCAGAGGGGAGGTGATGAGGGCTGGAACAAACCTTTCTCCCTGATGCCCAACCCTTCTCAGATCACCCAGATCATCACCCCCCAGCTCCTGCCTTGTTCTCCTCACTTTTAAACACCCAAGCACATCAGACTCGAGTGGATTTCAGTAACTCCACCTTCACATCCTTCAGCACAGGCACTTATGCCACAAGTGTCTTCTCAGGACAATTTTGTCATCATCTTTTATATCTTAGTGGAGACTTGTTCTGGAGACATTCTCCAGAGAATAATAATAACAATAACTATAATAATAATAACAATAAAAACAACAGTAATAGCACTGAAGAAAGCAAAAGCCAATGATTTTAGTTAATCAGGAGGCTGGTGCTGCATTTGCCTGCTGTACTGCAGACCCAGCAGCTCCAGGGCAGCTCCTCATGTGGCCCTCAGCAGACCCTTGACATGCCTAAATCAATGAAATTAACACCAGTGGGAGGATTTCTTACATTATTTTTAAGAGCACAAAGCAAGAGCTCCTTGTACAAATGCCATTAATAACCACTTTGAAACTAGAGCCTGCAAAGCCCATTAAGTCTCAAAAGATATATTTAAGGCAAAAACTAAAACTATTTGAACTTTGCAGTGTCTGAGAGACCGCTGTAATTGAAAAGCAAACAGAGCATCTCTAATCCAGCCCAGATGAGAAAAGAGAGAGAGAAAAGGAGACACACTGAAAAGAAAAGGAAAATAGCCAGCAGAAAGAACAATGTTAGGGACCCAAGAGGGAAGGATGGGGTTTGCTGAGCTGGAAACTCCAGCACAAGATCAGTCAGATCACAGCCAGGTGGGCAGAATTGAGGCTGCTTTGAAATGGTTATCCCAACTTCCAAAGGTCTTGGTGGGCTGCACCACAGCCACCCCATCACTGCTGGCAGCCCCAAGCCCTGTGGCCATGGCTGAGCACCATTAGGTTACCCAGAGAGGTGACAGAAGCCCCATCCCTGGAAACACTGAAGGTTGAAGATGTCCCTGCTTACTGCAGGGATGACCTTTGAAGGTCCCTTCCAGCCCAAACCACCCTAGGATTTAATGGGGACATGGCACCCATCCCTCCTTGTGCTGCTGGGCTCCATCACTGGCAGCTCACCTCCAGTGGTATTGTCTTTTGAAACAGACCACTAAAAATCCCCAATCAACTCTTACCCAAACCACAGTTATTCTCCCTTTGTTGTTTTTCTCCTGGCCATTCCAGGAGCTGCAGCACCCTGGAGAAATAATGATTCTTTCTTTCCCTGCTGGCAGCTCTGCAAATGCTGAGTGGCGCCACTTAATAAAATTACAGGGGGTTAAAACCTGAGTGAGAGGAGAAACAGAGCATGGAAACTGTTCCTCTGCAGAGGAAAAGGGCTCTGGAACACAGACAAACAATACTTTGACTCTGATGTGTCTGTGTGAACAGGCTGGCTCAGAACTGGGATGCTTTGTAAGCAGAAGGCCCTCAGCACTGAGGCTGTAATAAGGGTGGCCAGGCTGATCCTGGATGGGTGAGTCCAGAAGTTGCCTCTTCAGACAGACAGACAGACAGACAGTGTCACCAGACAGGCAGTGTCATCAAAACAGCACTTGAGGGACAATGCCTAAGGTCCTCACTGCTGACTAAATGAAGGAAAGAGCCAGTGCCCTGCTCCTGGCTGAGCTGCAGCCTCTCCAAGAGGCACCTGGCCAGAGGAGGGAAAACAGTGACAAAGTTATGGCTGGACTCCATGATCCTCAAGGTCTTTTCCTACCAAGATGATTCTGTGATGAAGAAACAGGTCCCAGGGATGAAACACAGATCAGGGATGAGCACATATCCATCCAGAAGCTGGATATTCCTGCTCTGCTGACTGAGCATCCTGCTGGCCTGCAGTCAGAATTACAGCAACAATATCTGGATTTCCCTTCTTTAGGGTGATATGGCTGAGCCAAATTTATGAAGATTGTTTAGTTATATTTTCCAGATGAGAGGACAAAAAGTGGGGACACCATTCTCCAACACGCCCCCAGCTCAGCAGCAGGGGTTTAGGCAGACAAGGTTTTGCAGGGTTCTAAGGTTTTTCTGTGAAAGGAGAGGTGGGTTCTTCCCCCAGCACAGTTCCACAGGAGCAGCCCTGAACATCCATCTCCACTGCAGGGCTGCTCCTAGAGAGCTGCCTGGGATGGGAAACTGCTGAGCTCAACAGCAGTCCCCCTCTGCTCCCCATTACCACTCTCACCAGAGCTGTGGGGCTCTGAAATACAAACTCAGAAGGTCCTGGGATAGTAGATGTGAAAAGCTCATCCCACGTCTGGTATTGCTCTGTGTCTGTACACCTGGAATCACTCCAGTAGGGTCCTACAGGAAGGTTGGGGATGGACTGTGTGCAAGGGGCTGGAGGGATGGGATGAGGGAAAATGGGTTTAAATTAGAGAAGAGCAGCTTTAGGTTGGATGTGAGGAACAAGTTGTGTCCCCTGAGGGCAGTGGCACAATGGCACAGGGTGCCCAGGGAGGGGGTTGAGGTCTCATCCCTGGAGATATTCAAGGTGAAGCTTGAGGAGGCTCTTGAGGAGGCTTGAGGGTGTCCCTGATACTGCAGGGGGGTTGGGTCCTTACCCCACACACAACTTTGCCACCCAGCTGCTGGCAGCACCACTGACAAGTTCTGTCTGCAGCCCATTTCCACAACAGCTTTATTTCAAGAGCTGACAGTGAAGCCATCCATCAAACCACTAATGCTGCTCTGCTGCCTAATGAATCCTTGAGATCCACTTGCTCTGCTCCATATGTAATTTTAAGTAAGGACTATGCTAAACTTTCACAGCATTAAGTGTGCTATGGAGACAGCTGCAGCAAATGATCCTCTGGGTAGTGCTGGAAGTACTTGCTGGGTAGTCCCTGCTGTAAACTTCTTTTGAAAGTCTGAAGACTTTGGGGAAAATCATTAAAACCCCGCATTTGGTTAACAACTTCCAAAGTGGATTTATTTCCAGTTCCCCAAACAAGAAAAAAGCCTCTTGAGCCTACTGAGCAATGACAGCTGATGGGCTCTGCACAGCCTTTGTAATTAAGTGCAAATGTCAGTGCAGAGCAGAAAATAAAAACGGACAAAGGAGATGAGAATTTGGTGGTGTGTGACTGCCCCAGCACTCAGAGGCTTCCAGGTGGAAAGAGGGAGGGTTAGAGAAAGACACAGACCTTCTGCTGACATTCTGGGAAAGTCATTGGAGGTGCAAAGCAGAAAGAAAAGAAGTGGTACAGCTTAAATTACTTATGAAAATTATGAGCACGTGTCTGTAAAAGAGAGATCCATCAGAATCATTGGTTTCAATAATGCTAACAACGTCAGTGCAATTAGACTTGCTGAGGAATAAATATCATTAAAGGTAAAATGAAGCTTTTAAAAGATGCAGAAACCAGCTGATAACCAGCTGATAACCCTGGCCCCTGCCCTGGCTGGCTGCAGCCCCCTGGCAGCAGGAGCAGGGTGGCACTGAGACACAGGAGGGGAGAGCATGGCCAAGGGCTGGAGTGATTTACAGACCTCGTGGAGTCATGGAATGGTTTGGGAGGGACCTTTCCAGGCCATCAGCCTAACCCCTGCACTGAGCAGAGACATCTCCAACCAGAGCAGGGTGCTCAGAGCCCCATCCAACCTCACCTGGAATGATCCCGGGGATGGGGCATCTGCCAATCTCTGTTCAGTGGTGCCCAGGAGTAGGACAAGGAATAATGGGGTGAAGGGAGAAGAGAGGAAGTTCCAGCTGAAGCTGAGGAGAAACTTCTCTGCTGGGAGGGTGAGGGAGCCCTGGCCCAGGCTGCCCAGAGAGGTTGTGGAGTCTCCTTCTCTGGAGCCTTTCCAACCCCCCCTGGATGTGTTCTGTGTGTCCTGCCCTGGGGGATCCTGCTGGGACAGGGCTGGCACTGGAGCAGCTCCACAGCTCCCTCCCAACCCCTGGCATTCCATGATTCCATGGTTTTCACAAACTGAGGGAAGGGATCAGCCATTGCTGGAGATGAAACTACATGGATGGGGTGAAACCACAGTGCCAGGTGTTGGGGACACCAGGCAATGGCAAACCAGAGCTGTGACTAAATTGTCAGAGCCAGGAAATGCAGATGGGAAGTGAGGATTCTGAGAAATGCAGGAAAACCTTTCAGCCATCACCTCTGAAACCCACGGGTGTCCTGCCCCAGGTTCCATTATCTGACCCTGAAGGATGAGGCACAACCACCACCCCCTGCCCCCAGCTCCTGCCCTGCAGGCACCCACAGTGAGCCTGGCACAGGATTTGTGCACCCCAAGCATTACAGCTGAGGAGATAAATGTGAGATGAATAACAACCTGGTACTGCTGCAGGGGCATCAACTGAAGGATTGACATCTCAAGTGCCAGTGCAGAGTAAAGGAAACCCAATAATGAACAGTGAGAAGCCCACCAAAGGCTGAGGGGCCTACAGCCTCACTTTGCTCTCCTGCCAGTTCAGAACTGGCAGAGGAGGAGGAAAGGGTTTGGGGGGGTTCAGGTATTTCCCCACACCTTGTACCCTGCTGCAGTTCAGCACCCAGAGGGCTGAGCATTTCCTAACTAAACCCCTTCCATTTAGTCAGACTCAAAGGAAAAAAAGATCCAAATGGATAGGAGGGCAGAGGATTTCAGATGAAAACTCCAGCTGCAAAGAACTGGAGCTGAAGAAGGAGGAGAGATGAAAGCTTCTATTCAGCCCTGCACCCTCCATGAGCAATTCACTGCAATTTATGGAAGCAGCCACAGGTATTTTCATTGCAGCCCATTTAAAACCAACCTACCTCACAGCTTGGATGTGAACCTCTGTGTTCTGAATACGAGTGGGGAGGGGAAGGAAAAGAACAAGAAAAATAAGTTCTGTCCCCTGAGGGCAGTGGCACAATGGCACAGGGTGCCCAGGGAGGGGGTTGAGGTCTCATCCCTGGAGATATTCAAGGTGAGGCTTGAGGAGGCTCTGAGCAACCTGATCTAGGTGAGGGTGTCCCTGAGACTGCAGGGACCTGCAGAGGGCTCTGCCAACCCAAACCATTCTATGATTCTCTGAAAATCCAGAAAAACTTCTTTAAGGGAAGTTGGTGATACATTTTCAAGCCCCCCTGTGTGTTTCTCACTCAGCTGGAAAATAGAAAGAAAGGGCCACTTGGAGTCTAGGCTGTAGTCCAGTTCAGAAGTGATGTATTATTTGTTTTTCTTCCCATTCTTCTCCTTTACATCTCCTCTCCTGTGGCTGTAACAGATGCAGAGAGTCCTTCTGACACAGGTAGCACCAGATGGCATTAATTTATTGCAAAACTGTTTGCTTTGCTGGAGAGACTTTGTTGGTGTCCCTCACAACTTCAGTCAAGTTGCCTTCATTAAATCAGCTCTGTGTATTCAGATCTGGTCTCTGGACACCACAGCCCCCCACAAGGATCTGTTGGATTCAGAAGTTGCCTGGCAATGATTAAACACAGGCAGGTGCTGGACCTGCAGCACCACCTTCCCCAGCATGAGGCAGGACTGTGCTGGCTGGCAGTCTGTCTCAGGTCAGACAGAAAACTTCTTTTCTTTGGCAGAGAGAGTTTTTCCATCACACAAAGGGGAAAATGTGCTTTTTTCCACTGCCTTTTCCTGGGCAGCATCCTCTGCCCTGTGTTACAGGTTCAGTGCTGAGCCAGGGAAGGTTTCCATCACCCTCAGGCAGGGTTATTTATGAGAAGATCAGGGTCTGCACGTCTCCAAAAAACACTAAGAGCAAAATTCACACTCATGATCCTCAACTGAGAAGAGCAAATAGGCCAAGAGTGTCAGAGAAGAAGCCTTGAGGAAGATCCTGAGCCCAGGGCATGAGCTGGAAACAAGGGGATGAGCTGTCACAGGAGAGCTTTGGAGCTGAGGCTGCAGCTTCAGAACCCATTTTTGTGCTGCAGATGGAACAGGATGACACAGTGAGGGTACCAACAATGAGAACAACTGAACTGAACTGTACATACTGAGAAAGATGAGTGAAGAGATGTAGAGTCACCTGGTGAAAAATTGTAAGAAAAATGATGTGAACCTTTTGATTAACATTTTTTCCCACCACATTTAATGTCAGATAAATTTAATTTAATAGGGTTTGAGTTTTAACTGAGGTGAGGAAAGGGTACACAGCCATGTCTCACCACCAAATGTCTCCCTCCAGTATCTTCTTGGGCTCTTTCTAGCAGAGGGGGCAGGAAGTGGCTGAGGGTTCCCTCACTGCACCTCATCCAGCACTCAGTCCAAATGCTGACTCAGGTTCTCCAGAACCTGGTACCAGCCAGCAGGAGCCTGGCACAGACACAGGATTAGTAAGACCTACGTTCTCCAGCAGCACCAGAAGCATTGTCCATCCCATAAAATGTCTCACTCCAGCTGCTGCAGCAAGTCCAGCCCAGCTCATCAGAGCACCAAGTCCTGCTGATCCTGGATGTGACACCTACACCCAGCTTCTGGGAATCCCAGACTGGTTTGGGTTGGAAGGGACCTTAAAGCTCCTCCAGTGCCACCCCCCTGCCATGGTCAGGGACACCTCCCACCAGCCCAGGTTGCTCCAAGCCCCATCCAACCTGGGCTGAGACACTGCCAGGGATGGGGCAGCCCCAACTTGCCAGGCTGAGGTTTCCATCCCTGGTGAATGCTCCTCTGGTTCTGTGCTGGGGTGTGGAATGCAAAAGCAGAGGAACTGCTGGAGGGACCACACCAGGAGATGAAAGATGCTCAGTCAGGGAAAAGTACATAACAAAATCCTGGAGCTACAGATGCCCAGCAGCCGGGCTGAGGAGTGGAAACATCACCCCAAACTTGTGTGTCTTCTCCTCTGAGCCACTCTGGGAATGGGGACGTGAGGTGGGAAAGTTTCAACAGGTTCAGAACTGAAGCACTTCCAAGCCACCACTCTGTAGTTATTCATCTCTAAATAGGCCTTAAAATTCTGCTGGAATTTGCAGTGCAGCAAGATCCAAGCTGCAGACTCAGCTCCAGAGGAGAGGCCCCAGCCCTGCAGCCAGCACAGAGCAATCATCACCTCCAGAAATAGAAGGCAGAAAGGATGCTGCCAGCTGAGAGACCACAAACCCTGAGCTGGAGCCTACCAGATCCAAATGACTCCTGCAGCACGTTGCAATATGCTTTGAAGCCAACTGGAAGATTACCCCTGGCTTATCAAAACTCATTGAAATACACCCCGTGTTAATTTGTTGGCAAAATACTGCAAACTTGACAAGTACCATGGGGCAAAAGTCAAACGTTGCACACCATGTGATTTTTGTTAAGATATTAAATTTGCAGGAGAAAAGCCTTTCCCATAACCTTAGAGACTAAAAAGATGGTGAATATTTTTCTATAATTGGTCTTAGTCCTATTTGTACTGCATTCATGAATAATATTAATTCACACACAATTTAAGTTGGAAAGAAAATTAAAAAGTTACAAAGAGAAAATTAGCTGTGGGTAAGTTTTGCATATCTGGGAAATTTTTTTGGAAGGTTTCAAGTCATAAATCTTTTGGAGCTTTATATAAAAGCAAATATTTTTTTTTTTTTTTAAGTCAGAAAACTAATTCTTCACTGTCCTGTCACAAGAATAGCCATAGAGGTTTGAGTATCTACAAGGATAGAGATTCCAGAAACTCTCTGGAAAGCCTGTGCCAGTTTTTGGCACAGGAAAATAGTGTTTTCTTCTTCTTTTTTAAGTGAATTGTCATGGCTTTAACATGTGCCCAGGGCCTCTTGTCCTGCCAGTGGGCACCAGATGATGCCTGGCTCCCCCTTCATCATTCCCTCCCACCAGGCATTTATCCACATGGATAAAACCTCTGGGAGTCTCTTCCAGGCTGAGCACTTTCTGCTGTCACAGCCTCTCCCTATAAGCCAGATGCTCCAGTCCCTTTGTAAGAATTATGACTTCTTCTAAAAAAAAAAAACAAAACACCTAAAAAAAAACCAACCAAAAAACCAAAACATGTCCAAAAAAAAAAAAAAAAAGGATACCTAGGGGCAAAGCAGGTGTTTATAAGTAACATTTCCAACTCATTCTCTCATCCCTCAGCAAAGACCTTTCAGATCCATACAACATCTGACTGTATCCTCCCTCCCTGGAGGTTCTGAAGAACAGACTGGATGTGGCACTCAGTGCCATGGGCTGGGAACCACGGGGGGACTGGATCAAGGGTTGGACTTGAGGATCTCAGAGCTCCTTTCCAACCCAAATGGTACTGGGATTGGTGTCACTACCCTGTACCCATGACTCCTTCTTGACCAAATCTCTACCAGAGTGTCCTGGCAGGGGTTAAACTGAATCACAGCATTGGTTTGGTTGGAAAAGACCTTCAAGTATCATCAAGCCCAGCCAAGCAGTGCCATGGCCACCACCACCCCACATCACTGAATATGGACTGGGTGGGGGGTTGTCCTGCAGCAGGACCACACCAGCCCACTGAAGGTGGATGGGACAGCATCAGCAGCATCAGCTCATTTGCTGCTGGAGGAACTGGGGCACCTCTCCCAGTGAAACCTCCCAGTGAGTGCCCAGGGAGCTTCAGCTGGAAGTCTGCCTGTCCTGTCCTGTCCTGTCCTGTCCTGTCCTGTCCTGTCCTGTCCTGTCAAGTCCTGTCCTGTGTGCTGCTCCCCAGGAGAGCAGCTGTGCCAGGATCTGCTGCTCCCTGCAGCTGCTTGAGGGAAATTTCCTCTTGCTGTTGTCATCTACTGTGTAACATGAAGTGCACTCAAAAGGGCATTTTGGAAACAGCCCCGACCACATTTCAGAGACCTCAATTCTCTTTGTGTTCCCTTAAGCTGAATTAAATGAGGCTGCAGTGGTTTGGAAGTTCTCAAGCAGCACAATTAACACCCTCACAACTCAGCAGTTTGCAATATTGACTTGGCAACTGAAATAGAATTGAGGTTTTTTGGAGGACTAGTGGGAATTTGGGAAAGGGGAGGTGTTTAGCAGAGATGTCTGCTTTTTAGAGCTTCTCTCTCATCTGTTAATATTGCAAGGTATTATTCCACAGGTGGGTATCCAACCCAAGCTGCCCATGGCCCTGGTTGTGACTTTGCTTTCTCTCTGCCTGCTGCTTAAAAGCTCCAAGAGGTTTAATAATAGATGACAACTCATGTAGCATCAGCGTGATTAAATGATGAAAAGATCACCCAAGTTTAAGTGGCCAGAGATCTAAATTCAGAAGGAACAACTCCAATTCCTGGAGCTCATCAGACTGACTTTTCCATGTGTCTCTTTGGTCTCTCACCCCAGGGCTTGCCTCTGTCTCAAGCAGTCGTTCTGGTTTTCCTCCATCTGCCATAAAACCCAGCCAGCCAGACTCCAGCCCCTCCCCATGGCACAAGTTATTTACAGAACTGCTCAGGAGTCCTAAGGGAGAGCAAAGCACCTGCTCCTGCTGTCTTCTCAAGCATCCCATGCTGGAAGGGTACCTGGTTCTTAGGTACCTGCTGCTTGACCTTCCATCCCTGCTTCCTGCCGTGAGCTGCCTGCTGGGCTGCTTCATCTTCATCTGTCCCTCCCAACCTCACCCTCAGCTTTTGGGATGCTTTGTTGTTTCACTGAGTTACTTCCATGTAACAAAGGCAGAACCTTTGCTGCAGGGCAGTACTCAGGTGGGGACCTCTGATGGGTCCCTCCCAGAAATGTCTCCTAAAGGGAGTGGGATTCACAGGAGCAGGGGCAGCTGCTCCTGATGGGGCCAAAGTCTTCTAAATCCCTCACTTTTGGTGTCACTACCAAAAGTGTTGGAACAAGGGTGAGGAGAAATGGTGAACAGGAAAGGAGCTGACCTCTTTCCAGATGCTGAGGATGAAGATCATTAGTGAACTCCTTACCCCTTTCCTGAACACAGAGATGTCTCCTGGTATTCCTCTCCCTTGGTACAAAGCAGAGAACTTTTGTGTAAACCAAAGTATCAGTGAATTCAGGATACAGCAGGGGAGAAGTCCCTTCACACACCCCAAGCAATTCCTGCCACCCCACCCCACACAGCTGCTCTTCTGCTTTGGTTTTTTGGCACAGGTTATTTCCAGCCCATTCCTGCATAGTTTCCAGTTCTCTGACCACAGTTCAACAGAATCCCCACCTGCCAGGAGAGAGGCTTTGTCCTGCTGTGGGGAGGGGGGCTGGCAGAACTCACAGGCTCCAGCTGAAGGGGGCATTGAACAAAACAATAGGAAACCAAAATCCCCAGGGCAAATCACTGCAAATTATCCTGGTACAAAGTAAATGTCAGATTGTACTCAGTGTAACCAAACCATTCAAGGCCAGGTGGGCTGACCTGATCCTGCCCTGGAGAGGTGACTGCCAGCACCCACACCCTGAGAGCCCCAGCTTTGCTTCCAAGTCACAAGAAGAACCTTCTGCTTTACAGCCTGTCAGGATGAGCAAAGAGAAGACAAAGGTGGCATTTGCTTTGTGTTTTTTGACTCATTAGAAGGAGCAGCTGCAAATCTTTGCCAGAATGAACCAACCCCCATTCACACAGACCCAGCAACAGGACCAAAATAACACTATGATGATGTGACCAGCCTAGCTCTGTCCTACCTCAAAACCCATGAACAAGGAATTCTCAAGCTCTTGGCACTTTCCTCTGGCCAGCCAGGCTGCAGTTGGTGTCCTCCATCTCCTCCTCCCCTCCCAGCAGCCCAAGGATACCACTATCTGCAGACCAAGCTGGAACCCATGGTTGGCCCTCAGTTCAGCCCCATGGGGAGAAGTTGTCCAGCACAGCAAAGTCACAGCCTTTCACTTCAGAACCACTATACTCTGCCCTGGTGAAAAGCAGGTCAGGGAAAGTAGAAAACCAGACTGACAGCAGGAACACAACAACCAGGACACTGCAGGACACTTTTTTCACCAGTAGTGGCACGGGTCAGAGAACCTTATACAGATATTATGAAATTATTAAACACGTAACAATACCACCCAGTTCTGGGGTGACTTTTTTGAGCTATGTTGGTGATTTTCTTGCCTGAACCCCCTGGGCACAGGTTGGAGTGGAGGCAGAACTCTGCCAGGTGCTGCTTCCACATCTCAGCCACGATGTGCCCTAAAGACTCGTGCAACCCTGAGCAGTACAGTCCCTGCAGGCTGTGTCTACACAAGAAAAACTGAACAACCCCCAAACACGTGTGCAGTAACTGCCCCTGGGTTGTCCCTGGGGGACAGAGGCTGAGTGCAGCCCCCAGAGAGGCCTTTCCAACCCTTCCCAGTGAGGTGACAAGGCAAACTGGGGCTGGTCACTGCCAGGTCAGTGTAAGCACAACTGTTCACAAGCACAAACAAGCTCTTTGTGACCCAGCCAGGCAAGGCACATCTGGAGCTTTCTGCCCTGAACCTGGTGGTTCAGCACGGCCCCTGGGGGCTGATTGCTTTCACCTAAATGCAAGAGAAACCAAGCCCCAAAATCATGAATGCACTGAGGTTCCCAAAGCCTGTTTTGGAATTCACCTTTTCAGTGATTTCTCCTTCAACTGAGAAGCTTATTTTTATTTTTTTTAAAACTTTTATATTAGGATTAGAGTTAGAAATGGAGGAAACTTATTTTGGAGTCTCTGCAGTGAGAGACTTTGTGTCTTTTTGTCACACCTCCTATAAAAGCTGGAGAATTGGCAAATCTTTTTTATCAATTTCAATAAAATTACTACATGGAGATACAAGTGAAACAATTTCCTGCATTTCTGCTGGTATGAAGCTGTTGGTCTCTGTTTCAAAAACTCAGTTAAATATGGACCCAAAAGGGAACCACTCATCCTGTGAGCCTAATGATTCTCCTGGGGAGGTGAAGACTCCCTTAAAGAGTTCTGCCCAGAGCTGTCGACACAGGATAACTGCATTTCACAGCCTGCAATTAGAATGGGAAGTGGAAAAAAAGGTGTCAAGAAAAGTAATGAATAGGGCAATTCATTTCTCTTTCTTCTATCCCTGCCTCCCCTGCTTGCATTCCTTCACAAGCCATTCCTTCTTGTGATATGTCATTTTAACAACTGCTCACACTTTTAAAGAACATTTCCAGTGAAAAGAAACCCATGAAAAAAATGCTGCTGCCTTTAAAAGCTGCAGTAGAAAATGGAGTATATGTTACATTTCTCATGGACTTCAATGGCTGGGGTTTTTTTTCCTGTTTCATAGGCTGTGAGAATTGTTCTCCCTTTATCAGTACCTGCCCACCAGATTATGGTGTTAAATAACTCTTGGAATTAAATAACTTTGGTATTAATTAAGCACATTAAATTACTGAGGCTTCAGACAATTCATGACTGGCAGGGTTTCTCCACAGGGAGGTGAAGTCAATCCCCCACTCATCCCTGTCTCGAGGGTGCAGGACTGGACATGGGCAAATGAGGCTTTGAGGTAAAAGAAGGGCAGTTCTGCTGTCATCATAAACTCTGCATTAAGGTTCAAGCCACCACCATCCAATTGCTACATTTGTTGGAGAAACACACACAAACAGTTCATATTTTGCAGCTGAATAACACAGGGCACTTGTCCCGCAGCACACAACAGGAGGCTGAGGAAATGTACCCTCAATACGTGGGGTACAGAACTTTTAGATATTGAAGTTTTCCATCAATTTAATATCTCAACAGGCTTTATCAAGAATTCAGTTGTAAAATCACATCTTGGGAAAGAGGAACATTATCATGCCAGGCTTAGCTATGCTGTACCACACCGCCAGCTTGAAACATTACTGATTACTTAATTTTTTGCTCAGTAAAACTACATAAAGCTGCACAACAGTAGGGCAGATGATTCAAATTAGATGTTAAAAATGCTGTTCTCCTAGGCAGCTGAAGGCAGTGGAGTGTAAAACAAGACTGTATTTGTTTGAAGGGGCTAAGAGGGAACTGAGTGACTTTCCATCTGGGTGCATCCCTGCAGACAGAGCTGCTGTCTGCCCCGGCATCCTCACACACTTTGTCTTCCCCGTGCTCCAGCTCCTGACAACTCTCAAGAACTTCCACAGATCAGGTTTTTACATTTTCATGCATGAAGTAACATAGCTCCAAAGCATTTATTTCTCACCTGCCAGTTAGGCTACATTACATACAACTGCAATGATGATTTTGGACTGGAGATACCAATATGTTAATGTTTGTTCTTGCCTGTTCCCAGGGGAAGCACTTGGAGCTGGCAGTGCCAAGCTGGGACTTTCCTGATCTTCTTTAGTGCTCTGATAAATTAAATGACCTTGAAGTTTCCTCCCATTGGCCACGAATGCCATAAATCTTCTGTTACACTTTTAAGACTGAAAGACAAATAGAGTGGTGCCTTGTTTCTTTCACACTCCTTACATCACCTATGATAAGGGGAGTGCAAATTGACTTGGAGATCTTGGTTATTTAGAACAACCCCTTGCAGGCTGTTCCTGAACACACAGGGAGCTGCTTCTATGGCAACTTTTCCCAACTCTTGCAGACCAAGTGAAGCAAGGTCTCCCACTAACCACCCCAATTCCCCATTTATCTCTTTTGGTGTCACTCATTCAAAAACCCCAAGTAATCTCCCAAGTCTTCAGGGGCCCAGGGTTGCAGAATTCAGTGTAAAGCAGGAAAATGGAAAGGATCAATACACTGGCAACACGTGTAGCCCTGGTGCCAGGGGCTGCAAGGCTGTCCCAGCTCCAACCTTCCTCCTGGCACCAGAGATCCAAGGGCTGGAGGTTGGTGAGCAGCCAGAAGAGGCTTGGGGGAAATGTGTGAAGGAAGTGAAGGAAGAAAGAGTGGGGAGAGAACTCCAAAGGAAAGCTGCAGGGCTGTCAGAGGGAGCTCACTGCTAAGCAGTGAGAAAACCAGGGACTCCCAAAGGGAGAAACTGAGGAACCACTCTACAAAGTGCAGCAGGGACCTGGGAAGAAGAAGCTGGGGAAGTTCAAGGGTGAGTAAAGAAGATTAAACAAAGACCAGGAGGGATGGTTCAAGAGTCAGTGAGCTGCAAGGGGCAAGTGGGGCAGGGATGGGAGCCAGGAGGAGCAGAGTGACCTCAGGTTTGATGCAGGGAGGGTTACAGGAGCTGAAGAGATGGGGGAATAACTGATGGGGAACAAGCCATGCCAGAAGCTCCCTGAGGGTGGTCAGTGTTTGTCCTACCTGTGCTAAGCTGTGCTGTGCTTGTAGGATAAATGTCTCATTTTTGTCATTCCTCTGGAGATGCAGCTCTCAAACTGTCAGTTTTGCATCCCAAATGACTGAGCTCCAAGTGATCTGGCAGCTCTGGGATTTAGTTACCTGGGAAGTCACAGTAGCTGACAACAAACCACACCAAGAAGGAAAGCCTTGGGAATGGGGTGTCAGAGTAAAAGTACATCCCCCAGTGGCTGGGCCATGGCATTATTCTGCCCCAGCCTGCACCAAAAGCACTGCCAGGCCCCAGGGGGGATCACATTGCACCTCAGAGATTTTCTGCTGTGAGCCTGTCCAAGTCACCACTGCCTTCACAGAACACTTGTGCTGTAATTTGTCGAACACAGGCCAAAGCCAATAATTAGCTTAGCATGTAATTATTTCTTGCAGTAAGTCTGCAGTTCATATTCTTAGAGGAATTTATTTCCTGAAGGGTTTCTGAGGGTTTTGCAACTACAGAATGAAATTTGTTAACTGCTAATAACTACTAAATTAGCTAATTCATTAAGAGTTAAAAATAACCCCTCCATGTCAACCATCATGAACAACTTAGCTGTAAATTCAAAACCAGCAAAGCAATTACACCTCTTTCTCTGGTCCAAGGCAGCCAGTGAAGAGGACACTTGTTACTGGTGAGGACCAGAGATGTCAAAGGACATCGTGGTGTCACTGCTCCCCAACAGGTATGGGCCCAGAAAGGCTGCTGAGCTCTTTGGCTGCAAACACCCCATGAACCCCATGCCTTCCCTGCCCTGCATGGTACCACCTGCTCTGACATGGAACCCTCCTGTTTCTGAGGTCTCAGACCCTTCTTCCCAACCTCTCATGTATTCCAGCTGATCCCTCACAGCCCTGTTCCCCCAGAGAGGACAAACCATTTCACCATTCCCACTGTCTGGACATGTCTAGCACAGAGGGCAAAGCACAGCTCCTGGTGTACACCAGAGTTACCCCTGTCCCCTCAGGGACTGCTCACCAGTTAAGTTTTGGTTTGGCCTTTCCTTGTTTCTGAGCATTGCATGAAGAACTGTTGCAGAATTCAGCTCTTTCCCTAACACAAAATGACAGGATTGAATGATGCTTATAAACTCCCTGGTGAATGATGACACAAGATGATGCCAGAAGCCAAGCAGAAATAAACATGCAACTGCTCTGCTGATTGGTCTGGTGTATAATACATTTGCAGATCTTGTGGGTTCCAGAAAGA
Source organism: Calypte anna (assembly GCF_003957555.1). Lineage (NCBI taxonomy): Eukaryota > Metazoa > Chordata > Aves > Apodiformes > Trochilidae > Calypte > Calypte anna. The sequence goes on from NC_044251.1 coordinate 42,896,884, forward strand.
AAGGCCTTGCTGTGAGCTGGTTCTCTTCCCCTCTACAAATACCATTTCCTTCTTCTGCTTCCTGATGACCACTGCACCTTTCCTGTGCATAAATATTTTACCTTGAAAAGTGATTTCCCTGTCCCCTGTGTAGCGCAGTGAGGCACCTGAGCAGCATTTCACTGAGGGTCACATCTCTCAGAGGGTTGGAAAAGATGATGCTATTCACTTGGAGAAATAAGGAAAGCAAATTGACTGTAGGGGAAATCTCTAAGCATTGGAATTGTCCTGGATTTATCCCCAAACAGAGCCTGAAGAGCCTCGGGAGGCTGCACGATCACCGCAGGACTCCCTGCACCAGCCCAACTCCTCCAACCCCCACTGCCTCATAAAAGCTCAGATTCTCCAGAAACCTTCAGGAATGTGTGAAGGAAAAGTCTAAATGAAAAGAGGAGCCCTAGCCCTGGATGCAACACGTGTTCCAGAGGAGTTTCCAGGCTCTGCAGCTGCCTGGAACTTCATTATGCAGCACGACCTCCCCTCGGCACCGCACGCCTGGGCTGAACCGGGAGCGTTATCTCTGAATGCAGCCAACACAAAGCCCCCTGATAAGAGTAAAGGATTTGTTTACCTCTAATGGATTTCTGCCACTGGAAAGAGAAATAAATGTCCTGTCAGTTTTAAATATATATACACCTGCATTATCATTGGTATTCATCTGAGGAAGCAAAAGCTGTCTAATAAGAAGCTCTAAAATGTATTTAAACTTCACAACATCCTCAATGACAAAGAGGTGTGTGCATATTCACACACCAGGCACTGCCTTCGAGGGGGTTGTGATCAACTCTATTATTTTAAAATATTATTTGAGGACATTTGTTATCTCCTGGGATCAAAACACAGCGTCCCACAACACTGGCACATACTGTAACTACAGTAGTTGGGAAAAAAGCAGAAGGTTACAGACTCTGTGAAGTTTTAACCTTGGGAAAGGAGACACCAGGACTCCTCCCCAGGCAGCATCCAGCAGGACCATCACCTCTTATCTGAGAACACAGTTCTAAAAGCACCCAAATCAGCAGCAAGACACCTTTAATGATAAATCTTTGCCAATTATCTGAGTTGAGAGTTACCCACAGAGAGACTTGACAGGGGCTAATCTGCTACCTGGAGACCTCTAAGAATGGATGACCTGAAAATCTGTCACCTCCGAGATTGCTTTGCTAAACTCAGGGAAGAAATGGCTGCGTGGAACAGGAGAAGGAACTGCTACTAAAGGCTGGGAAAGAACCACAGGTAAAGGGTCAGAGAAGGGAGAGCAGAGACAAACTGGCTGCTGACAGTGGGAAATCCAAAAATTCCCCCTCTTCTCCACTCTCCTGAGATCCCACCTGCAGTTTGGTGTCAAGCTCTGGGGTATCCATCAGCAGAAGGGCACGGAGCTGTTGGAGTGAATCCAGAGGAGGCCCTGGAGCTGCTGGGAGGGCTGGAGCAGCTCTGGAGCCAGGGAGAGAGTTGAGGGTGTTCAGGCTGGAGAAGAGAAGGATCCAGGGAGACCTCAGAGCACCTTCCAGTGCCTGAAGGGGCTGCAGGAAAGCTGGGGAGGGACTGGGGACAAGGGCAGGGAGGGATGGGATGAGAGGGAAGGGTTTCCAACTGCAAGAGGGGAGGTGGAGAGGAGATGGGAGGGAGAAATAGTTTGGTGTGAGGGTGCTGAGCCCCTGTGGCAGGTTTCCCAGAGAAGCTGTGGCTGCCCCATCCCTGGCAGTGTTGAAGTTGGATGGGGTTGGAGCAACCTGGGCTCTGGGGAACAAAGTGTCAGGAGGCTGCCAGGCAACATATTCTACAGACCCTGTTGCCATGACTGGACACGTTCCCAACATTTTACACCTTTAAGACTCAGCAGGACAGGGTGCTGGGCCATCTTGTCATAGTTTGATCATAGTTTTGCAAAGAAATATTGGAGCAGTTGGTCCTTGAGGTGCCTTCCAACCTGGCGTCCCCTTATTCTGTGCTGATTTCCCTTTTGGGTCTGTCACTCCCTAACAAGGTGGCTGCAGGATGCACAGCACTGTTGCATCTGGGTTATTCTTTTTCTAAAAATATTGTCACCATATCAACAGAATCACATCTCCCCGAGCCAGGGGTCAGTCAGGCTTTGCCATGAGAATAATTCATGTGAATTTTAAACATTTTCCAAAAAATAAAATCTGGGGAGGAGGAAGAGATGAGGCAGCAGGGTGGACACCAGGTAGCTCCTGGCTGGGGTGGTCTCTGGTAGGCACTGACTCAGGAAGCACTTTGTGTGCTTTGGTGAGACCCTGGCACAGGGAGGTGGTGGAATCCCCATCCCTGAAGTTTTTCAGGCCAGGTTGGATGGGGCTGTGAGAGAGCTGATGTGGTGGGAGGTGTCCCTGCCGATGGCAGGGGGCTGGGACTGGATGAGCTTAAAGGTCCCTTCCAACCCTGACAATTCTATAATTCTAAGCATATGTGATCCCTCTTTATCTGTCTTACAGCACCTTTCCTAGGGACAACTTGACATTTTGGAGCTTCTGCCCCTCCCTGTGACACTCTTCAGTGGCAACTGTCACATAAAGGGATTCTAGTTAAAATGCAGGTTTAGTAATTGGGTCATGTTGAGAAAACCACAGGGTGCCTGGGAGATTTAAATTCGGGAAAGCCATCACTGTCAGCCCATCAAACTGTTTACAACAAAAACAGTTCTACCTCAAATGGCAAATGAATTGGTTTATCTCCTTTGTCAGGGGCTTGCTGCATATAATTTAACACAACAAAGCACAGCACTGGACTGGGAGAATAAAACCAGATGGAGCACTTTCTCATTCCTGTGACCTTTTTCATTCCTTGACTTGAGTCAGGCAGTAAATTAGCTGCACTAAGTAACTCCTGCTCCCTGCACACAGCTGCTCACTGCCTCAGCACCCCCAAACCTTTCCTGCCAGGCTCTGGAGTTTAATGGTTTCTCTGACATCAGCCAGATGTGACTCACTGATGATGGTCCCACACAAACCATGCTAATGGCACCTCAGAGCAACCTTGAACGACAAAAAGCAACCTTGAACATCAAGCTGACAAATAAAAACCTGGCTCTAGCTGTCAGGATTGCAAAGGCAGCTTTGAAACCACGAGTAGGGTGATGCTGGGCAAACCCCTTCCCCTCTTGGTCTCAGTTCTTGACTGACAAAACAGTTGGTGTGGGGAAGGGTGGGATATGAGAAGAGCTGGTGGTTTGGATGTGAAGATTTGCCATTTGTTACCATCTGCCACAAACCTGGACCTTTCCAGTGTCCTCAAGGCCCACTGCTGTGACCCGTGCCAGCACTTCATTCTGACAAGACTGAAACAGCCTCACTCAGACTGAAAACTCATGTCTAAACTCAAAACATTTTGCTGTTTCTGGAGCAGAGGGGAATCTTCTGGCAGTCCTGGAGAATTCTCAAGAACTACTTCCATTTACAGTCACCACACTTCCTAACAGGATCCCCTCCCAAACTTTGGCCCAAAGAGCCACAGCTTAGAGCTCCCCAGGCACCACACAGAAGTTCTGGAAGGCTTTGACACCTCCATGCACCCAGGCAGCTCTCTCTTCAGCTTTATAATGGGTGCCCTTTTAGGAAACTCAACTTTTGATATCTCCTTCCTCATTAGCTGTGGAAGACAGATCTTTTGTTTTGGCTCAGTTTGGTTCCTTTGTGTGTGATGTGTCTGAGAGGGAGCAGCAGGCCATGGCTCCCCAATTACCTCATCCAATTAAAGCTGTCCAATTACCACATTGTATTCCTCTGCTCCTTGTCAGGGACCTCATGACTCCTTCACACCAGATGAAAGACACCCTTTAAACCTTTGCACAAAGTACTTTGCATACTGATGATGCCTGGATCTGCCTGTGCACCTTTACACTCAGGATTCTCAGAAGGGTGAAAGAAGGTGTGGGAAGGAGCTGTGCTGCCCCACTCCAGCTCTGATACAGCCCAGGCTGCTGTCAGTAATGGATATACAGCTCTGGGGGGGAAAAAAGCATCTCTGTTTTGTTTTGAACTGAAAGGAACAGTATTGAGGCCATCAGATTAGAGCAGCAAAACACCCAGGATTACTGTTCCCAGATTCTGCAGAGCAAACTCAGCCTGCTAAACCAGCAGGGACCAAAGCATCACTGAGACCCAAGGAACACAAGAGGAGCCTCTGCCAGCAAAGACACAGGATGAACCACCAGCTGTGGGAACACCACCAGGAGATGAGAAAAGCAGTTCTCTGACAGACCACCAAAAGGAGTTGACACCAAAATACCACCAAGAGAACCATACACAGAATCACAGAGTCACCTTAGTTGGAAAAGACCTTCATGATCACCAAACCCAACCATAACCTAACACTGACAAGACCTTGCCTAGCCATAACCCTAAACACTGTGTTATACAATCTTCTAGAACTTTTCTATGCCTATATGATTCTCTAGAAGAAGGAACCCAACCCCCCATGTCCCACCTGCTCTGCTCCAATGTCCCCTCATGCCCAAAGCACTGACCCTGCAGAGGTTCCCACTGAGTCCTCAGGCAGAGCCCAGTCTGTGGCCACCTCACCAACTGGGGCAGCCCATGCCCAGGAGATGCCCAACCATGCAATGGGATCATCCCATCAGGAGAGGGATGGGAGCTCTGCTTTATTCTGACTTTTCTGGTGGATGGGTCAGGCACTGGAACACAGCTTGAAACACGCCAGCCTTTCTTTGGGTGGCTGTTAAAGATTTAAAGGTTATTGCAACAATTTTGGTAAAGCTGCTGTGAGACACAGAATTCATTGGGGACCCCTAAAGCTCAGAATTGCCTGATTAACATTTGTTGATTACAATATAACATGATTACAGCTTCTGTACAACACTGTGACATATTCCACATAACAGTGGGAGCCTGTAACTGCACCCTTGCTCCTCAGCAAGGAAATTCCAGAGCAATAAAAGCTCTGCAGCTGGGGTCTGATCCAAAGTTACAGGAACCAAGGGAGATGATGCTTCTGTTTCCTCTGAGCTTGGGACAAGGTTACTAATACCTCAGAGCACAAGGAGTTAAATCATGTGGAGGGTTAAATCATAGTTATTTAACCTCATAGGAGTTAAGTCATAGGAAGGCTGAACCAGATGATCCTTGAGGTCCCTTTCAGCCTGACATTCTATCATTCTGCATGCATTTCATGCTGTTCTTTATCAGAGGTTTGGTTCATTTAGAGCTCAGATTCCGACAGCACAAATAACAGTCATTCATAACAACACAAATGGTTTGCCAGTGCTGGAGGGATTTTGATGAATTTTAAATGTTTAAAACAACATCTCTTGGTTTGTATCAATTACAGTAGCAAATCAATTTGCCCTGATTCTGGGTATCCATTAATTTGGTTTCTTCTAATAAAAGGAACACCCAGTATTTATTAGGCCCACAGTTTATTTACACCACTTTTCACAGGGGTATAAACAGACTGAAAGCAAAGCCTGCTGCTGGCAAAGCTGCCATGAATCTGCACTGCCAGCCAGGGAGGCTCAGGGAATTCATAGATGCTTCTGGACCATGTCAGGAGGGCTTGGGCACAGTCATTTTTATGTTGGTTTGGAACCCATCCTGCAGTGACTGTGGGGATGCTGCTGGTAAGGTTGATGATTTCCTACCAGCACCACCTCAAGGAACCCTCCTGGCCCTGCACTCACTGGCTGTGCCCTAAACATGCAGCAGGGTGACAAGAAGAAGTGCTTCTCACTCAGGCAAGGGTAATACCTCAACAGCCAAGAAGCAATGGGATGAGCACCTGATGCTCCTATCTGCATCCCATCTGGGCACAGTGGGGACACAGCCCAGCAGTGTCCCCATTGTCCCCAGGCTGCCACTTCCCAGCTCATGCTGTGAGCAGAGGAGCACTGAAACCTCAGGGTAAGCTCCCAACACATACTTTGCCATGAGTCAGTATTTGTTCCTTCTCCTCCTTGTCAGCTTTGACTGAAATGTCCAGAAGATTCAGCATTTATGAACTGGGGACAACCAGTGACTTCACAGCCATCCCACTGCCTCAGGGAGCTGGGCTGAAAGCAACAGCAAACACAGCATAGAGCCTCAGCACCTCCTGTGCTAAACCTCCTGTGGCAGGCTGCTGGGAGAGCTTTGGACTTGGAATAGAATATTAAAATCAGTTTTAAAACTCTTTCCTTAATTAAGGCCAAGCACCCGTGTGAAACAACTTGACAGATTTCTCAATAATTTAGCTAGAGTGGAAAGACAGAAAAATATCATGTGAAGATATTTAAGGCACAGCATGACAAGCAGCTCACCTGACCAGAAACAGCAGATGCTTTTTCCTGTGTCCAACAAGTGGAATCACCCAAAGCTGAGGGAACAAGCACTGATGGGAATGAAGAACAAGGATGATGTGCAGATGGCACACTCTCCCTGCCCATACAGGGATTGGTCTCCAAACATGTGCTTCAAATGTGCTGCTCCATCCCCTCCTCCCCATCCCTCCAGGCTGAGGACTGATCCTGCTCAGTGCCAGCTGAGCCATTCTTTAGACTGGAGCTGAGGAAGAAGTTCTTCAGCAGGAGGGTGCTGAGACTCTGGAACAGATTGCCCAGAGAAGCTGTGGCTGCCCCCTCCCTGGAGGTGTTCAAGGCCAGGTTGGATGAGGCTTGGAGCAACCTGGGCTGGATGAGAGGTGTCCCTGGGCATGGCAGGGAGCTTGGAGGAGATGAACTCTCAGCTCCCTCCCAACATCACCCATTCTGGGGTTCTTCCAGCCATCCCCCTGCAGAGATCAGGAGCAAACTCCAGGGGTTTCCATGGAGGTAAAGATGGGAAGTTAAAACTCTTTGGCTTCAGCAATTTAATTTTTCAACCTGATGCTCCAGCAGGAGCAAGCAGAGCAGTGCTTGTGCATTTTGCTTTGTTTTGACACTTCTAGGGGTGTGCCAGTGAAACCTGGAGGAAGAGAGTCAGCCATTTCTACCACCTCCATCCTTTAAGAGTCTTTTCCAATTACTGCTTCGTGCTCTGTTTTCTAGCAAGAATGATCAGGTGTGAGAAAATCCCTAAATGTCACCTGTGCTCTGGCAGGGTTGTGCTGCCAACACCCTGCACTCATGTTAGTCCAATTTAACTGGAAATGAGGGAAACAAGGGAATTTCAAGCCTGCTGCTTCTCTTACAGAGGACACATTGCCAAATGGACATTTGCATTCCCCTGAAGCCTCTCTCCATCACTGCTGTGGTTCCTGCAGGACCAGACAGGTGCCCAGGGACATCCCACGTGGGCTCCACCAGAGCATCTCCAGCTCATCCCAGCTCCTGCCCTTGGGCTGGTCAGCTCTGCACAAACCCACTCTGCTTCCCAGGCCTGAGGAGAAGGATGCTGGATGGCAGGAGGGGGGGATGCTGGTGCCCATGTCACACTGCCCACAGATGGCAGCTGAGATGCTAAAATGCTCCCCAGAGATGAAATTCAGTTCAGGACTCTATGACAGACCCAAGATAAAACCAACACAGGAATCTTTGGACTGAGAGTCCAGAGAAGGCTGAAGTGTCCCATGGGTTGCAGCCTCCTGCCTGGAACAGACTTGTAGAATCCCAGACTGGTTTGGGCTGGGAGGAACCTTAAAGCTCATCCATTCCCACACCCCTGCCATGGGTCAGAGTCTGCCTGATCTGTTACTTGATGATTTGACTTTTAAGAGATGAGGTATATTTATTTTATTCATCATTAAAAATGCATAAGCCCCTTTCAAAGCTGCCATTTCGTCCCACTTTGCACACAGGTGCCTTGGGGTGTCGTGGCAGTGACATGCAAAGGCAGTGAGAGTTTCATTTCCAAAGCAGGAAGCATTCTAAAGCAATAGCTGAGATATTTCTTCAGAGCTTTGGCTTCTGAATGTAAAAATTGGTCTAAATCAATTCAGAGTCCTAAAAGGATCTTCCTGATGAGCCCACAGCCCCGAGCTGTTCAGCCTGGATCACACCCATTAATCACAGATAATTCAGTTTATCTCTAATCTTGGGTGGTTAAATCACTGATGTGCTGGTGATGTGTGCACAAACCATCCAGGCTCCCAGGACCTCTCTTTCCCAGTACCATTTCCTTAGGACACAGCAACACATCACATGAATCATTGTGGACAACTGGGAAGACTCAAAACAATCCTGACCTGAAAGAGGTGGCAAAGAAACCCAGCTCTCCTCCTGTCACTGAAACACAGCCCCAAGCACACAAACTCTTTTTATTCCTGTGGTCTGTCGTGCAGAGATTTATTATTTCAGGCAATGTTGTCCTTAATCTAGAATAAATGCAATTTTAGCCCCACGCAGCTGTTTGCTCTGTGAGTAATGAAAAGTCATGAAGAAACCTTAAGCTGTTTTTGAGATGATCCATTAAAAGTTGACTGCAAACCAAGGGCCTAAGACAATGAAGAATATCACATGATGAATTGTGATAGTATTTCTAGGGTCATCTGTTTCAAAGTTCTGTGAAGTGGAAAAAAAGCTGTTCCTGCAAAAAAGGACCCATTTTATCTCTGCAGCAATTGTTGCCAGGCTGCCACAGCCCTCACCAACTGCTCCTCTGTCCTGCCATGCTCAGAGCCTTCCAGATGCACAGGGGCCAAGATCATGCTGGAAAGTCTCAACATGAAAAGGAAAATTAAACAAAAACGACCCAAACAAACCAGCTTGACTTGGTCTGATTGTCTCTGCTGTCCCCTGTTGGATCCTCCCCATCTGGTCCACTTCTCTTCTGCCCATGCAGTGTCCAAACTGGGCAGACTGGTGCTCCTCAGAGCCAGCAGGAACACATCTGTTCATATGAAAGGAGGGGCCTGGCCATCACTTCAAGGGGGGGAAAAAATCCCACTCCCCAGAGTCCATGGAAGACAAATGTGCTGCTGCAAGGCTGTCCTGAGGCAGAGACTCTTCTCCTTTCCCTTGAATTGGCCCCCTTAGAATAAACCAATATGATGCAGCCAGAGCAAAGATGCCTTGAAAGGTCCCTTCCCCCCAAACCACTCTGTTTTGTGTGAAAATGAGCTTGTCCCCTTCAATTGTGTGGAAAGCAACAGGGGTTTTACCCGGTCCAGCCCATGGTGAAGCACATCAAGGAGCTCTCACAGCCACCATGGTGACTCCAGGAGCCACCTGAGCTGCTCACAAAGCCCAGCCCAGCTCAGCCCATAATAAAAATCTTCTCAGGACTGAGTAAAGCTGCTCCCTGAGGGTTTATATTCCCCAAGCTGATACAAATTCCCCTCTTTGGCAGACTCTTCACTTGGGAACTCTGAGTGCCTGCAGAGGACCTTGAGGTGCTCAGTGTTTGGCAGTCCCTGGGTCTTTTCAGACAAGTTCATTTTCATCTTTCCCTCTGTGCTGAGGTGACACAGATGTCCAGGTTTCACTTCTTGAACTTTTCTAACAATCACAAAGAGTGGCATAGCTGTGACACAGCTTCAGAGGATCCATGTTCTGTTCTTTTTATCACCCACAGGCAATCATAAAAGACATTTCTTCCCCTGACACTTATCAATAAATTAGTCTTTTCCACAAGGACAAAAGCAAAATTCCTATTCTCTCCAGGACCACCAAAGTTTTGCCCTTCCCAGTTATTAGCTAGACAACTCTTATTCTTGGAGCTTTTCTAGGATAACTAAAATTTTCCTTGCTTCTGCTGGAGATTGCTCTGATCAGGAGCACAGCTCCAACACCTCTCTGCCCTTTTCCATCAGCAGAAAGATCAAACACAGAATTGTACTCCTGACCTTCAGCACACAAGACATCTGTGTGCCTGAGGTCCAACACTGCAGAATTTAAGCTCTCACCTTCCTTTTAGTGCTTACAAGAAAAGGACCAACCTTGAGCCTGGCAATCAAGAAAGCTCTTTCTTGGGATGCTTCACTATTAGTCACTATTTCTCTGGTTCCTTCCCAGAAGGACCCTACCCCATTGCCCCCAGCTGATGAACCTCACATGATTTCAGTCTCACCATCTAAAATATTTATTGTAGAAAGACAGAATCTCCAAAGCAAGTTTGGACACTGCAGGCCTTTGATCTAGAGGCACAATTTGGTGTTGCTGTGGCTCTGGAGTTCATCCAGATCACCCCGTCCCAGCACCACTGCTATCTTGCCAGGTGTAGAATTCCTGCTTGCTGTTGCTCAGATGCTAAATAAAAGCCAGGAGACAGGCAGAGTTCATCTGGGTTCACAGCTGAGGGTGGTGGCAGGGCACTGCTTCCTTGTGCTGAGTGGCTGCAAGAAGCATTTGCAGTCATTTGAAGAACAAAAAATAACAGCACAGGCAATCGAGGTGACAGTGAACTTTAGATATAGAAATGCAGCTGCTGAAGCATTTCAAATAAAATGATAGCTTGGGTTAGAAGGTGCTCTTTAATACTGAACTTCAGATGACTTCACTCTGAAGGAGGTTATTAACTCCTACTTTAATTTGTAACTGGAAACTCGTGTTCCCTCAGCACTGTCCCTGATAGCACAAGAATTATGATGGGAATCCACGGTCCCACCACACTTCTCAGCCCCTACAAGAGGCTCTGATGGCTCCAGGGCAGCTAGGAGCTGCAAGCTGATCCACAGCACTGGCTCAGGAAGTCAAAGCATCAGCACCCACATGAATCACTGTACAGCCCCGATGCACCAGAACTCAGTGCTAACCCTCAAGGGAGTGATGGAGAATGCTTTGGACCCAGCCCCAGCAGAACCCATTGCAATTGTGTGCTGTGAGGGTGCTGAGCCCCTGTGCCAGGTTTCCCAGAGAAGCTGTGGCTGCCCCATCCCTGGCAGTGTCTCAGCCCAGGTTGGATGGGGCTTGGAGCAACCTGGGCTGGTGGGAGGTGTCCCTGACCATGGCAGGGGGTGGCAATGGAGGAGATTTAAGGTCCCTCCCAACTCAAACCAGTCTGGGATTCTATGTGGTGTCCATGGGACATTTGGTTGTCTTTTCCATGAATCTGGGACACGACCCTGTCCTCATTCCCCTCCTGCCCTCAGCTTGTGCCATGGATGTGTTTCCTCCCAGAAGCACATGTCCAGGTCTGCCCTGTCCTCTGCTTTTGTCCTGCTCCATCTGGTGCCATCTGCCCAGCCCCTTCCTCAGCTCCCACCATCCCCCTCCCAGCCTGCCACACTCTGCTCTCAGTCACTGCCCAAAGCTTCCCCCCCAGCCCCCAGCCCAGGCTGCTCCCTGCAGCTCAGCACTCAGAGCCAGACAGCATCTCATTCCCTCCTGATTTTTTTTGCTTTTTTACTCTTGAATAATTTACACCACAGCTCTTCACACCCAGCCAGGTGAGACACAGCAGGGTTCTCATCTTGATCATTGCAAGATCCCTCTTGGGACTCTGGAAATGCAAACTCAACCTGTTAAGAAACTGCAGCCAAGTCCATTCTTCCTGGCTCCCCCATCCATGCCATCTCCCTGGCAGTGCTCTGCTCTCCATCACAAGCATCACTGGAGCAGAGCTGAACTTCCAAGACTTGACAAATCCTCCCCCAGCTAAGCAGTTCTGCCACTACAGATGTGTGTGAATACATATAAATGCCTCAAGCTTCACACCAAGAGCAAGAAGCAAGCAGCAAAGCTGCAGAGCCATGCCCTGAGGTGTCACAGGAGAGGACAAGCTGGCTGAGAAGGTCCAGGAGCTTGGAGGTGGAATTCCTCAGGATGCCAGGGGGAGACAGCCCCATCACTGTCCCCAGGGACACCACAGCTCTGTCTGGGGGTGTTCTGACACCTCTCACCACCTCACATGGACAGGAGATGCCCCAGGACCTTTTGGTGATGAACCCTGTCAGAACTGAACCTGCTTTGAAATTGGGCAGCAGTGAATTTCTCTGAAATCCGTGGAGCTGCCCCATCCATGAGGAACTGGCCTTGCCTTGAGGAATCCAGAGCTGGATGATGGGGCTGGGGACAGGTCCCTCAGGGCCACTTGGGGTTCAGTTTGGGTTTCCCCATGGTATCTTACAAAGCAATGCTGCAGCCAGCACGTGGCTTCTGCTCCTTTCATGAGATGCCCTGGAGCGTGTCTCAGATGAAAATCAAATGACAGCTTGGATTCTTTTTCAAAACTTTTCTGTAGTTCTTGATCTTTAGATGCTTAGCAGAGCACATCACAAATTATTAATAAGTGAATTACATTTCCCTGTGCCCTTTCATTAGGCTGCTCATCACAGCCAAGCTTTCAAAGTCCAGAAAATGCAATGATTGAAAAGGGACAGGTTATATATAGCTCCATAAATCTTGCCATTAATGAGGGTTCACAGGCAGCCAGTGTACACACAGATAATCTCTCAGACACAGCTACAAGTAGCCCAGACAAAGCAATAGTGCCCCTAAATATGGAATGAAACAAATGATTCATGAAACTGCTGTTAAACCCAAAGGAGAAACAAAATGTTCACCTTCTGCTGAGCCATGCACCAAGCAGAGGAGAGCAAAGCCTGAGTGATAACCTCCTAACACTTGGTGATGCTCTGGACCAGGCAAGTGACCCAGAGAGGACAAGGTGGGAGCGTGCTGCCCTCTGATCCCAAAGCCAGGATGGGAAGATGTCAGGAAAGCCACCTCCTGCCACCTGCCTTTCAGTAGCATCATCCCCAGCTGGAATTGCCAGCAGAACAAACTGTCCTGTCCTTTGCACTGCAAAACACTGGATTAAAGGAATCTTGTTAGCATCCTTCAAATCCACTCCAGCCTGGCCATGGTAATTATTCCTGCTTTTCACCTCTCCTGTAACAACTCTCTCCATCAAATGACAAACAGGAGGTTCCCACAAAGAAATCACACCAAACCCTGCCCAGCCCCACCAGCTGCTTGCCTTTCATTTGCCTCTGAGCAGGAGATGCACATGTTCATAGCTTTGGAGAGCAATTTATGGAGGGTAACAGACTGCTTAATCCAACAGCAAAGCTGAAATGTAAGCCTTGAACCTTCACAACACTTCTGTGGTAGGAGGAGAGAAAATTAAAGATTTGTTATTACAGAGAAAGTGGTGCCAAGCTGAGAGTTCCTGGAGTCACTGATGGCCCCACCACTGATAAACATCAGGGCATGGAAATGTTTGCACCAAAGGGAGCCCAGGGCTGGGAAACCTCCAGGCAGAGCTCAGTAAGATCCAAAAGGGATCAGCAGGGACAGGCTGGGTTTCCTGGCTGTTAATCACCTCCCCACTGGAAATGCCACTGCAAGAAGGCAAACCATCACTCTACAAGCTTGTTTTTCCCTCGAGTCTTACAGAAAAGCTGCAGGCATGAACAGCAGTGTTTACAGACCCTGTCTGAATACAAATGTGCCACTTGGGATTGTCATGGCCACACGTAATTAAAACCTCTAGATTTGTCAGGGCTTTCCCCATCCACAGCAAACCCTGAAATACAAACTGCTCCTTTCTGCCAACAGCAGTCAGTTCCCAGTCAGTTCCCAAAAGTTTTGTTTCATCACAGGTTCCTTCTTTTTGACTTGCTGGCAGATTTGTAGGTTCAAATCTAGTGAATATCTCAACACAGAATCACAGAATCCTCATGGTTGGAAAGGACCTTCAAGATCATTAAGTCTTACACCCCCTTAACCACTGAATCATCTCCTGAAGCACCACATCTCAGTATTTCTTGAACATCCCTGGGCTGGTGACTCCACCACCTCCCTGGGCAGCCTCTTCCAATGCTTCCCCACTCTTTGGGTGCAGAAAGTTTTCCTGATGTCCAAGCTGAGCCCATCCCCTCTTGTCCTGTCCCAGTCACTGGGGAGCAGAGCCCAAACCCAGCTCCCTGCAGGCTCCTTGCAGGGAGTTGTAGAGGACAAGAAGGTTTCCCCTCAACCTCCTCTTCTCCAGGCTGGACACCCCCAGCTCCCTCAGCCTCTCCTCCTCTTCTCCAGACCCCTCAGCACTTTGGTTTTTCCCTTCTCTGCACCCTCTCCAGCATCTCCATGGCCTCCCCACCCTGGGGCACCCACACCTGCACCCAGACTTGAGGTGCAGCCTCACAGGGCTGAGCACAGGGGTAAGGTCACCTACAGGACAGGACATGATTGAGGGGATGGGGTTTGGAGTAAAACAAGGATTGATTCTGAGAATAACCTCAAGTGCCAGCCTGGCACCCCCCAGTCCCACCTGGAGGCACTGCCCAGAGAGCACACAGCTTGTTTCCACCCAAGGGCTGGCCTTTGAGGAGCACCCATCACACCAGCATCTCCCTCTCCCACTCCTTCTCAGTGAAAATTTCCCAGCACACTTCCCCAGGTTTGCAGTTTCCATTCCCTGATTTCCAGCATCCCATTCCCATATCCATTACTTCTGATTTTTCAAAACCCATTTGATTTTCAAACCCAGAAATTGAATTTTTGACTCCCAAAATGCCAAACCCAGTTGTTGATTACACATATGTTTCCAAAGCAGCTTCTTCAGATGAAACACATCCCTGAGGGGGGTTGATCAGCTCTATGTGCCACTCGTGTCCATCCCAGCATGTCCCTCCAGGCCACCACTCACACTGTCACTTTTACTTCCTCAATTTGTAAGTACAAAAACTGGAACATGGTCATGGAGCAGGATGCCACATTTTATATTTTACAGCATTTTACTTCCAGGTTTTTATTAAACTTTCTCTGACACACTTACTAATCTCTTCTTCAAAGAAGGTTTCTCTGCTTACTTTCTGTTCCTCCAGCAATGTTCAGCCTTTCACTCTTCTGTCCACAATCCAAACCACTGCTGGGCACTGAAGGGGGGGGGATTCAGGACTTCTGTCCATCATCTCCTGTGAGGAAAGGAAAAAACAGTGACAAAACCATTTACCTCTTCACAGCATCCTGCTTTTTCTCTGTTCACTGTCAGGAGCTTAAAGGGCCAGCTGGGAGCTGCAGTCTCATCCTGATGTGCAACACCTACACCTCACCCCATGTTTCATGTCCAAGCTTTGCTCCTTCCTGTCACACACCAAGTGTTAATGCTCTTTTTGCTAAGGATTAAATTAACCCCCTGTTGAGTGGGGCAGAGGAGGGCAGTGAGCCACAGGGGAGGGAAGGCCACAGCTTCATGTGATGGGGACAGGGCATTGCAGAGAGCAAATACAATTAGAATCCCAGACTGGTTTGGGTTGGAGGAGACCTTAAAGCTCCTCCATCCCCACCCCCTGCCATGGTCAGGGACACCTCCCACCAGCCCAGGTTGCTCCAAGCCCCATCCAACCTGGGCTGAGACACTGCCAGGGATGGGGCAGCCACAGCTTCTCTGGGAAACCTGGCACAGGGGCTCAGCACCCTCACACCAAACAACTTCTCCCTCATGTCCAACCTCAATCTCTCCTCTTCCAGTTTAACCCATCTCCCTCGTCCCATCACTCCATGCCTGCCAGGGGACAAGGCAGCCCTGGGAGGGCTCTGGCTGCAGCATCTCCCCTGGTACCCAATGCTGTGCCTGCTCCTCCTGGCGAGGACTGATTCCCTGATTCCCATCCTCTGATGGAAGGACCACCCTGACTTCTGCAAGATGAAACCATGGTGATGGCCACAATCATCCCAAATGCCATGGGTTTTTCTTATTTTATTCCAGCCTAACAGCCATCCTGACATTTCAATCCCTGCTCAGTCACAACTTAAATTGAAGCTGGAGGCCATTCAGGGCTTCTTTTGAATCCTTGCAATGCTTCACACCTGTTACATCTGCAACCAGTGTAGATGCTGTAAAACAGAAGTACGTTTCTAAGGAATTATGTCACTAATGTCACTAATCAAACTAATGATTAATTCCATTAGATTAAAATTCTGATCTACACACAGAGATTGTAAGGTTAGCTGTATTTGATGAGTAGGCTTCCTCTGCAGACAGGGGGGGGTGTGCACTGCCAGCAACATCCATGACTGATCATGGATAAAATCAGTATCTTTCTGGAGTTCAAATTCTGCATACAGTTGGTTTATTAAATGCTTTTTAAATCCAGCTGTGCAGCAAGCACCTGACATGGGTTCAGTGTACTACAAAGGTTCTATTTTATAGCAAGATGGTGAATTTTCATATCATTCTAGAGAATACTGTAAATCTACAAGCAAGAAAAAGCAGGCTCATGCTTACAGAAGGGGTATGAGTAGTGATACACCACTGAAAACATGAGGTCAGACCCTTGAGTATCCAGAGGGATGAGTCCAACATCCACTGTCAGCAGCTCCAGGCCACTTGTCCCCTGGGTGATGGCAACAGCTGCCCAGACAAGCTGGCTATGAAAAGGTGGCTGAATGAGTCAAACTGATAACAATTTATCCAGTCAGAACAATGCTATCATTGGGGAAATCTCATTTTCCTCCAGTTTTGCATTACCATGGGCACCAGCAGGTTTGTGCTGCTGTGGATGAGCAGTCACAGGGAGCTGAGCAGGGAGGGCCAGACAGCCCCATCAGCTCCACAGAAATACAAACCTACCAACCCTGAAACCTAGAGAACAAAAGCACTGCACCATAAACCTTCAAAGCAGCTGTTGGACCAAGCTGATTGCTGCCTGGAGAGATGGAAAGCAAATTTAACTCTATTTGTGAAGACAAAAAAGAGAGTTTGTGGTCCACAACCCCCCTTACATTTTGCAGGTTCAGTCTCCTCTACCTACTTTTTATCACTATTCTAACATCATCATCACTTTGAGGCAGCTGCCTTAGCAATGCATTGCCTTAAGGAACAGAAAGCAAGAATGTACTAAAGAAGGTCCCTGACACATCCCTAATGCCACCACTGATCCTGCAGAGCAAACAGAAGGTCTGAATCCAGCGTGGTGGCAGGACTGCCCCTGACAGCAGAAAAAGGGAAAAGCCAAAAACCTGGAATTCAGTTCCCTGACCCCCATCTGGCCAACAGAGTCTCTGT
Organism: Calypte anna; assembly: GCF_003957555.1. Lineage (NCBI taxonomy): Eukaryota > Metazoa > Chordata > Aves > Apodiformes > Trochilidae > Calypte > Calypte anna. The sequence continues at coordinate 42,913,764 of NC_044251.1, forward strand.
ACCAGCAGGTGTACAAGCTCTGCACAGGGTTTTAGAGAGGGCTGGTTAGATGAAAAAATAATTGATGCTGACAGCCCCGACAGGGCAATGCAGAACCTCCACTTGGAGAGGTGCTGCTGCTGCTGCTGCTGCTGCTGCTGCTGCTGCTGCTGCTGCTGCTGCTGCTGCTGCTGCTGCTTCAGGACAGATATAAAAACTGAAAAATATCCACTGTGGGGAAGAGGCAGTGATCCAGCACTACCAAATGATCCAGACTATAACGTTATGATGACAGATAGGCACTGAGAGCTACCAGAAAAATCACCCCTGTTCAAAAACTATGGTTTGAAGTAGAATTTAGAAGAAGAAGTGAATTTAGGGCACAGGAGTCAAACCCTCCTGTGGTTTGGGAGAGAGGAGGAGAGAGGAAAATCATGCTCCTGGCTTAAAACATCAACAGGTTATAAGTCCATGGCAGTTCATCTATTCCAGGCTCCCAGGCAAGGCAGCTCCAGCCCTGCCTGTTCCCCCCCTGCTCAGCATTCCAGGGAGCCCGAGGTGAGGAGGTTTCCACACCACCTCTCCCTGCCAGAGCAGATGCATCCACATCCCATGGCATCCCCTTCAGGCTCCCCACAGGTAGGTGCAGCTCAGGATGTGCTGTGGATGTGCCAGCACACCCTGGGCACCCCAAAAACACCCAGAAAGGAATGGTGGGAAGGGGGGAGGCTGTCCCAGCATGGAGCACACAGAGCTGCACAGTGCAGCTTGGCAGGGAGAAAAGCCCAACATGGAACTAAAACCTCAGAATAGTTAATTCTGAATTTTCTTCTGAACAGGCACAGAGCTGTTCCCACAAATTCACCACTAAATCTTCCAAGTGAGATGCAATGTCCTGCCCCTGCTGCAGGCTGGATTTGCTGGATCTTGTTTGTAGAGACCAAGATGATGGGAACAGAGCAGCCCCAGGGGTTACTCCTGGTAACCCAACCAAACAAAAAGATGCAGATTCAGGCTGGATATCAGGAAGATGTTTTTTACACTGAGGGTGGTGAGACCAGGCTGCCCAGAGAGGTGGGAGGTGCCCAGTCCCTAGAAATATTCCAGGTGAGGTTGGATGGGGTTCTGGGCAACCTGATCTGGTTGGAGATGTCCCTGCTCACTGCAGGGGGTTGGACTGGAAAGGTCCCTTCCCACCCAAACCAGTCTGTGATCCTATGATCCTGTGACCCCAACTCCAGCAGCCCAGCCCTGAGTTATTCCAAGTGGAGCCCAATGGGAAGGGCTGGGGATGCCAGCAGGATCCAGCTGGAGATGCCAGCAGGATGCAGCTGGTGGCTGCATAGGGATAAACCCTCAGGTATGACCAGAGCCAACAGAAACTGCTTTTCCAGAGTACCTCACCAGGACCTTTCAGACCATCCAGTCCCACCATAACCCAGCAGTGCCCAGGCCACCCCTGCCCCATCTCCCTCATCCCCACATCTCCAGGGCTCTGAAACCCCTCCAGGGATGATGGGGACTCCAGCCCTGCCCTGGGCAGCCTGGGCCAGGCCCTGACAACCCTTTCCAGGGAGAAATTGTTCCTAACATCCAACCTAAACCTCCCCTGGCACCACTTGAGGCTGTTCCTTCTTGTCCCATCACTTGTTCCTTGGGAGCAGAGCCCAATGCAGTCTGTACACACATTGCTGCTCCCAGGAGGAGAAGCCCAGAGCCTCCTGAGCCTGCAGCACCCCAGGAGCTGGGTGAAGCACTGGGACAGAGCAGTCCCCAGCTCTGCACCACTGGGACCTCCTGCTCAGGCTGGTACCAGGTTTCTGACTCTGAACAAGTCAAAGCTACAGACTGGTAAGAGAATGAAAAAAACCTTTAAAGTTGTACTTGAGTGTCCTTCCCTCCATCCACAGGGCTTTTGATTAGTTATTAGATTAGTTTCTTCATTCCACTCTAACTACAGTGCATGGAGATTAATTTATTAGAGGTTTTATATTAGTCAAAGAATCTTAAAAAACACTGATGAAAAAGCAAAAAAAAAGACTTTGAGACCAGTAGTTAATGAGAGCTTGTGCCATCTCTAAACTTCTATTGAACTTCCAGACCCCCTTTGAAGAAGAAAAGTTTTTTTAGAAGTTTCCTAAGGTGACACAAAACTCTCAGTTTTATACTTTTTACAATAAATCCTATTTTTCTGCTGAACCCATGCAGAGATCTGAAACTATCAAGCAACAAGTCTGCCCATTAAAGCCCTTGACTTCTGTGGATATTTCACCTCCATTAACTGGGGAATTGCTCAGCCCCATTGTCAATCAGATAAATGTCTTTTCCCTGGAAAACCTTGGCAGATGTTAACAGCAGATTCCACCTCATAGCTCCTTGTTTCTTTCTAGAGGTACCACGATGCTCTCTGCTTTGAAGCTCCTCAGCTTGCTTTATCCTTTCTTCTTTAAGGAGGAATTTCTTGTTATTTCTTCTGCTGGAATAACCTGTATGGAGCAGAAGTCTGAAAGCACAAAGACTCCAAGTGTCCAGACTTGCAGAACTGGGAGCATCTGCCTCATCCCAACCTCTGCAGCTTGTCAGGAGAGTGAATCCTTGGGACTGCCTTTGAGTCTCCCTGGATTGTCAGAGCCTGGTGAAACCTGGGCTGGGAATGACAGCTTGGATTTGCATTGCCCAAGCCCAGGGAGAACTCAGTCCTCTTGATGCAAAGCATCTGTAGCTGTACACACCATCTGCCAGTGCTGAGGGGCTTTGAGCAGCTGCTGGGAAGCAGAAACCAGCTCCAGCTCTGTCCAAAAGGCAAATCTGAGAAGTTCACCTTTTCTACAGCAGGAATACAACCTTCCCACAAAAGCTGTTGTGCTGCCACTTTGTAGTGAGAAGATTCCCCAGACCTGGGTGTCTGTCCAGCCTGCTGCTCCCAGGCAGGGCTGCTGGCTGCTTCCCCTGGCTGCTGTCCTCCTGGGAGCCCAGACAACAACCCAGCCACAGGGCATGAGGGGAAGAGAGCTCAGCTATGCAGAGGAAAGGGCTGTCCAGCCCCAAGACCTGCTCCAGACCCACAAACCAGAGCAGAGCCATTGGGCAGTGTGCTAAGATGGGCACTCCCAGGCAGCTTTGGGAAGCTATCTGAGGAGCCTGAGTGAGAAACATGGGTTTTCTCAGCACCTTGCTCTAACCCATGGGAAAATACAGATACCTGACCCACCTCCAACAACAGCCTCCTCCAGGGTGGCCTCCAGCTCCCCACTGCCAGAACAGGGACCCTCCCACATCCTGGGGGGCTTTCCTCAGCACCTTCCACTTCCAACATCCCTCCCAGACCCAGGATTTTCCTCTTTCTTCACTCAGCAGTAACACACAGCCCTTGCTTGGGATGCCTGACCATGCTGATGGCTCCTCTGGTGCTCAGGGACAGTCTCTGCTTGGGTGACCCAAGGTCCCACATGTCCCCTGCCATTCACCAGAAACACTGCACACTCACCCATCTGGAGAAGTGGCATGTGGGCTACACAACTGCTGTGCCACTCTTAGCTACTAATGCCAATAGTAAGAGAACATAACTTTTTTCCTCCCCATAAAATATTTAGGCTAGAACACATACATATTTATTACTTTTAATCAAACAGAATGAAAAAGTTCTTCTTGCTTTAGCTTTTGGAAAACAAAACAAGTCTGGTCTGACAACTGCTACTTGCATTCTCTCCAGAAAGACAACAAAAAAGGTTTGGGGAAGAATAAATGTTCCACAGGACACAGTTTGGGAGCTGCTAGCAGAGAGGGACTCAGTGCCAGCACCCCAGGCAGAAGCTGGCACGGTGCTGGGCAGCCTCCTGCACTACATCTCCTCAAGAGATCCTCAACAATTCTGCCATAAAGGGAACTGAGGGACTGAAATGAGAACGTGGGCTGGGCAGCTCCTGGGCAGGAGTGTTCTGTTGGGCTGCAGGGCAGAGCTTGTCAGGACAGAGCTGGGTGGATCTGGTACCTCTGCAGGACCTCACTCAGGGTCAGACATGGTACAGGGATATCTGACTCCTTTTGTGCCCACTTCCCAAAATAAACCCTGCCTGCCAAGAACTTCAGTTCCCTGCCAATGAGAACCCAGTCCAGCTGGGCTGTGCCCTCCTTGCTCAGGGCCATGCTCCACACCAGAGTCTGATGCTCTCCATCTTTGCAGTACTCCTGTGCAGCATCTGTGCCCTGAGCTGTTCAACCATGGACACATGAGCTGCATTTTCTGCCTGGACCCTACAATTTCCGCCTCTAAAGCAAGCAATGCACTGGACCTGGTACTGCAACCCAGTGACCTGGCTGAGGGCAAAGAGAACCTGACCCATATGGGAATAAGATCAGGGAATTTTACTTCCTGCAAGAACAACAACAAGATTATTTATTCAAAAAAACCCAAAAGGCTCTTCTCAACCTGTGTGAAAGGACAGAATCTGGATCCCTGCTCTTAAGACATTAATCAAACCCAGACTCAAGTTAATGATGCCAACAGTCATCCTGGGCTTCTGCTGAAGTTATTTAATCTCAGGATTTTTGTTTACTTTCCAGCAGTAGTTTGGAGAGTCTAAAAAGTCTGAGGAGCTTCATGTTCTGAACAGGGAAGGAATCTCAGGGCTGGTATCACTGTTTATTACTTTTTTTCTACTCAGACAAACTTGAATTACATGCACAGAACTTCAGGATGGCATGAGGCACACCAATGCCCATATTCAGTATTCTGGTTAGTCACAGCAGACAGCAAAGAGGAGCTTGGCCACACAAGGAGCCAAGGTGCTGACAGAGTCTTGCAGAAATAATGCTGAAAAATAATGAAGTGGAGTTTATGAATGAAGTTTGTGTCCAGGTAAGGCAGCATTCCCTTCAGCATTATAAACAGGCCTTTGATGAAACTTTCATAAATGGTTTAATTTTTCTCTTTTATCTTCTCCCACACTCTCTCCAGCCCATCTTTCTTCAGCATCTGCAGGGGAACTGATGGTTCAGGAGCTGGGAGATCCCTCCCAAAGATGACAGGCCGAGGTTTCTCACTGGCTTGTTGGAGGAAAGCTCAGTTACAGGTTTCAGATACAACCTGAGGGACAACCAGCCTTGTTCTGGAACATGGACACTCCCAGAGAGGTACCTGGGATACAGACAGCATCTGCATGCAGACAGAAAGGGCTTAGCAGAGGCCATGGGTCAGCCTCTGGTGGAACCCTCAGCTCTGTCGGAAGGGCTGGGTATGTACTGAGGGTAACCCAGGAGAGGAAAAACACCTTCTGAAATGGAAATGATGACACCAAACTTCAGAGAGAGGACAGAGGGATTGCAGCCACTCTCTGCTTATGTTTATTTCCAGGAGATGAAGAGCTTGCCCAGCTCCAGGAACTCTCCAGCCCTGGGGCTCAAGGGCACACACTGCACAACCTCCCAATGTTGTCACCTCCTGGTGGTCCCCAGCTCCAGCTCCTGCAAAGCTGCTCTGGTGCAGGGAAGGGTTTAAAAACCTGAGGTGCACAGGTTCAGTTCTGCTCAGGTAAGCTCTAGCTGATTCCTAGCAAGACAACACAGCAGTTGCTGCAGGAATTTTTTTGCTGCAACTCTTTTTTTGGTTGGGTTTTTTTTCCTTTTTCCCTTTTCTTTTTATTTTTTTAATGTTCCCCCAGAAACATCCTGGTTTTATTTTAAATCTCCTGCTGAGCAAAATGTGTATTGTCCATGAGGAAAGAAGGGAGGGAGAAGGAGTGAATATTTTTACTGCTCTGAAAACTTCCAGATGCCTCTTCAAAACATTTCTGGGGAAGTATTTGCTGATGGAGAATCTCCTGCAGTGTTTCCTCAGGTGTGCTGTAAGATTTGCACCTGCTTCTCAGATGAGAGTGAATTTCACATCACTTCTTTCCATCCAGAGCAATGGGGCTGGGAATGGGCTTGCCTGGGCCATCTCTTCCTGCAGGACTCAGCTCCAGTGAAAGCAAAGGCAGGGATGATATGGATGCTGCACACCAGAAACCAAAACCAAATCTTTGGCTTTCCTTCCCCTGTCTGTGGCTCTACCAGCACCCAGCACAGCCACACATACACAGGGAAAAAATTCCACTGGTGTCCTGCTGGATCCAGGCACTGGACAGAGAGGAAAAGGCAGACCAGTCTGAAATCCTGGCTGCTCCTCTGCTGCCAGTAACACATTTTTCATGTTGGAAAGATTATTAATGTAAAAATCCCCTGAATGAGTAAATCTTTTCTGGGAGGTATGTGAAAGTTCAAAAGAATCACTTAAATAGAGCTGTGCCTAAGCTGAAGATGGTTTTTTGGTTCAGATAAATTTTTCTGATGGTTGGATGCTGCCTACTGCAGCAAACTCAGTGATCTGCTCAGGGTGCAGTTCTCATCACTGTAACTGAACAATTAATGTTTCCATGGGAAATGGGAAAAATTACTACTTGCAAGCCATTTTAGTCATGAGTTTGGAGTGGGTCAAACCCCTCAACAAAGTCTGGAAGGAGCTGGGTGCATTTCAGCCCTGCAGCCATCTGCCCAGCTCTGCTCTGCCAGAGCCCCCACCTCCTGCTCCCCTTCCCAAACCACTCAGCAATGCAAGGACAGGCACTGCCTGTCACACCAAACCAGCCTGAAAACAATTCTAACAGTAATCATGTCCTTTACAGCACATCCACCACCTGTTGGCATTAATATTTGCAAATAATATTGAAGACTTTTGTCCCTCTTTTGCATAAGCAGTTTTAATTACAGCATCACTCATTAATATCAGTGCTAACAGTGTCATCATTACTCTATGATTCCTTAATCATGTATCAAGCTCACTACAGAGCAAACACCATCTTCATTCTGGATGCCAATTAGATCTAAAGATGACAACTGAACAGAGTTATGCAGATTTATGCAAACACCAAAACAAACTCATCCCCATCCTCAGGCTGCAGGGCCCAGAGCAAGGGGTGCTCAGCTGAGCTGACACCACTGCAAACCACCACCACCAGCCCAGGGCAGTCCAAGGCTTCATTTGCTGTCTGTAGTTTTGAGATGCCAACAAATAATCACTGGTAATTACTGGAATCACAGAACCAGAGAATAACTGGGCTTGTCAGGTCCCTCTGCAGGTCCCAACCCCCCTGCAGTCTCAGGGACACCCTCACCTAGATCAGGTTGCTCAGAGCCTCCTCAAGCCTCACCTTGAATATCTCCAGGGATGAGACCTCAACCCCCTCCCTGGGTACCCTGTGCCATTGTGCCACTGCCCTCAGGGGACACAACTTGTTCCTCACATCCAATCTAAAGCTGCTCTTCTCTAATTTAAACCCATTTTCCCTCATCCCATCCCTCCAGCCCCTTGCACACAGTCCCTCCATGGCCTTCCTGCAGCCCTTTCAGATACTGGAAGGTGAAGATGGAGAGATCACCCAACCCATCCCTGAGCCCCAGGGTAGACTCAGCCAGCCCTAACCCCATCCCCAGCCCATGTTCAGGTGGCACTCGAGTTCCATCTTGCTGCAGACTCTGCACAGCACCAGTTTACCTGGGGCAGGTTAAACACAAACCACTGCACCCCAGCTGGCATCATGGCTGGGTCCTCCTCAGCCCAGAGCTGCAAGACCCAGCCCAACACTGAGCTTTGTTGCCTTTGACTCTTCAAGTCCCTGACACACAAAGCCTCAGCAGTTTCTGTGACATCAGAGCAAAAGCCAGAAGGGTGCTGAGCCCCTGTGCCAGGTTTCCCAGAGAAGCTGTGGCTGCCCCATCCCTGGCAGTGTCTCAGCCCAGGTTGGATGGGGCTTGGAGCAACCTGGGCTGGTGGGAGGTGTCCCTGACCATGGCAGGGGGTGGCAATGGAGGAGCTTTAAGGTCCCTCCCAACCCAAACCAGTCTGGGATTCTGTGCCCCTATGGATACCTGTTTGCTCTCTGCAAGGCCTGCAGCTCACACAGAACACTGCTTTGTTCTCCATTAGCTGGATAAATAAACAATGCACTCCTGTGCTTCTCTGTGCTTTATCACTAATTTTTTTTTGTAATTTGGATATGAAAAGTTGAAAAATTAAAAAGTTTTACACCTAACCCTAACTGGATATTTAATCCTCTTTGCAAGCTTGTGTATAGGTTTCATACCTTAAGGTTCTGGTGCATAATTAACATGTCCTGCTCCCATCATGGTTTTCTGTTAGAAAAGATTCTGGATGTTATCAGAAAACACCTTCTCTAATTTTCGTATGCAAAATCCTAATTACAGCATGAATTTTTTATTTCTTAATTCTTTACCATTTTTATTCACCCTCTGGGTACTGCAATATAATTAATTCTGCTTTACTTTTTCTAACAGATTTGTGTGTATTACCATATATATTACATTTTCAGTCCTGGAACTTTTTTTCATTTTTATTGCTTCCCACACTGACAATGTTCACTTCATTAAAAACATGTAATCCCTGAGCCACAATCAGGGCATAATTGCAAGGTTTGTGTGAGAGAAACACACGTGGTCATATTGCAGAAGTAAAGCTCCTTTTGTGCTCAGACAGTGTAGGGTAACCCACGAAACTGGAAGGGGATTCCAGGTGTCAGGGGCACCAGTGGGATCAACCTGCATGCAGCAAAGATGCTCATGCTCAGAGAAAAGAGGAAATGCAGCTTTCCCTCCCCTCCATCCCCTGCACCCCTCTGTAAGGATTGGACCTCACAGGTGGGGATCAGGTTGATCTGGTGCTGAAGTCCTTCAGGTCCCTAATCACACCTCTCAGGAAACCACAAGCTCCCCAGAATCATATTCCCTTTTTCTCTTTTTGAGAAAATCTCCAGTTCAAACAGATTTTTTTCCAGTTCAAAATAATTTTTTGTTCAAAGCTCAAGGCAATCAAAACCACAAAGAAAACCTGAAATGGCAAAAAAAAAGAAGGAAACAAATTAATTGATCTTCACCATTACCTCAGCACCATAACTGCCTCACAGGATCTAAAACACTGACCTCTCAGCTGGGAACAGGGGAGCATTTTAGTTTATTTACATACTGACTGGGACTCAGCTTTGCTGAGGTGGTAATGTTTTCTGATCTCAGAAACCAGCTTCCCCCAGTGAGTGTTTAGGGCAAAGACTCTGAGCCCCTTGGTTCAGGTACCACTGCACTCTGCTTCATTCACTTCTGAGTTCATTGCTGAAACTTCATTATGCACATCACTGCTGCCCTCCTTTCAGCCTCTGCCTCATGCTTTTTGTAGCACTTAAGAATTAGAAAAAAAAAAAAAAATCTTCTTTTATTGCACAGAGAGATAACAAAGGCAAAAGTATTTTAGCAACTGATCTAAAGGTGCAGGACATGACCCCAGAGAGGGAGGACAAAGGATGCTGGAGATGTTGCTCAATGGCTTTTCTCTTTGCATTTCCCAATATGAAGACTGTTATCTGCTTTGATATGACCCAAATTAGATGCTAGTGGAGAATCAGAAACAGCCAGGTTCTTGCCCAGGCTTTTAGCATTTTGTTCCTAGGGATGATGATGTACAACAAAAAGTTGTTAGTGACAAACCCTGCTTGGAATAAACTGTCAAAGAAAAATCAAAAAGGAGGTGTCCCTGCTCATGGCAGGGGGTGGGACTGGATGAGCTTTAGGGTCTCTTCCAACCCAAACCAGCCTGGGATTTGATGATTCTGTTTCCAGATGTACACATCTCTACCTCCTCAGTGAAGGCTGATGTATAGCCCTGATTTTATTTTGGTTTTCTGTGGGGTTTTTTGCTCACAGTCTGCCAGGTGATGTGCTGTGTGCTCACCAGCCCAGGGAGCAGAGCTCAACCCCAAACAAGCAGGGCCTGACCTGAGCTCCAAAAGACACAACAGCACCCACACCTGAGCCAGCACCACCCCACAGCACAGTCACACTTGCTGGTGGCATTCAGGGACCTGGCTGTATTTTTTTTTTAATCTGAGTAATCTAATCTGTGTTCCTAAGAGGCCCAGAGCCCCCATGTGCTGGTAGGACAATATCAGCAGCTCCTCAAGGTGTTTGCTTAGAGAATCCCTGAAATCACCAAGCCAATTGCACAAATCCACAACCAGCAAGCCCAGTTTAGGGAGAAAAGGGAGAGAGTGTTGGAGACAAAACCAGTTTGCATGGTTCTCTTCAGGTCCAAAAGCTCCTCTGCTCCACTCAGTTCCTTCTGTCCCTACCTCTGGAATCTGGAGAAAAGCTGCACTGTGGCTTTTCTTGTGGTTCAAATGATGATTAAAGGGAAGAGACATCAAGATAGAGACTGACCTTGCTCTAGGAACTCTCCTGGTATTAACCTGCAAGTCTGCAGTGGGGTCCCCAGTGGGGACCCAGCACCTCACCCCAGCTCTGCTGGGACAGAAACCAGCACATCTGAACCCCCAGAAATAGAACTGAAAATACAGACCACAGTAACAGCTCAGCACAGACATCTGAGGGCACCTTAGCTTTACAGACACCACGAGGAGGCTACCTGGTCAGGAAAGAGCAGATAAATTCAGGTTTTCCATATGAAAAAGGACAGGAGAAACCCTTATCTTTTAATGCTAAGATAAGATGACCGTGTCCACAAGGTTATGGCTTTTTCAGAATTATTTTTAAGTTTAAAAGAGAGGCAGTGTCCAGGCTGCATGCTGCTCAGCCTCCCCAGAGCTGCTGCTGGGCTGGGCAGGCTGCTCCCCCCCGGGCAGCTCCCCCAGCAATGGTTTTGGAAGGATCCCCAGTGCTGAGCTCTCTAAGTATTTATTTTCCTTCTTTCAGATTTGTTTCTATTTTCATTCTGCACTCACATAATCATTATGTCCATGCGTTTCATTTCAGCATAACAGATGAATTGTATCTATTCTGCATTATTATTATTATTATTGTCATATTCTCTGATGGAATTGCTAAGTAAAATAATTTCCATCTTCTGGGTTGGCTATTTTTTTGCAAGAGCAAAAGCTCCATCTCTTTGGGCTGCCTCCCCTGGGGCTCCTGGGGTTTCCAGGTACTGGGTATGGGGCAGCCCCCTCCCCTGGAGCACTCCTGGGGGCTGCACCCACTGTAGTGGGGATAAATGTCACTGCAGAGTGACCCCACAGCCCTTCCTCACCTCTTTTGCTCACTGTCAAGTGATGGTTTTTACCTCTTGGTTTTTACCATGCTCAACAACTCCCTCCAGCAGAGCATACCCCAGGTCCCTGAGCCCTGCAGCTCATACCCTGCCTGCCCAGGGGGATTTCTGAGCAGCCTGGCTTTTCACCTGAGCCCCCCAACCTCCTTTTGACCTGATGATGACAATCCTGGTGGAGCTTTTTCTGCCCAAGCCTGACCACTGGTGATCTTATCCCCCCAAAGGTGTCTCGGAGGATGGGATTTATCACATACTTCAGCAGAAAGAGTTTGTTACATCTAAGGATTGAAGTGTTGTTAATAAATAAAGCACTATGGGATTCAGCAGACTCTCCAGTACAACCAGCTAGCCTGCTGGGAGTATCCAACACCCCCAGTCTATCAGCAGAGCCCCCCTCACAGAACACCCAGGGAGCAGTGTGCCAGCAGGATGCCAGCTCACCTGGCTTTGGGATGACCCAGCCCAGTGAACACAAAGCAGACAGCACAGAGAGCCCCTTGGGTAATAACTTAGAACAGATAAAGCCTGTACAAGTCATCAACCCCCCTCCTACCAAGGAGGAGCATGAACTGAACGTGTCTGCAAGTTCCCTGCCCTGGAGATCACAAAGCAACTTAACCTCTTCCCACCTGTGCCTCTCCCAACCTTCCCCAACTTGTATCCCTGCTGCTGGACATTCCTCAGGGATGCTTTCCCACCACTGCCAGAGGCAGGAGCAGTGGACACAGGTATGTTGATGGCTTGTACCACACACAGGTGTTGGTGGGACATAGGGACTTTGTCCTCCCCTTGTCCCCTCCTGGCCACTGGAGCCTCCAGGGGTGAGCACTGCAGCCCGGGACATAGAATTCACAGAGTACATAAAACCAGGGAGCTCTTGGTGACTGAGAAACATTTTGTGACCCTAAAAACCCAAACCAAGGAAACAAAAGCTAGTGATATTTCTATAATTAACTGCTTCCTATTCAGAATATAATTTGGGGGTTAAGTGGTCCTACTACTTTAGAACAACATTTTATCAAAGTGTGATGTGGGTTCACACATCCCACAGCCACACAGAGAATAAAATATCAGAATAAACTCACAGCACAAATTTAACTGGTACACAGCCCCTCTGGGTCCATTTTTAATCTCTTGTGCTAACTTCAGAGATTTATTGTTGGCACCATCATTTTAGGAAGCCTTGTGATGGCAGCAGCACCTACAGCTGAATTTATGGTACCTGGAGGTGCTGCTGTGCTCAGCCCCTGAGCTTTGCTGAGCAGGACCTGCCCAGGCTGAGCTTTTGTCTCTATGCTCCTTCCACCCACACCAGGATGTCCCCTCCTGCCTGGGGAAGTTGGGTTTGGAGCTGCTTGCTCAGAGTCCACTGGTCCAGGCACAAAGGGAGGAGCAGACCCAGCCCAGCCCTGGGTACCTTTGTGGCAATAAATGGGCATAGGAATTACACACCTACCCAGAAAAAGCCACAGCTTAGATCTGGGGTTAACCACCTTGATTTAATTCTGCCCATTTATTCCTGTTTATTCCTGCTAGAATTGATTTGATGTCATTCTGGGTCTTTTAAGCTTGAATTTTGCAGTACCATTAATGCACTTGGAATGCAGCTTTGGGCAGGCCCAGTACCACACCAGACCTAATTCCCATTAATAACACTCACAGAAGAACACAAATTCTTCTGTACCCACTGCCAGCAGCCCAAAAATCTGATGGACTTGTGCAAAGCAGTGCAGGCAACTGGGTGCCTCCCAAGGGGTGTGTTCCACACTGCAGGGTGGGCTGCTGAGCTCCAGAAACTCATGGAGTTGGGAGGGAGCAATCCATAAGACCTGAGTGACAGAGCAAGGCACACCTTATTTATTAACAGAATCCATCCTGAAGTGGAGGCCAGCATGCTGATGGAGAGCTTCATTAAAAAATAGTGTCAGTCCTACATTCTCTCAATTACACTTAGATCCATGCTTAATTGCATTGGATTAGCCTAAACAGGAGTCCCCTCTCAGGAAATAATGAGCCTCATCCCTGACACCGGAAGAGATGGGGATGAATCCAAGAGTGCTCTGACTCTTAATCAGGCAATTACATTTCCCTCTTGCTCCTGAATTAAAGGAGAAAAGGGTGTTAAAGGAGCTTTAACACCCTTTTACAATGAAACCAGACTGGTGGGGCTGTGCCAACAGCACCCAGTGTGTCCTGGAGCCCTCTGAGCCTGAGCAGCTCTGAGGAGCCTCCCTCCCCCTGGCAGAGGGCTGGGAAAGCTGCCCCAGGTCCTGCTGCCTGGGATGGGACCTTTCAGACAGGGACTGAAGGACAATGGGGCCACCAAGTAGTCATCAGGATTACCTTTCCTCTGCACCCCAGCTGGAAAAGCTGCTGGGTGCTGTGGGTGCCCCCCCTGTGCCCTGAGTGATGGGGAGGGAGTGGGGGAAGCAGCAGATGCCTCTGCCTTGGGACAGGGAATTCTAGGAGAAGGGTTTTAACTTTCCTTCAGACATGGGGGTCAGGCTGGGAACGAGACAGCAAAGACCTCACTGCTAAGTGCTGCTGGTGAGGGGACACCAGTGTCCTGCCATGGCACGTGGACCCTGTGCAGGCAACAGCAGGGCCTCCAATTTTGGACGAAAGAGTACTTTTGTCTCTTCTTTCATAGAATGGGCTGGAAAGGACCTTTAAAGGTCATCAAGTCCAACCTCCCTGCACTGAGCATCTTCAGCCAGATCAGGGTGCTCAGAGCCCCATCAAGCCTGATCTTGAATGTCATGGGGGCATTGGTGCAGGATGTGGCCTCCACCACCTCTCTGGGCACCTTGGGCCAGTGTTACCTTCATAGTAACATGGACAAGACAAGGGGCAATGGGCACAAGTTGCTCCTGGGCAGATTCCCATTGGACACCAGAGGAAAATGTTTCCCCATGAGGACAGTCAGAGCTTGGAATGGTCTCCCAGGGGAAGGGGTGGATTCCCCCACTCTGGAAAGTTGGAAGTCTCAGCTCCAGGGGGTGCTGAGACATCTCAGAGAAACAAGAATCTGAGAAGAGTTGGAGCAGATGGGCCTTGGGGGCCCTTCCCACCTGACACTCTGGGGTTCTCTGATAGTGAATAACTTCTTCCTAATGCCTCAGCTAAACCTACCATAAAATGTGCCATTCCCAGCCCCCTGTGTGTGTGCTCTGAGAGCTCAGCCACTGGCACCACCACCCATGGGACGTGGGATTTGGTGTCTCAGTTAATCACTGCTGGGCACAGCTGTGTGGCAGTGCCTGGCAGCACCTCCTCATCTCTCTGCAAAGCAGAAATGTGGACAGGAATGTTCCTCTCGGAGTGACACATAGGGCTTGGCCAGAATGGTTTAGGTGGGTAACAGCAGCCTGGAGTTAGGTTAATTAAGGGAAATGAGATTATTTCCCATACATTGACAAAACCATTTTGGCAGCTCCTGGTGAACAAGAGCTGGTAACAGACCCAGAGCCACCACTGCCCTGGTTCTTTAACAAGCCAACTCCTTGTAGTCCCTCCTGAGACTGGACTCACAGGTGGAACAACTCATTTCAGTTTCATTTGGGGAACAGGGGTGCCAAGGATTTGCAGGACTAACCTGGGTGCTGCTCCCCTGATGCCCCTCAGGCAGCAGCAGCCCAGGGGAGGCAGGGAGGAAACATTTGTTGGGTGCTCAGGAGTCCTGAAGGGCTGCCAGGAACTCTGGATCTGCACGTGTGCTGAGGGAAAGATGACCCATCAGTAAACTTCCCAATACAGAGAGCCTCCCAGGAGACAGGCTTGTACATTATTCACAGAAATAACCCTAATGGCACCAAGATTTGTAGAGCATTTCAATTGCCCTGAGATAATTAAGAATTTGTTCAGTGAACAAAACTGGAAACCTAAAAATCGCAGCAGCTGAACAAATTATTCCAAAATCTGCCTCATTTATTTCATGGTGATACAGATTTGTAGAAAATTAACATAAGATGCAACTACAGGAGCTTATGTTAAGCTGGGAAATACGAAACAGCAAAGAGCCATCCCAGGGATCTCCTGGAGCTGCTTTGCAAAGGGGAACTCAGCACCTCCACTCCCAGGTTCTGCTCTAACACAGCCCTGGATGAAGCTCTGCCCAATTTCTGTCCCAGGTCTGGATAACAACCTAGCCCAGCAGAGTTTTGGTAGTGATTGCAGTCAGTGTGCATTCAGTCTGCAGTTCTCATTCCCAGGCTCTGTGCTGGGCTGCTGCAGCACCCAAATCCTCCTGGTTAAAAGCTGGCTTTGGCTAAAGGGCTCACTGCCTCTTACAGCAGATCTCAGATCTGCTATCCCCCCCAGAACATCCTTTGCCAGAGGGAATCTTATCCAACCAAGGCTGAGTGCCACATTTCCAGGTGGCTGACACAAGACCACAGCCCTACTACTGTATCCCCAAAAGATAAGGGCTCAGTGATGCAGCCAGTGCCCCTGAATTGCACAGCTGTCCTTCTAACCAGCAGAGCAGTTTCACTTCATGGCTTTTAACTTCATACAGCACGTTCAGACTTCAGAACAGTCCCCAAGATCTCTGCTCTATCTGTTTCCTTTTATGTCTGCTCTTATATTTTTTCTGGGAAAGCAGAACGTGCATATTTTTGCAAGAGGTGGCTGTTTTCTTTATAAAAAGGCAGCTGATGTTTCAGTTTGATGAACTGAGCACTGCCTCGTGCATCTGGCATCCTGACAGCAGATCAAAAGCAAACTGATGCTGCTTCCAGCCACCTCCACGCTGGAGAAGTGAAAGGAAGACACAGGAATGAAATTCATCCAGCAGCTCAGAATACAAGCCAGCCACACACGGGCACTGCTGGCAGGAGCACTGGGGCTGTCACCCACACGCTTCAGTTTGCATTTGGGTTTGGGTTTTTTTGTTTTGCAAAATACCATTTTCAAACACCCTGTAGGGGAAGACTCCCTGACAAATGCTGCTTTGGCATTAAACCAGTGGTAGCAGCATTTTTAGGCTGCCATCTACCAGCTCACCTTCTTGAGGTGTTTTCCACCCCGTGGTGGCCATGAAAGCCTCAGGAGCTGTGATTCCCTCTGGGGCCTGACAGCCACCTCCACCCTTAGTGCTGCTGCTGCACTGAGCTTTGTGTCTGCTGCCAGCTGGGGAACAAGCTCCAGGAAATCTTGTCAGGAGAAGTCATGGAACATCCTCCCCCAAGGAGGAACTGGCTGGGTACAGCATCATTACACAAACACCCTTGTGGTCCCTGAGGTGCAAAGCTGGAAGGTGCTCCAGGGTCATTCTCTGGTTCAGATTGTTCCAAACAACCCCAGAAAGGACTCACACACCCAGACTTCACCACAGCTAAGCTGGTGCACCAGTGTCAGACACTACTGATACCTTTCACTAGGCACATTTTCCTCCCCACCAAGGCCACCCCATCATGTCCTGGATCTGCTCCAGGGGTCAGGCTGCAGGTGATGAACTGCTCACCCGAACCTCTCCAGAAACTGCAGTGAGTTCTGTAGCACAGCTCACAGCCTGATGATTTCTGGCAGATTTTCTTCCCAGATTATCAACAGACAGGATGATGGCTGAGGTTCATCCCACCTTCACCACCAGCAGTCACCCACCCTCTCAGCAACCCTGCTCCCTGCCCTGAGCACCCTCAGCTCTGCCAGACTCTTCTGCCCAGAATCCAGAGGGTTCAAGGCCACACATCAAAGGAGCAATGAAGGATGGGAATAGCCCAGAGCCATCTGTTGGACCTCTCCACCTTGGGTCTGCTGCTGTGTGAGCAAGAGGAAGGAGCTACACAACAAATAACCACAGGAAACCTTTCATCTGTGCTAAACTACAGCTTTAGAGAAAAGGAATGACTAAGGAGCTCAGCCCTAGGAAACAGGAGCCAACCTCTTCAGAGGGAACAGTTCAACACTTAAGCAATCCCAGAAACAAAAATGGAATTAGAAGAGCACAAAACCCCAAAGAGCTGCTGCAGAGGGGACAGGGGTGGTGGGGTCCCTGCAGAGGCTGAAGGATGGGGCATTACTCCCTGCCACAGCCAGCTCCTTCATACACATCTGCCTCAGCATCTTCAGCTCCTTTGAGAAACCTTTTGACAATGCAAAACAAACAGCCAAACAAAAAAGACATAGAGGAGATGATGTTCTTGTTGGCCTCTTAAACCCACACAACGCTGCTGGGAAAAAAAGGGCAGAACAAAATGGTGTTTGAGCTTCCTCCTTTATGTAAGTAAATAAGTTAATGACTGCATCTCATTTCACAGAGCTGAAATCCCTGGGGTTTTCAGACATCAATTAAACTCTACAAAGAGTCACAATGACCCACTGAATTCTTGAGGCAAGTAAATCCCTGGGACATTCAACAGTTATTGAAGAGAGCCCTTAGAAACAAGCACTTGATACTGGAGAAAATTAAATCAGACATCAAAATTCCTTGGAAGTGCCTAAGTGAGGGTGAGGACATCTCCTTCACTCCTTTACTGGTTACACATTCATCTGGAAACCTCAGCCTGCCCTTTAAGCCTCTCCTTTCTTTCTCCCCACTCACTTGAGCAGAAGCTTTGGTTGGTTCCCACAAGTGGAGGTAGCTATTGGGGAAGGAATCATGCCTGGATCCACCTCTCCTTAAGAAGTGCTCCAGCAGAGCCTTCAGGAGAGTTTAGTCATTCATTAAGGAAAAAAAGCCCACAAAACCCAAAGAAGAAGACAACAAGTTATCTCTGCAAACCCTCTGAGGACCTCTCCAGCATACAAAGCAAGTTAGTGCTGGGACAGGGTAAGGCTTGGAACTCCACTCATTTCCCCTGCAATAATCAAAAGTGAAGCTCTGTCAGGTAGAAGACTTCATATTAAAAAGATGAAAACTAATTTCAGGCCTGTATTTTCATTATAAAAATATAATATCCCAGCAATATTCAGAAGAGAAGATGCATAATTTCTAGCAGAAGAGCCTGAGACAGAGCAGGTTGGCATTATAAATAGTTTATTAGGGCTGGGAAAGCTTCTTGCCAGCTCATGAGAGGGACCACACTGCTAAGCTGGGTAGTTCAGCCCTGGGCAAACCATGCCTGGGTAGCTGTGAGAACAGCACCTGGGGTACCAGTCCAGGACCAAAATGACCCAATGGAGAGGTGAAGGCATGAGAAAAAAGGGAAGTGAGGGGTTTGTAGTGCTGGAACTCTGCACAAGTCCCTGGGTGGTGAAGGGCTCCACGTGGAGCTGCTGCTCTGAGGGCTGATGGGGACAACTCCAGGAGCATCTGTTCACCCAGGGCCCTTTCTGCTCTGTGCCCTACACAAAGAATCTCTTCCCAGCCTCAAAACAAAGCCCATGTCAAGCCCCTTCCCTTCCTGTGCACTGCAGACCTGGCCAGAGGATTGTTTTGGTTTCCAGAATTCTTCCCATGTCACTGGGGGGGATCAGCAGACCCAGGGAATTTCTCAGCCCACAAAGAGCTGGGCAGGAGCTGCAGCCTTCCTGCAACCTGGATGGGTTGCACCACGATTACTTTTATACTTCAGAGGAACTGAGACACATTCCCTACATCTCTGCTTCAGAGAAGGGCCCACAGAGCCCCCCTGCTCAGGGGCATCGTGCTGGGGTACAGGGGGATGAGGGACCCTGGGGAGAGGTTGGGCAATGGGCTGCAGAGTGATCAGGGATCCAGGGATCAGGGACAGTCCCACTGCTGACTCCAGAGCCAAGAGGAGCCCCAGGCCAACACTTCCCAAAGGGCTCTTGCACCAAGATGGCTCAACCAGGGTTTTTCTGAAGTATATGGCAATGCCCAGAGAGCAGCTCTCTCTGCCACTTCCCAGCTCTTCAAGAGGAAGGTCCAGGGAAGCAGGGCAGAGTTTTATCCATCTGGGAGGGGGGTGAACCCATTCCTCAGGGACAGGACCTCCAGACTGGGAGGTGCTGCTCTCAGAGGAGGAGCTCCTGGGACTCACCCTCCAGGATAAGTGGGATGTCAGACCTTCAGCAGGGCAGGAACCATCCTTTGAAGAGAAGATGCAAATACTGCTTGGAGCAGATTCAAACACCTGATGGGAGCTGCTGCACAGACAACACTGACACCACATTTTCAGAAGCATTCTCATGGTTTAGGTGAATCTAAGCTCTCAGAAAGTGAGCACATTGCCACCCAGAAGGGCATGAGGACTTCTCCTGGCAGCACCAAGAAGGGTGAGGGCTCTGTCCCCACACTCAGGGCTGAGCAGTTTGTGCAGTTCCAATGCCTCTAAGGAGGAGGATTTGTTGCCACCCGTTTTTTGAGGATTCAATCTGTTCCCTCCACTTCCCATGGCAGACAAGAAACCAATTAATGCCAAACAAAATGGTGAAAGTTATCTCAAGTTTTACTTTGATGCCAAACCACTGAATCTGAAGACTGAAACAACGTGGCTCCAGCTCCCTTGCCTCACCTCGGAAGGGCAGGATGGAAGGGAATTGTTAATTCCATCTCCTACTGCTTCCAGCACTTCAGGAGGTTATTCCCAGCAAGAAGCACTACATTTTGAAACTGCTTCCAAAAAGTCTTCAGCTGTCAAGTTCCTCAGAAAGATGTGCTAGGAAGAAAAACTTCGCAGGAAAGCAAGTGAAACCTTTTCAGTGAAGAGAGAGAATATATTTATTTTTCATTAATAAAGCCCTAAAAGAATGACAAAAGCCACAAGGGTCAGGATAAAGCCAGTGTTCCTCCATTAAAGAGAGCAATGTTTCCTCTTTGATGTCTCTAAAGATGCAGTTAGTCAGACTGCCTCTGCCCAGGCAAGTCTTTGCAATGAATTTTTCAATCAGTCACTGAAATCCCAGGCAGAAGCAGCAACTGCCCCGTCAGATGTACAGTGAATTGAAAAGCAAAGTGGCTACGTCCACATCTATCAGTACTCATTCACAGCACAGATCAAAAAAAGGCTGCTGACTGTAAAGCTCTTTCTGAAGGAACTCCAAGGGGAATAAACAAGGGGAATGTGCAGTAGAAGAGGACATTTATTTTCCCAGTAGAGATTATTTCCCTTCCTTCAACATGTGTCCTACCAGCAGCAGACAGATGAAGGGATGAACCATTTAGATACAACTGCTCTTCATTCCATCAGCCAAATGACCCTCCTGACCAACCTCTCCAACAACCCCAGAGGGTTAAAGCCCTTTAATGCAGGGGGAGGAGATCCCCAGTAACTCCACTGCCCTTTGGGCTCCAGCTTTGGAAATCCCTGCCTAGGGACCAGAAACCCTCCCGTGTCCCACCACAACCCCAGAGCCCTGGGGCTCAGGACTGTCCCCTGCCAGCTGAGAAGGAAAATCAAGTCAAGTCACCAACACTGGGCAGCTGTGAGACTCATCCTGACAGGGTGCTGAGCCTCACATCTGAACAGTGCTCCTGCCAAGACAGGTTGGATCAGATGATCCTTGAGGTCTCTCCAACCTGGCATCCTGTGATTCCTGGAGATCCTCCTGCCCAATCACCTCGTGCTGGCAGTGAGGAAGAAATCCAGCAGCCTGCAATGGTTCATTTATTAACCTGGTTTCCCCTGGGAGCAGATATGAAACCACTCCTGGCTTCAGTCATTTGGCCCCTTCCTATCAGTGCACCAACACGCAGGGAAATACTTCAGGTAACGTGACAAAGTGACAGTAATGACCTGGCAGCAGGCTGCTGGCAATCTGTCCTGTCCAGCCACCCCGAGGCCATAGTCCATCAGGGACTCAGAGAAATCATCCTCTGACAGACAGAACTCTGCAGCTGCACTGCTGAGAAGAGAGGAATCCAGAGAGGAGCCTCTGCCTGGCCTTCATTTAAAGAAAAGAAGCAGAGACTCCAAGGGAATTCCCAGCAGGGATGATTGAGCAGAGTGCAGAAGATCAAGAGCTCTCCAGCCATGAGTATTTTCTCTCTGAGCAGCCCCATGTCCTGGGCAATGAGCTGACAGCTGCCCTTCTCTCTTTGGTTTCTTCAAACCAAGAGGACAAGATCTGATCTGAGCATTTTGTGCTCACTGCAGCTCCTGATGGCCCAGCAAAGGTTTGGGACTTCTGCTCCAACCTGCCACCTCCAGCTGCCATTTCTGTTCTGTTCTCAAACCAGAGCAGCCCACCAGTATCACCCAGGGACACTGATGGTTCAAGAAGATGTCTCAGCAGCCTGGTTAAAAATCTGCTGTCCTGACCTGCTCTATCACCTCCTGGCAATCCATCCACTCTCATGCCAAGGCACTGTCACTTTGGCTTACATTCAAAAGAACCTGCAAAATTAAAACCTCCATGTCAAGACCTCCCCACTGTACAGAGCAGGTGGAGGAGCTCCAACTTCTTGGGCCTTCTTTGTTGTAACTCAAGGAAAGATCTTGAGAGTTTGTTCTCATCCAGCTGTAATTATAACTTGAATTTTAACTCCAGCAATTAAACAAAACCATTGAAACACACAAAGAGGAGCTGTGAAATCCAGGCTCTCCTACTCCTCTTTCAAATCTCATTACTTTATGGATATTCAGAAGTTTAGGATATCACAGAAGGCGTTTGTCATGGGTTTCTTTTAATGTGTGGGATCAAAACATAAAAAGAAGCCCTCAGGTTGCAGAGCCAGCCAAGCTGCCCAGCATTTCTCCCAGCCTGAAAGAAGGAGAAGCAAGAAGTGATTGACAGGAGACTACAGTCAACAGAGAAAAAAATCTTCATACATTAGGATTCATTTTCCCTCTGCTGACTCCAGTTCGCTGTCAATCACCAACAGCTTGTCTTTATTTCAGGGAGGGAAAAGGTTGCTGTCTCCTTTCTCCCTACCAGGCTCTCTGTTTTCTTGCCTGAGCCTTCTACCCAAGGTATTTAAATGTTCTCATCTTGTACTTAACAGAAATATATAATAAACCTCCCAATTACCTGCTACCCTTTTAAATGTCAAACCAATCAAAAGGTTGCAAGGGAAAATGAAAGCCTATTTCCAGAGTACACCTCCTGATGCAGCACTGCCCTTCAGGAGCACAGTCACCTAATGCAGCTGCTTCCAGTGGTCCCTGCCTGCCAGCCTGCAGGAGGAACCCTCAGCTGGGGGCCTGGAGAAAGCATGGCTAGAAAACAGCATCAGATGTCACCTCATTACCCACCTCAAACCTTGATATATAGTTCTGGTGTCTGCATCACCTCTGACTGGGACTACCTGCAAGCTTACTGTGCCTGGGAGCAGCAAAGGAGCTGAGCAACCAGGTTCCCCATGAGGAGAGCTGAGCAGGGGGTCACAGAATCCCAGGATGACCAGAGCTGGAAGCATAGGAATGCACATGGAAGGTGAGATAGGTGTCTCCTGACCACAAGTGGAGTTTGGGAGGAATAGAAATGTTCCTCTTGCTGCTTTCCTTGCTGTCCTCACTGTGTCAGCAGACACTGAGCAGATGTGGGGCAGTTGGCAGTCCCCAAGGACTCCTTTTGAGTTAATTTAAGCACTAAATACCCCAGAGCTCAGGAGCAATGGGCATTTTGTAAATCCACCTGGATCTCCTCTGAGGGGATCTGATGCACTCCTTGGGCACCACCTTGATGCCTCAGTCAAGCTGCTCCAGAAGCTTTCAACAACCCCTCTGCAACCCTTTGCCCCTGGAGCAGCTGAAGGCTGGGGAGATGCCTGAGAGCATCCCTGCCTGCCAGAGCACCCAGCACAGCTCCCTCAGCCTGCCTGTCATCCTCTTGTCCAAACTAAACTGGAGGTGGGACACAATCTCTCTGTACAGGGTGTTTTACACATGTGACAGGGAGTTTTTTAATCCCTGCTGATTTCTTGTGAAGCAGAAAGCATCGGAAAAGCTCCTGTGGAGAAACAGATTATTTCCCCAAATCTCTCCTGCCCTTCAGTTAAATCTTTTCCTGAAGAGGAAAAAAATATAAAAGAAAAAAATAGGAAGACAAAATCATTCAGGCTTTTCTTCTGAGAGAAGGAAACATTTCAACCCACAGAGCTTTGGAAGTTTCTTTGTCAGATCCATTCCTGGCGTGAGGCTGTTGACTCATCCCTTCCTGGCTGCCTGGGAAGGAAAAGGAAAGGATTGGATCTGTCCAGTCCTGCTGAGAGCCCAGCTGGGAGGGGACAGGGTGACCTGCAAAGCCAGGCCAGAGCAGGCTGGGCACAGGACTGAGAACCTCACCCCAGCCCTGCCACAAGCCCTTGGTCTTTCCATCCCTCGTGCCTCAGTTTCCACATCCATCAGCACACCTGATGAGCCTCTCTCCTCTCCTCTCCTCTCCTCTCCTCTCCTCTCCTCTCCTCTCCTCTCCTCTCCTCTCCTCTCCTCTCCTCTCCTCTCCTCTCCTCTCCTCTCCTCTCCTCTCCTCTCCTCTCCTCTCCTCTCCTCTCCTCTCCTCTCTTCTCTCTCCTCTCCTCTCCTCTCCTCTCCTCTCCTCTCCTCTCTTCTCTCTCCTCTCCTCTCCTCTCCTCTCCTCTCCTCTCCTCTCCTCTCCTCTCCTCTCCTCTCCTCTCCTTCCTCTCCTCTCCTCTCCTCTCCTCTCTCCTCTCCTCTCCTCTCCTCTCCTCTCCTCTCCTCTCCTCTCCTCTCTCCTCTCCTCTCCTCTCCTCTCCTCTCCTCTCCTCTCCTCTCCTCTCCTCTCCTTTCCTGTGGGTGATTCACAGCAGGAGGAAGGGGTTTCCTCCTGCACCCAAATGGGGTGGGTTTCCTCTGAGCAAAGGAGATGCCAAACTGCAAGGCTGAGCATTGCCTGGCAGCCCAGCCTCAGGATTCTCTCCTGGTGTCCTCTACAAGGACAACCCAATGCCATGGGGCACACACAAAAGGCAGAGAAGTCACAACTTGTATTTCTCAGCAATAAAAGCCTTCAACAACTGGAACCATGCAGTAAAACACAAGAAAAGCCTGGGCTTTCTTAGGGGATCATCCTTTGGTATTTAAGCCAATTTTGTTTAAACTCGTCAATTACTATTTGAAAAATAAAAATCAGAGAAAGCAAAACTTAACTTTAATGGCAAATCCTAAAATCTTCTCAAAACTCTCAAGCAATATTTATCTGTTCAGAAGAATATTGGTAATGATTATGCTAATAAAATCAATTTGTGACAGTTACTTAACTTCTCCCATCCTTGGAATAAAACTTATATGTTCTTCTAAAGCAAGAAATTGATCCTCACATGAATGAGAATTATACCAGCTCACAAAATGCACAGACTAATTGAATAGTTAACCAAGGCTTCAATAAACTTCACACCTTCCTATCTTCCCCGGTCAAACTGCTTAATCAGATTGTGCTCCTTGCATAAATAGCTGTAAATGGAGGCCACTTAGTTTCACTTTCATTTAACTGTGCTCTCAAAGCACATTAACAAAATAACTAAGTGCTTATCAGATTTCTTGATGTTTTTCACAATATAGTGCTGACTGCAACAGCTGAGAGATGATAAAATATTTTTAAGCCCTTATCAATCAGCTCAAAGCCTCCCAGAGCCTGGAGCTGCTCAGCCCAAGCTCCCCGCAGCCTCAGGACCTGGGGTGCCTTTGTTTCCATGCCCACCCCTGGCCCATCTCCAGGAGAGTTTATTCCCCTCTTTTCTTTGGTTTTCCCTTCAGCCGTGTTTGGGCTGGACCTGGGGTGTCCCAGGAGGCAGCAGGAGCAGCTGTTTGGGCTCTGCCAGCTTGGGCAGGTGGGTTCCCATCAGACACTCCTTGACTTCAGGACTGGAAATCTACCTTGGAGTCCATGAATCTTAACAGCAACACAGACTGTACCATCATTCCTTTGGAGCCTGGCTGTTATACTTCCCTTTCCCTCCCCAAGATTTTCCTCCTGACCTTCTGGCCTCTCCCCTCACCTCTGGGTGACAGTGGGGCAGGCAGCAGGACAAGCTGAGGGACCACCCAACACTGCAGCCTGGCACTCACAGTGAAGGTACCACTGGAGCCCACCCCAGCAGCACATCAGCCAACCAGTAAACCAAGCTCTTCACCAGTCTGACCAGTATGAGGCCTCCTCAGCCCTTTTTGGAAGTTGCCCCAGGATGCACGAGCAAGAGCCACCAGCCCAGCAGCTCCAGGGTCTGCATTCCCTGTCCCTCAGATGGCCACGGGGGCTTCACAGGAACATTGGGCAACAGTTCAAGTGTGGGGCAGACACAGACACTGCTGAGGGACAGCACTGCCTGCATCTGGAGAGGCTCAGCCACGGGGCTGTCACTGCCTCAGGGCAGACAAAGGGCAATCCATCCTCTGGAGAACCACTGCAAGGTCCACAGTGACCCACGGGCCATCAGCTCTCCAGGACCCCAGTTTGGGTGCAGGGGTGTCCACACTTCTCCCCAAGATCAGCCCTCCCAAAGTGGTCCCACCAGCACAGCAGCTCCCCAGCCTGGCACACCCCTCCCCAGGCACCACCATCCCTGCCCAGCCCAACAAACCAACAAACCAACAGACCTCCTCCCAGGCTTGGGTTGCAGCTCCCACCTCACCCCACACCACAGCCCCTCTGCAAGGGGACCCCCTGATCCCACACTCTTGGGAGAATGACCCCAGGTCCCAAAGCACAACAGCAACCCCATGAACACCTCCTCTCCAGCATCCCACTGAACACCTCCTCTCCAGCATCCCCATGAACACCTCCTCTCCAGCATCCCACTGAACAACTCCTCTCCAGCATCCCACTGAACACCTCCTCTCCAGCATCCCCATGAACGCCTCCTCTCCAACATCCCACTGAACACCTCCTCTCCAGCATCCCACTGAACACCTCCTCTCCAGCATCCCCATGAACACCTCCTCTCCAGCATCCCACTGAACACCTCCTCTCCAGCATCCCCATGAACACCTCCTCTCCAGTCAGATGAGGCAGAAGGCAACAAGTGACGAGTGCCCCTGGCCCTTCCTGTAGCTGGGATGGAAGCACAAAACCAGTGATGGTCCCAGGTCCTCTAAAGGCTTAGTCAGCTGTTTGTTGTGATTTTTTCACATGTTTATTATTAATTCCTGCCTTCCTCTTAGATTTTTGACATTCACCCCTGGGGTAACTGGTGTGGCAGCCCCAAAGCCATCAGCTCTTCAGGGAGACTTCCACGTTCACTTCCCTCATAACATCTTATAGACATTGCTCATGTTAGGTATAAAAGTTTTATGGAGTGTACTAAAGTTGGTGCACACAGCAGCAGTTTTTCAAACATAAACATCTTGGACACTTTAAAGATTCCTTCTAAAGACAGAGCAGCATTTGGTCCCACTAAGAACTGTGTGCCAGGAACATACACATCTGAATGAAGTTTAAACAAAGAATCAAGCACAGCTCTGAAATAGGTTTTGAAATCAAACAGCTATTGATTTTTTCAGCCTATACAAAAATTCATTATGCAAACAACGTGCTGGCAGCATAATTAATATTGCATCTTTCAAGAATATTGAAATTACAGCTTCAGAGGCAGGGTTTGGTAAGGAAGGGTGAGTGGGCTACACTGAGGCACTGGGAGCTGCAGGCATACAGAAATATTTTAGTGCTCTGTGTCCATGTGTAGCTTAATCCTCTGAATCTGTGTTTGAACAGTTTATCTTCTTATTTTCTCATGCCTTCTGTGCTTCTATTCACTTGCAAGAAGGACTTTGCAGAGCTGCTCAGTCTTGGTCATTACAAAATCTTGCACGCAAGAATCCTCAGAGCTCAGCAGCAACGTCAGCAAAGCCCAACAGGACTTTTTATGACAATGTATGGCTCTGAATAAGGATGTCAGATGGACACATCCTCTCCCCTCACCAAACCCAGCCCTTGCTTCCCCTCTAGCTTCAAACTTTGCATTTGGGATGGTGAATTCACCAGTGCCCCAGACAAAAGCTTCACCAGGCACCTTGTTACTGCTTTGGGGGAATTGTTGGCCAGATTTCAATAAACTTCTCTTATTCTTTCAGAGCAGAATGAAAGATGTTCTACGTTGACCATGGAACTCACTTTGAAAGACAAAACAAAAAAATCTTCTGTCAGCTCTACATGACTTGAAATCACACATTTCCTCCCTATAAAACCACTGCTTCACATTTACAACACGGTCACCCACAGGCAGACAAACCCCCACCAGGGAGCAGAAAGGCAGGGAAAGGGTCTGTAACTGTTTCTTTCCATGCAGCCCAAGTTTCACATTAACATTCCTAAAACTCTCCCAGTTCCCCCCAGAATCTGAAATTCTAATCAGCTGCAATGGAGGGAACTGTTAAACTTTGTCCTGCACATCACCTTCTCCCAATGCCTGAGTGTCCTTCCTCAAACTGGTGATGTTATGAAAAGGAAAAAGAATGGGAAGTTAAATGTGCAGGGGGTTCCCACTCCCAGCTGGAGAGGGGAAGATGCTGATCCCTGGGAGCTTTTCTGTCCCAGCGAGGAGGCTCCTGAGCTCCTTGCAGCCTGCAGGTCAGTGGATGTGCACATGTGGGAGTGAGAGGAGCTGAGAGGAGCCTGGGGACACCTGACCAAAGCCTGCAGGTGCTGCAGAGCCAAACGACATCCTGGAGAACGAATCAAACTCCTACATCCCTTCACTACTGTTGTGAGGTTCAGCCAGCCCAGCCCTCCCTGGAGGAGCAGCCATACAAGTTGCTTTGCTGATGGCTGGGGAAGCAGTGAAACAGCAACCAACTGGGGATGGCACACTGGGAATCATGACCAACAGCACAGCACTGCCAACCCAGACTCCTAATATAACCACTGGAAAAAAAATAAAATCTATAGTCCATTTTAATAGTGAGGGATTTTCCTTTCACTTGAATTTTGGTTTCTGAGCCTTTGAGCTGTACAACCCACGAGCAGAGGAAAGCTCTGCAGTGCCACCTGGGTGACTACAAACTTTTAGCTGGAAAAGGGTTTCCAATTACCCCATGAGTAGAACATAAGGGTTTCAGAGGAAAGCAGTTCATAGCACTGTGTGCAGCCCAAGCTGCAGGGGAACAGGCAGCTCTGAGAACACACATACTAGTTTTAAAGTATAGGCTTCCAAAAAAATGGGCAGTAAATCATAAGAGCATTTGTTAAAATCTGATTTACACTTTAGCACATTGCATGGATTATTTTGTGCAGAAAGCTTCTAACAGGCAAGACCTGCAACCACTTAAAACTTTTTTATTGGCCAAAGCAATCGACCTGCCAGCATTAAGCAGGAGGTATTTAACAGCATTAACCACCCCATTATCCATTCCCTTACTTAGCATGTTCTCTCCTATATGGAGTTTTATTGGGCTTTTGCTTCCAGCTCCATTAAATGGTGGTGAAATCACTGTATTTTAGAAGATCAAAAATCCCAGGCTGCTAAGGACAGAGGCAAAAGGAACCCAGATTATATTTAACTCACAGATTTGTCATTTAAACTGCTAAAGCCATTAATTTGCAGCCATGATATGCCCATCATTTTAATTTGGGGTTCATTTAAGCTGCATGTAGATGAAAGAAGCCATTCCCAGGCTTTCCTTCATGCTAGCACACAGATGCATTGCAGAACCAGTGCTAAAAGGATAGTAGAGCAGGCACCCCTCAACTGTGCTGTAATTTCCCAGAGTGATAATTAAACCCAATCTCAGAGCACTAATGTGCTCTCTGTGATGAGAACTAAACTCTGAAAATAGCATTTCTCTTTACCACAGCCCCAGCAGAGGTCTGGAGCAGCTTTGGGAGCAGAGGAGCTCCCACTGCCCCCTTACTCCTTGGTGCTGGGCCAGGGAATCACCCACTGACTTCCCTGGAATCTGCCCAGAGATCCTCAGGGATCACACACACACACCAGCTCTGGGAGCTCTGCTGCTGTTGCTCTTTTTCCTCCAGAGCACCCAAACAGTTCCAGCTCCTGCCCAGCAGCTCCTCAGGCAGGGATGAATATGAGAGGGGATTTCTGGAGAGCTCCGTGGTCAAAGGAGGAGCCTTAAGGGTGGAGAGGAATCACCTCCATCCCAGTTACAGGGCACAGGTGAGAGAATCCCCAGCCAAACCCAGAAAGCATCATGCCAGCCACAGCCCTGTGCCCCCCCAGGCATCCCGGGGGCAGGAACAAACCTCTGCTCCTGCCTCTGCACAGGAGATCCTTGGCATTATCCTTGGACAGGGCAGTGTCCCTGTCACTGCTCATAGGAAACTCTTTCAAGAACACCACAGCTCCAATGCTACAGAGAACCTGCAAAATCCTAGGAAAATTCTGATGGGTGTTGTTAGCACTTCTTACTGCCATGTGCTGTCACCACCAGAGCTCCCAGGGATGCTGGAGCCTGCAGACCCCAACCATACCTCACAGCAAACTGCAGGAGCTTTCACTGGAATGAATCCTTTGATCACACTGAAACTTTTCTCCCTGTGTGGATCATTTTAAAATGACATTTAAAAGCAGGTAATTGCCCAGTGCAGTTGTTAAGGCTCTCAGGGGGACACCTGCAGTAACAGCCCTGATGGGCTCACCTGGGCATTGCCATATGCACTGCTCCACACTGAGCCACCATGGGGCACATTAAAAATCAAACCCCAAGGACAGATTAGCATTCCTTGCCCAAATTAATGTCTTCAAACGACTATTTAGAAACCTTTAAGGGCATAATGAGATGTGTGTTTTGTCTGCTGAAACAAAAGCTAATGCAAATGCTTCCCACCAGAGGGCTGGACCTCACTCATCCTCACTCCTGGTCCAACATCTGTATGCACGTTTGCTTTTCCTTGGATTCTGCATGGGACAAATCAGCACTCCCAGGCAGAGGAGCATCTGAAAAACCAGGAGTCAGGTTCCTAAATGGGAGAGGTCACTGGGGCCCTGACACCTTCTCTGCTCCTCTTGTGAAACCACAGAGGTTTCCATCTCTAATAGAGAGGTCTATGCAGATAGCATCAGGCTGCAAGTAAAGAACCTCTCAGATATCTGGGGAAGCAATTCTTCCTGTTCCTAATCCTGCCAATACCAATTTCAGATAAAAACTATAAACCCCAGCAGTTTCAACTGGAATGGCTTTAGTTATTACAGCTGCACGGAGGAGGGAAAACCCAAGGAACCCCAGCACTGTGCTAGCAGGGGCTGTGTGCTTTGCCTGAGACTTGGGGGGGTTCAGAGAAATAAAGGAAAATCATCCCCTCCAAATGTATTTGTGCTTTGGTACAGCACCAGGCTATGAGCTGTGCACAGAGCTGAACAGAAATGAGCTGAACCTGTTCCAGGAAACAATTAAACAGGGGATTTGTCACCCTGATTCAGAGCAATCAGCTCATAAAACTTGGGCTGGCACCACCTCTGAACCCCTTCTCACACACAGCAAATGTAGGAGGTAGGAGAGTATTTCCCAAATCTCTACAATCCTGGAGACCAGCAGAGAATTCCCTGGTACCAGACACCTAAACTTGCTGTAGATTAGAACAGAGAAGCACAGAAAGCATACAGTGCACAGCACTACAGGCACAAGAAATAAAAGAATTTTACAAGTACTTCACATGCTGTGTTGGTTTTATGTCAAAAGAAATTTAACTTTTTTCATTTCGTGGGGTTTTGGTTTTTTTTAGTTTTCAGGTTTTTAAACTTTTCTGTTCTACAGCCTGTGTTTGAAACTTAATCCAACTGCAATACTGCCTGGTGTGTATCTGAAAAATCCCACAGACCTTGATCAGGAACTATAGCCTCGCTCCACAGTGCCTTCCCTCCTCTCCAGTAAAACTGCAAAGCTGCTGTTTAATCCTTGACAAGTTCTGTGTTGATTTAAAAGCCTGGGAGGAGGAATAAAATCTGCTGGGCAGACTCCCAGTGCCAGCTGGTTTCATCCCAACCAAGCTGGAAGGGCTCCTTTACCAAGGCTGGGAAGAACTCGATGTCTTGCTGAGGAGAGCACCTCTGCCCAGCACCAAAACGTTGGGAATGTTCAGCAAATCCCTGGATGCCATCACCTACCCTGCCCAGCAGCAGGAGCTGCTCCAGGGTTCCTCCCGTGAACCCTGCTCAGTGAAAAGCCTTTTCCTTCCTTTCCTTCCCCCTCCTCCAGGTGATTGATGCCAGTCCTGCTGGAATCCATGGAATTCCAGGTCTGTGTTTGTGCCCGGGGAGCCCCAGCACAGAGACACTGTGAGCTGCTTGGAAGCTGTATGAATGTGGAGATGGCTGTGGAAGGCAATGGGGGATGTTGTGCTTTTAGTGTATCTGACATATGGAAAACATTTCCCTCTACGAGGCCCAACATAATCATTCTAATTGGATACTATCAAATGAAAAATCCCCTGTGTGCCTGGAAACTCTGCACCACTGTAATTACAAATGGAAAGTAAGAACATTAAGAACAAAAGGCTGGCAAAAAATTATTGTTTTGCTCCATTCTGTTAGCTTTGCAATCTGGGCAACATTTCCTCTGCAAGACAGGTTCTTGCTGAAGCAGCAGTTAGGGACACCAGCAAGGGAGCAGAAAATGGTTGATATAAGGAGGAAATTCATTTTTTAAGCTCCAGACATGTAAGGTAACAAGTGGCCCATCAAAACTTTACTCTTGAAATGAAAATTTACCCTGGCAGAGGCCTTGATGATTTTGTAATGAACTTCCAGTCTCTTCTATCTTTGCTCTGCTTGTTCAATCAAAGCCATACAAAAAAAGTAAGTGGAGACAGGTTTGGATCAAAACCCTATTCTAATATTAAGTTTCCAAACCATGTATTTCAGGGCTTTTCAGCCCAGTGGAATCTCATCCCCTCGGAGCAGAATGGGGAACGTGCCCCAGGCTGTTGCATCCCAATAAAAGGATGAGCAGTGAGGCCAGGGGAAGGCAGGGCTGGGGGAGCAGGCAGCACTGAAGCCTTGGGATGTGTTCCTGGAAGTTCCCACAGGAATGTGCCACCTGGAGAACAGAGCATTACTGCCAAGACCAGGAGTTTGAGGCTGGCAGCCCGGATCCCCTCAGCACCAGCTCTGCTCTCACCAGCAGGATTTCTTTTCAAAAATCAATTGAGATATAAATTTCATTTCAGTTCTGATACTCTTGATTGCTGCTTGCAGAAAAACATAAATAATTAAATGTGTTAGAGACATGTCACTCAGCCCCAGTTTTGCTTCACCTGGAATAAAAAATGACCACTTTACAGACAAAAAATTTGGCAGGCACTTAATCTTTATTCTTCACTGCTGCCTCTTTCCCTGCTTTAAAAAAACCTGCTTCTCCATGTAACCAAGTAATTATGTTTGAAGAGTATTAGCCACCCTAATGCAGGGTGATTTATCAGTGCTGATAGGACATTATCCCAGTCTGACCCTAGGAGGACGAGGATGCCACCGAGGCTCTGATGAAATGAAAAGCAGCAGTGTCAGCCCCTGGCAGGCCCACAGAACTTTGCCAAGACAGAGCCAATTCCAGAACAACTTCAAGACCATTTTTAAAGGATGCATAAAAGCTGAAGAAGCAGCTGGGCAATGATGTGAGGAGAAATGTTTCCAGGACTTGAGAGTTAATTTGCAACTTGCCAGCTCTTCCCTGAGGCCAGGGATACAACGACTCAGCTCCATTTTGTTGTACCTCCCTTGGGTGTTGTACACACTCATGTCCTGTCCTAGCCAAGCCCAGTCCAGCTTCACCCACAGAATCTGCAGGTCCAAACTTCAAAGAAGAGCACAGCTAACACAGAAAGCTGAAAGCTCATGTGTTGTTTGCTCTGGTGACTCTGATGCTCACAGAGCCATTTGTCTTGTTGGAGCAGGTACTGCAGGGTGTTTCTCAAAGCTCAGGCAGTGACTGTCAGTCCAGCTGCTCTGACCTTCCCGCTGAGGCTTCTGCACCCCAGCAGAGCCCACGGGGGACACAGGGACCATACAGAGCTGTGGGAAGGTGAAGCTTTGCTCAGGTGTGCTGAACTCCAGCCTCTGCAGGACTGCAGCTCGTGGAAGCACTGGTGAGCATCAGAGCTCTGGAGGCACCTCGGGCAGGTTTGGGACTCAGAGCAGAGCAAGAGGATGGAGCAGGTGCTGGGCTAACAGGGGCCCTGAGAGGGTCCCCCAAAGGCCAGAAACAAGCAAGATTTCCTATGAATTCAGCTGGGAGAGGCCATGACCGAGGCAGTGACAGGTCTCAGCACTCCAAACCAAGGGATCATCTTTGCATTCTATTTCAGGGAGAAGGGAGAGTTGGTGAGCATCAAAGGAAAGAGAAAATTCTGCGTAACAGCACCATGGCAAGAGACACCAGACATGCTGATGATCAGCTTCAAACACAGGGAGGCTTCAGCAACAGCCTCAGAGTTTGTTTCCTTATTCCCATCACCTCTCCACACATAGCCCAAGGGCAGGGGAATTATTATTGAACAGTAAGAATGAAAACAATTATTAAACTGCAGAAGAAGGTTTATTACCCTCACAGCTGGGAAACCAACACACTTCAGAGAGGTATTTTTAACTTCAGACAGCTTCAAATTAGAATCTTTGTTCATTTGTCCATTTTGCAAAGTAACTTCACTCCCTGGAAAAAACAAACCTTTGATTTCAGCTGCTTTAGAACAAGAGGAACAAGGCAGTCAGCTCTGCTCCCCTCTTGCTGCACACAGCAGTGTCAGGAGCCTGGCTGAGAGCACCCCATGTCCCCTCCCTACCTGCAGCAAACAGATAAATTCATCTCCAGTGAAATTCTTCTGCATTTTATGAAGTGAGGCTGTCCTGATGATAACATCCACTGCTACAGGTTCCTGAAGGCTACAGGGTTCACTCAGACATGAACTGGAGGTCACAAGCCAAAGGATAACTGATATATTTTCTAGAAGAAGGTGAAAAGGTGCCTTTATCAAGAAAGCAGACCACATGCCTTCAAACAGGGTCAGTTTAGGATGATGCACCAAAGATATTTAATCCAGTATGGCATCACATCTCCTGTCTGCCCTGATAAATGGGTCTCCTACTTCTAATCTGCACAGGAATGAAAGTCTTCAGACTATCCATACTACCACAAATAAATTACGTGTTTGTTTTAATGACTTTGAAATTTCCCTCTGACAAATTCTAGAGGTATAAATAACCCCAGAAGTCTTGCAGGAAGATCAACAGTCATACTTTCATAATCATAATTCACAGAGCAAACAGCACTTGGGTTTAAATCGTAACCCAGCACCATGTCAGAGGAGGGGAAGACAGGGCCTGAGAATCATTGCCTGGCTTGTCTCCCAAGCAAGCCATGTTCATCTGGGTGTCAGGGTGTACAACACAGCCCCGGAGGTGTCTGGATATAATTGACAAATCCTGGAGGAGGATTTTTAGGCAGCTCCCCCTCATGCCAAAGCTTCTGCCTTCCTGCTCGAGGGGCAGAGCAGCAGGGGATGGATTGCAGACCCTGATCCCAGAGCCAGCATCTCACCAACACCAGGGAAGGGCTCATCAGGGAGCTCTCGTGGCAGTGACCACTCTGTCTTCATCCCATTGAGCTGCCACAGCCTCTGCTATGAGAGGGAAAGGGCAGAGACAGCAACTGCCTTCCTGGCCTCCTGTGCATGGACAGGGAGTTAAGGACAAACCACCTCCTTTTTTCCTGGTTTTGAGGCATGGTGTGGCAAGAGGGGAACTAAAAACGGCAGAAAAGAAAAACTCCTCTGAGGACATAATGATCCATTAAGCAAAAGTTTAACCCAACTTGTCTTTGGCTCTCTATTGCTCAAATGCAATTCTTCTCCTTCCCTTCAGGCTGTTATTAACACTTTTTTAATGAGTAACTAAAATAAAACTCAAGTGAATAAATACGCTGAAGGCATTTTGTTATTTCTGCAATTAGAGACAAACTGCCACAGTAAAGCTAAAAGCATCTGGGAAATTATATTCAAGGAAACACTTAGCATAACTACAGTAATCCTTGGGCTGCTCCAAGCAACCACAGCAAGTGCACGTGGTGAAGTCCCTGTCACCAGCCACCAGCAAAGGACAAGCTGTCATCTGCTGTGGCACTGAGTGCCACGTCAAAACTGAATAGTGGAGAGGATCAAAGTTCTGCAAAACCTTGTACTGGCAGCAATGTTCCCCAATTGCCATACAGTTTAAAAAAAATTCAAACCTAGCCCAAAATATTTATCCTCCCAAGAATTCCTGAGAGAACCTGAGAATTCCTTTTCTTTGACCTGCTCCCAAAAGGAGAGAGCCCCCTAAGTGCCCCTGTGTTTATACATCTTTGATACCCAGCAAGCAGGAAGAAGACAACCTTAAAGGCTTTCTTGACATGATACTGGTCATGGAAATGAGTCTGTGTGTGCCCATCACCCTGGCCTCCAGGCTGTGGGACCCCAGCTGGGACATGGGCACAGCAGCCCAGTGTGAGGCTCCCAGTTCTCACCAGTCCACACCCAGCCTGGTTTTGTCACTGCTGGGGGCCACAGAACTCACTCCCCTGGGTTTAGCACTACGTGCCCAGAGGGCACCCTGCCCAGCACTGCAGGGAACTGTTACATGAACTCAGGAATGAGTTATTCCAGCCAAACGCCAAGGGACTTTGTTCTTGGAAGAAAGGATGGTAGAAAAGGGGAAGAAGCAGGCAGCCAGGCTTTTAAAAAAACTGATGTTCTTCTGTGAGTGGCTAACAGGCTTTTGGAAAACAGCAGACAGTAAATGTCATTTATTCTGACTTTAATAATGCTTCTGAGGCTCTTTTGTGTGACATTTCCAAGCATGCAAGAGAAACTCGGTGTGGGTGGAACACAGAGGCAGGAAGGCCCGGAGAGAGCATCCCCTGCCTGAGCAGGGACCCAGCAGCAGGACCCTGCTCTCAGATATTGTGCCCGAGATATTTGACCAAGCAGCTTGGTCAGTGGAATGAGAATGCCAAAGAGCAATGACAATTGGAAAACAGAAATGGAAAAGGATTTAAATTTAAGGAGATGTGCCCACAAAGCAGGAGTACAGGCTGCAGAAGTACAGAGGGGGGAGAAAATGGGAGGCACTTCCCCAGCCAGGCACAGCCCAGGGCAAGCAGAGCCCCCAGGAAGAAGGTTTGGAGTTAAATCTTGGAGAGGGTTGTCCTGAAACCACTCCAGCTGCTCTGACCTCTGGGTCAGGAGTGGGGCTGGAGGCCTCAGGGACCAAACTGCAAGCCCCAAGCAAGCCCCAGAAACATCACTCTGCCCAATATCCTCTCCTTGCTTGGCAGCAGCAGAGCAGCAGGACAGTTGTCCTTCCCCTAGCACTGCCTTGCAACCCGTGCCTCCCAGCACCTGATTTTCCACCAGAAAGTTTTCCCAGCTTGCCTAAGAGGCTTCCAGGCAAAGGAAGGGATGCAGACACCCTGACAGGGGCATGGAGGTGACTCCTGTCCAGGGTGTCTCTCCAAGAAGACACTGGGGAGCACAGTGCAGTTGAGTCTCCACATTTCTAACGTTTTGATGATGGACTCTGATCACCTCTGCAGTCATTTGGGTTATTATTGGATTTAAATGGGCTTTGCATAAATTTCCTACAGCAAAACACTGCCTGGGAAATGAAAGGGCTGCTCCTTTTTCTCTTTCACACTCAGATCCCAACTTTACAAGCTTTGTCTTCTGTCTGTGCCCTTAGCAAACCAGCACATTTTCAGTTTGCACAGGAATTTCTCTTCAGCGAAGAAAATAATTGATCAAGAAGTCGCCTGCAAATGTGTTTCAAAGGCAGGGTAAACTGAATGGGAACCTCTCACTGCACAGAAGGAGAATACCACAAGCTGACTGATGATCATTTCCTTTTCCCCTGGGTGAAGGAGGATGAAGTTTCTGTGTGCATCAGCCTCCCAGGCATCTCAGGGTGATGCACATCTGGAAGGGATTTGATCTTTGTTCCACAAGAGCAGAGAACTAAAACTGCTCTCTGTGAGTCCCTTGCTAACCCCTTAGCACCCTCCCCACCCTGGCAGGTGAAGGCAGGAGCCACACCAGACATGTTGATCCAGGAGGAAATGCCAGCAGAGTGGAGGGGGTCCCAGCACCCCAGGAGCAGTGCCCCCTGACTCTGATATGAGAGGAACCCAGGAGGTGACATGGGCACAGTGCAGGATGAAGGTTTGAGAGGCTGCAAAAAGCCCATTAGACAAACAGGAGAAATATCAGGGAAGGATTAAATGCAAGGATCCCCCGGCTAATTCTGGGGGTCCCTAAGGCCCAGCCTGCTGCAGGCTAAGGGCACACACTACAAAATCATCATTCCAGACCCCTCCCCAGCCCCCCACCATTACCTGCTGCCCGAGGGCAGGCTGGGCTCTGGGGGGGGCTGGTGGCTGGGATGCAGGGCAGCAGCACACTGACTGCCAGCCAAGCTACAGAGCACTGCTGGAAGATAAATAACCACTTGAAACACCCAACAACACTGCATTCCATGCTATGGTCTGATGGACATAATTTGCCTGTGATCCATACAAAAGCTATTTTATAGATCAGTTAACAGTCATCAAAAGCAGCATTGAGAATAAATGTATTATTTTTTTAGTATTAATGTATTACAGCACTTTAATCTGAAAGAATTTTGCTTTTGTCACTTACAAATGAATCCCTTATCTCTCCTCGCAGTGGTAAAACATCATTTTAGTATGATAGATGTGAAATGCTCTCTGTATTTTTCTACTTACAGTATTTTTGTTGCCAGAGAGATTACTTATAACATGGTTCCTTTGGATATTACTGAAAAGTATGCAGAAATGATCTGGATTTATATTCAATCACTCAAAATATTCATTCCATATAAAAGGTTAGTTTCACTTCAGGCTTTAAGCCTACATCTGTATTATCAGAACATTTCCACCAGTCGTGGCTCAATCAAGCTGTGGATGATCTGCACAGTTTGCCAGATGCCAGTGGCTAATATCAGTGTCTGGAACACTGAACTTTGCTTCTCTCCCAGACACTGTCACCTGTCACCTCTGGGGCTGAACGTGCATCAGGCTGAGGCAAAAACTGCTGCAAATCCATCTAAGAGCATCACACACAGAGAAAAGGCACAGGAAGAAGAACTGGGTCTGCTCTCCCTGTCCCCCAGCAGCAAGCAGGAGGATGCCCCCAGCCCTGCCAGGCTACTGGGGGCAGAGCCTGGGGGTGTGCAGGGGGGGCAGTGAAAGGTGTCCCTGGCTGCAGCAGGGAAACTGAATTCCAGGCTCATGTTATGTGCCATGTTAGCTGACACCTTGTATTTGGGATGCCAGCCCCTTGCTGGTGGAGGCTAACAAATGAAATCACAGCTGCCAACCACCCAAATTAAAAATAAATCACTGTGCTGACCCCTGAGCCCAGGCTGAAAAGTCATCCCCCCCCTCATGGCATCCTGCTTCCAATCCTCTCTTCTCATCCCTGCCTTGTTTCCAGCCCTGGCCTGGCAGCCACAGCTCTCCCCAGCCTCACCCCCTGCCTGCAGCCTCTGCTTGCTGGGAGGGTGGTGCAGCCCCCAGGGAGGGCTTGGGGGAATGGGACTGTGCTGGGACCCCTGGGAAAGAGCTGCTGGGTCCAGACACAGCTCCTGCTCACTGGGGAGGTTTCTATACAGTCTTGGAGGGATGGGACATGGGAGAAGGGTTTCCAGTAGCAAGAGGGGAGATTGAGATGAGATCTGAGGAAGAAATTCTCTGGTGTGAGCCCCTGTGCCAGGTTTCCCAGAGAAGCTGTGGCTGCCCCATCCCTGGCAGTGTCTCAGCCCAGGTTGGATGGGGCTTGGAGCAACCTGGGCTGGTGGGAGGTGTCCCTGACCATGGCAGGGGGTGGGATGGAGGAGCTTTAAGGTCCCAAAGAGCTGTGATTCTACCATTCAGGCAGCAGTTTGGGGAGGATGAACAAGGGGGCTGTGTCCCCACTGGACCAAGCCCTGTCTGTGTGTCCTCCTCAGGCAGCTGGAGAACACCCTGCAGCCAAACCTGGGTACTCATGAGTGACTTTAAGCACTTCAGCATCTACCTTGCTGCGTGCAAGCAACTCAGGTGAGTTTTAGAGTGTATTAAAGATATTATCTTGATGCCACTGACTGATGAAATGACCAAGGCAGATGTTCTGTTGGACCTGCTATTCAAACACAGAAGAGAACTCTTGGATGCTACAGCCTTGGATAGAGTAATCCTGAGAAAATGTGGAGCTCAAGATGCTGAAATGAGCAAGAAGAACAATTGAAATACATCCCTGGGCTTCAGGAGAAAATCCCTTTGGCTTCTGCATGAGCCTTCTTGGCAGGACCTGATGTGAATACAGCCCTAGGGCTGGCAAAAGGGCCCGGGAGAGCTGGGGAGTGGTCAGGGCCAGCAAAGTATGGGAGCAAAAAAAAGTCAAGCAAGTGTGGCAAAAGGTCAGCATGGAGAAGTGTGAAGCTCCTGACTGAGCTCAAACACAACAAAGAAATACACAGAGGGTGGAAGAGGGAAGAGGCTGCTTGGGAGGGAAAGCAAATTCACTGCTTGTATGTAGAGGAATGGAGCCAAGGAAGCCGAAGCTCAGCTGAGGTTGAAGCTGGCAGGGCAGGGGAAGCAATGTGTGCCCACTGCCCAGTGGGACAGGGCTGCTTGTGACAAGTGACAGGAAAAGGCTGAGGTCTCAATGCCTTCTTTGCCTAAGGTAAGGTTTGTCCTCAGGCCTCCCACAGCCCTGAACCTTCCAGCACTGGGAGGGAAACAGGAGCCAAAGCAGAGGAAGAGCCAGGGGACACCTCAGCCCCACGGGACACTCCTGGGCTGCAGCAGTACGGGTGTAGGCAGCAGGTCCAGAGGATGGATCCTCTTCAGCACCTGGAGCACCACAGCTTCTGCTGGGTCCAGCTTTGGATCCCTTGCATGAACAGGATGCAGACACACCAGCATGGACACCACACTCATTCCTACTTATCTCACTTTTTCCTTGGCCTTTCTGAGCACTCTGAACCCGCAGTCAGAGCTCTCCATAAATGAAGGCAGCTGAGAAGAACCATGTTTTAAATAAAACTATTTCAGACTGAATCCACAGCAAATGATATCATGGTTACAGATGAAAACCCTGAACGGTATTTTCCATTTCAGACACACGTTCTGAGCAAGAAAAGCAGCTCCTGTATATTTTCATAGTGGAACTCATCAAGAACTCATGTTTCCAAATAAACTGCTGCTCCAATGTTGAGCAGCATCAAAAAGACCTTCAAATAGACTATTTAGCAAATAGCCTTGCCGAGGAGAGCTGAAAGATTTGGCAACGTTCAGTAATTTATGTCCTGCTTTTTTTAGGGGTAGGTAATAAATCAAAGAAGGTATTTTACCTGGAGATATGGAGAGATAAGGTGCTCTCTGCTCTGCACCTTCATTATTTGTCTTCAGCTTCAAAGCATACAGTGGGCTGAAAGCTCCAAAAGGGACAGATAATGATGCCCCATAATCAGCAGAGTAATCATGAGCTGGCTGTGTTACATTACTCTCTCCAGAATATTAATGGAGCAGGGACATTGCAGACTGATGTACAACAAGGGTTTAAAATCCTTCCAAATGGTTTCTGAGTCCATTATTCCCGAGGCTGTGCCACTCTGTTAGCAAGGCTGAGGGGAGAAGCAGGAAGGCAGCTGCAGAGC
This sequence comes from Calypte anna, assembly GCF_003957555.1. Taxonomy (NCBI): domain Eukaryota; kingdom Metazoa; phylum Chordata; class Aves; order Apodiformes; family Trochilidae; genus Calypte; species Calypte anna. The sequence continues at coordinate 42,954,287 of NC_044251.1, forward strand.
TTGGCAGTGTGCTGGGGAGCATCTCCTGCTGCACAGAAACACCACACAATTCCAAAGCACCAAGGTTCTGATCCAGAACTGATCTTGGCCTCACTGAGGCTTGGGGCTGCCCCCAGGGGGGTGAGGAGGCAGAGATGGGAACTGGGGGCTGGGAGGTGGCATCAGGAGAGCAGGGCTCTGCAGGAGGCACCAGGGAGAGGGATGCTGGGCACAGATTCCTTTGGTCAGGAAACACAAGTGGTCACCCAGCAGACAGCTCAGGAGGGGGCAGAGAGCCACAAACTTCTGCTGGGAGCAAAGGAAGCATTCCCAGCACGGGGCTGGAGCAGTCAGGGATGCAGGAAGGTGATGTGAGGTCTGGGAAAGACAACAGGCCCAGATCAAACCAGGGCCCTGTGCTGCTGTTCAGTTGTGCAGCTGGAAATGCAAAGGAAAAAACTTCTCACTCTGCTTCTGGCCCTCAGGCAGGAGGAAAGGGATGTTCTGGTGCCAAGAGCATCCTCTGGATTATCTGTATTGGAACCTGAACTTCCACTAAAGAAAAGATTAATTTCAAGTAGCTTTGCAGGAGATGACAGCTCTTGTTTAGCAGCAGCACACAGAAACCCACGTCAGGAACTGCCCCCAGCAGAGGCAGGGCCAGGTCAGACAGGGTCTGATCCCCAGGACAGACCAGCCTGCCCAGAGCAGGGGACTCAGCATAACCCCAACCCTCCATCCACATGGATTTTGTTTTCCATGAAAGACTATTTTCAGTATGCAGAAAATGATTGTTTATACAGCAAGTGCTTATTCCAAAGCCAGAGTGCTCCAGCTGAGTGTGCCAAAGAGCAGAATTCCCATCTCAGGGGTTGCTCTCCTGGCACAGCCACCCAAACATGTCCCAGTGCCACCCCATCACACACACTGATGCCCCCTGTGGGAAAGGATGCCAGGGGATCCTGAGGAGAGGGGTGCACAAAGCAGCAGAGGGGATTAATCCAACCCAAACCCCACTCTTAAAAGTCAGCACAACACAACATCCCAGCAGCATCTGTAGCCTTAGCCAAATGTTTCCATTTTTCAGGTTTTGCCAGAATGCTGAGAGCATCCCTGGACACATTCAGCAAGAAATCTTTTCAATTTCTCCTCCTGAAATAATCACAGAATAAAATTAATTTTTAGAAAGTTCTTTCTGTAATTTAATGCCACTTAATTTGTAAGGGAAGAGAGGTTTCTTGCTTCACTGTGTTCTGATTATTTCATTCAGTGCCATTCTCTAGTTAAGCTGCACTAATAATTCCAAACCTTAGCAACTTATTTCTTTCCATAAGTCAAAACAGGGCTGGTGGGGAGGGTAACACAGACTCCAAGGAATACTCTCTGACCTCTTTATCTTCACTCTAGCAACATCTCTGACCTGATCTAATTTATTCTCCACAGAGTAATAAAAAAATATGACAGAGAGCAAGTGAACTTGCTGGAGAGGCTTCATGTAGCTGGAAACTGCTCCACACACTCCCACTAATTGCATTTTGCTGTCCTCTGTGAGTGGAAATTTGCCTCCCTGACAGAAAGGCAATTGCAGAGCAAAAGACAGAGATCAATACTGTAAAAATTCTTCTGGGCAGTTCTGTAAATGGTGTGTGTGTCCCTGGCAGGGCTGTGGCTCCTGTGCCCTGCAGCCCACCCTGCCCACCAGCTCCCTGAAGGGTGGGGGTCAGGAGGTCCCTCACCCTCTGTCCAGCACTGCCTGCTGGGGATGCTGATGCCCAAAAAGCTTTCACCAGCTGAGAGCTCACCTCCTCAGGAGTCCTCCAAGTACTTCCAGGCAATTTCAAACCCTGCCATACACTTCCAGGGCACGAGGTGGAACAAGTGGAGCAGAGAACCCATCAGAACCCCCACACTGCTCTGAGGTGGCTGCTGCTTAGGGGACACTTTATGCTTGTTACAGCCTGGTCCCTGGTCCCTCACAGGCTGAGCACTGTAACCTTTCTTCCCCAGGGGGAAAACGCTGCCAAGTCCATCCTCCTGGACAATTCCATGGCATGCCCTGCCTGGGGAAAGCCTTTGCCTCTGACGCTTATGAAGTGGAAGAAACAACAATTCCCTGTCCTTCCCAGGGCTGCTCAGTGCTCTCGGTGCTGCTGTGCCCCCGGCACCCCGCAGGAGGTGACACACGGAGCGTTCTCGCCACCTGGTGCCGGTGCTGCTCAGTGCAGGACACAACCTGGGGATGCCCCGGGATGCTCCTGCTCCTGCCTTCACAGGGCAGGTGTAGGGGGAACTGGGCGAGTGGAACTGCCAGCACTAGAACCCCATGGAGAAAATTGTCTTGGAGATCTGCTCTGCCCTGCAGAAACCAGGATGGTAACATCTGCAGAGAGCAGATGACACTGCTGGGGTGTCCTGCTTTTGTGACAGAGGGTGGGATGGGAGGGATAGGATGGGATCTGTGTCTCCGTGCAGCTGCATTCCGCAGGCTGGATGTCTGATTTGATTCCTCTGGCCCCTGTGGGAGAGCTGTGTGTGCAGGAGCAGCCCAGCTCCACTCCACACCTTCCTGATGGAGGAGTGCTGCTCTGTGTCTCTGTCCCTCCTGTGAGCTGCTTCACCCAGCTCCTCCAGAAGAAACAACTTCCAAGCCCTTCCAAGCTTGCAGAAAGCCACCTCCTAACATGGGTCAGCTTTGCATCAAGGCTCTGCTACCTTCATTCCCAATGGCTGTGGCACCACAGGCCAACCCACATCTAAAACTCCAGTCTCTTCCCACACAAAACCAGTGCCCCTTGACACAGGCTCAGGGCAGCTGCACAGCACTGCTCTGTTTGCAGTGTATCCCCAGACCAGGAGGAGCTCAGCATCCAGAGACATGAGGATTTCTTGAGCAGCCACTGTCCTGCCTTGGTACAGGACTGGCTCATTTAATCATCAAATAATCTGGGTTGTCAGGGGCCTCTGCAGGTCCCAACCCCCCTGCAGTATCAGGGACACCCTCACCTAGATCAGGTTGCTCAGAGCCTCCTCAAGCCTCACCTTGAATATCTCCAGGGATGAGACCTCAACCCCCTCCCTGGGCACCCTGTGCCATTGTGCCACTGCCCTCATGGGACACAACTTGTTCCTCACATCCAATCTAAAGCTGCTCTTCTCTAATTTAAATTTAAAACCATTGCCCCTGAAGGTCCCTTCCAACTGAAAAAAGTATTCCACTCTATTCTATTCTATGCTATGCTAATTCTATTCCATTCCATTCCAGTTCTATTCTGTTCTACTCTCCTCAGGAGGAAGTGCTGCTGCCTCCTGCCAAGGCACCTCACTGTTCTTACATCCCTGCCACCCCCTGTCCTCAGGTCTGCTCTCCCCAGGACACAGCCATGCCCTGGCTGTAGAGAGAGGCCTCTAACCTGCCCTGAGCATCATCCTTGTGTGAGCTGGGGCTGACAGTGACATCCTGAGGACTTCATAAACTCTCTGCCTTTTAGTGTTTTCAATGCTTTGAATTTCTCCATCCCAGTGCCTGTGTGTGCTCTGTGTCCCCACCTGGGAGGTGGTCCCAGGGCTGCAGTACCACCCAGCAGACTCCCCAGGAGCCACACCACAACCAGCCCGGGTGTCCCCTCCTGGGGACTCTGCAGCCTCAGCCCTCACCAGCAGCCCAGCCAAAAATCAGTGCAGGGAGCAGCCCTGAGAGTGGACTTGGTCCTCCTGCTATTAAGGGTACTGGATTTGATAGAAAAGAAAGCAGAGAACCAAGAGGGCAGAATCAGCATCTGGAGCAATTCAGTTTGAAATTAATGACATGAATTATGTAATGAGAAAAGATTAGCTAAATTAGTGTTTCCATGTGAACTCTGGAGGCAGGCAGCACGAGCACAGCCTGTGCCTTCAGCAAGCTCATGCTCTGCATTAACACTCTGCATTCCTGCACACAAAACCTCCTTTGGTGTGTTTGGCAACTGCAATGCCTCAGGCTTCAGAGGGAGACAACTTGAGGTCTGCAGCATTGGCTCTTTCCCCCTGGCTCATCTCCTCCTGGAGAACCTGACAGCACCTCTGTGACACCAGGACCACCAGTGCCAGTCCCAGCAGAGCTCTGGCTGAGCAGGGGTCAAGCATCATCTCCAGCTGACACAGACACATAAGGGCTGACCTTGGGGTGCTTCTGAAGAAAATGAATTAGCTTATAGAGGCAGTCAACTGGAAAGCTGAAACTATCATTTTCCAAAGATATTCAAGGTAAAAAGCCTCAGGGACAGTCCTTTGTCACTTTCTGAGACTTGATTAACTGCCTTAATTCCACAAGATTAATGGCTTTCTGGTGTCAGGAGACCCAAGTCTCTGTGCTCCCCATGACTGGAGTGGCTTTAGAAGTGCCTTTCTCCTAGCTGCTCATAGCCACAGGTGTCCCCAGCACACCAGCCCACCCCACCCAGGGCCCTCCCCATGCTCCCAGCAGCATGGCAGGAGAAGGAAGGATCTTCCTCCTACCATCCCACCCATCACAGGCACAGAGGGGATGCAGAGAGACCCCACCACTTCACATCAGTGGTGACAAACTGGACAGTGGCTGCCTCACCCCTGGGGATCCCATCATGATCCAAGTGGTCCAAGCACAGCAGAACCCTGGTGAGGAATGGGGAAGGGAGGTGGGGTTGGCTCTGGGATCTCCTCTCCTATGAAGTGAAGGGGCTCTCAGGAGAGGGCCAGGACTGGTGGAGACACCCAGGACTTTGCAGGGTAGGAGCTGACCAGTGAAGCTCCTGGTCTGCTCATGAACAGAAGGAGGGATGGGCCAGACCAGAGAACCTGCCAGAAAGATTTCTCCCCAGTAAGGACACTCCATTGCCCCATGGCTGCTGCAGAGCATCTCTGCATCACAGGCTGCAGACTGCCACCACTCTGTTCCCTGAGCACTGGGCAGGAAAGGGACCCCTAGGTGAGCAGAAGGTGGCTATCCAGAGGGACAAAGCCCACCACTTGCCATTTTCACCCTTTGTGGATGCTTGTAGCCACACAAAGAAAAGAAGACTCAAAAATCCAACTGGCCTCATGTGGACTGATGTTGATAGCTGTAGTCAGACCATGCCAAGTGGCTCTTTGTTGACCCCTCCTTGCTTACTCAGGTTTCACAAAGACAAAAAGAGGTGGGTTTAGGAGCACAGGACCACTGTGTAGAAATAGAGTCACACAAATGGTGCCAGGAAGAGACCTCTGATGGCTTTTGGTCCTCCCCCTCACTTGATGTAAAACCTTCAGTAACACCAGAGCCAGGCAGCTGTGCCTGGACTTTGGATAATCACAAGCCAGAGCATCTCCCTGTTCCTCAGAGTCCAGGTCTACTTTAGGAATGCCTTCCTCTCTTCTGCTCGTCAATAAAAATGACTCCAGAGTGGGAGGAAGGTGTTTAGAACACATCTGTATCCCTGGGTTCCTCCAAGAATCACTGGGCCCTTCAGCAGCCGGGGCAGGGAGGCTCCTGTGCTGAAGCTGCTCTTTAGAACTCCAAATGACACTTGGTGTTGACCCGTGACCCCTGTACAAGAGACCCATGACACAGAGCAGAGCAAATGGTGGGAAGAAACCTTATGAAAATTAGCAGAACTCTCCTGGAGACCTGGACAAATCCTGCTGAGGAAGCTGCTGTCCAGGTGTGCTCCTCAGGATCACCAGCAGCAGGGGAAGCCCAGGCAGAATGTTTCAGTTCTGCAAACTAAAGCAGTGGCCAAAATAAAAAACAGAAGGAGAAGATGAAAAGAAAGAGGGCAGCATTGGCCTTGTCACCTCTTACGACTTGCCACCTCAGCATGTGTTCTCCAAATGAATAATTCTTGTTTCACAGCTCATGATAAATACGACGATGTAGAACATTTGGACTTCTTATTATAAACAAAGTCAAATTAATGTCTTGAATGAGTATGAAGTGGTTAAGTACACACGCACCACAGGTTTTATACAAGCCATCATTAAAACACTGGCAGCTGAATCATTAATCACTTGTCAAAGGTTAAAACAGTAGAGCCTGCAGTAAAAATGCACAGTATTTTATGCAGCACAAGGGCCATAATGGACAAAAATTTCCTCCTCTTTCTGCCCTCACTAATAGGAAGCGAGGACTGTGCATCTGCAGGACCTATAAATAAACTACCAAGGCTGACTTGCTTCTACTGCACTTAATGGTAGGAAATTGCATAAAAGAGGTGCTCAGCCAGGCAGTGACCTTGAGAAGTTGATGTGAAGAGAATACAGAGGGGCTGATTGTGCTCTCCTGAGGTGGGCTCCTCAGAGAGGTTACTGCAGCAAACACACAGCCCAGCTGAAATCCTCAGATTTGTCTTCTGGGAAGTCAGAATGGAGCTCACATGAACTGAACTGAATTACACGTGGATGGGATTATTATTTTTATTTATTTATATTTCTGTGGAAAAAGAAAGGGCTGCACGGATCGATAGAGTTTGTATTCTCAAAGAGAAACACAAAACCTGGCTCTGTGGAAACAACTATTGAACCTCTTGGGCACCCCCTCTCACACTTATTTATTTCTACCATTTTTCCATTAAATGCCTCAGAGCTTTTGCTATTAAATGAATCCCTGCTGACTAAGGCAAGGGACAGATAGTTGCAGTTAACAGACAGGCAACAGCTCCTCTCTGTTGTGCTTCACTGTTCTGGGCACTCAGCAGCCTCTGCCCACACAGGCAGGAGCAGTCAGGAATCCTCAGGTGCTCAGGAGAAGAGTTGGAAGTTGAGTTTGTGATCCCTGCCTGGGGGCTCTCTGCCCCCCAGTGCCCACACCCAGCCCTGCTCCCTGCCAGGGAAACCACTGGATGGAAGGAGGATACTGCCCTACCTGAGGAGCTCACCTGGGGCTTCCTGTTGCAGTCCCTTGTTTTCATTCCTTACACCTTAAACAAGTTCTGGCATCTTAATTATTTTTTTCTGTGCTAGGTCAGTCCCAAGCTGATCTTCCTGGAACATTTCCACTGCACTAAGTAGGCTGTTTCTAAGAGTGACAGGAGATGAGAACAGGGGCATTGTGCCCAGGAGATGAGAACAGGGGCGTTGTGCCCAGGAGATGAGAACAGGGGTGTAGTGCCCAGGAGATGAGAACAGGGGCGTTGTGCCCAGGAGATGAGAACAGGGGTGTAGTGCCCAGGAGATGAGAACAGGAGTGTAGTGCCCAGGAGATGAGGAGTGTAATGCCCAGTTCAAGCACTAAGGATTCAGTTCTGCTGAAAATTCCAGGAGCAGAACCCAGAGTTCTGGGCTGTTCCCTTCCCCGTGCCCTTGCCTTGCCAGTTTCAGAGCTGAGGTTAAGAAGTGCACTTGTCTCTCCAAACTTCGTCAAGTTTGGTTCTTGTTGTCTCACGGATCTGCAGGGAACCATGACTGCAACTCAATTCTGCTCTGTTTCCCAAGCAGAGTCTCAGTAGCCTTTGGAGACCCCAGAAGCAGCAGACACAACACCTATTCTCTGATGTTTACTCCAGAAATGTGATTTCCATCTGCCTCCTTGTTGCAGTCCAAAACAGGGACCCAGTTTGATGCAAACAAATGTCCAACTTTATTGAATCAGAAGGCGATATTTATACACTAATCTAAGAGCTAATGCCATGTATACATATTGCTGATTGGTGATTTCTACATCTCGTTACACACGTTTTAACTTGATTGGCTACAAAGCATTTAGCAACAATTAACTAACAAAGCTTATCTTTCACACATTTGAGCTTCTTTGTAGACATAACAATCGTGCCGAGTCCCTTAATCTAATCGTCTTGCTTACTCCTTAACCTTCGAGTGTTCTAACGTACTGGTCCCTGCAGTTACAAAAGTTGCTTTACGCAGAGCTGTCCTTGCGCTTAGCCCAGGGCCCATGGTCGAACCGTTCTATCAACAATTGCTCGGCACCAACAGTTCGAGATTGTACTGCCTCACCTCCTGCCAACCCGTGGCTTAGCAAACAGTAACTGCAAACTCCTCCTGCTGCTCCTGCACTGGGAATGTTCCCCTCAGCAGGGAAATGGCACCCTGAGGACATCCAGAGACAAACCCTGACTGCAGCCCTGCCTCCAGGCCCTGGGAATTACTCACAGCAACCACCCCAAGGACATCTGGTGATCTCCTGCTCTGCGGGGGCACTGCCTGATTTTGGGATGTCAGTTCCCATCCAAAAGCTGTCACCAGTTAACCCTTGGTTAACACCTGCCAGCTCTTTGTAAGACAAGAGTTAACCCTTGGTTAACACATCAGCCCTGTGCAAGATGAACATGAGCCTATGGCTGAGTCTTACCCCTTTAATTTGGAGTGAAACTGGAGTGCCCAGCAGAGTTTGCAATAGCCAGGGAAAGAAGCATTTTATTGATCTGGGGCGTAAACTGAAAAGAAACCACCAGGAAAACAAAGGCATCCCCAAATAGTGAATGCCAGCTTGAAGATACCAGTGTGGCATGGTGGGACTGGTAGCAAAATGTGCTGCCACTGGTGTAGAAGTTGGCTGTGGGATGGTCACCCTTGTACCCCGAGCTAGGCTGCTCTTCCAGAAAATACTGAAAAAAAGTCTTAGTGATGTTAGTGACACCAGACTCACTTGGGATGTGCCATGAGGATCACAGCAGCAACTGCAGGCAGATACTGCAGGGCTGCTCCAACTATGAACTGGTCATTACATTCACAAAATAATTCTGCTTTTCCCAGGCAACATGGATATTACAGAGCCAGAAATTATGCACATTCACAGTTTGGAGTTATCAAAGGTTTTTGTGATCATTGTGCTTCTTTCTGATCCTTGTGCTATCACAAGTTTTAGTCCAAATTCAATTCATTTCACAGTAAGTATTTTCCTGCCTCTTAACAGAGCAATTTGGAAACCCACAGGACACTTTGCACAACACTGATGTTTTTTCCTTATGGCAACAAAATGGGTTCTTTGCCTTTTTTTCCCCAGGGACAGCACCCCAGCTTGCACAAGGATGTATTTTTTTCCATACTGATTGCACACAAAACTCTTCAGCAGTTTAGAACTTCCAAGCTGTCATTTTGTCACACTACTGCCTCTTAAGTATAATTCCTTATATGTAGGGGGTAGGAATTTAATATCAAATGAAATTTGCTTTGTCTCACATGTCATGAGCAAATAGAACTTTGTTATCTTACTGTAACTGCATGACACACAGCAGGAGCTGGAGAACAAATCCTCAGTAATGTTATTTATCACAAAGATGGAATTCTGGAGTTCCTTTTCTCTTTGTTAGGACCAAGACTGTAGCAAGGCCCCAGGAAGGGTGGTGGGGAGCAGAGGGTCTCTGTGCCTGAAGAGCACCAGTGCTGCTTCCAGACTCAGCACTTTGCACTTGGCTCTTCCCTCACTCTTCTCTCTCCACACCTTCACTATACCCACATCTCTTTTTTCAGAACTGTTTTCCCAGTGATAAACACACCTGTGATACTCTAACAATTTCCTACGGGTATGCCAGATGATTTAGGGATGGAGAATATACTGAAACAAGGAAAAGGTAGGGAGGAAACAATCTCCTTATCATGCCAGATGGCACTGGGAATAAAGACCTTGGAAGAAAAAGTATCATGAATGCAGCTTAGGTGCTGTTGGTTTTGCAGGTGTGCCAACATCAGAGGAATACACCCAGTGGAGAAGGAGGAAAGACCAGGAAGAGCTGCCAAGAGAGGTGCTGGAAATTCACATCATCTCCTTCCCTTTTTGTGTCCCTAGGAGTGCTCAGCCTGCTGCAGCCCAACTGCACAGCTCCCAGGAGGCACAGCTCTGGCAGCCTAAGAGGATCAACAAAAGGGAAGGAACTTGTCCCATCATCATTATTCCACTCCAAAGCATGTTTGCTGCCACCACAGGGATGATTCAGCTCAGAGCTCTGCAGCACTCGGGGCTGCAAACACAGCAGGAGCAAGCAGAGGGATCTGTGCCAGCCCTTCCCAGACAGCAGTGATGCAGAAAGCCAGGGCCCAGACACAGGGTTCTGCCCCCAGGACTGCTGACATGCACACACCAGTCCCAGACCCAGATGTCCCACCATGTCCCAGTGCCACAAATGGCACTGATGCCAGCCCCATTCCCCTCTGCTCCTCAGGACACAGAGCCACTTCTAAGAAAACGGGGAGGGGCTGGCTTTAACTTCCTAAAAAAGTCAGAACACATTCCCCATGGGTCCTGAAATTCTGGTGGGGCAGAAAAATGCCCCTCAAAAAGCCAGTCAGTCCTTGTGTGATGGCACCCAGGACAGAAGAGCTGCTGCAGAAAACCTGGGAAGAAGAACTGGGAAAAGCAGGCAGCTGCAGTTTCCCTCTCCATGACACTGGTCCCAAGAAGCCAGTGGTACAAAAAAGAGTTTGTCACCTCATGGTGCTGGCAGCAGATCTCCTGAGCATGTTGGTGTCAGATCCAGCCCCAGGCAGCTCCCCTTCTACAGTGAGTCTAAACCAGCAACATCATTTAGCAAAGCAAACTTGAGTTTCCAGCACAATTAAGGTGAGGCAGCCATGAAGAGATCCTTGGGAGGATCAGCAACATTCAGCACAGAGTTAAATCCTGCTGTCAGTGCACTGGGAAAGAGGATAAAAATAGACTGAGAGTGGTGGCAGCCAGCACTGCCTGTGAGAAGCAATGCCTGCATCCTGGCTTTGGGGGCTGGTGAGATGGTGTATTTCTGCTTCCTCAGCTCCATTTCTACTGCTCTTCATGTTTTAAAGGAATCCTGTGAGTGAAAGCTGAGGTGAAATTGAGATTTCAGGGGTTTGCACAGGAATAATTTCAGTGAAAATCATGTAGTGTGAAGTTGCAGTGTTCAGAAATCCTTCACAGCTGAGAAAGAAGGTAGCAGTTTACCCAATTTAACTCGTAAACCCTGAGGAAAGAGATCTTACAAGGGATGCTCTCCTCTCTGTAGGAAAACATAGATTTGATCTGTCAGCATCCATTTCAATCACATGATAGTTCATGCCTTAATTCTGCCAGAAGGGCTCACTCTGAGGAACTGAAAGGGCACCACCAGGCAAGATGTAAGAAAATGAAGGCCACTTCTTTATTGCAAAAGACACCTCTAAAGAACAAAACTTCCAGAAAAAGGATCCTTCATCACTTCCTAAAATAGAAACCTTCAGTTCTGCAGCATCTAAAGGCGTAAAAATTCAGAATCTCTTTTTATACCTTCTGCTAATTCTTTAAAAGGAAGTCAGAGGATAATTCAACAACTTTCTATAATTAGTCTAATATTCTGCTGCTTTCCTTTTTTTAGTTACTACTCATAGGCAGAGCTGATTTTGCCAAGTAAGAGCATGAGACTCAGGAGTACTCCAAGAACACCAAAACATTCCCCACCACGGACCAGTGCATGGGCTGGGAAGGTCTGGAATACCATTCCAAGCTACTCAGCAAGGGATCTACTTGGGACCCACCGTGTATCCTGTGCACATTCACCCTTCCCTACCCTCCAGAAGAGCCCCAGGCTATGGCCACTCACCTGAGAGAGAATATTCTGCCTGTTTAAGAGTGCTCAACCTCAGCCTGATTTGGAGTTCAGGTCAGTGCTGCTTTCTTCCATCTAGCTCTCAGATTAACCCCAAATTAAACTAATAACTATTATTATGTTGTTCTGAAAAGCCCAAAGATCCATAATGTACCTGGCTCTAGCACAGTCTGCATAATTGAAAGCTCTTCAGAATGCATCTTTACTGCATTTACACAGAAAGACCAAAATATTATAAAAACTTGTTTTCTGCAGAGTGGCTTCATAGTAAACAAGACAACAAAAAAACTTCTCTGGTATTAATCTCATCCATTATAGAATTATAACCACTGCAGAAGCAAAGACTTTCTTTTCCCAAATATTGTTCAACTCTCCCCATTCTGCAAACATCTTGGACTTCAGTAAGCAACAAACCCAGCCAGACACAGAGGTACCCTGCCAAGACAATGCTGCTCTCACTGCCAAGGCTCACAGGTGACACCCTCAGCTAACCTGGAGCACCAAAGCAGACCCTGTGTGCTACCAAGACTTCATGAGTCCTTTCCAGGCTTTTTTTGCCAATTCTCTTACAAGCATCCACACCACTGCATGGTGACAAGGTGCAGTCTCAGCCTGCCCAGCCAGCTGACTCACCTGGGGGTGGTTGGTACCCTGGTGCCTCAGCACTGTCACACCCAGATGCACACTCAGCTCCCACTGAGCTTCAGATGTGCCCAACCAAGCTGAGGCAGCACAGGCAGTCCTGCTCCAACTCTTTTGATTGGGTTTTCCAGGAGCACAAACAGAGGAAAACATCATCAAAACCACAGAGGACTTTGGAACAAGTGAGATGAGATCTGGAATAGGAAAGAAGAAACCCTGGCTCTGGTGACACCAAGAGGGGAGTTATTCTCACACTGACCAGAATGGCCACAGACAGACCCCTGACTGACCCCAGGAGCAGGCTGAAATCTTGCATGGCCCTTAGAGTGTCCCAAAAACCTCTGTAAGATGGGCTCTGTGGGCAGGGGACTGGGTCAGTGCCATCCCCCTGAGAGAGTGGATTTTCTGCCTACCCATTCCCCCTTTAACAAGCACTGTATCACCAAAGGCCCCCTTAGCATCTGGGGGGTGTGGGGCTTGTTGGGAGGGCACAAAAATGCCTCTAAGGTATTTAGAAAAATCCAGACTAGTTATGAACCAGCTTCTCAGCAGAGCAAATGAGCCCCCAGAGGGCAGAGAGCTAACAGAGATATCCTGGAATGGCACCAGAGCTCTCCCATGCACAGCACCCAGGTGTCTGCCCAACCCTGAGCTCCTGCCTCCTCTGAACATGGATTTCATCTGGGCTGGGAGGGGGAACAAAGAGGAGGGATGTTTGACTGATCCTACTGCTTCTTTTGGAAATTTAGTAACAGTTTTAGAAAAAGATTAAAGAGTGTTTTAATCAACTTCAAACTGACAACAGATGTTGGCTTCAATAAAAATGAGTTACGAAAGAGAAGGGAATAACAAGAATTAATTAGAAGATGCTGAGCAAAGAAACAAAGTCCAGAAATCTGACATTTCCTGGCAATTAATTTCTAGATCAGCATCCCCTCAGGACAGGTGGATACTCTTTCTTGTTTTTAATAAAGACAGTATCACATTGGTATCACCACAGATCATCAGCTCTCTATTTTAACAGCACAAACCCAGCCCACAGTCACCACTCCAGCTCCCAGGAGTGATTAGCAGCCCTTCCCAAAGCCAAGCACAAAGGGAACATTGGTTCTGGTACTGTGGGGAGCAAGGTGATGGGTGGGTAATCAGCAGAAAAAAAGAAATACTGCCAAGTGAATGATGGAATGTGGACCTCTTATCTTTTTCCTTGAGCAAGAGCACCAGAGCCTGTGCCCTCTCTGAGTGACCTCCTGCAGCACAGAGTCCCCCACACTGTGCAGAAGGAGCCAGGAGAGGCAACCCTGAAACTACAGAGTGAGCAGGACTCATCCCCTGCATAAACTGCAGGAGCTGCAGCAGTGCAGAGCTCCCTCCTCTCACACCCAGCAGCAGTCCAGCACAAAGCACTGGAATGGGAAAATTCTCAGGATGAAAGTAAAATGATACCCAGAAGCATCAGATACCAAACCAGTGCAGACACCTACACTTGCCACTCACTCTTGTAATACCCATGGGCTTGGAACACAAGACAGAAGGGCAGTAAAATGTTACATGTGAAACTATGGAAGGGGAGGTGCTGAGAAATAATTCAGAAGTATTTGAGCTCTCACACCAGAGGTGGCTTTTCCCACAGTGGGGCAGGACAGTGTGGATGCCAAAGTCTGCTTCAAAGAACCACTTGGTTTCATGAAGGCCACTGACTGTCAGGGTGTCCTGGCACTAACAGGCCAAAGGGACACGTGGAGCCAGGACTCTGATGGGGTAACCTAAGGGAATCTCTCCCTAAACAGCACTCCTTTGGTGTCCCACTCCAACACAGGGGGCTGAGTGACAGTCCAGGCTCTGAGGCTGTGTGGCACTGGGGACACCAATGTCACTGGAGTTAAGGGAGCCAAGAGCCCCCGAGCAGTTCTCAGCTAGGGAGAGGAAGGGCAGTGCTGCAGGGATGGGGAGAAGGTCTCAGGGGCAGAAATCTCACTGGGGAGGTCCCAGTTTGGCCATAAGCACAGCACCCACCCTCTGCAGTGTTCTCTCCTAGCCAAGCAGGGATGTTTGCCATCACCAGGAGCAAACACCACCAGTAGCCAGTTACAACAGCACCCAGCTCCCTGAAATGGGAGTTATAAAGACCTGAGCAGTTTCCCCCCTCCTGCCCTTGGGAGCTGTGTCACTGCTCAGCAGCAGCCCCGACTCAGGAAATCCTGCAGAGCCCCCCCTGAGCCCTGCTCTCCATCCCCTCCAATGCAGCACAGCACCCCTGGGTCCCAGCTCCAGCTCCTGCAGCCTGTTCCAGGGGCACTGGGGCAGCAAGCTGTGTCCCTCACTCCTCATCTCACCCTCCCAAACCTGCTGCCAGGGACACAGCTCTGTAGTGGTGCAGCCCAGGCTGGAATGAAGACATCCAAAGGGACACTGGAGCAAGACAGCCTGAGTAGCCATGGCAACCCCCACTGGCTATCTATTTCCCTTCCTGCTGTATTAGTGCTTTTGTCTTACACTACTGATTTTCTATCACAGTGTATCAGCCATGGGCCCACCTGAGCTCCAGACAGCCAAGATGCTAACGTTCCTTGAAAATAATTTTATTACCACGTTTTTATCTCATCATCTTAAAAGCACTGCAGTGGACTTGGGTTTCATCTCGAAAAAGGAGAAAGAAAGGAAGAGGATGCCACTAGTGCTTAGTCTCAGCAGAGAGAAAGCTGGTACAAGCCAGTAGGGTACCCCCAAACAAATCCTTCTTCAGGGTTTCAAATATTTACCTCATCTCCAGGCACCTGGCTTATCATGCTGGTACAAGCATGGCTGTGTGCTCCTGTCACTCGGGAGGGTTATGTGACACCAAAGCTCCTCTGTCCCCCAGCCCTAGGCAGCTGCCTGCTCATCCCCTGCCATGTCACCAGCTGCTGGGATTCTTGGTGACACCAAAATGAGGGGCATGGCACAGGAGCTGCTGGGGGCAAGGCAAGGAGGGACTGCAGGACTCAGCCCCCCATCTCAGAGAGGCCAAGAAGGCAGAGCTCTGCCCCAGCTTCCCACACACACTGGTCAGCTCTCTCCTCCTGATTCAGTTCTGAAGGCTTTGCTGGAGAAAGATTTATTTATTTGCTGTTGTGAGGATGTGAGGAAGAGGGCACAGAGTGAGAAAAGCAAGAATCCTATTTGAACTTTATCCTTGCTGCCACACTGCATGAAGTTCTGCTGGGCACTCCATGGGGCTCGTTCTACAAGTTAACTAAAAGCAAGGAAACCAATGGGGTCGTTTTTTAGCACTTGTACCTAAAACCAGCAATGCTCACCCCAGCAAACAGCCTGCTGGCAGCACACGTCTCTAACACCAGGAGGAGAAACCTGAAACTTCCTTAAATTGCAAGGTGGGGGCACATAAGGAAAAAGGTGAATATCTACCCCTACACAATCAGTGTTGGGATTCTAAATTGTAAAATTCTACCTAAAGAATTTTAGTTCCCTCACATCATTACTGACACTTTTCTGTGCAGTACCAAAGGAGAGCCATCTATATGACTCTGGGACCCTGCAAAAAAAAAAACAACTCAAAATACCAACATATTTGGTTTTCCTCCACATTGCTGCTTCATGCAAAGTAAATTGCTAAAGGATGTATTATTGCATTAATTTAAAAAAAGCTTGTTTGAACTGTTCCTTGAAGGAATTTGAAAATGTTCTTTCTTCCTTCCCCTTAAACAGCACTTTGGAATTAGTATGCCATTGTGCAGATCAAGGCCATTTGCACAAATATAAAATATTCAATTAATAAGCCTGGAATATTTAATCACAGCATTGAAATGCTAAGGACTGCATTAACATTTATTATTCCCTATAAAGGAGAATCTCCAGCACTCTGCCTGCAACTGTTCTGTAATAGCTCTGGAGCTCTATGTGGGTTTTTGGTCTCTTTCCTAAACCAATGCTAAAAGGCAGTATTAATGCAGATTAAGCTAAATTTCATAACCACTAGAGTAACACTCCAAGAGGGAGTGAAATTGCTAGCTCTTGATTTAAAAAAACTGAGAAAACCATTTTTTTTTCCTATTTCCAATTAGCAGAGCTTAGACAGCAGAGAATTCTGCAGCCAAGTCTTTCCATTCCTGGCTGGGGCCTGGATGAAGTACAGCACATCAGAGTGGGAATGCACCAGAGAGAGGGATAACTCCAGGGGGAGGCAGGCAGTTGGGTACCACCAAATAAGTCCTTCTTCAGGGCTTCAAATATTTACCTCATCTCCAGGCACCTGGCTTATCAGTTTGCTGCATTTCATCACAACAAAAGCAGCAACCCAGAGGTGATCTCCACAGATGCACAACTGCTTCATCAGCTCAGGTACTGGTACAGCAGCCAAATAAATAATATCTACTGGGGCAGACAGTCTACACAGATGAACCCACCCCACCCTGGCAGTTTAAGTCCCCAAAGAGAAGACATCAACCCAGCAAGCATTTTCATTTGTGTAACACAGTGAGTTGTCTGCCAAAAAACTAGCAAAAAAATCTGCATTAGAGCCAGCTAGTGGAGGTGATTCCCCAGCATGGATAATATAAAAAGGGAGGTTTATCCACCTCCCCTTCCACCCCTAACCCCCTCTCCCATGGCATGATGCTTTTCCCTTAAAATCCTTCTTCTGCCTTGGAGGTTGGCTGGGTGGCACAAGGACAAGGGCTGACTTCCATGGGAAGGACTCACTTCAGAGAACTGAACTGAAGGGATTTGTGTTGCCCAAGATACAGGTTACAGGCTGTGGAAATCTACCATTATCCCTGAAGGCATCCAAAGTGTTGTTTTGTTGGTTCTGGAGAGTCCCAGCTGGGGCTGTGGATGGTTCCTGCAGGGATGCTCCCTGTTTCAGAGGAGAGGGCCCAAGCACTGCAGGAAAACTCACTCTAGGACTGGAAGCAAACTGGACTGAGGAGTTTGGACCCATCAATGAGAGGAAAGTCTTCAAATCTTCAAAATCCTAGCTCAGGCAGATGAAAAAACAAGTAGGAATGTTTGTATGAACCAGCCTCCTCAGAATGGTATGGGGAACACAGGTGGCCCACCTGACATCTCAGGCATGTGGGGGAAACATGGGGAGGTCAGAACCATCAGAAATGGAGTTGGTTAGAACTTGACAATGACAGAAAAACAGCAGCAAACACATCAGATGAGGCACAGAAGCAATCTGAAAGGGGGAAGTTCTTGTGCCTTGGCCATCCTGACATCCTGATGCCAGGCTCCAGCTTCTAAACCAAAGGCTTTAGCAGGACTGATGAGCTCTGGGAGCAGTGCCCCCCTGCAGCTGCCAGCAAAAGCCCTGCTGCAGGAGAGATTGCTGCACCTCACTCACAGCACCACCCAGGCAGACCCTTCAAAGAGTTTGGCTTATTTCAGTCAGGAAAAAAAAAAAAAAAAAAAAAAAAAAAAGAGGCTGTAAGAGGGCACTTTTCCTCAGTGTCTTCAGAGACACAAACATCAGGGAGGGAGAAGAGTTGTTAAAACTAAAGGCAAAAATGCTTGCACAATAGTAAATGGTATAAAACAGTCATAAATCCAGGCTGGAAATCTGAGGATTTATTATCCTGATGGCAGTGAAGTTCTGATACAGCCTCTCAGTGGTAGAAAAAAGCCCTGTGCCTTGCTTGAAGCTGCAGTTTGCTCAGCCCCTAGGGATAATTACAGGAGAGGCTGTTAAGAGCCTTGGCCAGGAGGTACAAATCAAAGGTGTCTTAGCTCAGGGTTACACCAGAGAGGTCCCCATCTGTATGTCAGGTCAGCCTGTGGTCACCTCTGGGTTTACAGGCAATCCCAGGGGGGCAGAATCACTCAGGCGGTTCAAGTCAAGGCTGGGCTGCAGGCAGATCCCTGCCCCAGGTGGAACTCAGCTTCAGTTTGATGGTCTGAATGGAGTTATTGATTGGAAAGGTTTCTCCACTGCTCTTCTCAGTGACACCCAGGGAAAGGAAAAATCATTTTGTCATCTAAACATAAGGAAAAAAAGCCCTTCTTTAATGTAAGGTGCTGACCACTGGAACAGATTGCTTGGAGAGGTTTTCAGTGTCCAGCCCTGGGAGAGAGGGATAACTCCAGCAGCCACAGCCCCCAGCAATCTGCAGACATATCCAACCTCAGCTGCTCCCTCTGAGCCAGCACACAGGAGAACCTGCCCCAGGCTGGACTGCCAGTCAGGATCCCAGAAACACACAGCAAGTGCTCACAGAAGTTGGTATTTCTGCATGGAGATGCTGTACAGTTGCTGCAGAAAACTGAAATGGGAAATCTGGAAACCTTGAGTGTGATTTGGACTTAAACTGCACAGTATGAGCTCTCAGAGTATGTTCTTTCCCAGGCAGAGGCCCGAGCAAGGCAGTTCATTTGGCAAACATCCAAGGGACTGGAAAAATGATGTACTAAAAACTATGGCAGCACCAATTTTCAATTGTTTTAAGTGTTCACCTATGAATAATCTGCAGGTAGACAGTATCTCCTTAGCTAATGGCTTTATAATTTCTGTTAAGAATAAGCATTAGAATGGCTGAAGTTTCTGCTAGATCAAAATCTCCTGAGTGAGAAAAACAGAAAGTGCCACTGAAGACCTTATTGTCCCTCTGAGAATAGGTGTCAGCTTCCCTTCCCTGATACCCCATGCACTGGTGTTTGCACAATGCCATCCATGGCACTGCCATTTGGTGTGACTGGGTATGAGCTGTATGTACAGTAGAGGCACAAGACTGGCCAAGCACTTTGCTTTTCTTTTTCTTGTTTTCAACTGTTTGGCACAGGACCTTGGGAGATGTCCCAAGGCAGCTCAGAACAGTACCTGAGCAAGAGCTTCTCCATGGAGGTCACTGGGTTGGACTGGATGAGCTTCAGAGGTGCCTCCCAAACCAGCACAATCTCTGATCCTATATCTCACCTCTGAGGGACAGAATGCCAAACCCTGCATCCACAATTCCTAATAACAGGCACCATGAAGCTGTCTCTCCTCAATAAAATCTGACACGTTTCCTTGCAATCATCAGAGATCACTTGAAGTGATCACGTGCAAAATACAGATGAAAGATAGTTACAGACATCAGTAAAAATCAAATCTTACAATTAGGTAAAGGACAACAAGGGTGTTTTAAAAGAACAGTAACAGGGGAAATTGTTGTAATAGCTTACATCCATTACTGGAAATGGATATCATAACTATTAGTGTTAGAGAAAGCACTCAACAAATCTCTATTCTCTGTGCTTGTTATGATACTAACTGGGGTATTCACTTTTTAGAGTGACAGCAAAATATCTTCTATTTAACAATGACTGTTAAACTAAGCAGATTATTAACCAACCACAACCAAAGCTAAGGACAGACTTAAGAAACTTTGAAGGGGTTTTTAAGAGCAGTCTTTCAAAGCAGTTCCTTGGCTAATTCCATACATGTTTACCAAGGCTTGGGAGCCTCAGGAAAGTCAGAGGAAAGGAGGTTGGAGCAGCAGAGGGCTGTAATCACAGGACTGGAGGGGACAACTGGTTGAGTTGTTAACATGGCAAAGCAGAGAGGCAAAGCCAGGCTGATCCTGACAGGGTGTGGAAGGCATCATTAATTACCAGGATGGTGTCACATTGATTGGATTTTATAAAAAAGACCTGAGTAAGCCAAATGCCTTACAGAAACATCTTATGCCAGAAGTACATATGAACCAAACTGGAAATTCTCAAGGCAAACATCTGAGGAGAGACAGAAATATACACCCAGTCAGGACATGACAGTCCTGCTGCTCCTGTGCAAGAAAAGTGCTGATCTCATCAGAGGAGAACGAGGTACAGCTCTGATCAGCTGCTTCAAACACAAACCCAGAGACACACTGGTCTAGCAGCAGCAAAGTGACATGGCTCAGGGCTTCCAGCTGAGACAAACCCTGACTGCTCCCTAGGGATACACCAGGGAGAGAGGGGAGAAGTCAGGAAGTCACAGGGCAGGGCCAGCACAAGAACCAGGAGTTGTAAGTTAGCCATGAACACATTGACATGGGAAGCAGGAGAGCACAGCTAATCACTGGAGGGGAGATACTGAGGAATACTCTCTAGTAGCAAGTGTGGGAACAGGAAAAATAAACAGCCAGTTAAAAAATGAGCTCATTTACAACAGTAGCAGGTTAGGACTGAAAGTATCCAGGAGTCCTTTCTGGTACATGATCCTAAGGAAAGGTTATGGCTGATCCCAAGGGAAGATGCTGAGGGGTTTGCTCAAGAGGTGAAGCTTGGATGCAGAACTGAGCCGGGGGGGGGCACTGGCTCTGCCATCTTTCACAAAGGGGCTGGAGACCCCAGAATCCCATGTCCAAGTGACAGGAAGATCTGAGATATGGCAAACCTGCCTTGCATGAGGAGATGAAAGCACCTTTCCATATTTTAAGAGTGGAAGGATGTGACCTCTCCACCACCTGCATAGGCTCAAAGTTTCTGCCATGAGACTGCTCTTCAGTCCAGTAGAGAAAGGAAGCGTCAGAAAACTGCACTGAGACCATTCCCGGCAGGAGGCAAAGCAGAGCGGCTGAACACTGAGGTGACAACCTGAGGCCACCAGCCCGGCGGTGACAGAGCTGGGAGCAGCTCTGCAGGCAGCTCCTGCCATCTGCTGGACACAGGACACACACAGCATCCCAAACCAGCTCTGCTCCTGATGGAATAGCATCAGTGGGGCTGAGCACATGGAAACCCACTCAGTGCCCTCTGTGGCTCCCAGCAGACGTGAATGATTTTATAAATTAAATAATATCTATGCAACAAGACTCCTCTAATACCTTACTGAAGCACAACGCTACAGAGATCAGAGAAACTGCCATTTTTTACACATCACTCAAATGTACCTTTATAAAATAATGACAAAGTAGTTCCTTTTAGAGTTGAAAACAAGTATCTTGCTGAATGACAGCACTAATTTTCTTTTAAACATTTTTGCAAGTATGCTGAGCCAAATGAGCATGCCAGCAGCTTCAGGCTGGGGCTGAAGTCATTTACAGTATTACCAGGGTCTCAAGACACCAGACAAAGCTGGATCAGAGTCCATGCCAGGCACTTTTCCATCAAGGCAATAAACAGGCCTTGGAAACTTCCATTAGCATATGGAACTGAAGATCTGTAGGGTTTAAGTGTGTTTGCTTCTTCTGTAAGCAGTTAGCCTGCATTGCACCCCTGTAGTCTGCTCCTAAGCCACTTCGAGCTGGGTCAGGAGGTGTTAAGTGACAGCACACACACCTTTAAAGGCAGGAAAACCTTCCCTCCTTCCTACTTCCTTCTCTTTCTGTCTTCCCCACCTGGTTTTCTGTGAACTAAAACCCACCCATTGCCCAGGACCTCCCTGCTGCCTGCAGCACGCACCTGGAACCCCAGTGCTCCTTATCCACCTCCCAGTAACATGGGTCTCACCCAGAACCCCAAATTTAGCCACCCCCCTGCCAGACCAGACAGCACATGGACAACTGCCCAATGCACAAAGGGACCAGGGCACGGGCAGCTTCACCTCTCTGCCCTCCAAACCCCTGTGTCCTGCCTGCCATCAGCCAGGAAAACCAGAAGCACTGGGGAGGGAAGGAAGAGCCACACAGCCACACCACACAGCTTGGTTCTTTAGGAAACCAGACAAAACCTTTCCATCTAGACCAGCTCACCCTGACCAACACTGCCCCGGTGCTTTCCTCACTTCCAGCCCTCACACAGACACAGCTGGTGTGCCCCCAGCACCTCCCACAGTGTGGGACAGGCAGTGCTCACCCCTGGCTGTATGGAATAGCTGATGCATAAAGAGAATGATAAAAAATAAAATGCATTTCTGAGGAGGCATTACCACCTAACCCTGATTTCTCTGAGTGGTTTTCCTGAAACAAAGAGTATTTACAGGTTTTACAGCTCTTCAGCTTGCCTGTCATGTAATCACAGCTACCCTGAGCACCCCTCTAGAAGTTACATTTATTCCTGTTTCAATATTCCTGCAAGGATTCACCAGAGGAAACTAAAGAACTGATACACACCCTGTGAGTAACACCAAGCACAACAACCTGGTAAAAGCAATTTCAAGGCTAAAGCAGAAAGGTGTTCCTTGTCTGGTATGACCCTGCCATCCAGTCAGTCAGGGCCATTGCTTGGCTGGGAGATCCATGGAAGGTTATTCCAGTGGCTCCAGGCAAGGCTCCCTGCTAGGCACAGGAAGGGAAGAATTAATTTTGTTTGACTTCAGCTACCTGCAGTACAGACTCCTGCACCTCCATGGATCATCTCTGCACAGGCAGGGGAAGGAAGCAGCAGGCAGACATCTCCAGGGCAGAGCAAACAGAGCCAGGGTGTCCCTGAGAGCTCCCACCTGCAGGGACAGCCACAGCCTTGGAAAATACAGGAGACAAAAGACATAGTGGAACAAAGAGGGGAAGGGGAAAGGAAGAGGGAGTAATGTAAGTCCCTGTAATGTGCAGCTCCACTGCACTTGCAGTGGGAAAGGCAGCAGAGGTTTGTAAGAGAAACTCTTGATGAGAAAGCACAAAAGGGTGAAACACTGAAGCAATCCACACAAATTATTGGGAAGAAACAGGCTACTGCCATTTACACAAATAAAACCCTGATATCACAATGCAAACTCCTGTGTTACTAGATCCCACCAGTGGGCAAAACAGGAAAGTACAGCCCATGCCATGAACAAGTTCCCTCTGAAAAATAACAGCAGGAATTAGGAAGGAAAAAGGCTAGAAAACATAGCTGAGAGGTACTGAGTAGAGAGGCAAGGCCTGTATGATATGAGAACAGATAAATACAGGTCTCTGACCTTTACTGTGCACTATGGGGGACTCACCCCAGGACACAGAGGAGTTCTTTCCTCTTCCCTTCTAAGACACACACACACACACCCTTCCTCACACTCAGCTTTTCTCTTAGCCCCCAGGCCAGCTGCACACACAGCATTAACAGACCATGGCAGGAGAGCACAACCAGCTCTGGCCAGCTGGGGATTTCTTGTCCTAGAGCAGCAGCTAACACAGGACTAGGCATGGCCAGGCAGGCAAATGAGACAGGCTGAAGCACGGGCTGTCATGCCTGATGTGCAGTCAGCTCTGGTGTCCTGCTTCCTGACAGCATCAGCACAAAGCTACAATTATTTTTATCCTCGTTTTTTATCCCCTGGCACGTGCTTGTTTCATCTCAGACCTGAAAGGTTATCACTGCAAACTCAGAATTAAACAGAACCAGCCCCATCTTCCCTGCCAAGAGCTCAGCTTAATAGACAAAATGGCTTTGACAAATACCCTTGCTCACAGGAACAAGGAGTAATTTGGTACATCTGAAGGCTGACTCCATTTCTGTTCCAATCAGTTTGCAAGGTACTCTATCTTGTCCACTCCTTCCTTTCTCTTTTTTGTACCTCAGCTGCACCCCAGCTCTTCTCCACTTTCTTTAGTGACAAAGGACATCTCAAAATCCTAAGCCTGCAAGTCTGATGTGGGCATATGAGACAAGTGCTGTGTGTGCCTGTGCTTTGTCTCTTCCTGTCCAGCACTGTTGGTTTTGTTGCTGGGCAGCTCACTGACCTTGTGCCAGGTCCTTCTGGATCCTTTTCTTCACATTTACCTTAAATCAGATTCCTCAATCTCCTGATATTCAGCCCCAAGCACTAATCAAAATGCTTTTGGATTCTTCTTTCTCAGACCTCAAGTCCTCATGTTGCCCTTGGCTATCTCTGGCTTCTGGTTTCCAGCCTCTTCCTGGTCAGCACCTGATTTTTGATCCCAGCTGTCCACAGCTTGGCTGAGATTCCCTCTCAGGCTTCACACTTCTTCCCCAGTGATGCAGCACTTCTCCCTGGCTTCATGGAAAGCCTGTCCTCCACCAAAGGACACCATGCTTTGTCTTCCAGCAAAGCATGCCTCAGAATCTCAGTTCCAGCTTTCCTTTGAGCTTCCTGAAAAGGACAACTAATACACTGCCAAACAACAGGAAAACACTAAAGGAACTTTAAAAATGAATAACCAGGGACTATTAAAAAATTCTCATTAAAGAGTAGATTGATCAGTGGAATAAATGTAAAAAATGCTTCAAACAAGGAATCCATCAACAGCTGCAAGAGCACAGGAGTAAGTGAGCTACAGAGGTCATACATCACAGCAACCCATAGTCTGACCTGATTGCACAGACTTACAGAAAAGGTCTTGGGTTAACTTTGGCAGCAAAGTAATTCTTGTGCAGTCCAAGAGGATGCTCAGAACTCCTGACACTCTCCCCTGTATGAAGGAGCTTGATCTTCTCCAGATCTTTCATCAGTCCTGGCCTCTTGGCAGGCTCCACAGGTAACCAGTCCTGTGCCATCCCCACTCTCCTGTGGGCTCCTCACATGCACCAGCAGAGCACACAGGATTTCATGTAGCACTCCTTGGCTAACTGCTGCTGTTCCTGCCACACATCTTTCCTCCAGAGCCAGTTCTATTAGTCACAGAGGAAATACAAAATGCCACCCCTGGGGGCACGGGCCAGATTCTCTCTTACCAGAGTGGTACAATCCTCAGAACAAATAATCCCTTCACAAGACTGAGTGACAGATCTTTGCTACCAGCACAGTGAGACAGATTCCCTGGGAGCGCTAATTAATGTCACCTTCTTAGATCATGTTGACATCTTTTCCAGAGGCTCCAGAACTGGACCAGGAGCTTTAAATCCAATTGTTGACTTTGAAAAAAGAACTAGGCATCACTTCAGTCAGCTAGTTCTACACCTCCATCCATCTTTCTTGAAGGGTTTATAACAGAAGCACATATCTGAAAGTCTTATTTTAATTTTTAAATGTAAATCCAAATGGTCTGATGGTCATTGGTCAAAGATCACAAACAATACCAGAATCCCATCTAGAAAGTTTTCTGTGAATATAAAACCAGACCCACTTCTTTCTTCTTCTTTTATCATTTCAGCATGTGTACCCACTGCAGAACATCCTAAAGAACACCACGTTAGCACACTGGTTAACACAGACCATGTCATGCAAGCTTTCAGTCCATTATTTGCCTGAATATCTCTTCAGTCATGAATAAAGCTTGAATAAAGGGCAAATCTGCCACAGCAAACAAATTAGCTTCACTAACACATTTGCATTCCAACCAAAATTACTAAATAAGTGAGAAGAAGATGAATGCAAATTAATTCACTGCTAATAAAACAAAAGCAAAATTTATGCAGCACAATAATAAATTCCATGTACCCACTGCTGAACAGTACTGCCTGGGAAGACCTCTTCTGGTGCCTGTCTAGTGATGTGCAGATGTCAAATGTCACATCAAGTTCCAGTGATCAGAAGGTGACACGTGGCTCTCCAGTGACTGCAGCTGCTCTGTTCAGATGGTGCCCATGCAGTCAGCTCTGGTGCTGTTTCACAGGGCCCAGAAGCCAGGCTGAGGCAGACATATGGTGATGTGCTGCAGCAAGACAGCACTCTGCTAACAAGCTGAGCAGGGCTGGCTTCCAGTGTGGGCTCTCCCTGTCAAAAGATTTTGTTTGATAAAAAGCCTGACAGGGATTCCAGCTGTGAAGGGGGCCTGGAGGAGCGATGTGAAATGCACTGGCACTTGTCTCTCCCAGATCTGACTTTAGAGAACAACATTCAACTCTCATTTCAAAGTAAGCCTGTCAATTAGAATGACATTTTCAAATAAATATATGGGCCAAAGAAAGTTCTTTCTAAACATTCTCTTCTCACTGCTTTAATTTCAGAGTTAGGTCAAATTTGACACAGTCATACACACAGTCTTTAACTGAAATGGTAATTAATTTAGGAGGAACACTGTCATACAGGCTTGGCTGGGTGTTTCTGGCAGAGCCTGAGACATTATCAACCTGAGGTCACAATGCAAGAGTCCTTTGCTTAGGAGCTGTTTTCAGGAGTCAGCCTAACACAGAACAGAACTGCTACACATACAAACCACATTTAGTAGCCATAAAGCCCACCAGAAGAACAAACAGTTGTGGGAAAGGTAACAATGAGAATTAAACAGCAAGAATTAAGTGTTACCTGGAAATCTGAGTTTTAATGAGAGCATTTTTTGAGGCTGAGAGAAGAACTAGAAAAGCAGTAGAGAGCTGAAGACCAGGACCACAAAGGAAAGTAAGTCCAGTTTTGTTTAGGACAAACCCCCCAAGAAACCATAGCCCAAATATTAAGGATGGTTCAGCATCATTGAACTTCAGTGATGGGGAGGGCACAGGCTGAGGGATTGGAAAACTGCCAGGTAAGGAAAGATTCCTGCACAGAACATGAAGCTCAACCCAAGAACCTTCCTGGGTGCAGAGCTTTACACACACCACTACACCAGGTACACACACAAGCTACTCCAGGGTAAGCCCAGCAGAACTTACACACATTAGCTGCTCCACAGCACTGCCTCCCCATCTCCCTCCTCCCCTGACACAAAAGGAACTGTAATTTTTCCACTGGATACAAACGTGGTTTGGGAAGCAGATTGTTCAAAGTGATTTGATGTGACAGTTTCTAAAAAAACTGTTAGTGCCTGCTCATCAATCCAGTGCCTTTCCAAACCAACAGCATCCAGATCCCTCAAACAGGACAAGTATTGCACTCCTGGCTAAGGAAAATCTCCCAGGTACAGTGAAATCACAGAAGAACTTCTGATTTGTGAAAGTCACCCAGCTTATTTTGGTAAGAAATATGCATTATGTCTTCTGCAAAAAATCACCCCTCAGTCACAACACTGAGATGGAGACCAGTGACAAAACTGGATTTATCCATGTTTTTATGCAACATCTATGTTTTATCCTGGATCCCTAGAAGGCCTCAGAAAACCTTTTATGAAAAGCAGTTAAGGAACCACAATCAGTGTCCTGTGTTAAAAGGTAGGTCCAGAAAACCCCACTAGTCAGTTTTCACCATGTCAGGTGCTTGAGGAGCAACATTTCATTTGTTTATTTTTTTTCTGATATCCCTTAACCACAACCTCCTCCAGCTCCCCTCTTCCTTCCCCCTAAGCTGCTGGCTGAGAACATAAGAACAATAAGTAATATTACAACATGTAGAGAAGGCAGAAGAATGAAATAAATAAAAACAGATGGCAGCAATCCATCAGCACCTGAAGAAGAGCGTGGTGGTGTTTTGTCAGTGACAAGTAGTGCTTTCACTCACAAGTGTTTGTATAGAAAACCAGGATTTGTTTACTGCTCAGACTGGCAAACATACAGATTCACAAAAGACACTTCAGTTTGTTTAATAACCAACCTGCCTGGGAATAGCTATTCCCTTATCATTTGTTTCTACACCACCTTCACTCTGATGGAAGAGCACCAGAACCCTTCAGAAAAAGTCAGTACATTTATTTGAAAACTGGGTAATTCCATCCTAGGATAGATTGATTAAAAAAAAATAAAACAAGCAGTTGCAATGAGAAAGCAAATTTGATTGGTCTGATATAAAATGTTAAAATATTTTTTCTTATCTGGTTAAAAAAAAAAAAAAGAGAGAAAAACTCACAGTATTTAGAGTTCCACCAGAGCTCTTGGGGTGGTCATTTTTAGATCAGTACATTTAGAGCAAGGGTAAGAAGCCCCAGAGGTGCATTGCAATTAACATAATTAGATGCTTCAGTTTAGTCAGTTTATAGCAGGGCATTTATCTAGGAGGTGTGATCATAAGTCAGACTCACTGACTGTTAGCACATGACAGAGAGGATACAGGTACAGGGAGGGTTCAGGAACCAGTGTTCTGAAAACTATTTGTTAAATGAGAACTTTAAATCCAAAAGGATAAATGCTGCTAGGACACCCTCAGGAGTTCTTTCCAGCTCCTTGCTTTGGATTGGATCCAGCTTGAGACATCTCCCCAGTGTCCCAGCTCAACAGAAGAGGTTCACATCTCTCTGGAAATTAAAACCTGTAATGGTTCCACATCCCAGGACAGAAACAAATATCATCTGATGCTTTTCCCAGATTTTGACTAGTTATTCTCTTTGTCTTACATGTGTCCTCTTCATGCTGCCACCTGCACACTGCTCTGGTTTGATGCCAGTGAAGTTCAGCTGAGCAAGGCCTTAACCTGTAGGTCACAGTCAATGTGTGAAACATTGCCTAGTTGCCTAAATATTGGTTTTAGAGCACTCCACAGATTCCCACCCTTCATTCTGATGTGGTTAGTGGTTAAACATATGCTGAACTATACTGCCTAGTACCACTAATTTATTCATTCTGGCTGCTGTTGAGAAGACCAGCTGGTAAATGAGTTAAATGAGTAAAATCAGCTGAGAGCACAGAGCTCTTGTTACCTGGGAGGAAGAGAAAATAATCTGTCTTTAGAAAATGTAGGACAAAACACGGCAGAGATTTCTCCCAGCAGAGAGCACGAGCAGACACAAGCATGTCTGACTGCTCCAAAGGGATCCAAGAATTCCAACAGTATGGGGAAAATGCAGCACTCCCTCCACTAAGCCTCTCAGACAGAATATGCATCTTTGCAAGTGGTTCCCCAAACATGGGAAGCAGTAGGATTATTTTTTTTCAGCCAGTAGGATCTCAAGAATCAGATTAAAACTGAATGACAACAAGTATGGCAAATGAAGACAACAATTACTTTTGTCCCAGCAGTGGTAGTAACAGCTCTTGTTAGAAAATGGGTAAGGAGCAGTAAGGACACAGAAGTTCCACACCAGTCTGCTAGGCAGATGTGGAAGGAAAGGAGCAGAACACCAGTAGGGTTCTTCACAGAGCTTCACAATAACTACAGGAACACAGAATGCAAACCCTGAGGGCAAGACAACACTTCTGTAATTACCAACAGCAATCTGCCTTGGCTCTGGATAGGATCCAGCACAAGCTAATTCATTTCCAGCAATCTCCCCCCCTTTGCTCCAGTTCTGCCATTGGAACCTTGTTCTGAGAACACACTTGGCATTCCCTCAGGGCTGCCAGAGATGAGAAAGGACTGACAGAATCTGTTTGTGCCCTTGGTCTTTCATCAGTCAGGCATCTCTCCAGGACAAAAACATTACACAGAAGAGCAACTGACAAACCATAATAAGGCAAAACCATGCAGAAGGTTCCAGACATCTATTCTTATGCCTCTGTACTTATTGTATGCATAGTTAAGAGGATTGCTTCATTGACAGCACCTAGAAAAAGGATCCCCCCAAAAAAGAAAACATCTGGAGTATTTCCATGAAAAAAGAGATGAAAAAACATTCACCCCTGGCACAAACAGCATGCAGGTTTATTTTCAGCTTCCCCTTACACTAGAACTCTGGCTCTGAAGTTCCTAGACTTCACATGCCATCTACAACTGTGACTTTTTAGCTTGTATTTTTGGAGCTGCTGACAAAACAGCTCACACAAGACCAGCCAGGAGAATGACACTTTAGATTTTTTTTCAGGTACAATTGGCATTTCTTTCCCTGCAGGTACCTGTGATCATGGTGGCTGGTGAATCAGCTCTCAGGGCTCCACAGCAAGCAGCTAACACAAGTCTGTCAGCTGCATCCTCTGCCCAAGTTTGGCTCTAGGCAGAGCCCTGAGTTCAGCAGCATGGGCTGCAGCTCCACTGGAACTGAATAGGCAGAAAGTCTGAAAAAACATCTTGGAAATCCCTCTGCAGTGCAATCCTGCTCTGTCCTGTGATGAACCAGGGAGATTTTCACTGACATCAGCCCTACACTTTTTGCCTCCAGATGTATCTGCCCTCCCAGAGCCAGGTTAAGCTCTGCTGGGGACACAGCTGTGGTTCTACCTGCACTCAGCACCTGAACTCAACCTACCCAGCAAAATCAAATCCATTTTTATCTTTATTTAGTTTGGATTACTCTTCTCTATATAATCAACCTGTTCTCTCCTTTATGCAACAAAGCATCAGCAAACAAGCCACAAAATTATTCAAGGAATGCTAATTAGGAAGCTCCACAGGAATCTGGTTGTATGTACAAAAGGGGACTTACTTTGCCCTGCTAATGGAGTTTCTAGTAAGTTTGGGCATCTATCACTATCAAATCCCAGACCCTCATCTTATACTAGAAAGAAGGAACTATCATTCACTCAGCTTTGTGTTGATCCTGTATTTTTTTTCCCTGAAACTAAATAAAAGTAACTGCAAGTAACTAGAGCAAAACAAATACTCTACTTTTTATTACTTGGGCAATAGCTGAGCTTACTTAAATACTAAGAAAGAGTTAAAAACCATGGTAGCAATCAGATATTGGAGATAAATAAATGGTAGGCTAAAAGGGTGGGGTGTTCTTTTTTCATTCATTACACACAACATACTTACTAAGCATATAAGTAAATATTAGAGTGTATAAAGCTTATAAAAATAATTGCTCTCCTCCTTTTGGCTCACCAGCATTGTGGTGGCCAGACCCAGAATGTGGACAGTCAAACATACAGGATGCACAAATCAAACATGTAACAAACTAACGTAAAACATAAACACAGCCTTTTCTTGCCATTTGTTTTGACATTTGCTTTGCTTTTGTTTTCCCCACTGCCTTTTCCTGTTGCCCTCCACACCAAGAGGACTACCAGCTCCCTTCCCTTCCCTCCCTCAGGGAGCCCAGCTCCACGAACTGCTGCAGAAGGACCAGCCCAGGGGCAGAGCCCAGAAGAGCCAGTCCAGCTTGCAGGGATCCCAAAACACTTGGGCTCCACATGCCCATACACCACAGCACCACAGGCAGTCCCTGCCCAGCTTGTGCACTCTACTAGCAGTCAATACTTTTACCTTCTAACTGGTGCAGCAGCCCAGAAGCACAAGAAACCCTCACCAAGAGGCTTCAAGGCCAGAGAACTTATTTCTTGCTACAGATGCTTCACACTGAACCATTTTCCTTATGGCTCATCACTCCTCTCCCAGTCACACCTACCTTGGGGTCTCAGCACTGGCCTGTACACCTGGACTTTCCTCCTCTGCACATGTATTCTTAGGAAGTTTGGGCAGCAGCAAGCACAGCTTCACCAAGCACAGTATCTCAAGCACAGTATCACAGCTTCAGCAAGCACAGTATCACCTGAGCCACTCATCAGCACATGCGTTTCCTAGAAGTCCAAAGATTTTCATTACAAAAAAAAAAGAAAAAGTTGCAAAATACCATACAGAACCCCAAAGTGTGCAGCATGTCTACTTTTTTTTTCCCCTTGTGTACAGCTGTTCTTTATTAATTTGCATCAGGTCAATCACAAGAAACACTGAGGTCAATTTCTTACCCCAAACCAAATCCACCTGCTTTGATCAATGTTAATTAACAGCAGGCACACCTGATTCCCCAGGCTATGTATCCATGGTGCCTCCTCCGTAGCTGGGACAGCCAGGCTGAAGCTGCTGGTTCCTGTTAGATGTGTAATGCAAGGAGCTGCCCTCCTTCCTACTCGGAATGCGAAACTCTAGCACTCACCCTTTCGGCCAAGCCAGGTAAGAGCCCAGCTGTGTTCTCAGAGCTCTAATTAAAACCTCTATTTACACTAAGGGTTACAGACTGGACTCGTCTTTTAAAAAAACCCAAACAACTCACACTCGGTTATAGCAGGGCCAGCTTTACAGCCCAGGTGCCAGAAGTCGGTACTGGTTCTGCTCGGAGCAGCTGTGAGCGATCACTCTCCCTTCTCCAGCTCCACCTGAACGCAGGGCTGAGGCACCCAGGGGTTCCCGGGCTCCTGCTCCCCCCGCAGGCTCGGGCTCTCTCCCTGCAGGGCTCGGGCACCCACTCTCCACCCCAGCACCCTATTCCAAGGCACCCTGGGGTGACTCCGCTCCCCGGAGGGTTCCCCCACCTAACCCTGAGGGTTCCCCACCTAACGCTGAGGGTGCCGCGCAGCTCACGCGCTGCTCGCCGCTCACTGGGCACGGCTCAGGGGCTTTCACACGAGACACGGCTCTCACCGGCAGCTCAGATCCCACTGCTGCCGCCTCACCGGCACGGAAGGAGGGAGGGAGCCCCGCAAGGAGCCGGGAATAGGGCAGAGAGCCCCGCAAGAAGCCGAGAGCTGGGCATGGAGCTGGGCATGGAGCCCCGCCTGGAGCCGGGCGGAGCCTCCTCTGTGCCCTCCCCTCTCCGCCCCCTCAGCCACTAACGGCCGCCCTCGCGCCCGCCCCCCTGTGTATGTGGGGCTGAACCACTCCTCAGGGAGGCGGGGGTGTGATCATCCCCCTAAATGCCGTTCTGCCTGTCCCGCCCTGTGTACTCCCCTCCCCTTCCACCCCTTCCCTATTGGCACCGCCCAGCCGGGCAGTGACGCGAAGCCTCTCGCAGCCAATCCGGGCGTTGGCGCCTGCGCTCAAATTTTCTGTCAGCAATGGCTGCCGCGCGCGCGGGGTCGGGAGCTGCCCGTCTCTGAGGGACCCCGGCAGAGAGCTGAGGGGAGCCCAGCACCGCCCTGAGGGGGCCCCGGCAGAGACCTGAGGGGAGCCCGGGAGAGAGCTGAGGGGAGCCCAGCACCGCCCTGAGGGGGCCCCGGCAGAGACCTGAGGGGGCCCCGGGAGAGAGCTGAGGGGAGCCCAGCACCGCCCTGAGGGGGCCCCGGCAGAGACCTGAGGGGGCCCCGGGAGAGAGCTGAGGGGAGCCCAGCGCCGCCCTGAGGGGACCCCGAGAGACCTGAGGGGGTCCCAGGAGAGAGCGGGGAGCCCAGCGCCGCCCTGAGGGACCCCGGGAGAGACCTGAGGGGAGCCCAGCGTCGCCCTGAGGGGACCCCGGGAGAGACCTGAGGGGAGCCCAGTGTCGCCCTGAGGGGACCCCGGGAGAGTCCTGAGGGGAGCCCAGCGCCGCCCTGAGGGGACCCCAGGAGAGAGCGGGGAGCCCAGCGCCGCTCTGAGGGGACCGCGACCCCCCCCCCCGAGGGGATCCCCAGTACCGCCCTGAGGGGACCCCCGCGACCACCACCGCCGCCGTGAGGGGCCGAGGGCACCGCCGCCGTGAGGGGACAGTTCCCGCCGCCCTGAGGGGACCCCCAGCACCGCGGTGAGTCGGTCGCACCGAAACCGTCACCAAAATGATCGTGTCCCCCGCTCGGTGCCGCGGAAAGCTGCCGTTCCGGTCGGTGCCCCTCGACAGCCTCCCCTCCCACACGCTGACCCCCATTAAGCTCCTGATAGATCGGGACCCCGGGGAGAGCCGTCCCGGGAGGCCGGCGGCCGGCAGCCTCTTCCATTCCACGCTGCTGGCGGGCAGCAGGGGCGGCAAGGAGCTGCTGAATGTCAGCGAGATCCAGGCAGACACCGAGCGGCGGCAGGGACAGCCCCGGCCCAGGCCGGGAGACCCCTGGCCCAGGCCAGGAGAACCGGAGCGACGGACGGGAGAGCCCTGGCCCGGAGAACCGGTGCGGCGGGCGGGCGATGCGGAGTGGCCGGCAGCCCAGCCCTTGCCCTGGGGTGCGGCTCCGCTTCGTCCCGGGCTGAAGCGAGCGGCCTGCGAGCCTCCCGAGCAGGAGTCCCCGGCCAAGATCTTCCAGCGGATGAAAGCCCGGGCCCTGCAGAAGAGATCGGCACCACCGAGCAGCTACAAGACCGACCCGATCCTCACCCCCGATTTGGCGGAGCGGGGGCAAAGGCAGCAGAAACCAATCCAGACAGAAGCTCGGCAGAGACCCGCTGAGAGGCCTGATGGGGATATCCAGCCCAAAAAAGGTTTGTTGTGTTGCTTCTTTGGGATATCTGTCTCGTATTTAACCATAGCTTGGTGAAACTTCCTCTGCATTTCACTTAGATTTTTTTCAGGGTCTGGAAAAAAACACTGTGTGTACATAGGTGTAAAAAGTATTGGTACTGGTAGTGATCTTCCTTCAGAGCTTTGGGATTTAAAAAAAATATTGGATGGGTTTTTGTACTGCTAAAAATGTCCCTCGTGTCTATACCACAGCTGATACCTCACAGGAATAACTCCCGTGGTATTTTCTCCCTTTCTTGCTCAGTCAGCTTTTAACTGCTCACTTTGTCCTGTTTGGGGATGGGACTGACTCTTTACAACATGAGCTTAAGAAAAACAGAGAACTGCACTTACAGCTAAAAAAAAGTCAAAGCAATTACTTTAACTACTCCCTGCAGTTGATGTAGAAATGAAAAAGGTTGGTGGAAGAGTTGTTTGGGCTTTGAAATCCTGGGGTATTTTCCTTGGCAGTCTGCTCTGAAGGCTTTTCCAGATCATGGGTTGGCTGAAGGGGAAGCTGCCAGCACTGTGCCCCTCCTGGGAAGGTCCCATAGGTGCTATCAGTGTGTGGGAATTATATGCATTCCCTCCACAGGAATATGTGCATTCCTGTACTAAACTTTTATCCAGTTTTGGGTGGGGGGTTGTGACCCAGGGGTGGGAGATGCCCCATCCCTGGGAACACTCAGGGTCAGGTTAGGGTTCTGAGCAGCCTGATCTGTCTGGAGATGTCCCTGCTCACTGCAGAAAGGTTTAAATCTCCTTCCCAATCCATTCTGCCATTTTTATAAAAAAAGAAAGCTCCTAAAATTTTACTGCATTTCCCAGAGGTCTCTTGATGCCTTTGCATCCTCCCATCACACACTGATGGCATGGCACAAGTTCAGTACCAGGGGAATTTTGGATCTTACCAGATTTGTACTTTACTTCTCCTGCCCTTCAGGTGAAAGTGGTTTCCTTCCCACAGATTCCAAGATTTCCCTGTGTTCTTGTTTTCCAGGCTTACTTGGCATGGGGCTTCTCAAGACCCAAGCCATAGGAGCACTTGCCACAGACCCCCTGGTACAGGAGTCCCCTCAGAAATTCTTCTTGCGTATGAAGCGTAAACTGCAGCAGCAGCAGCAGCAGCAGCAAGGTACTTGGTATTGCTCTTAAAAACACCTCCAAAGTGTGACTTCAGGCTTTCTGCTCTTCAGTCTCTCGTGTCCTTCCTCAGGGTATCATTATTTCCGTATAGTCTGCACACAGGGGAAAAATAGAGGCAGAAACCTGCCTTGCTGCCTTTTCCAGCCTGGAGGTGGCATTGGACTGGGCTGAACTGTGGTTTAGGGCTGTGGGCTTCACACCATCACTCCATGTCCACCTCCCCTGACAGTGAAAGCCATTTGCCCCCAGGCTGCCTGTGTGCTGAGTTCTTTAGAGACTAGATGAGCAGGAAACTTGGTGGGAAACACCTAAACCTCTTACTTGTTCATTCCTTTTTTTTTTTCTCTTTCTCTGCTAACTTTTAATACATGAAAAGGTTTGGTTCTGAGAGAAACTCTCTTGCATTTTCATTTTTTTCCATATTGTTACTTGATAGCAAGCCTGCATAAGCTTGTGTCCTGTAATTCAGTTCTGAAAATGCAGATGGAGACAGTGATACACACCAGTCTTAGCAGTGTTCAACACTGAACTGATCTAAAAACTCAAGCCCCAATGCTTGTAGCTCCTGCTGTAGCAGCAGCATGACAAGAAATCCAGACTCGAAGTTCAGAAAGACAGAAATATTTAAAATTTCAGGTTTTGTGAAAACAGTGCTTTTTTCTTTTCTGTGCAAGGAGGATTCTTGAAAGAAAAGACAGGAAGAGTGGTAAAAGATGTAGTGTTAATAGATAGGTGTGTGTGCATCAGCTTGGTTATGGGGATCAGAGGGATATCTGTGCCTTTACAGCAGGAGTGTTGATCTGGCAGTGAGGAAAAGCTAATCCAAAGAAATCCAAGGAATGGCTTGCTGTGAAGGTTAAGGACTGAAATAGGCAGTGCTCATCAATACCTCCTCCTCTTAATAAAACAGAGCTAACTTTAGGAATGTATTTTATTAGTTCTGAGATTACCACTAATTTCTTTGTTCTTTTTCTTCTTGTGTGTGTTTTTTCTTTTCAATGGGCAGATCCAACACCTTCAAACCAAATCAAGCAGAACATTCCTCCTCCCACAACTACAGCAGTGCCAGTAGCCAGATCTGCTTTTGCTGAGCAGCTCAGGAATCTTGGTACAGAGTGTGTGGCCACTGATAAGGATGGGCAGGATGAGTTCCTTGTGGAATCCATGGATGCTGATGATGAGATGTCTGTAAACACAGTGATTAGTCCTGTGAATGTAACCTTGGCCCCTCTTAAAAATGGAGGCCAGTTACAAGAAAGGTGGGGAAATGGAAAAGCCCAGCATACTGAACTTTATCAAGACAGAAGAGAGTTACAGCCAAAGCATAATCAAGCTGCTCCCCACGTGAGAAAGATTCTGGAGACCAATTCTGAGAAGGTTTCGCAGCACATCCATGACATTATGTTCTCTCCTCCCAAAATTCACATTCCAAGGAAGCAAAAGCCCAAAGAAAGCTCTAATGTCCCTTTGGATAAACGTCCTACAGATCAAGGTGCTGGCAAAGCAGACAAAGAGGTGGGATAACTTAATACTTCAGGGCACCTGGTATATTCCTGTGGGCTGCTTATGGTTGTGATTTATTTTTTTCAAAAGTAATGTCCACCCAGAAGAGAATAAACTGATAAAATGTTGTGCTGGGCAGCAGTCCTTTGTCAGCACTTAACCATCAACAGGATTTCTTTTTTTCCTGCATTCCAAGATGACAAAGTTCAGGGAAAGTTTTGTTGTGTGGGGTTTTTAAGGTTTTTTTTGGATAAAAGCAGGGGTTTTGTTTTAGTAGTCACAAGCCACAGTATAGGCTGTAAGAGTTCCTACCTGAAGAAACCTCCCAGGTCCTCTCTTTAATGTGTTAATTTCCATGGGCTGCTATCATGGACCTGAAACAAATCCCTGGCCAACCCAGCTCTTGGCTGTGGAGGCAAAGCCAAGGAGGAGAGATCTGCCCTAGCTGGGGATGGTTCTGAAGTAATTGAGTCCCTACAGTTGATACTGGGGAGAGTCTTGGCTTTCCTGCAGGGGATCCCATCTTGTGTTGGATTAACTGGGACAAGAATCTTGTACCTGTCAGGTCCCTTTTCCTCAGCCAGGGTAAAATTGTTGGTAGGATCTTCAGTGATCCCTAGGCTGATGGTCAAAAGGCCAGCAGAACTTAAGAAAAGGTCTGGAGTTCATCAGCTGAAGTTGTGAGGAGTTTTAGATGTTAAAATGTTGCTTGTTGAGAAGTTTATTAAAAGAAAGCCCTTTCACACAGTCTCCTGAACTCCAGCACCTGTGTTGCTGGATGTTTAATTACTGCAGCTGCACATGTGCCAGCACTTTGCAGTGTCAGACAGAGCCACTTTAGTGACATCCAAATTTGCACTGTAATGTAGCTAATAAATACAATTTTATTTTTCATGGCTAGTTGGTTTTTTCCTGAACAGTAGGAAAGGACAGATGACAAAGTACAAGAGGTGTGGCATAGTGTTGCTGGTTTTTGTGAGGAGCTTTTTTGGCTGGTTACAAGTCTTGGCCAATGGCTTTGTGTCTGATGGTCAATATTAAACAGCTTAAAATTCTCTCTAATGCAAATTCCTCTCTTTATTTGTGCATTAGATTCCAGCTTGATTATGCTTCAACATTCATGTGTATAATGGTGGTTTTCAGTTTTTCTGGTCTGGAGCATGCTGCCTGAATATGTTCTGAAGTAGTGATGGGGCAGTTAATGTCTTTGCTGATGCCTTGGTGATGTTTCACAGCTTAGTCTGATTTAAAAATTCCTTTTTTTTTTTTTTTTGGTAACAGAAACATATCTGCCTAACCAGTTGGAGGATTAAAGTGATGGATGATAACACTGCAATATATGTTGAAGGCAAACGGAAGTAAGGAAAAGTTTTCTGGTTGCAATGCAATGTGAAACTTGTTGGTGAGCTTTCAGCACCTGAGCTGGGAAGGGAAAACCCCCTGTGCCTGGCTGAGCAGCTCAAACTGGTGGCCTGGGTCTATGCTGGGAACTGCAGTGGTTTCTCACACACTTGTGCCACTTTCCTCCCCAGCCCCAGGGAACACAGCCCCTGGAATGATTCTTACATTCTTTAAAACACCTTCTACCTGAGCACATGGGGCCCTTTGCAGGGTGACAGAGCTCTGGGGGGTGAGGGACTGCAGGGCTGGAGGCTGAGCTGGGGCAGGAGGAACCCTGGCTCTCCTGGCTTAGGTGGCATCTTCATGGAACTCAGTTAGCCTTTGAGAAATACCAAGGGATGTTCTGGTTTGAACTTCTTATCAAGGAAGAGGTAAATTCCTGCAGGTGTGCCAAAGGCAGAGTGCTTACATACAGGAAACTGCTGGTTAAATAATTATTTCAAAGTCCCATCCCAAGCCAGTCAAAGAGTAACAAAGACAAATGTGTCTGTCTAGTAGGTCCTTCCAAACTGGTACTAACCCAGGAGCTGATGAGCCTCTACTTCATTTCACAAATTTCTGTTCTGTGGGTGCTTGAAGTCAGCCCTGGGGCAGACTGCCACCAGCCCTCTGCTCCTGCCACACCACTTGTGGTGCACTGTCACTCCTACAGCTGTATGGTGAACCAGGGCTGATCCACCAGAAACTCTGCAGGATTTTCAGTTGGTTTTGGTCAGATTGGATTCCAACAGCTATATCAGGAAAAGGGGTGTCAGAGCAAAGGAAGGATTTGGTTTGCAACAAAGATGTTTGAAAACACCCTTGGAGAAAAGTATTCTACTCTGGCTGTAGGTAGCAACTACTTAAAACAGTTTCTCCTGAAAGCTCAGCACCTCCCTCACAGCCCCAGCAGTGTGGAGGGCAGTGATTCCTTGTGCTCTGGGTGGTGACAGGAGGCTCCCTGACTTCTGGTAGGATTTGTGTTAGGAACTGATATTTCCTGGCTGTACAGTAACAACTGGGCTCTCATTTTGCACCCTTCACTACTAACAACAAACTCCATGTGCCTTGCTGTGTCTGCATGCTGCTGGCACACCAGATACTTATTTGCCCTGTAGACCTCCTGATGTGACTTCTGTTAACATTTAGTGACCAGTTAAGCAGCTGGATGTTTTAATTGTTACCATGGGTAGCAGTCCTTGATATTGATCTGTGATTTGGTGTGTTCATCACTGTTGTAAAAATATATTAAAAACGACCCCAAGAACAAAAAATAAATTTAAAACCCCCTCAACTTTGTAGATTTTCTACTTTAATGCTTGGGCCTGATTTTTGTTTCCTTTAAACAATTCCCTTAGTAATTTCTTAACAACTCTAATTTTGCACATATTTGGGCTACTTCTTCAGTTGTTCTTGCCTTTAGGTCGGAAGGGTAGAAATAAATATAAAAATCCCAGGGAAAATACCCACTTGACCCATCCAGTGGTACTCCTGTACCTGGTACAGTGGTATCAGTGCAGTGATGAGCTGGATGGAGCCCTGTAGCTGCCTTTGCTCCTGCAGCCTGGTGTCAGGGTAATGCTGTCTGACTGACACTTGCAGCAGCTGACATGTTCATTCTGTCTCCTGGTCAGGCATTAACAAGCTCAGAACCCTTTCTCTTCCAAGCTAAGAACACCCAGCACATCCTGCCAGTATCTCTCTTGCTCATAAAATATGTAACCCCACCAGCCTCACATGGAACACCAATACTCTGTTTTGTAAAGCCTCCTTCTGTGAAAGCCATGTTTGATCTCTGTTCCTCCTGTCTGTCCTTGCTCAGGGACAGGAACAATCAGCCCTGGCACAGCACTGCCATCACGGAACGCCTGGCCTACAACCAAGTGAAAACAGCATCTGGCAACACCTACCTGCTCCAGGGAAACATGGACACAGCTGCCATGAGGAAAGAGGGTAAGGAGAGGATTCCTGGTGTAACATCCTGATGGGGCCAGTGATTTGTCTTGCCCTGGTGGTTGGGCTGGATATTCAGCCATCAGATTCCCACTGCTCTGCACTGCCCTTTGTGGCTGGAGCTTCCATGGGCTGCAGTTACAGGGAACACTTTCAGAGCATGAGGCTTCTTTTAAACAAACTGCTTTTTGCCAGGGCTGCCCTTATGTATTTTTGTCAATATTTTGGCATTTAATTGTACCAGGACATTCAGTTGGGGTTTATACACTACTGAAATTACCCTGGTGTTCACATTCTCTTTGTGACTTATTACTAAGTGATTAATCACCAGCTCTGCAACACTGCATGGCCTTTCTGGAGGCAGATTTGTTACACTGTCAGTGCTTTACAGTTTAGTAAACTGGAACATCTTTACTGTCTAGGTGGTACATGATACCAAATCCAACAAAGCTTCCTGCTTCAGCTTGTTCTGAAGTATGTGGGATTTTAAAGGAGATTTAATTGGCACACAGAGTTACAACTAGGCCAGGCTGATTCTGTCTTGCTTCATGAGCACCCTCTGACATGTTCACCAGGGAGTGAGGTGCCATGAGGTGCTTAGAGGCAGCTCTGGGAGGAGGAGGAGGAGATCTGGGGTAATGCACTTCAGCACCCTCCTCACTCTGCTGTCTCAGGCCCAGCACAAGGAATTCAAAGGTGTCTCTGTGGCTTTAATTCTTACTTCTCATTTGCACAACTGGGATGCATTCTGATAAAAGCCTGACTTGACTGCTTTCTGACTTGAAAGTTTTTTTATCAGTTCCTCTGCTAAATACTTACAGTTGTTTTTATTTTAATATTCTGAGAAGGAAAGGGGACAGTGAGAGACTTCTCTGAGTGGCTCAAGAACTGCTGAGGTTTCCTAAGCTTAAGAGTGGCTGATTTTCTGTTCAGTAAAAAGTTCTTTAACTGGGACAACCTGTCTGTCACCAGTGTTTATAGATGTTGGGACCTTCTGAGGTACTTACAAAACTACAATTGTACCAGACGTTATTTCTACCTTTGTGATTAGAAGTGTTGTTCAGCTGCTGTTGATGCTGCTTCTGTTCCAAACAGGATTTCCCTACCGCTTCATCAAAAGATTTACATATGGGTTTTCCAGAAAGTGGAAGGAATATGTGGAGGCATTTCTTGAGGAAAAGAGAAGGTAATTTCCAGGAGATTCCATTTCATGGCAACGTTCTCTAGGGATGTGTTGGGATTTTGCTTTTTCAGAATACTACACCAGAGAGGTGTAGAAGATTGCAGATGTGTGCATGAAAACTGTGTTCCAGGCAAACCCTGCTCTTGGCTTTGGAAGGTCACCCTTTACCTTTCTTCACTGTGCTGCCTTGGTACCTTTGTACCCTTTACCATTCTTCTGCCTTGGTTTTGTTCCACTGGTTACAGAGCCTTGGGCAGGAGCAAAGGGTTCCCTGAGGTGGTGTCTGGCCTGGTGTCTGTATCAGTACAGCTGCACCCTGCTGCTGGGCTGGCTCAGATGAGGAGATGGCCAAGTTAATGTGTTGCTAAAGGACAACTTCTTCAGGGGTTTATTGTTTCTCTCCTTAAAATCCAACCCATCAGGAAAGAAGAAAAACAACGTATAAGTGAGGATGAAAACGAAGACAGCAACACCATGGTGGATACAGATGTGCTGAAGACTACAAAAGACTCAGCAAGAAATGTAAAGAAACCTGAAACCAGAAACACCACCTATGAAGTATCACCTAGGAATGATGAAAATGCTTGTGGGTATTTAATAATTCTTTGGGGTTTAGTTTTAGCTGTTTTCCCTAACAAAGGATGTCCATGTTTATTTTATGGCATCTGAATGTCTTTGCCACAGTTGAGGCACAGAGCACGGTAACAGTTGGGGATGAAGGGAACAGATGTGGAAAAACCCATTAATTGGCTCTCCAGTTGGTTTCTGTTTTTCTCTCATTGCAGTCAGCATTTGTTCCACATCAGAACTTTTCTGCTTCTCTTTTATGACATTTACAGTACTTACAGCCTTCTAACAGTAAAATTTCAAGTTCACAACAGTAAATTCTGTAATTTGTGCAGATTATTACTTCAGCCATGCTGAGGTCTCCTTAGTTCTCACCTGAGCACTTTTGAACATAAACTTTTAGGAAGTTCCATGCAGTCAGTATGGACGAGCTGGTTTCAATCCAGCACCACTCCTATCCTGTCAGGTTGGCAAAGGTGGATTTCCAGTGCAGTGTCTGGGACAAAGCTGTGTGTGTTTTGTGTGCAGATACAACCCCAAAGCACAGCTCTGTGCTGGGTAACGGGGTTTACACGCGCAGCGGCCGTCACGTCCGACCACCACTGAGCTTCTGGTGTGGGGAACGTGAAGTTGTGGATCAGGACCTCAATGTCACCATAGAGCAAGGTGGAACTGATTACTTGAGCATGGTAAGATGCTTTTGCCTGTTGTTAATCACAGTTGCTTAAGTGGCTTTGGCTGCCTGCATGTATATAAACACCTGTGCTCATCAGAAGAGTATTTAAGTAGATCCTGGGCAATGTAGGTGACTTAAATCTACCTGTCCTGTAAACATCTGGCTTGGTTTGGGGGGCTTGTTATGTGATGTGTTTCAGAAGTTTAGACTAAATTGGTTTATTTTGAAGTTGTATACTAGTGAAAACTCCCAAAGACAGACCAGTTCTAGCTCTAAGAAGACTGAAGGAAAGCAAGTGATGAAGGCAAGAGAACAAACAACAAAAAGGCAAAGTAAAGGTAAAAACTAGAATTTTTTTTCTTTTTTCTCAAAGTTACTGACTAGAATAAATGAGATTATGAGTTCTGGGTGCCAGAGCACCATGGTGATGTCCTGTTAATGCAAAGAAATTGCTAAAATCTTTTAATGGTCAATTGCTTCTTCTATGAAGAATTACCTGAGTAGCATTAGTGCCCAGTTTTACAGCTCCAAATATAACTCTGTTTGTAAGTCACTGCTTTATGTGCAGAACAGGAAGATGCAGAGTTGTTTTTGGAAACTGAAAAGGAAAGTTTGTGATATTTTTGACATTTCTGCTCCTCTTACCATTGAGAGATTACTTGTGCCTGTTACATGTGACTTGAGAGAGCCTGAAGAGGAGTTCTCCAGTCCACTGAACTGATTTTAGGTCTCTCAAGATCTTAGGATTTGTCTCTTAAGTGACATTTTGCTGCGTTTTGGAGGGAAGCAGCATTTGATTTATTTTTGTATCCCAGTGAGACATTCAACAGATTCTCTCCTTGTCCTGAGGAGCTCCAGTGTTGTGTTCATGTGGGGAGAGGTGTCTGCAGGTCTCTTCTGACAGTCCCCACAACAGAAAGGAGCTGATGG
The DNA here is from genome assembly GCF_003957555.1 of Calypte anna. NCBI lineage: Eukaryota > Metazoa > Chordata > Aves > Apodiformes > Trochilidae > Calypte > Calypte anna. The sequence goes on from NC_044251.1 coordinate 42,997,376, forward strand.
ATCTCAATGAGTGTGGGGTGGGCTTTGCTTGCCTGAGAACACAGCAATGATTTACCTCACAATGCCTCCTGTTGTGCTGACATCATCTCTTTCAGGAAAAAATTATGAAAAAAAAGTAAGTTCCCAAAGAGAGCCCAAGTCTGCTGGAAGGAAGGAGGCCAGGCACTTCATTTCAGATGATGATGATAATGAAAGCAGCCCTGCAGTCCCTAATACAAGAACTAAACAAAAGGTTTCTGTTCAGCTAACTCCCTTAGCTACTGATGTGCTAAAAAAACACAACTTTAATAGCAGAACCTCACAAACGACAAAGAAAATGGGAGGAACAGAACAGACTGTGTCTAGGCAGGCTCACAAGTACTCTCTGAGGTCAGCCCACCCACTTCAAGACAAGCATTTACCAGAAGAATCACAAAGAAAAGATGAGGAGGAGGAATCCAGTGAAGATATCCCACTGTCTATCAAAAGGAAAATTAAACCTTTGCTAAAACAACAGATGCAGAACTCTAAATCTTCCTCTAACAGTGAAAGTTCACAGGGTGATGCAGACAAGGCCCCCTGGGGACACAGGAGGATAAAACACTCTCCTGCCCCCTATGATGTGCTGCTGGGACAAAGTGTCCCCACATCCACTGAGGGCTCTGCTCTACCTGAAGGAAAAACCCCTCCTAGTGAGTCTGGAACTTCCCAGCTGCCTGATAAGCCAACAAACACCAGAAACAGAACCAGCCCACCTACATATTTGATTCTAGGTGACACTGAGTCTGAAAGCAGTGGAGAGGAAGTCCAAGTGAAAGAAAAGAATTCAAACAGATCTGATAAAAAAAATCCAAACCATAAAGTTTCTAATACTGCTAAGTCTTCAGTGGAGAAATCAAGAGAACCTGAGAGGAAAAAGGTGCAGAAGTCTCGAGACCTCTTCCAAAGAGCAACAGATGGCTGGACTGAAAAGGAAATACAGAAGCTCTACAGGCAAGTGGTTCATAGAATCATAGAAAGTGAGGGGTAGGAAGGGACCTCAAAAGATCACCCAGTCCAACCCCCCTGCCTCAGCAGGATCCCCCAGGGCAGGACACACAGAACACATCCAGGGGGGGTTTGAATGTCTGCAGGGAAGGGGACTCCACCACCTCCCTGGGCAGCCTGGGCCAGGGCTCCCTCACCCTCACAGTGAAAAAATTCTTCCTGATATTTATATGGAACCCCCTGTGCTCCAGTTTATACCCATTGCCCCTTGTCCTGTTACCAGTCACCCTGAGAAAAGCTTGGCTCTGTCTTCCTGGCTCTCTCCCCTTACATACTAATCAACATCACTCATCTCACCCCTCATTCCCTCCTGCAGGCTGCAGAGCCCCTCAGCTCCCTCAGCCTTTCCTCACCAGGAGATGTTCCACTCCCTTCACCACCTTGGTTGATCTGCTCTGGACTCTCTCCAACAGTTTTCTGTCCTGCTGGAACTGAGGATCCCAGAGCTGGACACCATATTTCAGATGTGGCCTCACCAGGGCAGAGCAGATGGGGAGCAGAACCTCTCTGGCCCAACTGACCAACCCCTCCTGATGCCCCCCAGGTGCCATTGGGCTCCTTGGCCACCAGGACACATTCCTGGCTCATGTTCACCCTTCCAGCCACCAGCACCCCCAGGGTCCTTTCCCCAGCCTGCCCTGCTCCCTGGGGTTGTTCTTTCCCAGATGTCAGACTCCCCACTTGCCCTCATTGGATTCATTCCCTTTCTCCTGCCCACCTCTCCAGCCTGCCCAGGTCCCTCTGGATGCAGCACAGCCTCCTGGGGGGTCAGACACTGCTCCCAGCTTTGTGTCACCAGCAAACTTGCTGGCAGGACACTGTTCCCTCATCCAGGCCATCAATAAACAAACTGAACAGTACTGGTCCCAGTTCTGACCCTAGAAACAGACTCCCAGCTGGATTCCATCCCAGTGTCTGCCCCTCTCTGGCTCTGCAGGGCAAAGTTTCCCTCAGACATCAGGAGGCTTTAATGTACCTGAGGGCTTGGGTGCTCTGGATCTGGATTTTAAAGATTCAGTCTCTTTTACCTTATTTAAAAGGTTTCCTTAATATTTTAATTCCCTCTGACAAAATAGTTTTTTTAACTTGATAACAGTATTTGAAAGAAAAGAGACAACTGAGTATTTTCTAAAATAACTGATAGCTGCCTGAGCCACCAGCAGCCCCTGCTCTGCCATCCATGTAAAGTGAGAGAGCACAGATCTTGGGCAAAACTTGGTGAATTTAGTCCTCTACCTGATTTTGAAAAGCACACACCTAATCATGTCAAAAATGATTAAAGTTCCTGGGAGTAAAACAGGAAAACACAAGTAGGGAAATAATAGGGTAAAATCTTCCATGTTTATGATTTTGACAGTAAGTCAGAGGTAGGGAGTTGTCTCTCCTAATAGGATAAAATGTTAAACCTGACAAGCTTATGTATTTAAATGTTTTAAGGGGGAGATCACCTGTAAGAATGTTTCAGTAATGCATTGTCCAATTACTTAACCTACAGGGCAGTACTTAACATAAATGTTAAAGCAAAATGTGGTCATTTTATTCCTGGTTTCTTCTAGATTAGAAACCTGAAAAGAGATGAGCTTGTGTCCTGGGGTGGAGGGGGCACTGGCTGCAAAGGGGGAAGAAACTTACCTTGTAAGGCAGCTGGGAGTTTAAACTGTTCAAATAAATGTTGGGGTGTTTCAGAGCCAAGAGGACATCAGTGCAGGCTCCTCTCCTGGAGGGCAGCTGGTCTGGGGGTGTTGTAGCTGGGGGTGATGGAGTCTGTGTCTCTGTTCTCTCCACAGGGCTGTTGCTGCCTTCTCCAAGCAGAGGAAAGGCTTCTGGGTGGAGGTGGCCATGGCCGTGGGGTCTCGCTCTGCTGAGGAGTGCCAGCACAAGTATGGAGAGGGACAAAAGGCAAAAGGCTCAAAAACACAGGCCAAGAAGAAAAGCACTTCAGGGAAACCAGAACAGAAAGGTACTGACACCTTGGTTTGGGGCATTTTGTTGTCTTTAAGTTGTTTAAGTCACAGTATTTATTATGCAGTGGGAGATCCAGACATAAACACTCACCAGGGTCCAAGAGGGAAGATGATTATCTATAGGATGGAGAATGTGATAAATGCCTGAAGTAACAAGAGAGAGGATATTTAATAATTTTCTAGTTTTCAACATGAGAAAAAGACTTAAGCCAATTTCGCCAGCTAGGGAAAATAACTGCTGATACCTTCAGAGGCCCTTGGAGGCCTCAGTAGATAACCAGCTACCTGTAGAGCTGTCTGTGCAAAGGGGATACGGGGTGCCTGGGTGCACTAAGGGCACTGTGGAGTAAGAACAACCACGTTACCTTCTCTGGGCCTGGCACTGATGTGCCTGTTGCTGTTTTCTGTCCAGTTCTGAAGTCAGTAACTGCTGTTCACGGAGAGCAAGCTCACCCTGAAGTGAAAGGCACCAGATGCTCAAAGCAGTTATTGAACACCAAAAAGGTGACAATGACCTAGTAAGCACTTAGGTAAGAACAGACCTTGCTAGCAGCTCCTCCAGCTGGCAGAGACACTGCTCAGCTGGTGGAGGCTGAAGTGTTAAACTGTGGGCAAAGATGGCTCTGGTGATGTTTCTGGGTGATTTAAGCTGTGCATCCATCTCCATTTAAGAGAAAAGCAATAAAATCATGTTTTCTGTCCAAATGAGGTGATCCAGGTTACTCACAGCTGCTGGATGTCAGGTGGGAACACTTGGCTCCAGCTCTGCAGCCTCTGTAATGCAGCACAGAGCAGGTGAGGCAGGAGGTTTCCTGCCCTTGAAGCCAGCAAACTCATTTTGTGCAGGCTTGGCACAGCAGCAGATGGTGAGGCCAAGTGCGAGCAGCACACTTCTTGTACTTCAGTGTTTCTTCAAAATGTTTGTGGCAGTCCCAGAATCTGTGAGACTGAGCAGTGTCACAGGCATTGCTGTAGTTAGCAAATTTAAAACCCATGCTACATAACTGATGTCTTAGAATAATGAATCTGTTGATTCCTGTAGAGAAGAAAGAGCCAGTTACCATAAATGCCAAAGTGGGAACCTTAAAAAGGAAGCAGCAGATGAGAGATTTCCTGGAGCACTTGCCAAAGGATGACCACGATGACATCTTCACTGCAACCCCTTTTCAGAACAGAAGAGTCAAGGTACAGCTGGGACAAGAGTGGGAAGAACAGCAGTGTGCTTTTCTGGGGGTGTCTCAAGGGTGTTTTACAGCTCTTGGGAACATCACTTATCAAACCCTGTCTGGGTGCAGTCCTGTGTAATGTGCTCTGGGGGGCAGAGTTGGAGCAGATGATCTCTAGAGGTCCATCCCAGCTCTGAGAACTACCTGATTCTGTATCCCAGGAACCCCGTTTTTCCTGAGGGATTTTTCAGGGCACTCCTCTTTGGTGAAACACAGTGATTCAAGAGGTTTCTCCTTTTTTTAAAATCCATTGTGCCTAGTTTGGGCTGTGCAGAGGAAACCAACCTCCTGTGTTGTGCACAGTGAGAGACAGAGCTATAGAGGGAAATTCCAGGTATTTAGGAGTCATGAGCTGAATTCCCCTTCCATGAATGAGTCCAACCCCTCCTGGAACCTGTACTGACTGTTCACAGCTGCCTGTGCTAAGTTCCAGAGCCAAGTTCTTTGCTGAGTGAAGAATCATCATCTCTGATTTGTTCTGAACTTGAGTCTTGTGGGGAAGAGCCAGCAAACAAGTGTCCCTGTCCCCATTCACCTCTGATGCCAGTTACAGCTGTGTGTGTCCCCCAGGCCCTGCTGGGACCAGCAGCTCACTTGAGTAATCCTGAAATCCTCCTCCTGAGTAGTGGTGGTCAGCTTTGAGCTTGTAATTTTAATCAGAAATGATGTTTAGCATGTGTAGTAGCAGGCAGAAAAAGACAGCAAAATGTTGGGTGTCAGCAGGGAGGAGGCAGGAGGCAGGGTTTGGCTGCCAGGTTGTCCTCACACTCTGGGCACCTTGCTGGCTGCTGGGGCTCAAGAGAGAATGTGGAGTCAAAACACAACAGAAAGGAGGAAGGGGATGGAGTGAGTGCTGAGTGAGGAGAGAGCAGAGAGCCTGGAACTCCTCCCTGTGGGGATGAGGGACAGAAGGAAGGTTCAGAGTTGTGAGGAGCACGTGTCCACGCAGACAGCCCCTGGGATCCCTTCTGGGCAGGGCACTGATTGCTCTGGTGTGGCTTTGTAGCTCCCAACGTTCTGGAGAAGCCAAGATGATGCTGATGATGATGCCTTTGCACTTACGGACAACCCCATCACCCCTTCCTCAGCTGTCTTCCCACCAGTGAAAACCCCTCAGTGTGAGCATATCAGCCCTGGTATGCTGGTACCCATCAACAGGTAGGAACCCCTCCAGCTGTTCCTCTGCTAACCTTCTCCTTTCTCCTCACAAAGATTTTTTTTGTGTCTTCTGAGAAAGATCACCCTTGGAACTGGGACACCAGTTCACTCCCAGACTTGGCACAGGCAGGGTAAATCCCAGAGCCCTGGAGGGGTCTGTTTGCAGAAAAGTGTTTGCTGTGACAGTGTGAGCAGCCACACACACAGTGCCAGTCACACACCCTGGCACTCCTGGAGAGGGCCCTGGGTCAGGCTGCAGCCTCGGGGAAGCTTTGTCTGCTCAGTTTCAGTCTTGACCCATCAGGTGCTTCAGACTTTACTGAAGCAAACTTCAGTCATCCCAAGAGGCATTTTATCTCATGGCAAGAAATGAGCTTCCTCTGGGAAGCCAATGAAGCTTTGTCTGATCTTTGCATGAGGAGTGGTAGTAGGTGAGCTGATTGCACACTTCTGTGGTGGTCCCAGAGCTGCTGGGATTTTTAACTGACCAACAATGCTTTTAATCTCCGTGCTAACTTTCTTTTGGAATTAGAGCTGTATTATGCCTTTATCTGTGTCCAGCACCCCAGTGACCCTCACCTGCTCCCTTCTACCTGCAGGAATGATTGTGACAAACATGTCTTCAGAATGCAGAAGAAGACCCAGGGCAGCAGAGGCACCTGGGACAATGTCAGGAAGACAATGGTAATGATGATGTCCTTGGATGTGGCCTTAGCTCCACCTTACCCAGGCTGTGCTGAGCAGCAGGCAGAACCAGCTGGTACCTGCTTGTTAGGAGAAAACTTGTGCTTGTCAGAAAAGAGCTGCTGCTTGTCAGGATGGAACATGTTGCTTTTCTTAGGGAATTTGTGACTGCCCTTGAATTCTGTGATCTTTGGGTACAATAAGGTCCTGGTGCATTCTACAGAGTGGGAAGGGAAACCATGTGTGCATTCAGGGATGTCTGATAGGAGAGGAAGAGTGTGTATTCCCACACTATCCTGGGATTTGCTATTCTTCTGACTTTTCCATGAAAAGCTGAGATCCCAGGCACAGAAAAGCAGCTCATGCCTCCAGTGGAGCACAAGCATGTGTGGCAGTAGAAGAGTTTACAGCTGAAGTGACACTGTGGGACAGTGACAGGGTGACAGTTCCAGTGTCAGAGCCTGTGCTGGTTTCCCCCCAAGCTGTGCTGAGGCTCCTGTGCTTTCTCTCCTCTCTTGCAGGCTGGAGGGCTGCTGGGGACCCCAGCTTCACACAGAACCAAGTTCTGTCAGGACACCAGTGAGTGCTCTGGGTTTCTCCTTCTCCCCTTCACTTCCTTTCACATCACTGGGGGCTTCCTGGGTGCCCACCCTCTGGGGGCTCAGGAATTTTTCCAGGCTGTTTCTCACAAACACCTCTGCTCCCTGGGGCCTGTGGGGTGGCTGCTGAAGCCCAGGCACCCACTGCCTCTCCTTGTCCTTGCTGCAGGGGTGGTGCAGAGCCCTGCTGTGGGGAAGCTCTTTGTGGCTGATGCTGTGGATTCATCAGAGGAAGAAGAGGCTGATTCCTACTGCTCCATTTAGTGACCTCTGGGCTTCTACCACGTCGTGTCAAGGGAAGGGGTTTGGCTGCTGCTCCTGTGCAGTTTGCAAACCCTTCCTGCTCTGTTTTTATGTGTTTTAACACCCCTCTCATCTTTCTGCCTCTCCAAGTTTGTCACTTTCCACCTGTACCCAATGGCACTTCTGTGCAGGCTCCTCCTTTCCCTTGTCCTGGTTCTCCTGGGAGAGGGAGAAATGTACTGAGGTAACAACTGGAGGCCTGGGTTCATTTTAAGGTAAAACATCTTTTTGAAGTATGTCTGTACAATAAATTGGGTGGTACAGTCTGTAAATAATTGGAATTGCTTTTTAATTTCCTCTACTAAGAGTATGAGTTTTTCCATGTCCTTAATGTAATAAAGAAGGCCACTCTTCTTTTACTCATGTATGGATCAGACTCTTTGGGGGGAGAGGAGCAGGACTCACAAACTGGCCCTTGGTTTTGTTTCAGTGACCTGAGCTGGAACCTTTTCACCATCCTTTTTTTTTTTTTAAGACACAAATGGGTGCCCCCAGCCCGGTCTGTTAGACCCACACCCCTCCAAGCTCTCAGCAAGGTTCTGTGCCACAGCCTGGATCTGGACACCCTGCAGAAACGGGAAGGAAGGAGTGAAAATAAGTTCTTTGGGCAGACAGCCACAGTGTGGCAGCAGCAGGCTGCAGCCTGGTCCAGCAGCCAGCGGGGGTGTCACCTCCACCTGCAGCCAGAGCAGGAGGGAGGGGAACACCCTGGTCCCTGGGCTGAGCCCAGGAGAAGCAGCTCTGAGCCCCCCTGGGAACCTGCTGCCCCGAGCCCATCCCTCTGTTCACACCTAGTGACACACCCAGCAGTGTTCTGAGGAGTGTCTGACACCCCTGCAGGAAGGCACCATCCCCTGTCACTGCCTTTCTGCTTAAGCCCCAAAGCTTCACTTTGCCCCAAGTCTCATTTTTACAGTAGTTTCAGAATGTCTCTGTCCCCAGGGCCCTTCCCCCATGCCAGTAGAAGCAGAGGGGTGCAAGGGGTCACTGGGGCCACAGCCTTGTGTGAGGTGACAAACAGAAGGGGATGCAGCATGCCAAAAGCCCCTGATGTTTCTACAAGGATTTATTTACATTTTTACAGCAAATCAAAACTTTAGTAAAGTGCAGTTAAAAAGAAAATAGGCTGGGTGGGGGATCCCAAGCCCAGCTCCAGCCCCCTCAGCTCTTGGCAGCTGCATGGCTCCTCTCAGGCAGCATCTGCAGATCACAGCCATGGTGCAGGTAGCTGTAGATCTCCTCTGCCTTCTGCTGGCTGACCCGGGCCCCAGCAGCAATGTCCAGAGGGGAGCTGTAAGAGACCACAGCAGGAGGACACCTCACCTCCTGCTCACTGCAATTCCAGGAGCAACAGCAGCACAGAAAGGAGTCACAGTATCACTGTGGTTGGAACAGACCTCCAAGTCCAACCATCAGCCTGACAGCACCATGGCAACTGAACCATGTCCTGAAGTAACACATCCCCAGGGAAGTGTCCAGAGAGGGTAAGAGGAAAGCCCTGAGCTGCTGGCAGTCACCTCTCCAGGCTCCTGAGGGCTCTGAGCACAGCAGACAGCAGCAGCAAGAGGGGGGAATGCCAGGACAGGGGAAAGGAAAATGTATGGAGAAGAAGGGATGGCAGGAGCAGGGCCTGATCACTGTCCTGCTCTGCTCAGCCTGAAAAGATGGAAAGTGCCTTAATAGCAGGACTGGTAGGAGACAGGAAAGCTCCTGGAGAACTCTGGCAGTAACAGAAAGGCACAGGAAGATCTCCCTGAGCAACCTCCCCAGCAGGAACCACCAGCCTGGGTGAGACAGGAGAGCAAAAGGGAAGTCAGACCTCTGAGCACTCCTTGCACATCTCTGCCCTTACCTGTTGACCATCTTCTTCACTGAGCCAAAGTGGTGGCACATGTTGAGAGCAGCCAGGTAGCTGAGGTTGGGAATGCTCAAGTAGAAGTTGAGCATCTCCTGCTGGTGACCCTCCAGCTCTGTTGGCACACAAATGGCAGTGTTTTTCCTCTGCTCCACCAAAGCCAGGTCTTTCAGCAAACCAGCAGTTTCCTCCTGGCAAGAACTGAAAAGAATTCGGACCCCAGCGTGGAGCAAGGCTGAGAGCAGAGTGTCATAGTACTGAGTCCTCTGGAAAAATCGTGTTGTTTCTCCTGCAGAGGGAAAACACAGAAAACTCAGAGAGATTCAAGTGCAAAATTACTGTGAAAGATCCAGTATGAAACTCTTGCAAAGCAAAATGGCTCAGAGATCCTCTGCTCTGCAGACACACAGAAATGAGGAGAGACAAAACATCTCATGTAAAGGGTCATGGGAGCAGGATTTCCTCAATTATTTGAGAGGCAGAGGTTAGGAATTAACACTGAAAATGCAAATTAAACGTCACTAGGAGAGAGGACTGAATAGAACACATGGTGAGTGATGAACAGGACAGACCAAAGCACTCAGGAGAAGTTTTGTAAAGCTACAGAGGTGAGAGTGCTCTTGAACTCTGGACACAGTTCTGAGAAAAAAATGGACAAAATCAATGGCAATAAATATCAGCTGCACAGAGGGTAAGCAGGCAGCTCAAACACAACCCACTTATCTGCAGCCCCTGCTGAGAAGCTGCATCTTCAGTGACCTATTCTACCATTGTTTCTATATTTGATCTACCAATAAACTAGATTTATGTCACAAACACAAAGTTGCATCCACAGCAACTTGATTTCAGTGGTGTTTTGTTTCCCAGAACATCTGTAATTTAATTGGAGCTGTAAGCTCCAGTTCCACCTGTGAAGCAGGTGCAAGGATGACCTCTCAATTGTGTTGCAGATGTCACTGAGAACAGACAGCATTTGTAAAACTATTTGATTGCATAATTTGAATCCTGGGATTGAAACAAATGGCTTGTCCAAACTGTGTAAAACAAAGAAACATTCCTGAATTATCCATGTTTAATCAAGTCAGGAGGTGTCTCTGTGACTCCTCTGTTCTGTGGCACAGACAATAGCTCAAGCCCAGCCTTCCCCAAGGAACTCTTGGCAGGAATGTTCTCTTTTTCTAACAAGAGATTTCCTCAGATACTGATCTGCTGCTCCACTGCCTGGTCAGATCTCTGTGGTCTGAAGGCAGCCAGCAGGTGGGGTGGGGTGCTCAGGGTGGCTCTCACCCACGGGAGTTTCCTGCACAGTTTGACAGATGCTTCTCATTAGTCACTGCAGAAAAACATTTTTTTCATTAATCCAGTATTATCTCAGTCTTGAGCAAAGCTAAGATTGTGCTTGCTCCTTTATTGTACTATTCTCATCTTTTTGTTGAAATCTGCCTTGATGGTGGGGTCTCCTTCACATGTTACTATGGTCAGTTAATGTTTGAGCCCACTCATTTTTCCTGCTTCAGTAACTTACAGAATCACAATGTTTAGGTTGGAAGAGACCTCCAAGCCCATCCAGTCCAAGCTCTGTGCTGTGACACTGATTAACATCCCCTTCCAGATCCTGGTGTTATCTCTGCCTCTATTAAGAGGCCCTCAACAACAGAACAAGTTTCCATGCTCAGCTGGTGACCTGATGGATGCAGTGCTGCTCCAGACACCAACACCCAGGTTTTCTGGCTGCTTCCAGCCCTGCACTGCTCACACCACCAGCGTGTCCCCCTGCATCCCCCAGCTGCAACACCCACCTGGTTTCACCCTGTCCTTCTCCACAATCACACAAATCCTCTCACAGACGCTCCGCAGGCGCTGGATCCGCTGGGTGACTTTGTTCCTGTGGGCAGAGCTGAGGAGTTCTGAGAGGAGCCTCCTCTCCACGGCCAGCCGGGTGCTGAGGATGTAGTGGCTGCTGCCCAGGGAGCAGACCTGCACCCTCACCCCGTGAAGGGCCCTCAGGGAAGAAAGCACCTGGGGCCCAGAGGAGATCTCCCGGGTGTCTGCCAGGATGCAGAGGGAAGGGCTGCTCTCTGGGAGCCGTGGAAACGGAGCTGGAGCTGGAGAAGGGTTTGTGGAAGCAGAGCTGAGGGGAACTGAAGGTCTCCTGCAGGTGTTGTTCAGAGAGCTTCCCACCTGTGGGTGTTGGAAATCACACAGCAGTGCTGAGACAGCACAGAAGCAAAAGGCCAAAGAACAACATGCTAATAAAACAGTGTGCATGGACTGACACTGAACAGATTCACTTCTCCCCACCTATCCCTCCTCCTACACTTTTTAACTCCAATTATTTCAAATAATAATTGTGAACATTTTCAAGAAGATGTTTTCCAATATTTAAAAACATTAACATTTTCAGATTAACACTTTAATCCCTTACATAAACATCTCCCAGATTATTTGATCTACTATTTAGCAGCTTGAATGACAGAAGCTTCCAGCCTCCACTAAAGGGTTCAGCAAAATCTGAGCACTGGCAATGATGAAGCCAGGCAAAAAAGTGTAAGAGATCTGGAATGCAACCTCAGGCAATGAAGGGTCCAAACTTAGGACAGTGAACAAGTATTTTCCAACTACAACCCCCAGAAGAAATAGTGGATGCTGCCTGCAATGTGAAGCATCCATATTTCTCCATGTCTGTCAGACTCAGGGTAGCATCTAATCCCCACTTCTTATTCACTGAGTGCTGAGTTACTCTCTGAGTTACCCCGTGAGTGCAGAACCTCCCAAGGATGATGATCTAAAGCAGCACCAGCAGATCGGAGCTGCTCCTGTGCCCCAGCAGCATGCTCACATTATAGAGAGATAGTTTTGATTTTTATTTTAATTGAAGGGGAGGAAAGCAAGGTGGGGGATGTTGATGGTTGGATGTGGTGATCTTAGAGGTCTTCTCCAACCATGACCATGACTGCTGCCAGCCCTCACACCAACAGTGACACAGGGAAGGAAGTTCCCACCCTGGGGGAGCCTTTAGCAGAGTGTGAGGTGAGGGGAAGGTCCTTGTAGTGAACTGACACTGACCTCAGGGGGATGCTGCAGATCCTCCTTCCCTGCAGCAGCAGGTGGGTGGTGTGTGCTCCTGACTGGATGCTCTGGGTGAAAATCCAGCATTTCAGACACAGAAGCTTTCAACCCCAGAAGCAGCTCAGTCTTACTGCTCACAGACTGATGAACACTTGTTTCCCCAGCAGTCTCCCTGTGCTGGGCAGAAGCAGCTGAAGGCAATGCCTTGAGTACCTTAGGACTCCCCTGCTCTGCCCCTGGAGGGTCTGTTCCCAGGGGCCTCTCATTGCTGATGTTTGTTTCTTCCTCACTGGAGTCACTGAGAACAATAATTCGGGATGGTTTCTTCTTTAGCCCTTTCTCCCCCATCCTGGCATGGTTTAATTGCTTTCTGCGGCGGGTCAGGTACTGTTTTCTTCCACTTGTAAAACTCTCATTATTTAGGAGATCAAAATTAACACACACTTCCTCCTCCTCCTCACTAGATTCACTTTTTTTGCAAGTCTCCTCTTCCTCCTCTCCAACACAGAAACTGTCTTCTGCATAACTCTGGTCTTGCTCAGGAATCTGTGGGGGTGAAAAACAAACAAACCCAGAAGAAGTTCTGAAACCCTGTGATGATTTTTCTCCTCTCCATAAACCCACTTTGTTTATCCAACCCATCCTACATACAAGTGCTGGGGGCTTCTCACACCTCCCAAAGCTCCCCAGTACCCAGACCCTGCATGTTGGTAGCTGGGGCTGGAAGGAACACAGGGGCAGCTGCCAGGCCCATGAGTTCTCACCAGAAAGATTTGATGGGAATAGTAATTGCTGCATCACTACTGAGGCTTTGTCAGAAGTTATTATTATATCAGCAGTTGTCTGCAAACTACACACCAGAGTTAGAACCTAAGCACAGCTGCACAGCACTGGAGTTCCACCAGGACAGCAGTGATTTTGTTTCCTACCTGTGAGAAAATGTCCATGCTGCTGAATTCACGATGAACCATTTTGTATCTGCTGCCCAGAGCTGGGCTATGCACAGACTTCAGGTAAACTCCTTTCATCTCACTGTCTGAATTACAGCCAGAAGACAAAAGGGAACACAGGATTAATAAGGGTATAATATTTGTTATTGTTACTTTATTGTTATTTGTTATTCAAGATTAAGAAACCCTTTTATGGTCTCCCAAAAGCCTGTATTTCACAAAACAAGCATCTGAAATTTCCCAGACATCTCTGCACATCCCAAAGGGAAGGATGAGGTGTCCCCAGGTTGCTGCCAGGATGGGTGCCATGCCCAAGGTTGTGCCAGCAGGCAGAGCTCAGAGCCTGCAGCAGGGAGCAGGGCAAAGTTAAGCCCAGCAAACAGACACCACGTTGGTATCTGTACTGCAGCCTCTCCCACACCAGACACATCAACTGATTTCACAGACTGTATGAGAAGAAGGTGGGTTCAAAGCCCACACAGGACCTTACTGGGAACTCACAATTTCACCTGAGGAGAAAAGTTCTCAGCAACATCTGGGAATCTTAAGTGGTAGTAGGATTATTCCATCATGCCAATGTCCCATGGAAAGACAGTTTGTAGGCACAGGAGGAAGTTCACCATCTCAACCAAGGAACAGCATCAGCTTCTCAGCTCTGTGTCAACACTGGCATTTTATCTTTAACATTAATATTGTTATTTCATGCTGTATTTTAGGTGCCTCTGTAACTGAGGACCTGGAAGATTCAGAAATTTCTACATTAAATGGAAAATGGTGTGTTCATTCAGCCATACTGGTGTGTGAGGGGGTGGCTGACTCCCAGTGAGAGGTGATCTCCTGCCCCTGCCATCCTCAAAGGATGGACTCCAGCCTGCCCAAAGCCTTGGTCCAATGAAATCCCCACAGCAGAGTCTGACTACATAAGAAACCCAAGCAAATACACACAGAGAAGGTGCAGGCAGATAATGGGAAGTGCCTGACCTAGCCCAGCTGAGGAGGCTCCTGCTGACAGCTGACACACACTGAGCCATGCCCATCATAAACCGTTTGCTGTGCAACACCCCTTAACACAACCCCATAAATGAGTCTCCCCACTCACCATTTAACACTTGTGTGATCTCCACATCATCATCCAGGAACTGAGCAAGGGAGGAGTTCATCTCCTCTGCATCGTCGCTCTCGTCAGATGAAACAGCATCAGCCCCTTCCTGGGACAGCTCAGCTTCTTCATCTAAAAACTGTCTTCCTGCATTCTAAAAATAAGACAAAGATCCAAACAATGTAAAGAACACAGAGGTCCATAATATACATGGCAGCACACACAGACCTGACCCTCCAGCACAGAAGGAGAAGCTGGAGCTCCCTTCAGAGGCAGTCCCAGCTTGTTGTGCTCTTTGCCCCTAGTGCACAGTGCAGACAGAGGTTACTGACATGCTGCAGCTGAGCCACCCAAACATCAGTTTAGTTTGTAATTTATAAGCCTAATTTTACTCATTTTATTTGCTTTCAAAAATCTGTATTGATTTAAAAGCACTGGATTACCCAGAAAGTCCTCCAGAAACTTCAGAAACTTTGCCCTTTCCTGCTTAGGATCATGATGCAAACCTCAGGACTAAGTTCCATCAAAACCAGAACAAAACATTCACAAGAGTATACAAGGAAAGAAATTAATTCAGAGAGATATTTTCTCAGAGATATCCTATATCAAGCTAACTTTTCTTCTCATAATTTCAGCTTTAAAGTACTAAAGTAAAAATAAAATCCAAATACCATTATGTATCCCAATTACTCCAAAAGAATGAGTAGTTTGCCTTTAAAATACTTGGAATAAAAAGCACGAAGCTGTAAATTTTAATTCAGCACATGGAAGGCTAAGGCAGCTTGTGCTACATTAAAGGACATCTCTGATTTTCAAATTTTCCAAAGCATTTTCATGATTTGCTTACACCAATTAGTAAGCCTGAGTGACAGGCACTATGAATAGTTCCTTTTCTAGAACATTTTTGATTATTCTGAAACACATTGGAGACCACTTGTTTACAGGAAAGAACTCTCAATGCTATTTGCCAATTAGTCTTAATCCTTCTTACTTCTGAAGGACTATGGAGAGGACAAACCCTGCCACGTGAAAGGCACTGTGACACCAGAAAGGAACACTCAGGACTCTGGTCACACTTAACTTGTTATTGAAGCTTTGAATTCAGTGCCAGTGGCTGTTCTGCTCCCCCTGGGCTGCTCACAGCCTCTGTTAATCCAAACACAGATCCCTGCTCCACTCCAGCACCTGTGACAGAGCACAGCAGCTGGGGGGTGACTGATCTGAGGGATTTTGGTGCCTTGGATCTCCTGTGGATCTGGAATTCTGAGTTCATAAACTCAGAAACACTATGAATGTTTAGGGAAGATGATATATGAAGGCAGAGTTGAATTTCATGAGTACACAGGTAAAACATTCTCTTGCCAAGAACCTTTTGGCCTCACATGAAAAAAAAAAAGTTTAAATAAATTGGAAAAGGAATTTTCCACTAACTTCATCTTTTTTATTCCAGAACATAGACTACTGATACTATAGGGCAGCTCCATAATGAAGATTATCTTTAAAACATTAAGAATATTGAACATGGAGCTTTTCTGCATTAGGTTTTGCAGTGCTGCAGATGTGCAGGAACATACACGTGTGTGACAACACAAAGCCAGACTCTGCAACTGAAATGCTCCAAATGTGACCCTCAGGACACTGAGAGACACTTCACATCACCTACCCTGAGTGCAGAACTGCTCCTCACCTCCTGCCATGTCCTGCTCCTCAGCTGCTGTTTGCTGCAGGCTGCTGAGCTGCTTTTTGTGGGCCTGCAGGAGTTCTTGTGAAAATCCATGCTGTCATCACTGGACATGTCTGACTAGAGAAAGATTTCACAGACACTTCAATAAATAAGCCTAAAGCAAGCAATATTTGAATATTTTACACAGTCATCCTTCAACATCTGGTTGGTTTTAATCAAACCTGATTGTTTTGTGACTGAGTTGCAAAGGCAAAATAATGCAGTGATGTTAAATCAGAAAACACTGGGGAAAAAATCAGGTGAAATGTGATTGTTTAATTTTTGATGCAAGGATCTGTGGCAGAATCTTTATTTACTGCCTCTGGCAAAGGGAGTGGCTCAGCTCTCTGGCCTCTAACAACAACAGCAAAGTCACCTTTGGAGACCTCACAGGAGACCTGAAGAGAGGAAAGTGACTACGTTCTGATATGCATTAGGTTAGATGGCCTGAAATATTAGGAACATTTGTCTGCTGCCTGGGATAAAGGGTAAATGGTTCAGTATCTCCTCCACAAAGGAGCCTGCACTCCTGTGCCCCTGCCCCCCAAGCCCTCACTGACCACGTTCAGGGGGTGTCTGCGTTTCCTGGCAGCACGGATCGGCGACTCGAAATCGGTGTCACTCTGAACCTGTGTGAACAGAAACAGGGGTCATGGCCAACAGGATGGTTGCTTTGGTGGTTGATTTCCTTGGCACTCTGCTTTCCTTGTTTTTTTTTTTTTAATAAGACTCACATCAGGAGACTTCAAAACATTCTTCCTCTTCCTATTTTTCCTCTGGAAAACGATCTCCTCTTCGCTCTCGCTGCTGGTTCCTGCAGAAAAAAGCAGTGAACAACATTTACAGGAAAATGCATTGCTCACAGGACAATATTGCTGCAACTGAGCAATCAAAAACTGTCTGTCCAAAAGAGCAGAAAGGAGATTACTTATTGATCTATGTGGCAAATATTGTTGTCTTTAGCCTTGTTAATCAAAACAAACAATCTCCAGCTGAGATGGACAATAAATCCTCCTTCCCTGAGGAGCCTCTCTGGGGAAGTGATTACCCCAGGCAGTACAGGCACAGCAAAAGGGAGGTGAAAAATGAAACCAAGAGGAGAAGCCTCCAGAAGTTGAATAAAAGTTAGATTTCTGGAAGCATTTTGTAATGTGAATCCCTTTGGGTGCAGAGACACAAAGCCAGAACTCACTATGAACTCCTCTTCCCGATTGCTTTTCAAACAACTGCAGGATTTTATTTTTTTTGTGCTCTGACAAAGGGTGTCTGGATGAAATACAAGATCCTCTTCACATGCTGTCAGGAAAAAGCTCCTGAGAGAGACCCTGGACTCCCTGCAATGGCAATAAGGTCCTTCCTCCCCCAAAGCAGGCTGGACATCTACAATCTGATCCAGGTTCAGCATTAACCCTGCAGTTTGCTTCCTTTCCTGGTTTTGAGGTGGGTTTTTTTGTTTTGTTTTTGGGGAGGAAATAACTAATAGAATGGAGCCTTGGAAGAGTTGATATTTTTAAGATAATCTGGGTTTGTGCTGAAGTTATAATAGGAAAATTTTAAATATAAATCAGTTGTCATGCAACTAAACTGAGAGAAATCCATTAGTAGAATCTTTATTCCTCAGAAACAAGGATAGGAACATGCAGAGACATGGATTCAGGGACTGGAGCACAAGAGGTCCAGATGATTACAAACCAGATACTGAGAGGACTAAGAAAGGGCTCTAAGGGCAGCTATAGCTCAGATGGTGACATCTCACAGGGTTGCACTGGTGAAGAAACACAAGGGTTTAATTCCCAGGGCTTCCCCCAGTGTCCACGTTTGCATTTCCACCTCACACACTCAGCTCACTGCAGGGTTAAAATCCTGGGAAGTCTCCTCGTGGACCAAACTTCTAGTATTATAACTATCATTTCCTTGTCCTTTCTTCCTTCCCACCTCAGCCATAAAGCCAAACTGAGGACCCCAAAGATACTGAATTCTACATTATTTATTTAACCATGAAGGTATTCAGTGTCCCACTGAAATCCCTACCTTCAGCTGGAAACACAGGGGAACCAGCAGGGTTGGGGTCTTCCAGGTTTTCAGTTCTTCCCAAAGGGGAACCAAGTGCATCCACAGCTGAACTCCCAAACTTTCTGTGTGGGTTTGCATTTACTTTATCTGCAAGAGGCACCTCTGGAGCTTCATCCTTGGCATTAGAGAAGAAATCCATAGGAAGTCTTTTGATAGCTTTAATATTTTTCACCCCTCTGCTTTTTGGGGTGGAAAGAGCAGAAGCCAAAGCTTCAGGAGATCCACATCCCCTTCTTTTGTCTCCTGACCTCAGGAAAGGCATTTTAGGGGTAGCATCCTCAGTCCCTTCAGCATCATTCATGTTCCTACTCTGGACTGGCAATGGTGTGGAAATGGCTCTTCCCTTAGGACTTTTCCAATCCCATTCTGGTGCTGTGTCATGTCTGGAGCTATCATTCAGGATTTTTTTTTTATCTTCAGTGGGTTTAGCATCTCCTTGACTCCCAGAGGCACCATTTGATTTCCCAGTTTTAGTGTTTATAGGTTCTTCAGAGAGGTCATCCTCACACTCTTCAATGGAAAATCCCAGATCAAAGTTAACAGAAAACAGTTCTTGAGAGCAGTCATAAAAGTCTTCATCATCCAGAAGCTGCTGGGTCACACCAATAGCACCTGAGGTTTCCATGGCTGGGGTTTTGCTGCTCACTGCCTGTTCCTGGCAGGTTTTGTCAGTGTTCACCTCTGCAGGAAACCACTCAGAACCTTGCTCTGGAGCTGGCTGAGCCCTCTCACCTGAATCTGACCTGGCTGAACACTTCCTGCTCACAGAAAAACTTCCACCATTTGTGCCATCTTCAAATAAAGGCAGACTCTTTTTTTCATCAACAACCACAGTTCTCTTGTTCATGCCAAGATTTCCTTTATCTTTTTGAACAAAGTACTTTGTTGAAGGGTTATTTGTCAGAGTGTGATTTATTGGTGGAGTTTTCTTTTGAATCTCAGTGAATTCTTCACTGTCAAACAGACTATCAGAGCTGTCATTCCAGTGGGTTTCCTCCTTGGCTTTAGCACCAGAAGTCTCAGAGGATGACACAGTTTTTGAAAAGCAGGTACCTCCAGAAGTACACAATTCACTGGTGACTTTCAGCTGAGGCTTTTCAAAGAGCAGCAGTGAAGAATCAGCTTCTGAGGATGCAGAGAAGACTTTGTCCTGCAGTCCCTCTGAATAACTGTCAGTAATAACTTTTTGAGAAGGATGTGCTGTTTCTTCATCTCTCATCATGTTTTCAAAACCATTAAGTTCATTCAAAGAGGGAGGAGATTGTGATAAAAGCTTTTTCACATGGGAAGGCATTTGTTTTAACCTGGAAGGCTCCCCAGATGGGCTCACAAATGCAAATGAATCCACGTATGATTCAGGCAGATAAAATAAGTCAGGGGACATAGGTGATTTCTCAGCTGTGAAGCTACTATAACCTGAATCTGCATGGTTTGTCCCCAGTGACCTACAAGCTTTATCTGCAGTTCTGGATTCCTTTATTGCTGCACTTTCATGAACTACAGTCCTGTCACTGTTGTCACACAGGTCAATACATTCAGTTAAGTCAAATGTAACCTCTAGTTCCTCATCCTTTTGACTGCCCTGGTCAGCAGCTTCAGGCAGAGCAAGCCTTCTTGCTGAGTCAGAAGCTGAAGCATTAATATCTGTAGGCAACACTTCCAAATTAAATCCAGAAGTTATTTTGGAAGACTTTGGTTTTGTTATTTTGAATGTGGAAAAGAAGTCACTTCCATTGTTATTTGTATCAGGTAAAACTGGTTTTACTTTTGACCTGTGTGCCATCATGTCTTTTCTAGATGAGTGTGGTGTGTGAGCCCAGGCAGGGCTGGCCATGGAAAGATGACTTTTATTCCTCTGAACATGAACATCTTCCAGGCATAAGTGAGGCTGGATCTCCAGTTGATAGCTGCAGTCTCCCTGGTGACAAACACAGTGCAATATTTACTGTGAACACACACATGCCTTCAAGAACCTCTCATAGGGATATTTAAAACAAGTGACAAAGGTTTTCATACCACAAGGCAAGTGCTTTGCATTTAAGGGCAGAACTTTCAAATAGAAATGTTGTTGGTAGCTTCACTGCAAATCCAAGCTTGGTCAGTCAGCCCTGAATGTTTTAGAGAGAGCAGAAGATACCAGACCTAGATAAGGACAGCATCTCACAGAGCACCACCACACAGCTCTGAGCTCTGAGCACCTGGGCTCTGCAGTCCAGATGCAGCTCTCACTCTCAGCAACCTGACTTTGCCAACAAACCAGGAGAGGCACCACGTCCTCAGCAGGGTGATGCTCACAGCTGCAGCTCTGGCAGGATCAGCAAACTGAGCAAGGTGCTGTGCACAGATGAAACCCTTATTCCAGCACGAGGCTTCTCTGCTCTCTGTACCATCATTTCTAATTTGGCTTTTGCTATTAATGGCACATGAAGAACTTGTCACTTACATACTCTTAACTTTTTTCTTTCACAGATGCTTATTAATCTTCTGTTCCAAAAGGCACTGACCTAGACAACCAATTCTTTTCAAAATACACTTGAAAAAGCACAGTAGACTTTGACATCACTCTCAGTTAGGTATCCATAGAACTGCCTGGATTGAAAAGCTATTTGTTACCCTTCTCACTCTCTCTTTTAAATTAAGATTTCAAAATTAAGGCATGCAATCTCCAAAAGGTACAGTAAGGGCCAAATGAAGCTCTGACAGCAATGGTCTGAAACACTCCTTCAAAGCTCAAACCTGTTTCACTGATTAAAAAAAAAACAACCCACAAAGAAATAAAAGAGAGGATGTAAGATCTAAATAGAAAGTACAAATTTTTTGGCAGTTCAGTCAGATGAATCCCATCCCTGGACTCATTAATCCCTGAAATTAAACAAGGTATGTTTAAAAGTACTAAAACTTTATCGAAGAGTGGGTGATAAAACTGACTTTTCCAGTAAGAGGTTACCTGCTTCCTCTACAACTAACCCTCCCCAGAAGTTTTACTGTATATAGCAGGAAGAAAGAAATAAAAGTGCTCATAGTCATAACCTGGCTGAACCTCCTCCTTGTCCCAGGAGACCATTGTGAGAGCAGCTGTAATTCAGCTGGTGCCAGCCATGCTGATACTCACTGTGCAAACTCCAACAACATCTCTGAACATCCCCTCCTTCTCCAGCTCTGCACAAGTTGGACCCTTCACTCCCAAAGGTGCAGCCAAGCAAGGTGCAGACACCTCTCCCATGGCATAACCTTCAGTCAGGGAACACAACTTCATCACACTGTAACTGGGTTGTCACCAGTATCCCTGACTTCACACAAAGGATGCTAAGCAGGATAAATCAGGAAGGAACTGGGTCCAGGCTGTTTTGGGGACAGGGGCACAGCTGGTTCCAAAGCCCCTGTGTCTGGGTGACACGTGCAGGTCCAGCCAGGGCAGCACAGCAGGGTGGGGAAGCAGAACTGCCAGAGATTCTGCTGCAAGAGATTCATCTGCAAAGGGCTGTGAAACATCAGCTGTGTTTGCTCCTACACAGGCACTGCCTGCCTGTCCAGTTATAAACACAGCCAAAGAAACTAAAAGTCAGGGGTTTAAAAAAAAAATAAATCTGCAAGGAGATCCTCTGACTGCCCAGGCTGGCTTATAAGAAGTCTTCATTCCAAAATAGTGAAGAAAATGGCTATAGAAAGGTTAAGGGATGATTTTGCTATGTGTAGCTTCTGAATAATTAGCTTCCCTCAAGCTCAAACAGAGAAACAAGACATGGAAGTCTTTGCATGAAATCCAAGAGCAGAAACAAGCACCCAGCAACAGGAGCTGGTCCAGTTACCCCCACAAAGAGCAGCTCAGGAGATGGAGCATTTGGCTGACCAGATAACAGTGTTGGTAACAGGACCTTCAGTTTATGTAAGCAATGCCTGAATGTTGCATAATATCAATTAAAGTAGCCAAGCATTGTTACAACACAGAGTATATTAAAGAGATTAAAGATTGATTAGCTGCCAAACCACTAAACATTATTGAAGCAGAAGTAGGTGATGCTCTTGCTCACACAACAGCCTTCTGAGAGGCCCAGCACAGATCATCCTTGACCCAATATTCTGCATTTTTAAGTAGCCCAAAGTAAAGCAATCCAGAACTAATCAAACCTGAAGGCAAAGACGAGGGTTGTAAAAAGATAAAAGGATGATTCCAATCACAACTGGACCTGAAGCAGAGCAGAGCAGAGCCAATCATTTATGTTTTCATACAGCCAAACACAGAGTTGTATATTTAGGATGGTGAGAGGTAACTGAACTGTAGCATGGCATCCACAGGACCTCAAGAGACTCAAAAATTAACTTCTTGACCTGGTAAAGTGGTATGTAATCTCTTGCTGACATACCTCAGGAACTAGGAACAACAACTGTGATGCCATTTTTTAACTGGTCAGGGAGGAAGCCACTCAGTTGCTCCATACTGAACACATCAGTAGAAGCTACAACAGATAACATGATTACTGGATCAGAAGTGTGAATATGGCTTTTGAAAACAAAGCAAAACAGAAAAATCAGATCTTACAAACCCATTAAATTTCTTTGAAGAAACCAACAAGCAAAACCATCAAGATGCTCTCATGCATACCATCTCCCCAGCTTTCTGAAAGGCTTTTAAAAGCTCCCTGCCAAAAGCTTTGAAAGAAACTTAGAAAGAGCAAAACAGGGAGATTTGGTGCATGGATAAGTATCTGGTACACCACAGAAAACAGGAAGGCTGAGGAGCTGGTGTGCTGAAGAACTTTGTTAGGCCACTGCATATGCCCATGATTATGTTCTAACTTGAAAAAAAAATAGAATAGTCTGGCAGAAGTGCTGTGTGCCAGGCCAACAGACCAGAAGACAAATTTAGCATCTGGGACAAACTTTAGTAACCTAATTTCAGGCTTACATGGAGTTATGTAACTGTTCTAGTTCAACTTAGTGATTCAAAATACTTTCTCCCAGTGAGTCTGGTTAATACTGATGGAGTGAAAGGACAGAATTATAATTATCATGTTTTAGCCTGAATGTGTACAACTTCTAGAATCTTAAATTACTTGATCAGCTCTTCTATAACCTAGTAAGCTCCAGTGTGCTCCAGCTACTCAGTAAATAGGTCAGGCAGGAATAGAAAAACAGGCACCTCTCTAACATGATGCTACTGAATCAATGAACTTGTTTAGAGCTCCTGATTCAGTTTAAAAAGCAATTGTTTTTTAATGCAGAAATTAAAAAGCAAAAACCAAGATCAATATATTATTTTTCTGTTTAAATATAAAGTTATCCATATTAACACACACACTGTTTTCTAGCATTTAAATTTAAGGCAACTACTATCAAGATTAAAACTAACCTCTCTCCTTCCTCATAAGCTGCTTTGGATGTGCATTTTCTAATGAGATTCAGGTGTCTGCCAAAACCCTGGTGAGTTTGCTATTTAGAAATGAAAAGATCAGTCTGTAAACAGATAAATTTTTTTTTTAATCTACGTTGTAACTTCTTTAATTGAAAGCTTGATCGAGATGGAGGTAAAAGCAGCACGAACAACTGGCATTTAAGACCTTGCTGACACAAACCAGAACCTGTTCTCAGAAAAGTGTTTTGGTTAGGTCTAGGGAAGGGTTTGGGGTTTACAGGTTTCACACTGAGTGTTAAATCCTGTGGAGTTAATGCTGGCAGTACAGTTACTCACATGGGTTACTTACAACTTAGTGTGAGTATTGACCTAAAATCCAGCAGCAGGGCTGGTGGTCTCCACACAGTGATTTCCATGAGGAGGTAGAGCAGATATCAAAGCAGCATTTTCCAATCTATTCAAATGTTAAGTGGTCACAATTTTGTCCCAGTTGTTCCTTTCATACTGGAGGGAAACCCTTGTGCTTGCCATGGCACAGGAACCAGTACAACACCAGCTTCCTGAACATAACCCAAGAGTGAAGCACAAGGACACAAGAGGCCAAATGCCCACAGCTCCAGGGCTGCCTTGGGTGTGCTCTCTGACCAAGAACTGAGAAAAGGGGAGAAGTAAGAAATTCCAGAACACTCCTTCCCCAAAACATGTCCACCTGCCCTCCAGGATGCTTTATGTCAGCTTACACTGACTGGAAGTTACCTGAACACCAGTGGCCTTCAGGGCAGTGGATCAGCTGCCACGTTATGTGCCCAAATCTTCTCTGCCCACAATTTAACTATCACACAATTTTATTGTTTATTCCACATTCCTTTCCTACTGATTTCTGAAATCCTAATCCCTTTTTTTTTTGAGTAACAGTGATCATTAAACTAATGTTCACACAGAAATATCCAAAACAACTCTTTCCTGGTTAAGACAGCTTTCTCCTTCATTCAATTTTGATCTCACAGGTACAGAATTTAATTCACCAACTTTTTACATCCTGCTGACAGGCTATTTCTCTAGGAAAATTTTTAATTCTTTACTTTTATTACCAAAAATATTTTTTTCTTGCTTCAAAATGATCACTTTTCCAAGCCATTTACAAGTAAGTAAAACAATTTTTATGCTCATGTGGTGTTATTGCTAACTTCCCTGCCATCATTTAGACCTTTCGGGAATGGGTTAACAAACAGAATAACCAATCACTCCTATTCCATGACTGCTGAGCTTCCAGAAGATACTCTAAGGGAAGGAACACCTTCAAAAATGTTTTTGGAATTCCAGGTACATTCTATCAGATGACCTCTTTCAGATCACTTGAAAATACATTTAGTAGATTCACAAAAGAAGCCTAAAAGACACAGAAACCATGATTTCCTTCTATGAAAACTGTGATATTTCTCATCCTACAGATGCCAAGTTAATGATGTATCACTGATCCTATTGCTTTTTTACTTCCAGACAGTTTGCCTGGGATGAACCACAAACTCACCCTCCTGCAGCCACCCAACATCTGCCTTCAAAACCCAGGTCAGTGTCTGACACCTCCTGCTCCAGCAGCCCCCTGGGGGATCCAAGGGGCTGGGAATTCTTGCAGGGACCCCAGATCCTCCTGGTTAGTAGCACCTGGGCACTGCTCATTTATCTGTTTGTGCTTCTTTTGCCAATACTGGAATTTGAGAGAGCATCTGTCTGTGCAGCAAACACAGCTACACAATAAAAGCACCCATAAAATCCCTAAAAAGAAAGAACTGTTAGCAAAATATGGGGCCTGTACCCTAGCAGTTATGGGGACAGGTATCTTTAGAGGCTGTAGGGATAAGAGTGAAGGCTCAAGAACATCTGAGGTGTCAAATTAATTTAGTAACTCCTTGTGTATAAAGCTTTCTGCACAGCAGTGGTACCTGGTGGGTGCCAGAGGTGTCTGCAGACTGTTCTCTCACCTGACATCTCAGGTGGGTTAAAGCCTGGTGGGTTAAGTCCCTCTGCTCACTACTGTAGGAATACACAGGGGGAGGGAGGAACCCACCATGCTGCCAGGGAGATTTACAGCACCACACCAATATATAATTTCCATGAAATATGGATAGCAAAGCATTCCTGGATCCCAGTGGCCAGAAAAATCTCCCAAGCTGACTGCACTTCCATGCCAATCCCAACAGCAGCAATGGGGAGCAGGAGGGTGGCATCAGAAAGCAGTTCCTCAGCTACAGCATCAGTTCATTGTTCCAAATAACTGTGACTACAGTGCAGTGACCTTTGGCACCAGCACATTATTATAATATTACAAACCATTTTAAAATACAACCCCCTCTCAAAGCATAATCAGTGCCTTCAGAGACATTTGGTGTGCAGCAGCTCCTGCAGCAGTCCCAAGGCATGCAAATGGATTGCCAGTCCACACTGGGCACCCTCACTGCACAAGTTTTGCCAGATCAGTCTCCTGCAGGAGCCCAAGGAACAACCAGACAGTTCTGCACACACAGATCTATACTGACAGC
The DNA here is from genome assembly GCF_003957555.1 of Calypte anna. Classification (NCBI taxonomy): domain Eukaryota; kingdom Metazoa; phylum Chordata; class Aves; order Apodiformes; family Trochilidae; genus Calypte; species Calypte anna. Next base: position 43,022,998 of record NC_044251.1, read on the forward strand.
TGATGACAAACAGCAGACAGCTATTTTAAACCCAGAAACCTAAATGCAAACCTACTGTACAGATGCACACACCCCTTAACAAATAAAATACCAGTGGCACAAAAGCAATAAAAGCCAAGAGGAGCCAGAACTGACTCATGCTCCATGCTCCACTGCTGTACTGACAGCAGGGAGGGGGGTCAGGAGTGCAGACATCAGCAATAAGAACCCAAGGCAGGCAGCTGCCCATGATGGGGATGTGTACATCACACCACAGGATGCACTTTTCTCTGTAGATTTAAGTTGGCAACCCTATACCACATAGTCTGTATTTGATCTGGTTTCAGAAGATGTAATATTATGGCATCCAGAAAACTGAGATCATTTAACTTTGGTGGCAAGAACCAGAATGGTTCTTCAGCCAAATCTGTGGCTGGGAAGCCTGAGGCACCAGGTTCCTGGGAGGCTCTTGTGCAGCACTGGACAGGATCACTGCCTAGGAACAGGACATACACCACCTCAGATTCACACAGCCAGGTGCCACATTCACCTCCTGGTGCCACACAACCTGCTTGTCCCTTGCACAAGCCTGACACCCCAAAACCCTTGGTCTAACCACACTTACTTCTCTGTTCTCACTGCAGGCACAAAAACCCCACAGGACCACAAAACCAGAAAGCACCTGGAATTAAAGGGCTGAGCAGTCTAAACCAGGTCTCAATTAGTGTTCAGACTCAAATCATTTGGCAACAAGATCAGAAGAGCCAATACAAGTATTTTAATTGGAGAGCTGGGCTGCTTGGGCTTACAGGTTCTCCTGGCAGCCTTTACCCTCTGAGCACAACCCAAACATCCTTCCACCCTTGTGCTGGGAAGAGAGTCCCTCGGGGGGTTTTCTGGGGTAAAGAATAAACTGGGCCACCTCTGCCCAGCTCCGAGAACCCCACAGCAGAGTATTTGCCATGATCAGCTGGTCTCTGCTGCCTAAACCAGATTCAGTGCCCAAACAGTAACCAGTGTCTCCCAGTCCAAGGCAGCAGTGCCAGAGATGCATCCATCAGCCTGTCAGAAACGTGGCACTGAAACACCCTGTGCTGCCTTGAATTGTTTGTTGCTGGCTAGGGAAGAAATCTTGCCACAACCAGAGACATTCTACAGGCAAGGAGGGTCTAAATAAAAATACTGAAAAATTTCATTTTCCTTATTTGAACCATTTTTAACTTTGCACTGAGTATCCCCTGGAAAAAAAAAAAAAAAAAAAAGAGGCACAGGTGGATGGAAACTTTTTGTTTCCCCCCAGAACATGTCTGAATCTTCAAAATCATGGAAAGTCTTCTAAGGTTCTTTGGAATTTTAGGCTACCTTGGGAACACTTTCCTTGCTATGAGACATTTCATCCCATGAATCCTTCATGACAGCTTAATGCAGAAGATAACCAGCAGGTTATTCTAGTAGCAGCTGTTCCAGGTTCACCTCCTAAAACCCCATCCCCAAAGGCATTTGGTATCAGAGGCTACCTGAGTGAAAAAGAGAGACAATCTTTCTAATGGGAGTCTTTGGGTTTTCCTTTGTCTTTCTAGGGAGAATACTTACTCTGACTCTAACTCCACACTGCAAACTTGTAAGTGGGAAACAGACACTCAGAGTCATCCTCTTACATTTGACACCCCCAGTTTTAAAGCCACTAAGAACTGCCCACCTCCCACTTGCACTCCAGTACTTCCTGTTACTTGTCCTCAGAAACTTGGACAAATAATCACTTCAATAAAAATGATTGCTTTGCCCTGACCTTGTTTCCAAACAGTACAGATTAATTTTCAAAAATGCGTAAAAGCTATTGAATTATTTTGCATAAGGACAACTTGATTTGGTACCATGTTACACACAAAAAATCCCTGCTCCTGGCTGGCAGAAAATCCAAGCCCATCTGCCTGCTTCTGGTTGCTGGAGCAATAAAGCCACCCAGGCATTAAAGGCTTTTCTGCAGAGGATGTGCCTGTCACAGGGCTCATATTTAGGATTTCTTTTTCTTTTGATTGTGCCAACTTCTTCTCTTAAGTTTTTAAGAGCATATAAATACAGTATATTTATTTTTCAACAGCATTGTCACTTCATTTCTTTTAAAAATATCTAAGCCTTTTTAAATTGACTTAAAATTCTACAAAAACACAACTGCAGAGGAGGTTTCTTGGAATCACTGAAAGAGTACAAGAAGAGGAAAGCTTCACATTGGGGAATTCCTGAGCTTTCCTCTGTAAGACAAACAAAAACACCCATAAAGAACACACAAATACCTCCCGAGCTGGCTCGTATTAAACTAATCTCTGTATAATTAGTTTAATCAGAAACTTCCAGGTCATTTGGTTATTCATAGCAAAATAATTATTTGTCTGTTTTTACTTTCTTACTGAGGGATAAAATATAACCAATAGGACAGTGGTTTGAAGTTCAGTATCTCAGCTATTTAAGGAAATAGCTTTGACTTGCATTTGTCTTAAATCCCCCTGCTATTAAGAACTGCAAACTAAGGTCAGGCAGATTAGCAGAGGTGTATTTGGCCAGAGAGCATTCATAGGAGGAAGCTGTAAGTACACACAAAACCTCTGAATCACAACCATGCTTTCCATCCACTCATTTCTGTAGAAGACTTAACATTTTAAAGTAGATTTTTACAGCCTTACTTTCCACTAAAGGTGAATTTCCCAGCAATATCCCCTCATCCTACTGCTCTTCCTACAATGTCAAAACACAGCTTAACACTAAGGCAAAGCAAACCTCTGAAAGTTTCATCTTCCTATAGGAAGAATCTTCACCAAGACCACCCAGGTCCAGGCAGCCTGTACAACCCATGCTTGGCTGCAGAGCATCCCAGCCCATGGAGCATCCCAGCCCATGGAGCACCCCAGCTGCTGTCCATGGAGCATCCCAGCCCATGGAGCATCCCAGCCCATGGAACATCCCAGCCCATGGAGCATCCCAGCCCATGGAGCATCCCAGCCCATGGAACATCCCAGCCCATGGAGCATCCCAGCCCACGGAGCACCCCAGCTGCTGTCCATGGAGCATCCCAGCCCATGGAGCATCCCAGCTGCTGTCCATGGAGCATCCCAGCCCATGGAGCATCCCAGCTGCTGTCCATGGAGCACCCCAGCCCATGGAGCACCCCAGCTGCTGTCCATGGAGCCAGGGGATGCCCCTGGGGATTTGCTCCTCCAGCCCAGCACCCTCTGCCTCCACCAAGCACCTCCCTGGGCCTTCAGTGAGACTCAGCAGGGTGACATTTGGCAGAAAAGCATGATTTGAAACCTCATGATTTTCCCAACTGCATGCTGAGCTCAGCTGCTCAAGGGAACAGGAGTGGCAGGAGCAGAGCTGTGCCCTGCACTGGCAAACACAAGCAGCAGAATGTCAGGTGGCATTCTGCTCACACAGCTCCTTGGGTCCCCACAGCTTCAGGCAGGAGCCAGCCAGGACATTGTGTACCAACATGCCTTAGCAGGTGTGCAGAAACCCAAAACATTACCTACACATCTCTAGGTATCTTGAATTTTGCTCTATTTTTTCACTTTTTAATAATTTTTTTTCCTAAGAGCAAGCTCTTTGCAATTAAAAAAACCAAAAAACATCAGTGTAGAACTTACTGTTGAAGTAAACCACCCCCAGCTCCCCATGGGCCTGGCTATGGGCAATGTGGCACAAGCAGGTTTTGGCAAAGCTTGCCTGATTTTTAAATGATCCTGTTGTGAATGGCTTTATATGCAACAGTGTTGGGAATATGGATCACAGGGAAAATCTCACTGAATGACATTAGAATGCTACTTGAATGTTTTATGTACACTTTTATGTATACCAATTTTAAGTTTGAAGCACAAACTTCAAATCAAAGTATTAAGAAAACATTCGAGGTTTCAAGAGAATATCCCAAGGAGCTCACAGAACACATGGGGATGGAGAACCCAAGACCCTTTTAAGCAGATGAAAGCAGCTTTGTGGGCAACAGAGTGCAGTGATGTTGTTTACCTTGACTTTCCAAAGGGTTCTGACCCAGCCTCCCAGGCAGCCCCTGAGCTGTGGTGTGAGCAGGCAGGCTGCAAGGGTTGGTGGTAAGCTGGCTGGGACACCATGGTTCCAGTGTTCTGAGGTCTGGTGTGAAGCCCTGCCAGCTGCCAGGGGTTGCTCAGAGGTTTTCAGTGTTTAACACTTCTGTTGGTTGCCTGCAGGGCAGAGTGCACCTTCAGGAAGCTGGCAGGTGAGGGAGATGCTGGAGGGCCAGAGGGTCCTCAAGAGGAAGACAGAAAGCTGAGGCTGGAAAACTGAGGCAGCAGTGTGCCCTTGTGGCAACAGAGATGATGGCACCCGGGGCTCCATCAGCCAGGCAGCAGCAGGCAGGGCAAGGGAAGGGATTCCTCTCCTCTGGGACACAGCTGGAGGAATAATCCTGAGCCCCCAGTTCATGAGATACCTTAGATGGGATCACATCCAGCCAGGGTGGCCAAGCCTGTCAGAGGGCTGGAGCACCAGGGTGTGCATGGACAGGCCAAGGGAACTCTGCTGAGTCTGAAAAGGGGGATCTTGTTGGAACCTTTATCCACTGCAGGAGCAGAGGAGCCAGGAGGCACCCACTGTGGCAGGGTTTGGTGGAGAAGACTGAAGACTCGTTTGGTGAGTAACCAATTTGCTCCATCAATTACTTTAAGGTGCCAGAGGTGGGTTTAGCATCATGTGAAGGTGCTTGGAACCTGATTTCTGGCATCCATACACTCTCACAAAAGGAACTGAAGTCACAAAAACTTCAAGTGCCTGACATGGTGGTGGGGAGGGAAGTCCACAGTTAGAGGATCAAATCTATATTTTTTAACCAGTTCTCTGTCTCTTCCTTCAGCTCTCTGTACCAGAACTCTCCCAAAGTGCCCCCTCTGGCTGTTTGTCCTTGACCCCAGTTTGGGAACACAGAATCTCAAAGAAGCCAAGAATGCCATTGTTCTGTGATGAAGTGGAGAAGCTTATCTTAGGTCTGAAAGTCTGTTTACAACTTTCCATTAATACATTTTCCTAGCAAGAACTACAACTACAATGTCTCCATTCTCTTCCTCAATTAGTGTAGTTATTCAGGAGACTCTGGCAGCTTAGCAACAGATTCTGATGACCTAGAAAACTTCCACATATTAAAAAGCAATATGTGTGGAACATAGAAGAGCTAAACTGGATGAAAGAATAGTGTGGTGAAAACCTGTAGTCTTCAGATCTTCCTCTACACACATTTTCTTGTATGTGCCTTTCATTTTAAAGGCATACCTGCTAGTCATAACTGTCAGCAAACAAAGATCTCATCTCCCAGATGGATTTCATCCATGGTTGTTTAACTACCCTTCTCTTATCCTTTAATTCCTGGGAGCAATTAGGGTTTTAATTAAAGCTTTTGCAAAAAAACAACCAAAAAGCTTCAAAACTCAACCACCTTACATTCCTGTATCATTTTTCTGGGATGCATTTAATGTAAATAAGGAAAATAATTCCAATTCCTATTACACTCTGGACTAATTCTACTTTCACTCTTGGTGGCTTCACTCTGTGACACAGATAGTTCCTGCATTTAATGTCTTTTTGTGAAAAACTGATACTGGGATCCATTAAAACAAGAAGGATTTATGCATGGAGGTTTTACTCCTTTTAAGGAGAGAAAACGTCCACCACAACCTTGGTGGAAAAGATTAGTAATTTAAAAACACAAGTGGGAGACATTTTGAAACAAAACTAAATATATGTTATCCATTTCCCAGTACCTGACTGAGCCCCATGCATCCCCTTCCCTGCTGCTTGTTTCAGCTGACCAGAGGGAGCTACAGCACCTGTGAGTTTTCAGAAGTTGTAACTGTGCATTAAACACATGTGGATGCTCAGACCTTACCTGTTCATGTCTCATCAGTTCTATCATTTCCATAACACTGGTAAAATGGTAGCAGCGATCTGAGTGATCAACCATGAACGTGGGGAAAGATTGATTCTGCCAAATCCTCCATTTAGACAAGGAAAGCTCATGAGCTGTCTCCTCTTCATGCTTCTGCAGTTTGAAATGAAGATAGGCAAGGAGATTTTAATCAAGAAGTTGTTTAGCAAGACTAATGCACATGTCTCTGTCAGGGGCAATAAATACTCTGAACAAAGGAAAGGATCAAAACATTATGACAAAGGTTTGAGATGGGAAGGTTTAAGTGCTGAAATGACACAAAAGCCTCAATTTTTTTTCTCTGAATCAGAGAAGAGCTTGTAAAACTTGAGGCTTTCTTTCAGTAACACTTTTATACTTATATAAACAAGGGAATGAAAAAGCATGAATAGAATATCATCATGCAGTATTTAGAAACAGAACATTATAGATACTGAGACACATTTTCATGTATTTTTCATTTGCAGACCTAACCTCAAAGACCTATTTGAAACATTAGTTCTTAAACTCTTGACCTCAAGAACACAGATATAATTTTCAAAACTGCATTTTTTATGTAGATTCCTTCAAATTCATAGTTAACTTTGTCACTTAGTTTATCCTTTAGGCCTCATGTCAAAGAAAATAACACATTTAGGTAAAACTCACTGATCTTTCTTCCAGGTTTTCTATAGTTTCAAACCAAACTTGAGGCAATGTTGGTGTCTTTATTCCATCACTTTCCTTAATCCTGTACAGTCTGTCCCATATTTCAAATTCTTCAGGTGACAGAGACCACTTCTCATGAGAGTGTAACTGCTTTTGACCTACAGAGGGAGAAACAATAACAGGAAATGTTATCTATTTTAAGAAAAAGGATCCATGGAATACACAGAACTTTCTGTGATGCCACTTGAAGGAAAAATACCTTCTTTATGCCACAAAAACCAGAGCCAGAGAACCTGATGTCAGGAACAAGTATCAAAACAGTGCTATATGTGTTACAACTGTGGATAAATCTATTAGGTGAGAAGGCATCATATAAATAAGATACATAGATTTATTTGTATATAAAATACCTACAGGTCCTTATGACACTACAGCAAACAGGGCAAGCACACAGCTCAAATTTCCAGAGGAGTCTCAAAGATCTTGGGGAACATCTTGCAAATAAGGAAAAGTTTGCTTTTTTGTCTTTCTTTTTTTTATTTTTAACTTACTCTTTAAATGCTGGGAAGCAACAGTAACATTTTGATTTTTAAAAATGACTATTTTTGTCACAATCTCCTCTATTAAAGACATGTAGGATGAGTAAGAGGACAGAAACAGAAGTACTGTGACAATTCCCCAGGAGCAGGGAAAGGGAAGGAGAGGCTCATGAGTTTTATTTAGATTCATAAGTACAAATGGGAAGCTCAGGGCATCTGTGAACATCAGTGCAAGATGAAGCCAAGAGCAGAGCTCACGTGGCAGCCTCCTGAAGGCACAGCCCTGATGCTGCCTGGCTCTGAGGGGTACACTCCAGTGACAAAGGGGAGATGGAGTCATTTTGGGCAGTCTGACAGGAAGCCTTGATACCACCACTACACCAAAAATGCCAAATCCCTCAAAGCAGCCACCAGAGCAACAGCAAAGGAACATCCAAAGAACCAGTGGTAAGAGAGTGTGAGGAACATGCTGGCTTTCAGCCCAGCTGTGTGAAGCAAGGAAAAAAATAACAAAGTTAATTTGAGAATCACGCAGCAGACAGGATTTGGGATGAATCTGCAGTCAACAGCCTGTTCTGAATTAATGCCACATAAGGAGGCAGCCCACATCTCTCAGTCCCCTCAAATCACAGCTGCCTGTCACCACAGGATGGTGACTCAAAACCAAATCCCAGAGAGTTCACAGGACTAGGTTCAAGTCAGAAAAAGTCTCTCACAGCTGGAAAAAACAACTAACACTGAAGTCTAAAAAATAAAGTCCCAGAATATCATTATTGTTCCTAAGACATTTTTGACTCAAGGCCAGGAGATGTTCCACTCCTTTATAGCTAACACACAGATCAGGGCCCAGTAGGGAAGGAACAGAGAGAAGACAAAGCTGGTATGAGGCACATGCAAAGTGTTTTATTCTCATAAAATTTATCAGCCATCCAAAGGCATTGCTACAGCTATATTAAGAGGCATAAAAACCCAGAGATCTAAAGACTAAAGAAGGCATTGGTATAGTTGAGGAAAAGACAGTTAAAGAAGATTGCATCCTTAAGATAAAATCAGCAATTAAAGAAATAAAGTGAAATTGTCAAATCAAACAAAAAAAATACAGCTAGAAGACAACTCAAAACTGATACAATCTGAAAAGGGGGGAGCAGAGCAATTGTAAAGAACCAGAACAAAAAGAATTAACAAAATGAGACTTCATCTAAATAAATGTAATACAAAAAAAAAGAAAAAAGAAAGAAAAGAAATTATTGATACCTTCAAATGGCATTTATCTACTAGGAACAGCAGGGAACTGGAAGAGCACCTTTTTATGCATGTTGGCTCTTTCTTTGCCATACCTCTCACAGAGCAGAGAGACAGACAGACAATCTGCAAAGATAATAACCTTAGGGATGATCATAAAGATCTGTCAGCACTTCCACTTTTTCAGTTATCCTGTGGTGGAGTTACTCACATTTTATAAAGTAAGAAACCAAATGCTTTTTGATTTTATTGCACTTACTAATATGATACTCAGTGTTAGCAAACTTTTAAAAAACAAAGAGAAAAAAAAAGACAAGCCCTAGAGAGAAAAACATTTAAGGACTGCCAAATAATGGGATATTTGCTGCTGTTGCTGTGCTTGTTGAAGGAAAGCTCATAAAAATGAAGAACATGCTTGGTTAGTGATGGGACAAGAGAAGGATAATGTGCTCTTCTGGTGCTGACCAACAAAATTCTTGGAAGAGGTTTTGAAGTGGAAGGATAGTGTAAAATTTCTAGAAATTTAATCAAATTAAAAAGGACAGTTAATATTTAAGTTTTACTAGAAAAGGAAAATGCCTGAAATTACCACAATACTTCTGCCTATGATGCTCCAGTTTCTGTGCAGCTGTTTTCTTCCACAGACAAACCTGAAGATCAACTGAACCTCAAGAACAAATGAAAAACCAGGGAGCACAGATAAAACAGGTACAGATTATTCACTAGTGTTGGCTTTTTCAGTTCTCTAATGTGGAGGGGGAAACTGAAATGAGGAGGAAATGCAAAAACTAAAGATCTTTCTTTCCCTTTTTTGTTTGAGATTTATCTTGAATATCATCCAAACCAGAAACAGCCACTTGCTTCATACAGTAATGGAGGGGACTTCAAAAACACTGGTGCTCTGTCATTTGCTCTCCTGTAACCCTTGTCTGCAGGCTGGGCAGTCAGTCATGGTTATCTGCAGCAACAGACAGACCTCCACGTGCACTCTGTACTGCAACTCTGGCACCTGCTAACCTGTTTCACACGAAAGGAACCTGGTAATTACAGCCTCTGAAGTGCTACTGCCTCAGCAGGAGAGATGCTCAGCATAGTATCTTCTGTATGGATTTAAACTGTCTCTCCTTTCTGTTTTCCAGGACAGACTTACAAATATTCTAAAATTATTATTTTAATTCTATGCTTTGCCCTGCTTGCTTTCTTGCAAGTTGTTCCTGTTTATTCCATTCTTGGTCTCCTCACTGGCAGCCAGCTGGGTTATGTCCAAACCCTGGAGAAGTGTGCCTAGCAGAAGGCTCCAGAGGCAGAAGAGAAAAAAATCAGGATGAGAAGCATCATTCCCCACTCTGTGTTCAGCCTTTGGTTTGCCCTGGATGGTATTTGGAAAGAGATCAAATGTAGATTTTGGTAAGAAGAAGGTTTGTGATCAGAAACACTTGAAAAATACTAACTCTCAAGTCTAACTACTCAGATGCTGAAATCTGAAGCTTCCCAAGTCTTTAGGAGTTTCTGCTTACAAGGACTTGCTATTGGTCTTTGCAGAAATCACTCAGCCAAAAAGATCAAACATGAATATTTCCAAGTATTTAGAAAATTTAGCTCTTTCCTCCTTTCTTATAATTCAGTTTACTGAGCACTTCAATGCCATGCGACTGCACCACCTGAAGAGCCATTTCTCAGACTAATTTTTGCCCAAGGCTTTGCAATTCATAAATATCCTACTCTCCTGATTTCACCTCTTTCTGCCCTCCAGAAGACAGCATTAGAATTTGCTTCTTCTGTTTGCAGCTGGAGTTTCTGACCCTCAGTCACTGACTCCACAAGAAGCTCCATGGACAAAGATGAGACAAATGGCTGATGGGAAGTACAGGCATTTAAGGACAGAACTGTGATTTCAGGATGTTAAAGGAAAAGGATGGGGAATCCCAGCAGCAGGCAGCAGAGTATCACAGCTGACAGGCTACAGCTGACAAAAATTACACCTCTGCTAGAGACCCCAGCCTCCTGTGAGGGTGCAGTTTGGATGTGCTGTAACACAACAAGATGAGATAGCAGCTTACACAGTGCTTAGACAAACACCATAATCCTCTTACCAGTGACACAGGAAAAGAGAGCAGATTTGTGCTGGAGGGAACTAGGTCTTCTCTCTTTGGAAAGCATTCTTGAATTGCTTGGTTCATATTTTTCAGCAGTAATAAACATTTTATGCAGCTTTGGGTTTATGCCTTCTGGAAGCATCCGTGGGCTGTGCTGGTAGAAACGAAGGGTTTTGTTTCCTGAGAGAGCTTTGTGGATGCTCCTTTTGTTAGACTGGCTTTGGTTGTAAGTCTGTAAGAGAAGATAAATCATATGTTGTTGGATTGTTTTCTTCACATGACTTCATCAGAAGAACACCAGAGTGCCTGTGGGGTTTCTCATTACTTTATGTTCCATCCTCAAGATGGTTTTTTGTTTGGTGGTTTTTTTTTTCTTGCCCACAAACATAAAACATAAGATGATGCAAGGCCCTGAGAGTCAGTCATTCCCTCTCCTGTAACACTGTCAGTCAGGTCACCACAACTGCTTGGTCAACTGCAAGTTCCAGAGTTGCATCAAATGTCCACATCGTGGTAACCACAGCAGAGAGAGGAAAGGGAAGAGGAGGAATAGATGAAAACAAGAAAGCAATAAGGTTGTACTGAATAGCTGATAATGGATACATTCAAACATAGCTACTCAGTATTTTTGTTTACTTCTTTTCTTTGTAAAGAGCTCCCACTCTACAACATCTAAATCAAATCAAATCTGAATTAGCAGGCTGTTGTTCCTGGGTAAAACACTGAAAGCAAACATAACAAAAAGCAAGGAAGTACCACAGAGCAGTGACTGCTCTCCAAGTTGCAAACATAAAACACAAACCAAGGGACAGCTTCTGATACTCTGTAAATAGATCAGAAGTAGGCACAGCACTGGGGAGAAAAAGAGACACAGCCCTTGCCTGGGGGAATGTACAGCCTGCAATAGATACAGGGATGGTGTGAATCAGATTGCATCAGAAACAAAGAAAGGAGGTCAAGCAGAAAAAAAAGGCATAAGATTATTAGTCAATGTCATACACACTGCAAGTCCTGGTAATTACACTCCATTTTCATTGTGCAACACAGCAACCAAGCCGAAGATGGAGAAACTAAGGAAAGAAACCATTCCCTCTTCTAAATGTTTCTTGTCCTAATGCTCTGCTCTGAGTCTCCCTGTCAGGTCACTGCTGGGGACAGCAAGTGCTTGGAGTATGAGAGTATGGGAGCTCTGATCTTCTGAGAGAGAGGATCCAAGAAAGCCAGGAGTAAAGGGGAGAGCTGCAGAACGATGCCCTTGGAGTAAAACTGGAAGAGCTACCTCTCAGAACTTGTCCCTCAGGTATCCCAGGATAAAATTTTTAATCCTAGAACATGCAGAAAAATCTTTTAATGGAAAAAAAAAAAAAAAAGTTTATATGACCAACTTCATTGCTTAGCAGCACTGTTCCTTTGTATGTCTCAGAGTGCCTGCCTGGGCTGCCAGGAGCCTGCGTGGCCATGGGCTCCCCTCTGCCCTTCCCTCTGCCTGCAGCTCAGCTCCCTGCAGGCTGATGCACACACGGCTGAGCTGTCACAAGATGTGCAAAAACCCAAATCTAAACACAGCTGGAAAGATCTGTCAGCTGCAGGGATCCCAGGGCATCAGCAGGGCAGAACCAGGAGAGGTGGGACACAGGGAGCTTCCCATGGAGCTGGAACACGTGGGCAGGAGGGTAATGAACAGAGCCACACACACTGGGACAGAAATACCCCTTACAAGTCAAACCTTGGACCCAAACATTTCTTCAAAAGCTTTAACATTGATGTGAAGTGGTTTGATTAAAAAAAACCCACCAAACCAACCAAACAAAAAAGCCCAACCCAAAGAAATTCCCGTGAATTAGTATGAGGTCATTAATGACTTCAGCTCTAAGTTAGGTGATGGGGAAGTTTCCACATAAAGAGATTTGGAAGAAAACTCATTAATAATGGAAAAAAAGCACACTAAAACCAAACAATCAAGAGCCAAACAAAATCAAAACCAAACCCCAAATAAAGCAGATGTTGCTAAGCAATTACATTTATTTTGTTTTCTTGAAACAAAAGCATTATATAAAATTTCTATCCTACCTGACAAAGGTTCTGCTTCAAAAATTGCTGAGAAAACATGAAGAACCCAAAGGTTCTGCTTCAAAAATTGCTGAGAAAACATGAAGAACCCAGTAATCCAACTACTTAAATAAAAACTCCATTTACTAAAATGACTACTTAAATGACCACTTTAAAATCCCATTAGAAAACAGCTTTCAGGAGTAATCAGTCTCCATAACCAGCATGAGAAAATATCTATTTATAAATACCATTCCCCTTTATCATTTTGAAATCTCAACCCTCCTAAGAGATTTTTTTCCCCAACCAGGATGTTTTGGGCCCTCGATAAGAAATAAATCCCTGCTACCTACAAATCTGTACCAGAGGCAAAAAATTGACTGGAACAACAGCAAGAGTCTAAAATGTTGAGTGTACAGGTAGCTTACACTGATCCCAGACCTTTCTGTCATCAAAACCTGACCCAACTCACAACCAGCCCTGCAAGTAAACAAAACCACTGAAGGACCAAAAGCAATTTTCAGCCAGAACAGTGACCCAAAAAGGCTTTGCATCCCAACAGGGGTTTCATGATGAGACTGCAAAGGTGCAGTTCTTGTGAGTCTGCAGACAATCTCACCAAGGATTGGTGCCAACAGGGACTGCCCTGCCTAAACCCTGCCCTGCCTAAACCCTGCCCTGCCAGCTGCCTTGGACCAGACCCAGCACCCTGCAGCTGTGGGAAGAGGCTGGGCAGTGTGTGTGCAGCTGCGGATTGGTTCTCCTGGCTCACAACTCATGGCTTAGCTCTCCATGGGTACATCACTTTCCCAAGGGGCAGCCTGCACTCAAAGATGATTAATTATACTCTTGAGTTGATTGCTGAAGTTCAGGAATTTAGCAAAAGTAGATTTCCACTTAAGATGATCTCTTCAGACCTCCCATGCTAGTCTGCTACCTCTGAGTGCTTGTCTGAGAGCACAGTGTCATCAGCAGTTCAGAGACACTTCCAGTCCTCCTGGCTCTCAGAGATTCATCCCTATCTCTTCCACACATTGCTCTGTGTCCTTAGGGAAACCCCTGTATTTTCTGAGTTCCAGTTTATAATTCACCAAATAAGTGTTACTGAGAACAAACTCTTGAAGCCCTTCACACGGAGGAAGTGCACGGATTTTTAGAATCATGGAATGGTATGGGTTGGAAGAGACCTTAAAAATCACAAAATCACTTAGTCCAAACCTCTGCCATGGTCAGGGACACCTCCCACCAGCCCAGGTTGCTCCAAGCCCCATCCAACCTGGGCTGAGACACTGCCAGGGATGGGGCAGCCACAGCTTCTCTGGGAAGCCTGGCACAGGGGCTCAGCACCCTCACCCCACAGAATTCCTTCCTCATGTCTCCCCGGAATCTCTGTGGGTTATTACACCTTTCCTGCAGCACAGTTGCAGTGCTGCCAGAGGATTTCTGGGATGTTTGGTGCCCACAGGCTGCAGGCAGAGGCTGGAGCAGCCCAAGCTGCAGACTCACCCGTTCCTCCCTGCCCTGGGTGAGGATGACCACGATCCGGCCCTGCCGCCGCCGCCCCGTGCGTCCCATCCGCTGCACCAGCCGGATGGGGCTTTTCTGGGCATCGAAGCAGATGATGAGATCAACTTCTCCAATGTCCAACCCTTCCTCTCCAACACAGGTGGAGACCAGAGTGTTGTACCCACCTTCCCGGAACCGTTTCACCACCTGAATAAACCAGTGAGAAGTCAGACTGGAGGGGTTGGTCAGAAAGCCCTGTACACACACCTTGCAGGTTTCACTAGGTTCAGACAAAAAGTGAGAAACCTAATTTAGATTTTAAAACCAAAAGGCTCAGTCTTTCTGAATTTGTCAGCTACTACCTTGTGGTCAAACACCTCACATTAATGTTATAATCAACAACATATCAAACCTTCAGTTCTAAAGTAGAGGGGGAAAAGCACACCTTATTCTGACTCCAACCATGGCATCCTTCTAAAATTCATCTTCCCAGCTTTGCAATTAAATTTTATTTTTTGCTTTAACTTTGCTAGATCAAAACTTAAGGATAGATTTTATTTTTTCTACCTACAAGGGAAAAAGAAAAAATCCCCTAATGAATTATTTGATATGTCCCCCAATTGTCAAATAAGTAAAAATTAGCATTTGTTAGTGTAATGTATAAAACATTTTTACTTATACATTCTGTTCAGGGAGTGTAATTTGGGATGCTGGGAAACCAGCTGAACTACACAGAAATTGAGTAATAGCAGTTTAAAGTTCAGTCACTGCCATACAATCTATACTGATGCTCATGTAACTATTTACACCATTAACACTCCTTACCAAAACTTCCTAAGAGCAGTCTCATCTTTACCTCAAGTTGCTCCTTTTGGGTGAAGCCTTTGGTGCTCTTCCCTGTGGAGTGGCCAACAAAAGTCATGACTCTGACAGCTGGGCTGAGCCTGGACAGCATTTCAGCAATTTCTTGCACACTGTCTCGAAACGAGGAGAAGATCATCACCCGGGTGTCCTCTGAGCCCCCCAGGGTGCTCTCAGCTGGGCCTTCATCTGGGTCATGTTAAAAAGCCAGAAAAGCATTTTTATGCATAATTAGTAAATAATTAAGAATTGAAAATTAAGGCCAGGCCGTTCCCACCAGATAAATTTTCACAGCATTCATCTCCCACTTCAAGGGAAGACCTGGTGCAAGCACACTGCATTTTGATTTTCTCAAAACAAATTTTTAAAAAAATGAATTTAATCTATAAAAAAACCTGAGTAAACAAATGAAAAACAAACAAAAAAGCCAGGAGATAAAACTGACAGTTAGGAGACTCTCAGCCAGCTTAAAGCCATCCTCCAGAAAATGCTCCAAGATACACTACCTGTCTGAACTATTCCTCTCTGGAACTGGAGAATTTACACCACCTATAGTGAGAACATCTTACACCTGACATACCATGACTAACATTACTTTGAACAGCTCAGGCTTCATGACAAGTATCTTGAAATAAGATTCCTTCTTACAAAGAGCCTACAAAGAGACTGTGAAATCTACTGACATGCCTAGTCAGAGGTTTGCAATAAAACCCACTGCTACCATTAGTCCAGCATGGTGGAACAAGAGATGTGCATCAGCTTTCTACCAGTTAGAGGGTTGTCCCCAGTGCAGCTGCTGAGGATCTTCATGATGTGAAGAAATGTGGATAAACTTCCCTTAACACCATAACCCATTGCTTCTGAATGATCTGGCATCACAGCTGCTTAATTCTCTCATTTCAGGATGAAGGTAAAAACCAGCAGTCATTTTTAAATTACAGAATGACTTTTCTTTCCTCCCTTTTGGTCAAGAAGAACAAGAGAAATATGAATGGTACTGAAGGTTTTAAACTTGAAATCCATGGCTCAGGGTATGTATTCTTAGCAACAGCCTGGAAATCAGGATTTTTATCCTTGAGCTCCATAACTGTGCTGCCTCTACCTTTGCAGGAGGTAATGGCAGTACTGCACTGAGAGATGGTTCACAGAACAACCTGAGACTGGCAACATCATGAGACACAACAGCACTAGGAATGAGTTTACTGTCACAGTTTTACTAATGTGCTAGAATGGTTTATTTCAAATTAATAATGATGATTTATAGAATCCTTTTCTTTTTCTTTAGGAATTTCTACAGTGTAATTCTTCTAAAAAGGACTTTTCCACACAGAAGATATACAAACATACAGGACAATAATGCAGCACAAACCAGGAAATAGATCAGTAATATTCCTTGCTTTCATCTACACTTCAACTGTTCAGATAGATAAGTTTTCTGTGAGTTGTTAGTACTTGCCAGAACATCCCTTTTTCCAGGATTTGAAGTGTTCTATTACAATTTCCTCCAATTTCTTTAACTTTGGATGGCTGTAGATAAACTCCACTTTCTTCTCACACACTGAGAAGGAAATAAAGCCACAGAAAGCTGTAAGTAAACCTCCACAAGCATGAAGGTTTAGCAAACTTCATTTCTTTCCACTGTAATTCTCTGAGTCAGACATCAGTTCCTGACACTAGCTCTACTTGCATTCACCTAAACAAACCAATCATTAAATTACCTATGAAGCACAACTGTTAAACCCAATTTTGGAGAAAGTGGTGTTACTTTTGTTAGTCACATCATAAAAGATTTAGTGAAGTGGTCTTTTTTAACCTTTCATTTTAAATCAAATTAAAAACTCTGAACATGTTTGAAAGAAGCTAAAACCACCAAGAGAAGAAAGATAGATAGATAGATAGATAGATAGATAGATAGAGAGGTAGAGATAGAGAGGTAGAGATAGAGAGGTAGAGATAGAGAGGTAGAGAGGTAGAGAGGTAGAGAGGTAGAGAGGTAGAGAGGTAGAGAGGTAGAGAGGTAGAGAGGTAGAGAGGTAGAGAGGTAGAGAGGTAGAGAGGTAGAGAGGTAGAGAGGTAGAGAGGTAGAGAGGTAGAGAGGTAGAGAGGTAGAGAGGTAGAGAGGTAGAGAGGTAGAGAGGTAGAGAGGTAGAGAGATAGAGAGATAGAGAGATAGAGAGATAGAGAGATAGAGAGATAGAGAGATAGAGAGAGAGAGAGAGAGAGAGAGAGAGAGAGAGAGAGAGAGAGAGAGAGAGAGAGAGATAGAGAGATAGAGAGATAGAGAGATAGAGAGATAGAGAGATAGAGAGATAGAGAGATAGAGAGATAGAGAGATAGAGAGATAGAGAGATAGAGAGATAGAGAGATAGAGATAGAGATAGAGATAGAGATAGAGATAGAGATAGAGAGATAGAGAGATAGAGAGATAGAGAGATAGAGAGATAGAGAGATAGAGAGATAGAGAGATAGAGAGATAGAGAGATAGAGATAGATAGAGATAGAGAGATAGAGATAGAGAGATAGAGATAGAGAGATAGAGATAGAGAGATAGAGATAGAGAGATAGAGATAGAGAGATAGAGATAGAGAGATAGAGATAGAGAGATAGAGAGATAGAGATAGAGAGATAGAGATAGAGATAGAGAGATAGAGATAGAGATAGAGAGATAGATAGATAGAGAGAGAGAGAGAGATGGATGGATCAAAAAGAGCATGGGACAATCAATCTGGAATAAAGAACACTAGTTGAGTGTACCAGAACTAATACCCCCCTGCATCTGCAAACTATGTAGAGTGATCTGATGTTTTAATTTAATCAAAAGGCAAATATTCAGTCCATAAGAGGCAAATACTGACCTGTTTTACTCTTGTACACATTTCCACACTCTGAAGGCAGAGGTGTGCCAGCAAACATGTCTCCAAGCTGCTGATAGAGCTTCATGAAGTCCTCATTACGACCAAGTTCATTCTTTGTACGGGTTAACCCTTTGGAAAAAGTTGAAGTATCTTAGCATTAAATCTAAGGAATGAATATAATTTTACTATCCAAAAGACAAGCTTTCTCAGGAGTAGCAACCTGGGCAGGTGGGAGGTGTCCCTGATCATGGCAGGGGAGTGGGAATGGAGGAGCTTTAAGGTCCCTGCACACCCAAACCAGTCTGGGATTCTATGAAGTGCTGCCTGTTACTCAATGGGAATGGAACCTAGATTAAAAGCTATGATTAACAACTTTCATGAATGATTTTATAACAGTGTTGAAAAGAATTTGGTTCTACTCAGACCAGAAATGCACTGCCAGTCCACAAGACCTTTTTATTACAATTATTTTCCATCAGTCATCTCCCAGGCATTTAGACTAGATGATTGCTATAGGACCCTTCTGATTGGAATATTGTATTCTCTCCTATTAAAACGTTCTATTCACTGCAATAGCAAGCAGGGATTTAAGCAATGTGAGAAACCAGGAAATGCATTGAATGGTCTCCAGTGCTACAGCAGCACTATACCATAAGAAATCTAAAAATCTACACACTACAAATTGTAAAAATGTCAAAAAAAATAAGATTTGTGACAAATTATTAGCTAGTGAGTACTATAAGAATATATTCCATAGATATTCTCTAACATGAAGCAGGCAGTGTAGGGTGTAGGTTCAGTTCACCTTTTGATCCATCCATAATCCCAGAGAGGTAGATGAAGAGTGACCGAAGGCCCATTTGCAGCAGCAGCTCATAACCATGATACAAACTGATACAGAGTGCAAAATCTCCTTCAACTATGCCTTGGTGGATTCCCTGTGGGAACAAAGCAGACTCACTGGTGAATCAGGAGCTGATAAGCAACAAGAATCACTCTGCAATTCTTATGACAAACCCAAGATTGACATCTGAGAGCCAGAGCCAAAGCAGAGACAAAGGGCTGGTGAGCAGCCTGTGCCTGCAGGACAGGTTGCACAATCCTGATTGATCAACAAGGCAATCTTCTCCCACTTTCAAAATGATCTCCAAGCTACTTGTATCATCTTCCAAGCTTAGCTCATAACTTTCTGATGCAGCAACACTCAAAATCTGACAGCTGAACCATCCACCAAGTATCTGGCAAAAGTCTGGCACCTCTACCCAGGATACTAAATCTAAGCCAGGACAGTTGTCTTGCCCACTGTGAAGTTTATTTACCAATGTTCTTCTCAAAGCACACAGGGGTGAGGTCGGTTTGTTTGTTGTGTTTTGTTGTTTTTTTCCTTTCTGTGTTTTTTTTGTTTGCTTGTTACTGTTTTGTTTTAATTTAATATTCTTTTTTAAGTTTGTACAAAATTGAACACTCCGTGACAATTTACAGAAAAGTAGAGGTGTTAATGTGGTTTTGAGGAGAAGGTATATATCTGGCTCTCAGTAACTACTACCTGAGTTCTCAAAACAATTTCAGTTTGGAAATGGAGCTCTTCATCTTTACCTTCAACTTTCCTACATCAGCATAAAGAAACGTGGAACAACTGAGCATATTTTATTACAAGATTAAAAAGAGTGTTACAAAGAACATCTAACTCAATCTATCAGGAAACTTTGTACACTATGGAGTATTACTATTTATTCACTGCTTTAATAATGTGAAATAAATAAAGGTAATTACCACATTTTGTGAAGATGGGTTTTTTCTATATTGATCTCTTGCTAGAATTATCTGGTACTTTGTCAGGCTGGGAATATCCCTCCTTATTAAAGCTCCAATTTTAATCAGACGTCCAGCAAATGTTTCCAGCACCTGCCAACAAAACACAGAAGCTTACAGGAGATAAAAAGGGATGTATATTTAGGCCTTTAAAGTATTTCTATTGTTTACAGATCTTACACAACAGGACACAAGAGGCCAGAGAGGTGGCAGATGCCCCATCTCCGGTAACATTCAAGGCCAGGTTGGACGAGGCACTGAGCACCCTTTTCTGGTTGGAGATGTCCCTGCTCACTGCAGGGAGTTGGATCAGATGGCCTGGAAAGGTCCCAAACCAGTCTGTGATTCTATTTTATTTGAAACACAGCTGTGCCAGGTGTGCCTGATGCTCTGCCTCACCATAAGCTTCTCTACTACCAGGATGCTTCTAGGCTAATTTTCAGATTTTTTCCTAGGAATTTTTACAACTTGGTTCCCTGAGGATTTGTGCCCTCCATCCTGTAGACAAAAAAATCCCACCTGTCCCCAGGATAACCCCACATCCATCAAGTAACTGAGAAGTGGAAACACACACCGTGCTTTTGTAACCACACAAGTGCAGAGCGAGAGGGGAAAGGGAAGGGGACAGGCAGCTTGTGCTGCAGCTCCCTCTCTTCCTGCTAACCAGAACTTAGCAGCTTTTCCAGCTTCAGAAAAACTTGCATTCCTCTTTGAGAAGTCTAAATGAGCAGAGGGGAAGAGTAGCCAACAGTTTAGAAAGCTGTGTGGAAGGGCTGGGAGGCAGAGGGAGGAGCAGCGAGCCCCGTTTCCTTCGGAACCTCCGCCAAAAGAAAATATGTTTTTGTACATCACATGTACCTGCTTTCCACACCAGTGAAACAAGGGAACTGACCTGCACTAATTCATCTTAATCTTGTTTTTCCTCTTTGTTTCTCAGCCTTAGGTGGTCAGGATCTTTTTTTTTTTTTTTTTTTTTTTTTTTTTTTTTTTTTTTTTTTTTTTATGGACTTAGTTTTGCATGAGCGCTAACTCTGTAATAATTGGAGTAATCAGATTTGTTCTACAAAAATCACTTACAATCTGCTGGCCCAGTTGGCTAGTAGCACCAAAAACATCTTACTGCATAATAATATGCTTCTCCAACAGCAGCCATGACATAGGCTGACAGCAGAGAGTTCTGCTAGCTGCTCACACACATACAGTGTTTCCCAAGTTTTCTGGGCATTTTAACACCCACCTGTTCAGCTGAGCTGTTCTAAGAAGGCTATAGCATAACAAATGCCTAATCCCTTTATTGCTGTTCTCTCAGCTCACTGAAAAGCAGGTCCAGCTGAACCAATAAAAGCAGGTCTGACTTTCAGGCCTCAAGCAGTACTGATCTGAGGAGGTCTTGTGAAGACAAAATGTCCCAGCAGGGAAAGAGCATCAGCTGGAAAAGCACACTGCGTGTTCACACACCACGTCACAACGCTGCGTTTCTTCACACATTTAGTGTCTGCTGGGCTTTTGGAGCCTCTTAGGATGCACAAATAGTATTAACACCCACACTCTCCTTATCCCTTCTCAATGCAGGGGCAGCTCAGTTTAACTTCTCTCTGCTTCCTTTGATTATTTTTATCATTTAGTATTCCTTGAGCCTCTTACTCCATTTACAGTGCCTGCTCGGCAAGTCCTGAGAAAGAGGGTGGGAATAATTGCCATCCTCAACTACAGAAGCATTAATCCTCCCAAGACTCAAAAATGCAAAGAGGACTTTGGAAGGGTGAACAAACACTTGGGAAAAGCACCAGCCAAACTCAGGCAACAATGTGCTGGGGAATTTCCACGCTCCCCGCTCCGTGCCCGCAGGTCTTTCAAAACCAGCGAGCTGGAGTCACAGGAGGCTAAGCAGATTACAACAGACAAAGGCTGCTGAGAAAGAATAAAAACAAACCCTAAATTCTGAATGCTCTGGTGCATCTTGGGTTGCTCCTCTGCCCTACTCCAGGCCTTTTTGGATTGGGGTTTTGCTCAGAGGAACCCAGCTCAGAAGGGAACCCGGCTGGAGGGGAGAGGAGTGATTCCTGCAGGAGCAAAGGATGGTGCTGAGGAGGAGCAGCAGCTCCAAAGGATGGTGCTGAGGAGGAGAAGTTCCAAAGGATGGTGCTGAGGAGCAACAGCTCCAAAGGATGGTGCTGAGGAGGAGCAGCAGCTCCAAAGGATGGTGCTGAGGAGCAACAGCTCCAAAGGATGGTGCTGAGGAGGAGCAGCAGCTCCAAAGGATGGTGCTGAGGAGGAGCAGCAGCTCCAAAGGATGGTGCTGAGGAGCAGCAGCTCCAAGGGATGGTGCTGAGGAGCAGCAGCTCCAAGGGATGATGCTGAGGGGGAGCAGCTCCAAGGGATGATGCTGAGGAGGAACAGCTCCAAAGGATGGTGCTGAGGAGGAGCAGCTCCAAAGGATGGTGCTGAGGAGGAGCAGCTCCAAAGGATGTGCTGAGGAGCAGCTCCAAGGGATGGTGCTGAGGAGGAGCAGCTCCAAGGGATGATGCTGAGGAGCATCACTTGCTCTGTGTCCCTGGGGGAGGTGATGTCTGGAAGCCCACCTGTGCCCAAATGTCCCCAGGCACCTCCAAACCCCATCCCCATCTCTACCTTGCCTAGAGGGAGCCTGGTGACTGCCTCCTGCAGCTCCCCAGGCACAGCAAAGCACAGCTCCATCCCAAAGCATTCCTTCTAATTAAGACTAATGGATTAATGAGACCAAATAAACCACCAACACCACTAACAACAAGCAAATGCCAATGGGAAAGTACAATACCAGAGGAATTTCCGGAGGAAATAAAGTAAAATAAATAGAGAAAAGGAAACCAGATGACCTTTTCTTAAAATACAGCCAGAAGCAGTCACCAAGCCACCTGGAAGTCTAAATACACAAGAAATTGATTTCTCATTTTTGGTGAAGTTTTGCCTTTTACCAGTTTGCTATTGTTGTGTTGTTTTTAAATCTGGTCTGTACCTGACAAGTGACTTTAAAAGGACAGAGACAGACACATCTGTGCCTGCTAATAAAAAGAGAGATTGAGGAAAAATAAACCAAAAACCATTGAGTATGCAAGGGATAACTCAGTGCCTTTTATTTTAATGGGAAAAAGCACTTTCCCATCAAATCCTAAACAGTTGGACAGAAGGACATTTGAAATGCTGAAGACCAAGCACAAAGTGTCTCTAATAGTGCAAACAGAGCCAGTCTGAACACAAATATGTTCCTCTAGAAAAGAAATTGATGTTTTCATCCAAAAGCAATGCCCACAGAAGTACAGTGTTTCAGCACTGGTTTATTATTTCCCACACTTGTTGCATAGCTTTTTTTTTTTTTCCAAAACAAATTTCCATTACATGTACTTTAATGTTTCATCCCTTGACCTAGTTTATAACATGCAAGAAAATTATATTGTCACTGTTTGCTCAATGTACATCTCTGTCCAATTTAATCATCTTCTGCAAAACAAACCAAGGGAAACCATTATGAAAGCCAGCAGGACCCAGTCACCTGGAGCTTCAGAACTACCAGGGAGCAGTAAACATAACCTACTTAGAAGAGACAGAGAAACAAGTGCTGCTCAGAGTGATTAGATTTATCTTGCCTCTGTACCTCTATTTTTAATTAAAAGGCTAATACTTCTGGAAAGTCTTCTCAGTCTTTCCAAAACATTTCAGCAATATGCTACCCACTTAAAAGCAGACCTGCTTTTAATTAGTTTAAATTAATTGCTGAATAAGATTCATGGCTTTCTCTAGCTTGCTGACTTCAAAAAGCTGACAGATTTAGTACCAATATATGAGGCAACTAGTAAAGTTATCCTATACTGCACTAAACTTGCCAAGCCCATAGAGGTTTTGCTGCACAAGGGACCTTTCTGAGCAAATCACACTGGTTTTTTGAACCTTCCACCTTAGGTCAGCTTAGGACCTGTGCTTGGAGCTACAGCTGAGGGCTGCCCTGTGTACAACAAGCAGACCCAAACAACTGTTGCACCCCACAGAAAACTTCTATTAATCTGCTTTCTCTTGGCATGAGAAAAACAAAAGCTACAGTTATTTTCATGCAGATTTCCAAGCACTCCTTGCCAAAGAAAGCCTCCCACACATAAATGTTGGAGCTGTGTGGTGTGTTGGTGAGGTACCGTGGCACCCAGAGGTTGATGTGCCCCACCAGCACTGCTCAGTGTCAGCCAAGGAGCACAGGAGCCAGGGCTGGGGAAATGACACAAACAAAGCTCCAGAACACAAATCCAGATTCCTGGATTTGTCCTGTGGACATCACACACTGCTCCTGCTCTCTGCTCCAGGTGTTCAGATTTGTCAACAAAGGGAGCAAAGGAAGACAAGGATGGGAAAGAGGAGAGTTCCTGCAAGCTCTGGCCCCAGCACCCAGAGCTGGAGAGGCAGCTCAGAGGGTGTGTGTACCATGGAGGAGGAGTTGTGATCAGACTGTGCTGGGGCACAGCAACCTCACTCTGCAGGAAGGCATTAAAGCAACCAGGGCCATCTAGAGCCCCAGGGAAGAGCAGCCCCAGGGAAGGTTAAATGAAGAGCCAGAGCATCCATTGCTTTGGGTTTGGGGATGAAACTTGAAAGGTCTGGGTGTCACAAAGTGTGCTGCCTCAAGAAGCCTAAGTGCAATAACCTAATATCCCTGAAAGCAACTCCCAGGAAGAGGTCCCAGGAACAAACCATCATTCATCTCTGCCAACCATAACTCCAGGCTGAGTGAGTGAGTCTTGAGACTCCACCAAAAGAGAAAGTACCCAGGGAACTCAGCAGTGATCAGACAACTGCCAGCCCCACGAGGGTGTCTCATGGTGCAGCTCACAGATACCCTTTTACTGACCACAGAGAAGCTTTTCAGGCACACAGATCACATGAAGTTTGCACAGAGTGGGAACAGATCATTGTAACATTTGATGAAGCCTCTTAGGTCACAGCATAGTATCTGAAAGAAGGGGAGGAGGACGATTATCAACAGGAAAAAAATGTGGGTTTATGACAGGGAAAGCAACTAGAAGAGGCATTTGGAGCTATGACAAGTGCTTTAGATATTTGCCCTCTAGAACTTTGGAGTCAGGACAAACAAACTCTAAACAAGAGGGAGGAAAGTGCTATTTTCTGGAAGCTTTCTACCTTTCCAGTGTTGCAAACAAAGTAGCAGGGAAATGGCAGGGTATGATGTTCTTAAGCCAACCTTACACTTCTCCCAAAGCAATACTGATCAGCCTGGTGATGACCTTGGCACCTCTCAAAGTTTTGTTGCCAAGTTTATATTAACTCCTTCAGACACCTGAGAGTCTGCCCACTCTCTGGGGATCTGCTGCTCATTGCCCATACACTGCTCTTCCTTAGGAGCTGCTCACCAGAAAAGACACAATAGTTTGTCCTCTTCTGACATCTGTTTTTTTTCTATTACAGCATTTTTCATTTCTTAAAAGTTACAAAAAAGAAAGCCTACAGTTTTTACTTTTCCATTGATTTCACTGGGAATATTCTTACTCTTTTACTTGGGAGATTTTAAGACAGAAACAAACTGGGGGAAAAGGGGAGGGGGAGGAACCAACAAATACAACAAAAATAATTTTTTGTTCATCTGCAGAAACAATCAGGTACTTCACTATCTGAGTAATGGCAGTGCCTAGACCCAGATCATGACACATCCTCAGTAGTCTATCAAAGCTAGCCCTGTGTATGTAACCACTAAACACATCACACACCAAGATCCAGTTAGATACACACAGCAATCTGTGCAGGTGGTTCTTCAACACAGGATCTTAAACTCCTACCAGCATCTTTCTCACAGTAGCCAGCCAATACTTAGTGTTTAAAAACCAAAACAAGTCACAAAAAAAAGAAAGAAAGACTAATGGGATCTGAAGAGTGTGTGTAGGGAAGGATGATGAAGAGAATCGGTAGGGAAGAGAGCATGACTTCCCAGTGAAAAAAAACTACTAACCCACAAACTTTTACCAGCTCTACACTGCTTGGACCCTTCACACCGGCTGCAGGAGCCGCGCAGCAGCTGATCAGCTCTCCCTGCTGCTCTCCTTTCCCCGCGGGCTCAGGTTCGGGCTCAGGTTCGGGCTCCGGCAGTGTCCCAGCAGTGTCCCGGCAGCGGGCAGGCAGGGCAGGGCGGGGGCGGCCCCTGCGTGTGCCAGGGCTCCAACCCCCCCGCCCTCAAATCCCTGGGCAGGGCGACAGCCCTTCATAAAGCGGCAGCAGGCACACAGCCCAGCCCAGCCCAGCCCTGCCCGCAGCCCGGTTCGGTTCGGTTGGGCGGGATGGAGACGGGCGGGTGCCGCATGAGCGGCGCGGAGCCGGGCGCCCCGGCCGCGATCACCCTGGAGGATCTGGAGAGTCTGGGGGAGGAGGGCCCGGACTCGGCGTACAACAGCAACGGGAGCAGCCTGGAGGAGGAAACGGAGCGGATGGAGGACGAGGAGCAGGAGAGGCTCCTGAGCTACTGGCAGAGCGTGGGCAGGGGGCACCAGGTGGACGTGCCCAGGGGTAAGAGACGGGCGGGCAGCGGCAGCCCCGCCACAGCCGCTTCCAGCCCCGCGGGGGGATTAGCCAGGCGGGATTTCCCAGCTGAAACAGGGACCTTCACCTTCCCGGTTATCCCTGAGCTCCGGGTGCAGGGGGTCCCTCCTCTCGGCAGCTCCCCGAGCGCTCGACCCCGCCGGTCGGGACCGACCTCGAGTCCCGCACCTGCAAACGAACCTCCTCCGGAGCGACCCCGGGGGCTGGCACCTCCTGAGTCCCGGAGAGGTGTGGGGCAAGGCCGGGAGGAGCAGGGGGACCCCTCCGACCCCCCCAGCCCGGCACAGAAGGGGCATTGCCATAAACCCCCCCCAGCTCATAGGGAGGAGCCTGGGAGAGAGCTCGGCACGGGGGGACTCGGAAGGGTTTTTCTAACTGAAGAGAAGTGGTTGTAGAAGTAGTGGGTTGATCTGTTTATAGTGAAAAGTATAAAATAAAGACTGATGGGAGTTTTCAGTCTTAATTAAAAATTAAATTGCCTCCGTGCAAAAGCATTCCCCTGAACAATCTCCCCTGGCTGTCGCTATCCAAGAGGTACCCGAGATCCTGACTGACTTGTCCCAGGGTTTGCTGGGCTTTGCTTTTCAACAGTAAGCCTCCCAGGCTTATCTGATTAAGAAATTGTTTATTTCCGATTTTAAGCGAGGCTGAGGAATCTGAAAGAACAGCAGATCGGGAAATAACAATAGGAAGAATAAGGAGCAGGGGAGAGCAGCTGCAAACAGCTCATTCAGAAACTTTTAACTCATCTGCACTGTCCTGCGAGGAAGAGCAGAGGAGCCTTTACCAGCTCTGCTCTTCAGATAAACACCTTCTCAGAGGACAGGGAGCAGCAGAGCCTTGAACAGGCATTACCAAAATTAAATGGCATATTTAAAAACTTTTGCTATACTCCAGGACAGCAAAGAGGGTACAACCTCCTTTTCAAGCCACCTCTAGAAGTCTCACCTTACCCTTCTGTTTTAATAGTGGAAAATGATGCCCTGCCAGGCAGTAAAAGAGCAGAATTCCCTGGCATGCCTCTCAGGAGGGTCTGGGGATGTCCTGTGAGACAAGGGCTGGTATGTTCCTCCTGAAGAGGAGCTTTGGGTAGCTAAAACAAAGATTCCTTCCCTCAAAACCACATGGTATCCTGAAACACAGGAATTTCAGTGCCCTGTTTCACTAACATTTCTTAGGCAGGATATCAAGTCTAGGAAATAAGTTAAAAGTAGTATTTTACCACATTTTAGTTACTGTATTATATAGGGCTTACTTTAGAGTGCTAAGCTAATGTTACACATCTCTAAACAGAAGGTATTTGCTACAGATGTTGTCCAGGGCTACACATCAGCCTCCATCTCAACTAGAACAGCCCAGAGTTGGCAGATGTGTACATGGTCCAAATCTCAAATGAACTGTTAATATTGATTATTACCCACTCAGCTAAAGTGTACTTTAGCCTCAAGGAATCCACAGAAGAAACACAGATGACTTTCTCCCTGTCTGTAGGCAGAGAATGCACCTCCTGGTTAGTATGCCCCAGCACTGAAGCCAAAGTGTAAGAAAATACAGGAACTTTCCTTGGCTGAGTATTGGCTGCCAGCCTGGTAACTGTGCAGTACTTGAGACATTAACAACAGAACTTATGTTTTCTGTAGTCCAGAGGTAAAGCCTGAAAGTAAAAACATCACCATCCCTCTCACCAACTGCTCTGAACAGCCACAAGCTCTGACACCTGGTTTGTTCTGGGGTGACAAAGTACCTTCCAAAAAGATGAGTTGCTTTGTAGCTTTTGTTAGCACCTTTAATGGGTAACAGGAGCATTGTAAACCTTGTGAAAATGTAAGGTTTTGTGAGGTGTGAACAATACATATTTATTTGGCTGGTGTATTAATTTATCACTGTCAAGTTTCTTCTACAGACTAACTGACCTTGCAACAAAAAGGTTAAAGAAAGTTAAAGGTGCAGGACAGTATAATCTAAATTTCTTGGCTTTAAAACTCTATTTTGGCTTCTCCCAGTAGAAGGAAAACATGTGACAGCAGTTACTTAAAACATCTCAAATCTGACTCCAACACAAGAACACTCAGTATCAGGCTCAGGAGAGTCACTGCCCCTCAGGACCACCTACTTGCTAAAGCATGAAGTTGTCTCTGGGTGCTCTGAGATCTGGCACCCTGGCTCCAGGTCAGACTCCAACCTCAACTGCAGGTGGTTTCCCTCAGTCCCAAAGGCCAAGCTCTGCTGAGCAGCCAGAACACACCATCTCACCATGGGCTGCTTGGGAGGGACCTTAAAGATCATCCAGCTCCACAGCCCTGAGTGGGCAGGGACACCTCCCACCTGCCCAGCTTGCTCAAACCCCATCATCTGTGGGTTGAGGGAAGCTTGCAGGTAGGGACCACAGAGTGGCTCCATTCAGCCCACGCTGAAGCCCAGCCCAGAACCCAGCCTGCTTCCCAGGTGGTGCTCCTGGGCCAGCCCAGAACCCAGCCTGCTTCCCAGGTGGTGCTCCTGGGCACCTCCCAGAGCTGCTTTCTGCTCCCTGCTCCAATGCCTGTGTCTCCTGGTTTCATGCTGGGGGTTTTGGTTCCCAGCATAAGGGCTGTCTCCTCTACTCCAGAGTGACAGAGTTCTGTGTGCAGGACAGCTGAGAAGTGCCTCCCACTTCAGGGACACTCAGGTCTCATCAGACTCAGATTAAACCAGACAGATTAAATACTGCTCACTCTTGCTGCTATGCACAAGTCTTGTCAAACGTGCCTTATCTGTGTAAATCCCTCTTTCACAATGCTTACCCAGAGTAGCAACAGCAATCACAATTTTGAAATTTAAGTGAACCAAGCCTTTACCTGCAGCTCATCTTGCCTTGCTTGGTCACCCCAGTGTCAGGTTTGCAAGCTGGGACTCACAGCTCACATGCCAGGCAGCTCACTTGGATTTGGGCAGTCTAATCTAAGTATCTGCAGGTTAATATAGTTATAATCCAAATGTCATACTGCCATGCCTGACAGCATGGATTAATAGATTGTAGAATAGCACTCCTGAAAGGACTTCAGTCAGTTGCAATCCCTATCCTGTGCAGTAATATGGAAAACAAACAAATGCATTTATCAATCAAGGAATATTTAAAATGGAGTTGACTTTTTTACAGTCCTAAAAAAGTTTCCTAATTCTTGAGTACCTTGTAGGGAATTCTGCACTGAAGTCTGATCTACTTTTATCTTTCTCTAAGTCTCCAAAGAGACCAATTTTACATGCTACTGCTTACATTCTAAATGTGTTTTGGTTTGTTTGTTTAAAATTAAATGAGGTATAGCTCTTCCCCTTTATTAAAAGGGTCTTTGCTATTACCAACAGTCTCAAAGCTCAAACCCCTGCACTGGGAGTGAGGAGATAGAGCTTTGATTCCCATCTCAGCTACAGATTTACTAGGGGACCTATGCCAAATCAATTCTCCTGCTTCTTAATTCTCCTCCTCTCTGAAACACAGGTAATGGCACTCTTTTCCCCATCCTCCTGCCCTTCCCAGCTAAGATACTGAGGCACTTCAAACACCCAAGAGCAGAGCTGTTCCTGCAGGTGAAACATCATCACTCCTTTTCTTGCACACATACCACAAGGGAGTATGGCAGAAATTCACAGCCAGGTTTTCAAACACTCCATAAAAATGAAGTTTCTAATCCACTATCAAAGCACACTAATGCCTCTTGAAAGGCAAGGGACTAACTCCTCTGGAAGAGAAGCACTCTGTGCCCAAGACTAACCTTGTATCCAGTTTCCAAGCCTGTCTGATAGGGATCAGCTTATAAGCAGAATTTATTCATGAACTAGAGCTAGAATTGATGTCATAGTTGCAAATACACCTAATCCAACCAGATTTGAATTACAAAACTGCAAGAGAACAGAAGCACTAGAAGAAGCTAGTATAATATATGCCAGTATAATATATTTGTTCCTTCTTCCATTAGAGTTTGGCTGGGAATTTTAAAATTAATACAGACTGGATGATTGCTGTTGTCATTGTACCTAGAGACAGAGGACAGGTTTGAGATTTAGTTTCTTTCAAAATGGGAGAATCATTTAAAAATAATTAAATAACAACAACAATAATAATAAATCACAGCACATTTCAGTTCCATTTCAGTGTTGCTAAGTGTGCATTCAGGTGCCTGAGTACTTCAACAAGAGCCAGCTCCTAGCATGCTCCTTGACACAGTGACAGCCACCAAAACCTGTGAGTTCAGAGCAGAAGTGTCAGGCTGTGCTCCCAGCCCTTCCTGAGACTGGGCAGGCCCCCAGACACAGCAAACCTGGGAGGGATGCAAAGCTGGAATGTTCCATCTCTGCCTTCCTAATGCTCTGAGGTGACTCTGACTGCCTGAGAACATTGAATTGCTCTGAAATCCTGCCTGAGGGAACACTAACACTTGCCATGCTCTGCCCCCACCTTTATGTAAAATGCATGTCAGTTTGCTAGCCCGTTAGTAGTCATTCCCAAACAACAGTCCTTGTCCCCTTCCAAGCTGAAATAAACCCTCTCACTTGGGGTACACAGTATCTGAGCAGACAGTAGGCACCTCTAAAGCTGCTGTGCAACAACAAGCAATTCCATTAACAGAAATCTAGGCTCTAATTTCCTTGTTAAACAATTGTATGTCATAGGAGAAGTTCTCCAATGGAGTATGCATTAAGAAATTTCAGATTTCTGCATCTTACATGTCTGTAACTTAACAGGACACTTCTCTCCTCCCTCTCCTGTAGTTTCTGTACTTCTATCCCATTCCTCCACACCCCACCCTCACTTTCTCCCCTCCAGCCTGAGCAGGTTCTTCTCACCAAACCCAAACCATCTCCAGTTGATCAATGCCATTGCTGCACCCCAAGGCAGCAGAGCAGGCTGCTCCCTGGGCCTCTCCTGGGATGTTTCCTTCTGGAGCTACAAACCAAAGCTCATGCTCTCTTCTACTTCTTAAAGACAACCGATGTTTGCCTTTTATTGCAAACCCCTCTCCTCCCCTCAGGGCTGGCATTAAAAACAAGAATTACCCAATTAGTTAAAACCTCAAATCCCCCTTTCCCTCAGCTCGATACAGAGTTGCCTGAAGTTTAACCCAGAGCAAGAATGAAACACATTTCACTCTTTTTCTGCAGCTTCAAAGCTAAACTTGGCAATGTCTTCTTTTGCTGCAGACATGGCCGAGCCAATCCAGCAGCTGACCAGGAACAACAGTCCCCAGGAGAGACAGAGCATCCCCTTCACCCTCATCCACCGCAAGGAAAAGGTACCCGGGCCCTTCCCAGGGGATTCTGACACTGCTTCACTGATTCCAAAAACATGTTTCTGTATAAATCTGTTTTAGCCAGGTAGGATTTTTAACATCCCAAGTGCAGAGCTAGGATAATTACATTTTGGTTCTAAGCTTTCTTTCTTGTAAGGTAGAAACTAGCAGGAATGTCAGGAGGAGGCCAGGAATTACACTCGTTGTGACCTTTTATAACTAATTTCATAAAAGCCCCTCAGATTTTGACATTTGTCATAAAATAACCATTGTCTTCACTTAAATCAGTGTACCTGCTGCTTTACACCATAGTGTTAATACAATATTAGCAAAGAGTACTGGAAAGATATGTGAATTTAAAACTAAAAGTCCTCTTGTATCATAGGTCATGATCATGCAGCAACTTAAAATGCATCTTACCAAAACCACTTTATCTTCTAATGGCAATTTGAAACTCATGTTCAGCAAAATGTTTACAGGTCAGGAAATGTGCAAACTAGTGGCAACCTTAGATACATGATGAATCAAGAAAATCTTTACTAACCACAAATGAAGAATTCTGGTCACATTTCTTTTAAATCTGTGTGATTCTAATCTATAAATATAAAAATCTGTCTGAGTTTCAACTAAACAGTTTGGGACTCCTGACTATTTAATGTTGTATTTAAATGCATTTATTTCTCATTACTACTGTAATAACAGCAGACTAAAAACATAAGGTTAATTGCAAATAAATATTTTATACTGCAAGTCCAAAAGGTGCCAGTTCCTTCTGCTAAAGGACAGCTACCTAGAAGTCTGCTGAAATAAAGTCTGGTCCAAGACCAGCAGCATGTTCCTTCTTGAATAAGAGGAAGGACTGAAACTTAAGTGTTCTTTTCAAGATCACTGAAGCACATGTGAGCTAAGAATGAAACAGTATGTGCCCAAGGTTTAGCTGGCACAGACTCCAGATCATTCCTCCTGCTTGCCAGTCTCCTGGCTGTGAACCTAGAGAAGCTGATTTCTTTCTGCTGTAAGTAGAGAACTGAAATATTGTTTGAATTTCAGTTGTTTGA
This sequence comes from Calypte anna, assembly GCF_003957555.1. Lineage (NCBI taxonomy): Eukaryota > Metazoa > Chordata > Aves > Apodiformes > Trochilidae > Calypte > Calypte anna. The sequence continues at coordinate 43,055,421 of NC_044251.1, forward strand.
TTGAGGTTTTTTCAGTGATTAACTTAAAATACAGAATTGTTCTGTTCCTATGCTTGCAGCTTGGAGATCTGCTTTATGAGAAACGTCAGTATGGAAAAGCCAAGTGGGCTTGCATAAAAATGAAGGAAAAACAGTATGAACAGAGCATATGCCTTGGATTCATGAAGCTTATGAGGTACATTTGTGAGCAGAATTCCTCAGGTAATTGGTACCACAATTCTACCCTCAAGTTAAAACACTGCACTAGCTCCTCCTGACTTGAGAGATGCTCTGATTAGCTGATTTCAAGCTAATCTGGACATTTCCCTGTAACAGCCTTTCCAGCAGGGTCTAAACCCAAGTGCTGCTGCCTCTGCACACATGAGAACATCTAAAGGGGGTGATCCCAGGTTCCAAGGGCACTGAGACCACTACAGCTGCATGGGAACTGACACTGCCTGGCTTTAGGCTGTCAGCTATAAATTAGGCTTTTGCTACACAGTCTTAGTGGTTAAGTACTCACAGCAGCACTGAAACCATGGATTCCAAGAACCTGTTCAGAGTGTAATGCCAAGAGAGGCCATAATGTTTTGCCTCCTTCATTTTAGTTCATGATACTCCACTGGTGCCTGTCTGAATGGACACCAAAAATCAGTGTGGTTGAAGCAGTTTCTTCAGAAAGATAATCCAGTTTTAACTCAAATATTTTAAAACAATGGCAAGCCTGCCACATCCTTGGTAGTGCTTGTGCCTGCATGAAAAATGTGCACCTACTTTCCAAGCCAGTTTAATCCAATGCCCCTTGCTTTGTCCTGCAATAGCACCTATGTCCTAATCATGTCAGCTTTGATGTTAATCATGTCACCTTCCCATTTTTCTTCCAAGAAACTATAAGTATTTGTCACGAATGCTTTCCTTAATCAGGTATTTTCCCTGCTTTCCCCCTTTTTCTAACACTTTGCCATGGCTTAAAAGTCACTTTGGCTCCAGAACAATACAGTTTTGTTTTCAAACTGTGTGCAGAAGCCAAGTTCCCAAATCTAGTCATCACTGCTACCTGCACAATCAAAAGTCAACCTTTTCCTATAGCACTGCAAAAAACACAGCAACACCTTTGATAAAAGCAAATCCTCAAGGAGTTCACACTGCAGCCCCCCCTTACCCTGCCTACATTCTTTGTTCCCAAGTATCTAAATCATGATACTAGATCAGTTTACAAGATAAAGAGGGGGAAAGAAAGTCAAACTCCTTGCCCTGCATGGACAGGAGAGCTCACCAAATACCACATTTTAAATGTGTACACACACACATCTGCACTTATGTGTATATATCTATATGTATAATCTAAACCTGCACACATGAAAACTACAAGGCATAATAAAATGCTGCTTCCCCTCAGAATACACCAGCCTAAAACATCCTGCTGAACTTCTTGTAGAATGAAACTCTGTGGTACTCACTTTGTACTTGTCAGTATCAGTTCAGCATCAATTCAAGCACACTATATGGACCTCCTTGTATATTTTCTAAAAGCCATGTCTGTCTCCTCAGGACTGTACTTGGGGATAACAGTACCCATTGTGACCATAGTCCACACAAATGAGTCTCAGTCAGAGATGACACAGTCAGTGACAGTAGCATACTACCTGCCTGAAGTGCTGCAGGAGGAGCCCCCTCATCCCTTTGACTCTGACATCATCATTGAAGAATGGCCTTCTACTATTGTTTATAGCAGGTAAGAAACATTTTCACTTTGTGCTACTAAAAACTGTAAACGAGGTTTTCAGTTTGGGCACATTACATCTTTTACACCAAGTTCTAAAAGCCAACAAACAGTAAAACTTCATTTTGAGGAACTGTTAAAAAAAATTGTTAAAAGTCCTGCCTGCTTTATAAGATTGGGGTGTCCAGGTAATCATGGTTACTGACTTCCTTAGGGAAATGCTGCATCTGGAAATGTGAGATACAACAGCACCTCAAAATACACACTACTCTGTATAGCTGGGAACTGTCTGACACCACTGAAAACATTAAGGAAAAACTATTATGTGTTTGAGAACACAGGTAGCACCCCATTGAAATCATGACTAAATAAATCAGAGGGAGGCATTTCTAGGCTGTGGGAAAACTGGACTTTAAAACAAACTTGATATGAAGTTAATTGTTACAGGAGCTTCAGAGGGATCACCAATGAAGACTCCATAATGAGAGAAATTAACCTGCTGGCAGAAATCCTGGAGCATCCTGAGCTGTGTTTGCAGGACACGTTCATCATTGCAGGATACACAAACCCAGCTGCTGCCAACAGACACAATGAGATCTGGTTCCTCCAGAGACCATAGCACAGAGTCCCCTCTCTCTCACTGGCAGGCACCTCAGAGCAGATACCCAGATACCCAACCCTCCCAGATTTTAGAAATGGGGCTTTTCAGCCAGGTTAACAAGGCAGTCACTCCAGCTCCAGAACCACACAGGAACACACACAGGTTCCTATGGCAACTTTTACAGTTTTCACACAATTTTTATGGAGGTTTTTTGCACCTTACAAAATAGTGCACCTTATCTTTTTTTTTTTTAGTTTTTTTTTAACAAGGTAAAAGAGACAGAGAGCTCTCTCCTCAGCCACTTGTTCAGCATCACTGGGCTGCCTGTGGCTTGGGAAGGTCCTAGGGGAGCCCCTGCCATGGCCTTTTCTGGGCACCTTGTGCTGCACCAGCTACACCAAGGCCCTGCTGGGGCTTCCCTTGGCACCTCACACACACAGGCTGTGCTGCAGAAAAATCATGTCAGGACTTCAGTTCTGAAGAGAGCCACCAGATTTAGAGCACCAGGATTAAACCAAGGTGTAAGACCAGGCCAGTGCTGACTGCTTGTAATGTCATCACCTGAGGATTAGAGATCCCTAATGCTTACCTCAAAAAGCATTAAACCAAAGTACTTTTAACCTTGAGAAGAGACCAAGGAGGCAAGAACAGTCCTAATGCTCATTAAAGTTTCAATAGCAAAAGTTACAGGTTACCTCAGCCTTAGAGATTCATCCCCCATGCTGGACACATTTAAGGCTCAGCTGTACAGGGTTCTGGGCCATGCTTTTGCCAAGAAAGGTTGAGCCAGATGATGCTTGATGTCCCTTCCAACCTGGCATTCTGAGGTTCAGCACACACTCTCAGCAACCCCACAGCTATGTTTGGCATTGCTGAATAGAAAGTGTTTATTCTTAACTCTTCAGTTTTCTGGACACTTTCATCCTGTCACTTTGCTGAATGTTAAAACACTGCAGCTGAATTGATTTGTTCAGTACTTCTGGCAGTACCACTCTGCTAATGCTATAAAAGGTACCCATTATTTCACAGAACCACAGGACACAGTTTCAGGCAGAAGGAGCCCGTGGCAGTCCCCTGGTCCTGCTGGCAGGGCAGGCTGCTCAGGGCTTCACACAGCCAGATTCTGAGCACCTCCAGGGACAAGGAGCCCATAACCCCTCTGAGCCCTGCTCCAGTGTTTGACCACCCCCACTGTGAGAAATTTTCTTCCTAATACCTAATTCTCCCTGCTGCAGCCTGTTTCTTTTCCCCTTATCCATATGATAATTCCTGAGGTAGAGACCTGCTATCCTAGCAGTGAGAGACAAGCTCAGGTAGCTCCACAGGCATCAGAAAGTCTGCAGGCAACACTCCTGCTTTGCTGGGTGATTTCAGTTCCACCTACTGCACTTTAGAATCAGGGTAGCAAAGAGTTTTGCCCTCAAAAAAATCCTTTCTTAATGTCTCCCCTTACAGGTATGGCAGTAGGATTTAATCTGAATTGAATTACATGTCTTTTTGTATAAAAAAATGTTCCTGATGTTCATCATCAGCATCATTTATTGATTACAGGATTCAGGCTTTAAATAGAGCTTTTGCGTTACTCAGTTCCAGCACAAAAACTGACAACCAGAGCCAGTGTCTGCTGGCTTACAGTTAACTGGCAGACAACATGGATTTGTGTAATACTTCTGCTGAATACATGTAGAGGTCCTGTGTCCCACAGGCTCCTGGTTCCCCAAGGCTCTCTCCTGCACAGAACTGATTTTATGCTGAACCTGAAACATCTTGCTGAGCAGCAGGGCAGAGTGAAAATGCTTCCCTGTAACCAAGGTGCTCTCTGGTGGTTGCTGCCCACAGAGATTACTGAGGAGGCAGCAAGGAGAAAGAGGAAAAAAGGAAAAAAAAAACCTAAAAGAGAGAGAAAAGCCTTAGTTTTAATGCAAGTGAACTGACAGCCTTTCTGGGGAGAAAACAAACCAACAAAATGCAATCCTCACTTTCCTCTGAATGTCTGAGAGCCTGAGCTGCTCAGGTGCCCTGCACTAGTCCAGCACAGACATTTGCATTGCCACTAATTAATTGGATGTTTAACTGATGGGAGGGGGGGGCACAAAGCCTGGGGTTAGGGGGGGCCTGTCTCAGGCCAACCAGAAAGCTGTCAGGGCTGGTTTGCCAGGTGACAGCCAAATGCTTCTGGCAGCACCTAGGAACCACTTTGTCTGAGGTACCAATTGGAATGGCACAAAGTATTCCTTCCTTAACAGGATGAGGTGATGAAGATACCATTCATATCTTTTATCCCTCTCAGTTTGTTCACCACACAAGCTCATAGCCAGGGGAAAAAAAAAATAAAATATCAGACTTCCTTTTCAGTATGTTTGTTTCCTGTCAGATTTTTTACTTATTTTGCTTTTCATTTATTTTTAACATTTCCTCAGATTGCTGGAAATGGCAGCCAGTATTAAGTGACAGCTAACAAATTAATGGAAAACAATAAAAAGCTTTTTAAAAAACAAGTTGAGTAGAGGGCCCAGGGAAGCATTAGGTAACAGGGCTTATTTTGCCCTCACCCCCCTCCAAGACTTTTATAAGAGCAAATAAAACCAGTTATCAGCTCTGGCTAGATTTTATGGGAAATCAAAGAAGTGTCTGCAATTTGATTGCTTTTGCCAGCTCTAGGAATTATTTTAACCCTTTGGCACACCAAATGTCAAATAGCTGCTGGAAGCAGGCAGAACCTCTCACCATGAAGTACCAGTTTGTACATACTTTACATTTTAAATGTCTATTTAAAAAAAAAAAAATTGCTATATTTTGTCTCTTTCTATAGGCAACCTTCACCTAAATACTCTGCTACTTGTGGGTATGTTATAGAAACATCCTTGCTACTGAAACATAAACATAAGGTATTTATCTGAATGTGCTGATAACCTAACTGCAGCAAAGTGCTCAATGTTGTTTTCTGTAAAACTGTGAATTCCAGGGTAGTATTTATTTTGACTTGTGTTAGACAGCTTCTGCTGCTGAGAAAGAACCAATTAATCTTGAGTTTGAAGATACACTTTATGGCTATGGAACATTTCACCAGCTTCTGTACATGGCTCTTGCAAGCACAGGCACAAAGAGTTGCAGGTTTTCACTGACACACAATAAAGTTCATGGTCACACCAGTGACTGCCAAGGAAATGGGACTCAAATGCATCACTTGGAGAAGACTGACAACATCATGTCATGTGTGGTCATGTAATTCCTGTTATCACAACAGGTACTTCATTCCGGGGCTCTAATTTGCAAGTCACTAATTAATGGATTTTCATTTTTAATCTCCAGTATTCCAAGGAGATAATAAACCAGAATAATACAGCATATTTTTTGAAGATTCAATGAAGTAGCCTTAACAGACAACTGTGGTCCTGCATACTGTGTATTTTTCAAACAAGCATTAGTGCCTAAAAAGTTTATTCCAGTTATTGTGATACTCAGGGCCTTGCTTATTGTATGTATACAACTCTAAAGATAATTTTTCCAGCATTGTTGCATTGTGCTGTTTTACACTGTCCTTCATTTTCACTGAACTGTTGTCTTGTTTACTGTTAATGTTTGTCAGAATTAAAGGTAATGATTTTACTGTGCAGACTACACCTGACTTTCATTTCTGTACCAGCCATACAAGTCTTATTGATCTCTTTCCTTTGAATGGGAGCAGCAGAAGTCTCAAGTTACTATTCTCATTTAACAAAAGCCTCAATTAGACCAAATTTGAAATGGTCCAAGACCCCCAAAACTGAAATAACTTAAAAAAAACCACAACAAAACCCCATACATTCTTTGAAATAAAGTTCCCTTTGGAGCTATGCATTTTTGCCAAACCTCTCAACAGCTCTTCCTGCAGCAGGGGCTGGGGTAGGGCTGGTTCCAGAATCCAGCTGCAGAGGAGGAGGTAGAGAAAAGGAATGCATGCACTGGGATTGCCTCCTAAATCCTGATGCCATCCTGAGCACTGTTCCCTTTGGGAAGGGACAGGATAACCCAAGAGGTGTGTGTGCTGCTGTGGCTGCTCACACAGCTGTCCCACACACTCCTGCTCTCCATGTAAAGCAACAACAACACAGATACAGATCACAGAGAGGCAGTGGAACTGGTGAAGTCCCAGTGACACTGCAGTCAAGGTTTGTCTGCACTCCTCAATTACACCAGCTGAGCCTTAATCTGCATGCTCACTTCAACCTAAATGTGAGGCAAATGCTGCAAATCAAACCCCTGCACTCCACCTGAGCAATTCAGAGGCATCTGTAGTGGCACAAAAGTGCCTTTAGAGTTCTTGTTAGATTTTGAGTGGAGCTTCCTCACCTAAGCACACTCACAGGCTACTGGTTTGAAAGCAGCTGATCTAATCCAGTCTAGAAAGTTCAGGGAACCTCCCAATGGTCTCCACTTACCCTATGCCAAAACCATTAAACTTTTACCAAACACATACTCCAAGGCCAACACTCTGATCCTAATTTAATCCTAATTTCTTTTTTTAACACCTCTTACAAAAAAAAGAAGTGTGTATCAGAGTGGTATCTTATGCAATACCATTTGCCTGCTGTGCCTTACTGAGACACAGACCCTTAAGTCATCATTGACTGGCTGACAGTTCTAGTCTTGCTGTTTTGTCCTATATTTGGACATTTTACCTACTGGTGGAAAAAGAAGAGAAAAAAGCTTTCAAGAGAAAAAAACCAAAACCACCAAACCCAAACAAACAAACAAAAAATCAAGGAGAACTAAGTACACTTACAGATGGCTTAAAGCTCTAAAGAATGTTCTTATTCACTGAAAATGTTTTAGTCCATGGACATTTTTCATAAGGTTGGCAATAACCTGGACAACACAAGCATGGCAACACCTTAATACTACTAACCTCAATCCAATTAAGAAGCCCTCATGTAAGCTTTGAAGGACACCTGGAAGAGGATGAGAAAACACAGCTTTCCAAGCTATGGCAAGGAAACAGCATTGCTGCAAGGTGAAACAGCAGCTGCTGTAGCCATGATTTTCATTGCCTTACACTCCAAGGCAAAGTCATTCACCTAGGAAGGTGCAGCTGTGAGGTATTGCTAACCCAGGCAGAGGTGTTGAAACAGGAAGGCAGGTTATACATGTAGTGACAGTGTCCAGATAACAAACCAGAACAAAGGAATGCAGCCACTCACCCGGATATAAGTGTTCTGGATTTCTACCAGCTCTTCCCCAAGTGGAACAACAATTTTCTCCACCTGTCTCTCATGAGAATAAGGCTGAATTTCTGGAGAATCTTCAGCACACAGCTCGATCTGAGCAATGAGCAAGTTTGAAATAACTTGCTGCACAGCCTGTTTGAGAAGCCACAAATGAAAAAAACAAAACAAAATTGTAGTTGCCTGTTAACAGTGCAAGTCAGTATCACATGGCAGTATTTTCATATGCTAACAGGCCTGGAATATAAATGTAAGGTACCTACTACCTATAGATGAAAAACTCTCCCCCTCAAGATCCCCAGCAGTGTGCAAAGGGCCAGTATGTCAAGTTAATGAATGTAGGAAGCATGCCCAGAAGGGCAGGAGGGACAGAACTTGTCCTTTGGCTTTGTGTGTTCCATGAAATACCTGATGAGAAGTAACCTGGAGCTAGGAGCTTCAGCTGCATTAGAGGTCCCACTGCAACAGACTGAAAACCAAAGCCTTGCCTCATTCATGAAACACACCACACTAAAAGCCATTTGGCATTACAAGTATGTTCTTTCTGGTTCCAGTGGGTCTGTATTCTCAAAACCCAAAAGGTGTTATTTCCCCTTAGAAAGGTCGGGGAAAAAAATAAGGCAAGGTCTATAGCATGAAAAAGACAAACCCTCAGCAACTAATGGTCTGCAAAGAGGTTCAGGTTTTGTGTGGAATTCTAATAGATTTCAGTATCCTGCAGGATGTCCAAAAAGGTATTAAACAGCTTCTACTGCCACTTTGTTACTCCAAGCACCCAAGCAGAGGGGACTCACCTTTGTATCACTGCCTGGGGTGGCACTTAGGGCCAGGATCCGAAACTGACTGGTGTATTTGCTCAGCTCCCTCACAACCTAACAACAGGAAAATTTCCATTAATACCCTTAAAGGAGATGATGTGCTTATACAAACCAGACCAAGGGAAATGCCCACTAAGTAGGAAAATATTAACAAAATATTCCACAAAGAATATATCTACGTTTAAATGGGAGTCAGGATGTGTTCAGCTTATAACAGTTTTGCCCAAGCACATCTAATCTTTATTATTTATATTACCCTAGTCCCCTTCAGCAGAACAACCTTGGTAAATTATGAAATTACTTCAGTTTATTTAACAAAAAGATGAACAGCACACTGACTCGAGTGAGCTGCCACGAGGCAAGTTTGAAGAACCACTCCAAAAAACCCTAAAAGGTGGGTGATTAGTCCCATGAAATCTGCATTCTGCATGGCAGTGCTGACAGTGGAATGATGACAGCCACCACACCAAGCAGCATTCAGCTGAACTCACTTAAATTTGTGGTGCCAGCAATTGATACTTTGCTGAGAATCAGCCAAAGGTGGAGTTACCCAAGAACAAAGCTTGCCAGTTTCACAGCCATGGAAACAGATTTTTCTCAGCTGTAGTTAATAAGACCCTAAAGCTGATGAGTCCTGGCTGTGTTACAAAACAATTAGCATCCCAGGACAACAGGGTAAGACAGAAAATGTGTACACTGCTTAGAAGTAAAACAACCTATGAGCTTATGGTTCTTTGAAAACAAAGTTGCTGTAGTTCTCAAAAATGATAGAAGAAAACTGCAGCACCAACAAACCAACAAACACTGCTTTAACTTGGAAAGCTCCTGTCTCTTCACCACCGTGCCAAGTTAGACAAGCACTAAAAAACACCTCTGAAGAGGCCTTGTAAGTAACCAGGCACAGCTGCAGGTGCCCTTAGTCAGTTTCTCTAGTATATAAAACTTTCAGGCTGCTACTGGAAATCAGCCCAAGATACCACAACAAACTCTTTGATACTCAAGACAAAACCTAATTGAAAAAAAAAAAACCCTTGAACTAATTTTAAGATTGAAAACTTAACAAAAAAAGACGAAATTTTCTGAAAAAGCTACCTCCCCCCATTTAGGTGTTATTCCAACATAGCACAAGCACAGCAGACTACACCAGCAAATAGCTGAAAGAAACAGCATAGGTTATTTTTTTTTTAATTGCCCCAGTCAAAAAATATTCTGAAACAAAAAGTGCAATTTTATTCAGAAAGTTTCCAAACTTGCCTGAGTTTTAGTACAGGTTTTACACCAAACCAAGGCACTGACAATGCAGAGGACTTTGATCTCTTTCAAAGAAAGGTGAGACCCTAAAGGACAATCTCACCTCAGCAATGATGGCAGTGACACTTCATGGAGATCCTGCAAATGATTACAGGAGAGATTTTTTGTACCTGTGAGACAAGAGTGGGGTGACTCCAGCATTACCTGACAATAGGCATGGTTTCCAAGGGCTTTGTGGGCTTCATCAATAACCAAACATTTAATTTCTACAGCAGGACATGTCCCACGAGAAAGATCATTCACCATTATTTGAGGAGTAAGGAAAAAGACTCTCTTGGTATTCCACAATTCCCTTCGACTCAGGGCTTGGGTTCCCCCTGAAAATTACAGAAATCCTATTAGTGAAAATTAAAGAAACCACGTTACTGAACTGTTCTGCTGGGAACAAGCCATAGCCCACTGCCTGAGAGTGACAGACATCAGCTTTGGGAAACAAGTGCCCTTTAAACTAGCACACACCATGATACTAGCCCCATTTTCAGGGGAAGGAAAAAAAAAACCAAACCCAAAAAAAGAAAGGTGAATGCAATGACTGGGAATAGTCTTGTTGATCAATAATAGATCAATAACGCCAAACCCATGGAACACAAGGCTAGAAAGCTCCAGCTGCCCCATCCCTAACGCCATCTCTGACAAAGGGTTGCTCTTAAACCAGGCCATGGATCCACTCCTTATGGCTTCAGGAGGCAAAAAACAGCCTTTCCCCGGGCTTGTAGAAAACGAGAGGGAGAAGGGAAAGGGAGAGGAGTGTTATTCTTTGCCTGAAGAGCACACGGAGCACACATTCTGTGCAGACACTGACACCTCTGGGTGGGACACTGTGACCCACGGGGCTCCAGCGCTTCCACACCCGTGTATTGGTGACCTGGGGTTTGCAGAGCTTAAAATTAACTCCTTAAAACCTTCCTGTCCTTAACAAAATGACTTCACACACACACACACCCTCCACGGGTGCTTTACTCGCCGCTGCCTTCCAGCCCAGCAGCCCCGGCCGTTCAGTCCCGGGAGAGCCCCGCACAGCCCCAGCCCCTCGCCCGCCCTCCTACCCGTCATCTCCGCCATGTGCCGGGCCGGGATCCCCATAACGCGTCCGCAGGCTTCCATCTGCTGAGCCACCAGCGGCTTGGTGGGAGCGAGGAAGAGCACTTTGCCGGAGGGGAACCAGCGGTAGAAGTTGTACATGACGACGGCGGCCACGAAAGTCTTTCCCAGGCCGGTGGGGAGGCAGAGCAGCGTGTTGCCCAGCAGGGCGGAGCGGGCCATCCGCAGCTGGTAGCCGCGCACCGGGTAGTTGGTGGGGTAGATCCAAATGGACCCCGCCGCCTCGCTGAAACCCGCTGCCGGGATGGGGTCCCCCGCCGGGGTTGGGTCCTCCTCGGCGGCAGCCGCCAACAGCAAGTCATCGTCTATCTCCTCCTCGTTCGTACGCTTCTCCTCCGGTGCCTTTCCGCTGGCCGCCGCCCGCCATGCCTGAGGTAAAGTGCTTTGCCGCCCGCTCATCCTCCCTCAGGGCTCCCGCCCGCTCTCAGGGAAGGGGATCCCACACTCGCCGCCCTCCATTTTCTCTCCGCGACACCGCTTGAAAACCCCGCCGGAGCCTCCCCGGCAGCGGCTGCCGGTACCGAGGGGTGTGACGGGAGGCGGTTCCATGGCGGCTGCCGCGGGGGTGACGGGAAGGTGGGGCGGTCCCTGAGGAGGAGGAGGCGGTGGCGGGCGGGAAAATGGCGGCGGCGGCTGCGGCGGCTCCGGCGCAGCCCTGGAGCGCTGAGGAGCTGCGGAGCGAAGCGCTGCCCAAGAAAGATATCATCAAATTCCTGCAGGAGCACGCAGCCCAAGCGGTAAGGAGCGGGTGAGGTGTGTGCATGAAGAAGGGTGCTTGTTTGCGTCTCCTGTTTCCCTGCGCTGCTGACCGGCGTGTCTCGCAGTTCCTGGCGGAGCACAAGCTGCTGGGGCAGGTGAAGAACGTGGCCAAGACGGCGAATAAGGAGCAGCTGATCGCGGCCTACACGCAGCTCTTCCACACCCAGGTGCGGGGCCGGGGCCGGGGTCTGGGGACCGGGACCGGGAGCCGGGGTCTGGGGACCGGGAGCTGGGGACCGGGAGCCGGGCGGGGGCTGATGGCTGCAGCCCCGCTCTCTCTCTGCTTCCCCTCTTTTCTCTCTTTCTCTGCCTCCCTCCCTTTTTTCTCTCTGCCTCCCCTCCTTTATCTTTATGCCTTTTCTTTCTCTCTCTTGTTTTTATTTCTCTGACTCCCCCCTTTCTCTCTCTGCCTTCCCTCTTTCTTTCTCTGCTTTTCTGTTTCCCCCCTTTTCTCTCTCTCTGCCTCCCCCCTTTTCTCTCTTTCTCTGACTCCCCCCTTTCTCTCTCTGCCGCCCCTCTTTCTTCCTCTGCCTTTCTGCTTCCCCCTCTTTCCTCTCTCTCTACCTCCCCTCTTTCTTTCTTTGCCTTCCTCCTTCCCCCTTTTCTCTCCCTGCCTCCCCCCTCAGCGCTTTAAGGGCACGGACGGCGCGGAGAAGGCGTCGGAGGAGAAGGCGAAGCCCGCGAAGGCGGAGGAGGCGAAGGGGAAAGCGGCGAAGGCCGAGGACGCGGTGGAGGAGGTGTGTGCAGCAACATCCCTGCCTGGGGGTCGTGGAGCGGTCCTGTGCCACCTCTGTTTACAGCAAGAAAGCTGCAGTTTGTACCGTGCTTTCCCCTTATCTGCTTCTAGAACCTAAATTAGCGAGGGGCACTGTGTATCTCTCCCAAAGCTTTAATCTTGGATGAAAACCACTCCTACACTGCTGCCTTTTCCCCAAACATCACAGTGCTACGTTTCCATTACAGCACTTCAGTAACACGTGGAGGCTTTAAAACGTGCTATCCACCAACACTGCGTGTGTTCATTCAGTGCCTTGAACTGTATGGCTGTTCAGTGTTGAATGTAGCTGGTCACAGACCACTGAATGCAGCAGTCCTAATTCTGTTTTTCCTAAACTTAGGGGCCACCCAAGTATACAAAATCAATTTTAAAGAAGGGTGATAAAACCAACTTTCCAAAGAAAGGGGACACTGTTCATTGCTGGTATACAGGAAAACTACAGGATGGAACAGTCTTTGATACCAATATTCAGACAGGTAAGGTCAAATATGTGTTGTTTGGCTTTTACTGCAAATGCATTTAGAGGAAATGAGCTGGGCTCATTAAGCAGCCTTGGGGAAGCCTTTGCTTTTTGAAAGGCCTGCATGGCAGGAGTCCCAAAAAACTGCTTTTGCCTTTGTGTGTCCCTGCAGTCTGCTTCTGGAGGCTGACTTTCCACGAGGGAATGCAGGGCAGTATTTTGGGACTGGCTGGTGTAAAGTTACACTGCTGCATCTTGCCAGGCTTCACGTTTGGCATTCTCCAGGCCTTAGAGAACATGGAATGCTGAAACTACTTTGGAGGAAAGAGAGTTCCTGCTCGAGGAGCTTCCCTTCTCTGTGGAACTTGAGCAGTGACAGGGGAGTTAGCACATCTAAATAAACATCTTGGAGTGCTGCTGTAATGAACCTTGAAAAGTGGAGGCACTGGAGTGAGGCTGATCTGAAGTGATCTGGTGAACTGTAACCACTGAAGAGAAGCATGTTTGTATTTCTGTGACACTTTCTCAGCTGGAGGATTGAGCTATATGAAATTCTGAAATCCCAGAAAAGCTTTTCCCAAGGTGATGTCCAGCACTGAGAGGATCAGCAGGGCTGTCACTGGGATCCTGAGTCATTGTACTTGTATTGACTCTTCTGCTTCACTGACAGGTTTGTGAGCTGCTCCATCAGCTTCAGGAATTCAGAAGTGAGTCTTTCAGGTTCAGTTGATCAGGATCTGAAAGGTGCTTATCAATGTGAGATCTTTGTGGAACTGGAATGTTTAATAGTGGTTTTAGTGCACAGCACTATATTCCCCCCCAGAGATAGGACAGTGGGCTGAACATAAATTAGAAGAACAGCTATTTCTATAAATCATTATCATAATAGTAATTTTCAATAGAGCATGGTATGTGCTTGGTGATGGCAAAGCAAATGAACATAATATTGTCTTTCAGGTTCAAAGAAGAAGAAAGCAGCCAAACCATTAAGTTTCAAGGTTGGCATAGGAAAAGTAATCAGAGGTGTAAGTAAACCCTTCAGTGTATGAGGGGAATGTCTGGGTAGACTCAAAGCTCTCAGCAGAAGGATTGAATGTTCCACACCCCTGTCTGCCTGCTCACCTCTGGGTGTCACAGACACTGGTGGGGACGTGGTGTGTCTGGGAGATAGCAGCTCATGTGCAAAGCAGATGAGGCCCTTCACTGGGGTGAAATTGTGGCTGCCTGCACAAGATATGAATGCAAGAAGGATCTTACCTGGCTTGGAAAAACCCAGACAGACCCACCCCAGTGTCATCTTCCAGACTGCTGCTGTGCAGGAAAGAGCTTGGAAGGGGAGAATGTCCCTGGGCTGGTGGCCAGCCCTGCAGAAGCAGCAGTTGCCTGGGTTGGCACAGGGCTGTGGTGTTTGTGTGGGTGCCAGGTGTGTTCCTTCAGCAGCCCCTAAAGATGAGCTGCAGCTGCTCACTGAAACCCTTAGAGGGGCTGAGCTGAGCACAGCTTTGGGCAGCACCAGGGACTCCTCAAGAGGGATAAGCACTGAAGTAAAATCAGCCTGAAGGATCAGCCATAACCAGACACTGATCCACCAGTGCTGCAGTGGTGGGAAGTGTCAGAGACCAACCCCTGGTCCTGTTTCTGTGCTGATCTGCAGTGAGATGCATTCCCAAAGTGAGGGTGTTTTAACTGAAACAGGAATGTTCCTTGGTTGTTCCCTCCTGTCTGCTCAACAAACCCTGCAATGCAGCACAGGCTGGGGTGAGAGCTGGGAATGTCAGCTGAGGGAGGGGAAGCACTTCCTCCAGTAAGAAAAGCCATGGAAGTGCCACAGGGCAGACAGTGGGGAGGGAAAGGGGTGGAGAGAAGGAGGTGGTGGGTCTTGTGTGGCTAAGCCTAGGAGCAGAGTGGAAACAGATGAAATGCACTTCTTAAGCCTTGTCAGACTGTGTTGAGTTTGGTTTGGTTTGGTTTTAGTGGGATGAAGCTCTCTTAACAATGAGCAAAGGAGAGAAAGCTCAGCTGGAAATTGAACCCGAGTGGGCATATGGGAAGAAAGGGCAGCCTGATGCCAAGTATCCTTCCACAGTGGGTGTTTCATTGGGGAACCCAGGATGGTGCTGGGGGGAACAGTGCTGTATGGGCAGGGCTGTAACAGGGAGGACACTCACTTGTTCCTCATGGCAGGCTGGGAATGTTACCAGTATGAAAAATTCAGTGAGTTTAATGGATGGATGCAATTGCCTGTTTGCTTCTAAGACAAATTCCTGCAGGGAGTGCTGCAGAGAATGTTTGCTTTCTGCTCTTTTTGACTCCAGCTGCCTTCCATGTTCCCCCAGCACCCATGGAGAAGCTGAGGAGCACAGCAGGGAGGTGGGGGGGAAGTTGTGGAGCTGCAGAGTGCAGGTACATCTGGGCTGGAACTGCTGCTAGGACACCATGAAATATGGGGTTAAGGGAGTGATCTTAGGCAGTCATGTTTATTTTTTGCCAACACTTCAGGCAGAAAGGAAGGGATTGTTCTCTGCCCACAGTGCACACAACACTGAGTTCAAGTGGGATTCAGCTGCTCATCCTTGGAGGAGTAGGAACAATGAGAATTGTCTCAATGAAGCTGGGTCTGTGGGGCTGCAACTGTCCTGTGGCCACTTGTGGGGACAGCAGCTGTGATCCTGCACCAAACCCAGGCTGTTAACACGGGTCAGTGAAATGTCACACAGGACAGGTGGCAAAGCACTTCCCAGGAACTGGGTGGGGTTTGGGTTTTCTTTCAGTGCTTCCTTAACTTATGCAATCAGGATTCCACCAAATGCAAAACTGTTCTTTGAAGTGGAACTGGTGGATATTGAATGAAGAGTTTGCTGCTGGGAATCCACTGATGATCAAGAAAGCTTCCACCAACTGCAGCTCTGCTCCTGTGACTTCAGGGTAGTTACAACCGTGGCCTTGTACTGGAATCAGTTTTGTTTTCCCTGCCCCCACCTGCTGTACAGTAAGATACCACTAAAGAAAACATAGTTTATACATGCAAGTGACTTCTTTTTTTGTGTATATCATCACTTTTAACACTTCCTGTCTTATTATGGAGGGGAGGGGGAATAGCACAGGTCTGGGCAGTTATAAAGGAGCAGTGACCCCAGCTGGGACTGCCAGGACTGTTTGTGTCCCCCCTTCCCCTGCTGAGTGAGCTGTCCCTGAGCAGCTTTCCTCCCATACCCCCACACTGCTCTGCTGAGTTACAGCAGCACCCACCCCAAATGTAGTTAGCCTAAAGTTTTACCAGAGGAAAACCTTTACATTTATGTTCTAGGCACTGCCTAGGAGAAAAAAAAAGAATCCATTAATTTATCCCATAAAGGCATTGTGCCTGACACTTTATAACTGCCTTTATGGGATAAATTAATGCATTCTTTTTCTAGATTATTCTCTAGATGAGAACCCTACACCACCCACCCCCCTGAGGTGTTCCTGTGCCACAGGTGCTGTGTTAGACTCCAGTGCTCTTACTCCTGGCTGGAGCGAGGAGACCCAAGAAAGCTCAGAGGGCTACTGAATTCCTTGCTTTTATTACAAAAATGAGAATGATCACTTTGATCAAAATGAAAAAAAACTCTGCTCACACTGTGTACATGAAAAACTCCAAATACAAAAGTCCCAAACACTGTTTGTGCTTCTTAAAAAAGAATACAACATCATTTTACACTGCATTTTAATTTCTGACCCCCAACACAAAATAGAAAATAACCTCTGGCAGCTTGCAAAAGCTGAACCTGTCACCTGCCAAGTTCTGATCCCAACCCCACCGAGGTGGCAAAGGGGCTGGGACAGCTCTGGGGACAGCAGAGGGCATGAGGTGCTGGCAGGGAGCAGAGCAGGAGGGGACAGCCTCGCTCCCCCCCTGCTTCTTGCAGCAGCCCTGCTGGCCAACACAACGGCTTTGGGGGAAAATACCAACCCAAAAAAACCCCAAAAACCTACAGCATTACTGATTAAGTCTATGGAATCATTATGAGACCCAACAAAATTCTTCAGATATTTCCATAAATTAGTGCAGGGAATTAAAAAAAACAATGCATTTATGGGCAACTAGAATTGTACAGATACCACTTATCAGTTACAAGCACACGAATCCTGCTTCACACGTACCCTGTGAACATCAGCTCATGTCACATGCAGAAGACCAAAAAGCAAGTATGACAACAGTTCTTTTCACAGCCCTAATTTAGAAAAATATATATTTCTTTTTTAATTCTGTCTTTGTGGAAACCGCAGCGCAGTGAAGTTCACTCTCTCCTGGGATCAAGTTGGGTGGTAGTACTGCCCGTAATTCCATGCGTTCTGGTAATTGTACTGGAAAAAAACAAACCACAGACACAGGAGAGTGTCAGTCAGGCTGCCCCTGCTCCCCAGGGGACACCTGGTGACAAACAGCCACAGCAGGAGGGTTCTGCTCAGTCCCCACAGCACGGTGTCAGGGGCAGCACAAAGGGAGGGGGCAGGAGGTGGAATTCTGAGCTGTGTCCCAAAAGGGAGGGGGCAGGAGGTGGAATTCTGAGCTGTGTCCCAGCCCCACGTCCCCTCTCCCACCACATCCCCCCAGCTGGCAGTGCCAGGGCAGCTGGATCAGGTGCCCCCCAGGACTCCCTCTGGAGCCCTCAGTCTGCAGCCAGCAGAGACCCCAGACTGCTCCCATGTCTTGCTGCACCCAGCAGGTATCCAGCAGTGAAAATTCCCCATCCCTCAGCTCCTGGCTGCTGTTCTCAGAGCAGGCAGTGCTGTGCTCACCATGCCAACCACAGGACTGAGGTCTTCACCTACAGCCTCAGCCTGCCCTTCCCATGGCTCAGTGGGGGATTTTTCCTGTCCTGGTGCTGAGCAGATTCCCCAGGGTGACTGAGACCCCTCCACCTCCTGGCTCTGCAAGGAGCCCTTGGCCTTGATGGGAACAGCTCTGAACTGGATGGCACAGCAGCTGCTCTGCCTCCTGCCTGCCCACACTTCCATGGGCTCTGTAGGCTCCCTGCAGTTTAATTATCAGTGACCACCCAACTGCTCCAGTATAGCCCCCACTCAGACCCTCTCCACCTCCTCCAAAGCAGCATTCCAAGCCTGCTGCTCTCCTCTCACCCCAGGCAGGTGGTGATGCTCTGCCCTTGGGCAGTCCCAACATGCAGTGGACACAAGCAGAGCATGTGCTGGGGCTGCTGTTACTGCCACAGGCTACAAGAGGAGCTGCAGAAAGCAACTATCATCAACACTGTCAGCTCAGTTGGAATCTCCTGGGCAGAACACTTCAGCACCAAACAGATCTATTGCCCTTAGCAACACCCTCAGCTGCTGCCACACATCCCTTCACATGAAGGGCCATCCAACTGCTCCTCTTGCTGCTCAGAGGGAAGGGCTCTTCACTCACACAACAGCCCAAAGAGGAATCAACACAAAGAGGAGACAAATTTTTAACCCTCACCAACTGACTCAGGACCATCAAGACCCTGGGGTAACCCCAAGGTGCCCCTGTTCAGCAGCTGGGTGTCAAACAACCCAAAGCAGGAGCCTACCTGGTACCAGGCATTGTAGTTGTAGGCTGCCTGGTTGACCTGCATGTCCCCATCCATCATCTGTGCTGAGGCCAAGGTCGGGTCATCTGTCAGCATTTTCTTTTCATCTGGCTCTTCTGATCTGCCAAGTGAATGTAAGTGGTAATTTAGATCAAATTCTGAGCATGCCTTTGGGTGAGAAATGTTACAGCCCATTAGGGGAAGTGGATTTCAAACTTGGTGCCCTGTAACATCATCTCATGTAGAGAAAGTCAGGAGGATATTGTGCTCCAGAACAACAGTCTGGTTTTTAAAGTTGTTCTGGTGCTCAAATTTAGTCAGCAAAAGTAGAATTCTGCTTAGAGACTGAGTTATTCTTACCAATATTGTTCTGTGGTACATTATTCAGAAAGTTATTATCCTATAAATCTGTTTTCAAACATTTTAGCCAACAGCAGAGCTCTATTTAGCATTCACTTGCAGTGATTATAAACCCCACGGATTTTGTTCTTCCAAGCAGTAGATATAAAGCTGAAAAATATAAGTGTATATACAACCACAGAAGAAAGATAAAAATAGTATTTGAGGCTGTTCTCTCAACCATTTTTGAAGTGCTCTGTTTCAGCTCTAGCTCAGTGTAGCCTGTGTTTCAGCTGCCACACACTGCATTGCCTGCCAAGCTATTTACACCCTCAGGTGACCAGATTCCTACCCATTCTCTGCTCTCCTTTTCAGAGAATCCTGCTCCTTCAGAAGGGCTTCATGTTCATCATAGGCATCTAAAAGCCTGAAGGAGAGAAAAAGAAAGCAAGTTTTGCTCACTGTTTTCATGTAAATGTTTTAAAGACATCAGCAACCATTTCAAAATGTCTACTTGGAACTGCAGAAATACAAAACTAAAGCAAACTCAAACATAATCCAGTTTCAAGCAGTGATCTGCCATGAAGATGGGAAAGCCAAAAAAAAACACCTTGATTTGATTCCAAAATGCACAGTGAGGAACTCTGTCAGCTCAGAAACTCCCAACTTGCTCAACTCTTATCACACTTCATGCAGTTCTTCTATGAAGTTTCTTTATAAAGAAGTTTTCTAGAACTTATTTGTGATACAGCTGCTCCTTCCAGTGATGGCATTCCCTCAGCTCTCTGCTGATGCCATCTGCAGCACCATTACTATTTGGAATCAAATTTTCTTTAAACACCAGAAATGAGTTTTATATACAATTATATACAACTATTGCAGTCCCAAAGCAGCACCTACAACCTGTTCCCAAACATGGGAAGCAAAGATACATTTAATGCAGCACAAGAGTCCTACTGAGAATCCTCATGAATAGCTATATGTAATTTCATCAGCTGCACACCAGCTCAGAAGGTATCCCATGAAAACTGCTTCTTCTCTCAATACAGCTCTTGGTGGAAACCATTTCTTGTTCTTAATCTGTGCTCAATTTGGAACTGAAAACTTAATTCTGTTTGGCCTCTCCAGGATCCCACAGCTCAGAATGCCTGGCTGCCAGGCAAGCTGGAATGGTCAGTCAGCAGGACAGCTATTGCTGAACACACAGAGCAGGAAACACTAACTCATGGTTAGTTCTTCCATGTTACTTGGCTGCAAAATGTAAATAAAAAACAAGTGCTTGTTTTACAATGGAGAGTTTAGAGGAAAAAAAAGTACTTAGTATTCAATTAAAAAGTAACACTTCTGGTTTCTGACCCTCCCAAAGGAGAGTACAGAATTGTTAGTGCTTCTAGACACAGAAATCAAATCAAGGCAGCTTTGGAAGCCTCAAGCAGCAGCTGGCAGAGTAAAAAGTGCCAGGTTGTACCTGTCACAAAACACTTCAGGCCCTCTTGGAGGAGCATCCTCCTTTCTAAGACTTACCAAGAGAAAACTACAGCGAGAAGTTACAGGCAGCATAGTTTTCCTCTATGAGGTGTTAGGTATTTCATTAAAAAAGGGGTAATTTTCTGAAAAGAGATTGTTATTTAAAAACAAGAATTTGGTTTAGAAGAGCAGCTATCCCTCAAGAAAGAGCTGATGGCAGAAAGAAACCAGGGATGCCCCTAACCCTGCCCCTTCCCTGCTGCTCCTACAAGCCCTCCTTGGTGACCCTCATTTGGCCACTGCAGAGATTACATCTTACTTGTTTACATCAGAACCAAAATCTTCCAGAAACTCCACTTTTCGCTGAGAAAAGGTTATCCTCATTTTTATGGACAGGGCACCATTGACAGCTTTATCAAAACAGCTCAGGATGTTCTCCTCGTTTTGCTTGAGGTCGCCGCTGTACTCCATCTCCAGCAAGTTGAGGTACAGTTTTGTGTTTTCCTGTGCAAAAAAACGTGTTAGAGGTCGTGCTATGTCATTGAACACTGACTGCTTGTCTACTGGGTGCATTCCAGAAGGTTTAACATCATAAATACGTGCTAGGAAATCAATAAAAACATTTCCTGATTACACTGTTAGTCTCTGAGCTGGTTTGTTTCACAAACAGAAGCAGTCTCACCCTACACAAACAGTTGCCACACTTCACTAATGGTGAACTAAGAACATCTGGAGTGCCAAACAACTCTGTGGTAACAAAAAAATGATCTCTGACTACAGCCAGCATGATTAATTTTGTTCACCTTAAGATGTGAACGTGCCTGTAGTACAGAAGACTCTAAAAAGGAAAGCTAGGACAAGTATGAAACACATGGGAAAAAACTGCAAACATCCAAGCTGCAAATACAGCAACATCAGTTTAGAGGGACTGGTGTCTCCATGCAGTAATGGAACATTACATACAGGCACAACTCCTGTCATCATTGTTGCTGTACTTAAAAAAAAAAGAAAAATGGCTCAGAAAGAGAGAAAAATACCAGGGTATGTGTGTATATATATATATATATTTCTAATAGGACAAAGAGGGAACCACATACTTTGTCAAGTTCTATGGCTTCTGACAGCACTTTTCTTGCCTTTGGAAGATTTTTCTGTACTTTGAAGAGGTGTCGAGCTAATTTGATGGCATAGAAGGAGGCCTCACTGACTGACTTGGCATTCCTGACAGCCTCTTCCAGGAGGTGCTCAGCCCCCTCCATGTTCCCGTGCCTGCGCTCCAGGCTGACTCTCCGCAGGCGGATCATGGCCAGCCCCAGGATGCACTCCTCAAAGGTTTTCAGGATTCTCCTCGCTTCATCGATGTTGCCTACAACACCAGTGAAGATGCTTTAGGATCCCAGACACCTGGCAGCCTCCTGAACACCCAGCAGAACCCCCTCCCAATAAAAGCTGCTGTTGCTCTTACCCTGCTGCTCCTCAAAGGCGGCCCACAGCATGTGAACCATGGGTTTCTTAGGGAGATGTATTGTGCAAGCCCTGCTGTAGACATGCCTCACTCCTTCAATACTATGATTCTCCATGTATTTGGCATACTATAGTTGAAAACAGAGCAGAGACGGGACAATTTAAAGCTTGTATTTGTCTTTAAAAACATGCCAGAACGATAAAATTCTTTTTTTAAACCCATTCAGCACCTTTATTGAACCACTAGACTAGTTTCTGTAAGGAAGGACGTAGAGAGGCAACGAAGTTGGCATATGCAGCAGTCAAATCTGGTTGCAAGCAGACCATCTCCTAATGCAACAGATATAGTTATATATGAACAACATTCCACAAGAGTACAAAAGGTTAGTCACTAGATCAGTGATTGCAATCAGCAGGAGAGAGGTGGGAAACCACTTCCCTTACCTTAATCCAGAAGTCCTCATAGAGGGCACATGAAATAACACATCTTTCAAAGAGGACCACAACTCGCTCATGAGTGCCATTCTCTATCTCAAACTCTAAGTACTCTTTCCAGTTTTTCAGCTGAATTTTCTCCAGAGGTTTTACATGAAAGTAAGGCCTCTTTATCTGCAAGAGTCACAGCATGGCAACTTAAGACCAGTAAGCATGACAAGTGGGTTCAAAAAATAAACAGGCACACACCATTTGAGTAATGCCTTTTAAATAAAGAGGGCTTCAGAACCATACATCTATCCAAGCAGCTCTGCTGGGGTTACCCAAGTACTGACTGAGAGATGCTGCTGACAAACACATTCTAGGCTAGAAACCTGGTTTTCTAGGAAACTTTTTCAGTGCAAGTGTTTACAGAGGCTGAGGAAGAACTCACTGCAGACACTCCCTTGCAAGCCTGAGGTCCCAATGTAAAAGTGACATGATGGACAGGGGTGGATGTTGCCCACAGACACAGACACAAACAGTGCAGTACTTACTGTTGGACTAGTGCACATCCTACCAATGCAATTCAAAATCTGGCTGAGAGTCATGGCAAGGGAAGTCAGAGCACTGAAGTGAACTTCAACATCTACATTAAGTTGATTATTCCAGAGCTAGCAAGACTGCCTGTTTACTGATGGCTACAAGAGGAGCTGGGGGGGACAGAGCTCAGCAGAGAAAATTGATGAACTGCTTTGAACTTAATAAGCTTCCCTCCAGAGACCTGTTTGCTTTTTCTCTCCTTCATCTTTCATTTTGCCTCATTATTTCTCTTCTGTACTGCAATTTCATCTCAGAGATAAAGACATACAAATGGATAAAGAAACTTAATAATTAAGGAGTAACATTCAATTCTTCAGGGCCACTTGAAATTTAAAGCCAGTCACCCCCTTCCTGCTCCTCACTGAACTCTGCTATGAAACCAAACTCTCTTCTTCCATTCTGAAGAATTCACAGCTTCGTTGCTCCCACTAAAACAAACAGTAAAAGAGGTCTAAGCAATCTCCATCCCTTCTGTGACATCTGCTGCCCACCTCCTCCTCTTCTGCCCCTTTTAAAGACATGTTTGTGTTTCAAATTCCTCATAGATCCAACATGCTGGTACCTACAGAGCAGATATATTCTCTTGGTAGTAAAATACCACTCAGGAGCAAGATGACATCCCATTTCTTAGGACATTTGCTGCAGGTTTAGCATTCTCCCAAGTTTCAGTAATCTGCAGCTTAAGGTTTCCTGAGCCAACAACACCTACACTCACATGAGCATGTTCTGCAACAGGTCTGAGCCTCCCCTGCACCAGGGACACTCTTTGCATGCTCTGCTTCCTTCTGCAGCAGGGAAGTGACCTGGTGACAGCACTCCTGGCTGCTCTGGGACACAAGGGGGACCCACGGGATCAAACCAGGATCTGTCTGCAGCCCTGGGACTGGCTCAACAAAGTGCAATGAGCAACCAAACAGCTCTGACATCATGGGACCCACTAAGGGGTCTCTGAAAATCAGTCCCAGCTGTTTAATACAATGTACTTTTTAAAAAGAAAGTTAATCTAAAACAAGAACCATGTTATGCAACATGGCATTAGCTAGGAAAAAACACAATAAAAATTAAAAGACTGGGAACTAAAAATCAGGCTGCTTTTTCAAAAGTAACCAAACTGAATTCTATGTGGAAAAAGTACTGTACTTGCAGTGATCAAACCATTAGTTTATAACTTTTCATATGTTCTACACAGGAGCTGCATGTTGTGATGGGTAAGTTCACTGATTTCAGGTTTACAAGTGTAATGCTGAAATACAAACCCATGCAAATTTCCTTCTCCTTCCAGGACAGGCTCACCTTTTTAATTACAATTACCTTCACCCCCTTATTCTTCTGCAGCACCCCCCGTGCACAGGGCAGTACTATGCACACAGTGGATCATGCATGGATAGTCACAGCTCACTGAACAACACCCTGCCTACAAATGCTGCTTATTTTTAAACTCACACGTGGCAGAGTTGACTGAACAAGTTGCCTTTCCACAAGAGAAGTGGTTGAAAAGTGAAACATGACCTTTGTTCAAAGCCCCACAACAGTCTGAGTTCTTAGCTGTTACTCCAAATCCCCAGCTCCCAGCTTGATGTTCAAAACTGACAGAGAAAACCCAAACTCACCGCTTCTTCAAACGTCCACCTCTTACTGACTTCATGTTCATTGTGGTTGAACATTTCTTGATGGATCTCAATGATTCTGTGCCTCATGTTCTCTATCTCAGTGATTAGCTAAAACATAATTTAAGAAATGTAACACAGGTAACTTTTGTGAGTGCATTTTATGTTGATAGTAATATGTACAAATTAAAGTATGCACTGACTGTCACCCTGAGCAGCCAGGGGAAGGGGAAGGGGAAGGGGAAGGGGAAGGGGAAGGGGAAGGGGAAGGGCCAGGGCCAGGGCCAGGGCACTGCCCTGACGGTGCACTGCAACCCAGCTGAATTGGTTTTATAGCTGAGGTTTTGCTTTTATCCTACAGGTGATTCTGATTAAAAATCAATCAGGATCCAAGTCAGACTTGGTTTCAGCACACACACATTTTCACAGCCATCAATTCCTTTGGATGGCTCCAAGTTTTCATACACCTCTGAAGGCTATGGAGACCACTGCTGGTGAAGAGCTTGCTCAGACCAGTTTCTAGGCTGTTAACTGGAATAATTAATACCCATTTCTAAAGCTTTGGATGCCACTTCTTTCACTTTTTAACTCCATTTCTTTAATGCCCATGAAAAGACTGGGAAGGTACATCCTGCAGACAGCAGCAGTTGTCACCTGAGCCGCAGGGCAACAACAAGCAGCCAGGAACACCTTAGCTGCAGATACACCACGTCTTGTGCAGATCAACTCATCTCTCAGCCAGAGACAAGTGCCCAGGAACACCTCCTGCACATGTACCTTGGCAGGGTCAGTTATATCTTCAGTCCCAGAGGGCAGGTCATCTCCAGGCTGCCCATCCTCCCCACTGTGGCCGTTGACAGACGCCAGCTCCCTGCGCAGCTGAACAAACTGCTCTGTGGTCAGGAAGTCCCGAGGCAAGTTGTTCTGAATGTGCTCCTTAAACCTAAACAACAGCCAGACAGGAGACAACACAACCTGATGTTTCATCTTGACACATTCTGCACAGCCACAGCACAGTTATAAATCCTCATGGGGTTCTGCAAGGCTTTGTTCCACCCAACAATGAGAATGCAACTTCCAAAGCTCTGCATTTCAGAGGGAAACTTCACACAGACCACTTGCCACATACTGGGATGGAAAAGGGCAAAATCAGTTTTAAAGGAAGACCCTTATTTCCAAAACTAAAAGACTCGTAGACTTTCTGGGGAAGACTGATGTATAATTTAACTAAGGTTTCTTGTTCTCTCTTAACCTCTCCATAATCAGTGCAGAATTCTACTCTCTAGAATTTAGCCAAGTCTTTCTCTTTAGTCAATCAGTGTTCCACCACACCTAAGCATTGCATGAGGAATTAAAAGTTCAAAACTGCTCATTCTGATTTTTCAAAGAGATCCTCTTTTTCCTCACAATTCTTACTCCACAGCAAAATTTGTAAATTTATCCAAAACCAAATCCCTAAAACATGTATCTGTACTTTAAGGCAGTCAGACTGTGTGAGCACATAAATAAGTAAATACACATAAAAACCTCAGTAACTATTTCAGGCTCTTGTGAGTGAACACTTTCACACTTACAGAGGGAGGATAGTGCGTACTTAAGAAACTCAGAGCATTAACTAGATCTTTGTTTTCTCTTTACCTCTGGAAATGATGGCTGTAGAGTTGTGTTGGGATTCCAAGGATGCGGTCATAGATGGATGTCACCTCCCTCAGGTTTCCCTGCTCATCCTCCCAGTTTATATACATTTCCCATAGTCTGTCAGAACGGAAATCTGTGCCAGCAGCTAAGACTGCATGTTCATAGGCTCTGAAAAATGAAGCAATTTTACAGTTGTTTCTGGAAGTTCTTGCTTAAAGATTATGAGCACCCTCACTTACTCATAACCACACTTACGTTCATCATTTAAACTCTGTAGCAAGATCTCTAGAATTTCAGAAAGTTGGTACTCACCTTTCTGTCCTCCGGCACTACCACAACAGAACAAGCAAAGGTGACAGAAAAATCCCTTGCAGGAGCACAAGGTATTAGGAAAATACACAATCTTCACCTCTAAAACCATTAATTGAGCAGTTTAGCACAGAAAAGTTACACATCAATCATGCAGCTAGAAGCTGCTTAAGCTGAAGTTCATTTAAAAATTTTGGGTCAAACTTTAGTCCAAACTCTTGCTCTAATGAGGACCACTGCCAGCAGCAGACAAGGTCAGAAACACTCGAGCCACATGCAGAAAATCTCCAAGGAATTCAAATCCAAAATTTTATTACATTTAACTTACTTAAAATTAAATTCCATGGGGAACCTCTTCCAGTGCTGCACTAGGTATTTCCTAATGTCAGCCCTGAAGCTCTCAAGTCACAACCTCTGACCCTCAAACCCACTGTACTATCCACCCCTTCTCATGGAATTTGGCTGCACCATCTTGTAACAACTCCTCACATAACCACAGGAGCTTGCCCCTTGCTTCACCATTTCCTCTGATCAGGCTGTGTGTGACTGCATGTAAGGGCTCCTCCTATCACACCCTCTGCTTTCAACTCACCCTCGAATAGTACTGTTAGTTTCTGGGTCGGCAGGGTCCAAGGTCTCCTTGAGGAAGTTGATATAATGTATCCAAAGATCAACACTAAGAGGAATTGCCTGAAGCCCTCTGCGATAAACCTATGAAGAGAAGGAGAACTGTACTTCAAATACTTACTGGCGTCCTAATAGAGAGGCAACACTGTGTTATCCGGTGAACCTTAGAAATACTAATTACTGGAATTTTGTTTAAATAATCTACCATTACCATTTGGGTGGAGGTTGGATAGAACATGGCAATGTTCTGATCTCCACGTGCAGAGTCTTGATCTTCAAAGCGCAGCGGTCCCTGCATTCTGACCAGGTTGTGTGGGCAGGCTTTGGGGTACAGACCATAGGGCACAGACCCATTAGAGCATCATTGACAGCGTCTGACCAAAAATGCAATAAGATGTAGCAATTGTGACCAGCATACCAACTATATTGCTTTGAAAACGAGTAATAAACATGGAAGTGACAGAAAAGCCCTGCCCTACTTGTTAAGCTGCAGTGTAATACAGAGGCTTGCACTGCAAAGCTTGACAAACTGTAGAGGTTTAACGCACCTGCCAACAAAGAGAAAAGACATTAGCTACAAATGCCACAGAGGTGACAAGTGCAAACAAAACCCCTACAAACCTGGCCACAGGTGGCAGGTACTGGCAGCCAAATGACTTGCAGTAGGTTAGTCATTGTTTGGCTAACAGGACCACTGGCAAAGCTGCCCCAGCTACCTACATACCTCGTCAGACTGCTTGACGTTGTCGTGCCGCTTCTCCAGGTCCGCGTACTTCTTCCAGTACCCGTAGCAATAGGGGTAGTGTGTGAAAAACCTGTCAAAGGCTTTCCTGGCAGCTGGCAAGTGGTTCTGCAAGAAATGCACAACAAAATCAACTTATAAAAGGCTGCACTCTATTTCTAAAATAATTATTGTTTGAACGTGGTCTTGAAACCACTGCTTTGGTTTGGTGAGCTCTGCTGACGACACTGGCAAGGACAACTGTCTCACAACAGCATCTGTGACAGGCTGATGTACAGCTCAGGATTTGTCTCTGGAATAACAATGTTTGGGGTTTTCTTTCTTTATTTCTGGAAGGCCAAGGAGAAGGGGAGTATGTACTAACCTCCTGCTCTACGTACTGTAGGAGATATACCCATCCTGTGAAATCCTGGGGATTGTCCTCCACTACTTTCCAAAACTTGTCAAAATCAGGAGGGAAGCAAGTATCAATGTCTGTTGTCTGTAAACTCTCAATATTTGGAATTTCACCCTCCTGGGTGTTCTCCTCATTCAAGTCAGGGGAGCTATCAGGTGATTGCTCCATCTCAGTCACACTCATGATTTCTGTGCTGAAGTCCATGGGCTGCTCTTCTGTGGCTGTTTCAGCACCATTGCCTGTGCTGTCATTGCTTACAGTCGGCTTCTCCTCCTCAGCATTCCCTGTGCTCTCCATGGCTCAGGTCACTGCTGCTCTCTAGTACCAGATCCTGGGGAAAAAAAGAAGAGTCAGTATTCCTGTAGTGAAGGTTCAGGTAGAACTTTGGTGTGAGCCACCAGCCAAGTGTCCCAAGTGCTTCAGGCATTCATGTATTTCACCACAAAGTTTCATCAGCCAGATCTGCCTCGTGCAAGAGCCCAACTCACAATTCTAAAAATGCTGAAAGCAGCCATATGTTTTAACATCTGCACACACAAATCATGGGGCTTCTTCTATCACAGGTGGCCACTGAGGTAGAAAAGTGAACCACTACAGCTTTCCTGTAGGAGTCTGGTGTCAGTTTATTCCAAATAAAGAACTGTGTTCAAATTCATTGAGTTCTCCTGCTCAGCACAAATCAGTGACCTCTGCAACATGAAGATATGTTAAGATAAAAGCCCTGAACACCTACCTGAACTGAGTGTTAACTTTGCAAAGGACAGAATTACTACCAGCACCAGGCTCAGTCCACATTACTGTCTACATAAACTACTGAGGAGCAGAGGGCCACAAAAACCATTTTGGCTGGGCCCTTGCAGGCAGTCACTCACTCCCACACACAGCTCACATGTCAGGGGTTCCTCCTGCCCCTCAGGACAGACTCCTTCTCCCTCCCACTCTTCATTTGATCTTCCTGCCAAAGGCTGCTGCCCAGCCCTGCCCTCCTGCCCAGAGGCCAGTCCAGCCCAAGGTGCTCACCCAGCCATGCCCCCAGTGCTCAGCTCCATCCCCAGCACCACTGCAGCCCAGGGAACACCAGGGGACTCAGAACACAGCAGCTCTGAGCTGGGAGTCTGCCTGGGATAAACAACAGTGCCAGACCACCATCCAGGAAGACACAGCAGCAACTGCCTTCAGTACTCCTTGGAGGAGGCAGAAAATAAGCTTAGCATGTAAAAACCAACCCAAACCCACATAGTTTCTACCCTACTCTATCTCCAGAATTCTTTCCCACTGAAAGCCTGAAAAGAGAAGCAGATCACTTGCTTTTACTTCAACAAAAATATCAATAAGTCATGAAAAATACAGTGTGGGGGGTAAACTGACAGAAAGGAAAACTATCTATACACAATCTTCAGCAGCTTCAATGTGTGAGGCATCAGTTCATGCTTTCCAAAGAGCTCACCAAGGCAAGAAACCTGGGTGCAGTGCTGAAAGGTCTACGTGGCCTCCTCTGCAGGTCTCCTAATAACTGGTTTTAAAAGTAATTATTCCTAATCTCCATTGTATACATCACCCAGCAACCACATAAATGCCATTCCTTTCCTTTCAGGTAAACGGTTCATGGTTTGTGGTAACTGTTCATTAAGAGTGAACACTGCCATGAGCAGTCAGAGCCATTTAAAAGCAAGGCACACACGCTGTGACTGCAGGGAGCACTGTGCCACTTCTGGTCTGCAGGAAAAGGGAATGCCTGTGTGAGATATTTAACAAATCACCAGCTCTCCCCCACAGCCTGGGACACCTAGAAAGCCTGCATCAGAACCAGCTTCTTTAGGAAGTGCTGGAGATGCTTCTTCAGCACGGTTTTTAGGAATAAACATAGTCTGTAAGAAACTAAAAAGAAAGAAGAGATCTGCTTACTTGTGACAGCTGCTGCCATTCAGAGCTTTCCTCTGCTAAGCTAATAAAATTAAGGCATAAAAGCAGTGGGTTATGCAAAAGGTTGGAGAAAAAGGTTTAAAGGATGTTTACAGCTCTGAAATTTGAGCAAGCAAGTGCAACTGTTTTTCAATAGACAATGATTTATCAGCTAAACGTTCCCTGATATTTGACAGATGTTTTCCCTCTCTACCTGTTTCAGAAGATGGATTCCAGTTTAAAAAAGCAGCTCCCCCAAATCCAGCTGTCTTCAGATTGTGGAGAGGGAAAAAAGGAAGGAAGGGGGGGGGTGGAAATAAAAGGGAGAATCGGTGCAGGATCAGCTCAGAACACAACGTTTCTTACACAAAGTAACAGTCTTATCTGAGAGCTTCTTCCAGCTGCAGGCGTTCGAGAACACCCCAGGGAACCAAGGCACATCCCAAACAGAACACACCGGGTTACAGCCAGTACCGAACCTCTCTGTCCCCCGGGATACAGGGGGTAGGGGCGTGAGGCAGGGGCAGCCACATGGCAGTGACTGCACTCGTGTCCACCGGCTGAATAAGAATCAGATAACTAGATGCACCCATTTTTAAAATAATTTACATAAACATCTATTATTTAGTCTGCATCAATCGAGCGCTTCTTGCACGCAAGACTGGTGTTTATAAACATGAATGAACTAACGGAAAACACGGAGGGCAAAACCCCCACACAGACACACAGAGGCAGCACCGAGGAACCCCAAACCTCATCTCCCACCCGCCCCAGCTCTCCCGAACCCCCCTCACAGTCCTGACCGGCACTGCCGGAACCCTCCGGGACCGGCCCGCACCCTGGGCTGGGGGGATCCGGGGCCCCCTTGGCGGTTCGTGCCTCAAGAACGCCCTTTCGGTACACCCAAAACCCAGCAGCGTAACCGAACCGAAAGCACTCAGCGCGGGGCGGCTGCCGGGGCAAGGCGAGAGCAGGCGCGGGCCGCGTCCTTCCCTCACACACCTCTTCCTCCCTCCTCCCCGCCCGCTCCCGGCCCGGCCCGCTCCCCCGCACGGCTCCAGCCCTCCCCTGGCCGCGGGCACTCCCGCACCCCGCACCCCGGGTCGCAGCACAGCCCCTGCCCGGGGTCCCCCCGCCTCATCCCCGCTACCTGACGCGGGGCCGCCGCCCGCCTGCCCACCGCGCGCCTCCCGCCTGCCGCCCCGGGACACAGCGAGCGCCCACCGCGCCTGCGCAACGGGCACCGCGCCTGCGCACCGCGCACCGCCCCTGCGCACCGCGCATCGCCCCTGCGCAGCCGGCTCCGCGCATGCCCCCCGCCCTCCCGCCAAATGGCGACGCGTTCCCCCTCCTCCCTCCTCCCCTCAGGCAAGGAGGCGGCGGCCGCAGCGTTAGGGAACGGAGTCCTTTTATTGGCGTCAGGGATCCGCGTAACGCGCGCACCGGCCGGGCTGCGGCAGGGGCGGGGAGCGGGGCTGGCGGGGCACGGGGTCCCTCCGAGCGGCTGCGGGCTGCCGGAGCTCGGCCTGTCCCTCAGCCCGGCGACACTACCGGAGCTGCAGCCGCAGCAAGCTAATACTGTACAAACGCATCAGTGGATTACAAAAATACATCTTTTTTTTTTTTTTTCTTTTTTTTTTTCTTTTTTTGTCACAAGTACCAAACAAAACACTGTTGTATAATTATCTCTGGGGGCTTTTTCTCTGAAACAAGCACTGAAACAAGTCGGACCGGCAGGGACCGGGCCGCGAGTGTCTGTTCATCAGAACCGGGCAGGCGCGGTACTGACCCCTGAGTCAGGCGGCAGCAGGGACTGTCCCAGCCCTTCAGACGGGCACCGACACCGGCAGCCCTGCCACCATCCCCCTGCCACCATCCCCCTGCCACCATCCCCCTGCCAACAGCTGTCCCTCTGCCACCAGCCCCCTGCAACAATTCCTCTGCCACCATCCCTCTGCCACAGCCTCTCAGTCACAGCCCCTCAGTCACAGCCTCTCAGTCACAGCCCCTCTGCCACCATCCCTCTGTCATAGCCTCTCAGTCAACAGCCCCTCTGCCACAGCCCCTCAGCCACCATCCCTCAGTCACAGCCCCTCAGCTGAGGTTCCACGCAGGCACGGAGTCATTTTTAGGTGTTGATCTCCAGGAATTCTTCTAAAGTCTTCTTGATGTGTGGTGGCTGGGATGCAGCGTGACTGAGGAGGCTGGGTCCCATCTGGGCATAAAGTGCTTTGGATAGTTTGGCTGTGGCTGTCCGGATGTTCCCTCCGGCTCCGGGCAAGGAGCCGCTGTTGGTCATGTTTCCCAGGAGGTGCCAAAGGACAACCAGAACTTTCTGCTCCACGGCGCAAGGCTTCCGTGGGTATAACTCTGTGACGAGGTCTGGAAGAAAGGTAAACAGACAGTTCAGAAGTGATCCCCTGCTTTGAGGGGGGTTAAAAAGCTCTCCACGTCAAACCATCTCCTCAGAGCAACCACTGAAGGGACACAAGAGCATCACCGTCCATGCAGCAGCAGTGCTCCAAGAAAAGGCACCAACTTTCCCTACAACACCCCTTCTGTCCTCCCCCAGGAGCTCACACAGTAGCACTGCTACTACAGCTAACTAAAATTTTCCATTAAATTAAAAAAGTAAAAGAAGCAAAGTGCGTTTTTATTATTTTTTGCTAGATTACCATAAGGACCTGTATTTCTCACAGTGCACTGTGTAACATCTGATTTTATGATTTCCCCTCCACCTCAGAAATATGCAGTGGGTATTTAAGGAGCAAAGTAGTCTTATACTATAAATATACTTAAGATGAAGCATTTCCCATACTTGTGATTTAAGTATTTGATTGGCAAATATTTTGCCTTTTTGCTACAATGGACTCTTCTGATATATAATAGACACTACTCCAAAAAATCCCAGCAAGAGGTGGACTGTTTAAAGGCTCATGACTGCCACATTCAGAAAGCATAAATTTAGGTATGTTTCAAGAACAGACTGTCCATTATGTTATTTAGTTCAGTTCCATTGCTACTGCACACAGAACTACTGAGAAGGTAAGCACATTTCCCACAAAAACACCCCTTGCTCACGTAAAACACCAGAGGAAATTTCAACTCTTCTACTACTAATAATCCCTAATGCTAAAATATGTATGTAAATGTCAAAAATTTGTCTCAAATTTGTAACAGAATTTGCCTTCTGACACCAGTTTAGGAAGAAGGACCATTATGAAGCCTGCCCACTTAGTTGTGACTGCAGCTCAGCTTGTCAGCTGGGATCTTTTAGGACTGAAAGCCAGTATGGATTATCAAAAGCCTTAAAATGAGAGCAAGTAAAGGTCCAGAAATAAAACTGAGGAGCTAGCAGGAGGCAGCTGTAGAGAACAGAATACTTTTCCAATACAGTGAAACTCATTACAAACCAAAACTCACCCTCTCTGACTCAGTATTACAATTATTATAAGCTTAAGGTATTTGCACACCTTGCAGGGGAGTATCTGACTATGTAATAATCTTGCTTTGTCAGCAAGAGCTTCAATCTGTGTTAGAAGGGGGTAAAACCTGACAGCTGCTGCATTGTTAATGCCCACAATGTCCTGGGACAGCAGGGAAGGTATGGAACTACCACCACCCTACAAGGAACTTGTCTGCTTAGGATGGCACACACACAGACAAACATGCAAAGTCAAACATCATTTTACCAGCAAGCTTTTCTGTCATGTCTTGTTTTGCTTTTCCGTTCAGAAACTGGGCTTTTGTGCAGAATGGCTGGAGGAGCAAATAGTTGTCTAAATGCAAGGAACAAAACATGTAAAAATTCTTTAACAGAAATCTGAACAACCCAAGCTGGACACAAACACAATATGGAAAAATGTAAATAAGAACCTTACTTAAGGTATATCAACTACAAAAAGATATAGTGATGTATTTAAGGGGATAAAAGTACAAAAAAATCTATTAACAAGCCCTAACTCCTAGAATCTGGTAGAATTTAGCATATTCTTTTACTGAAAATACTAAGGTTCTGCTCCAAAGCTGAAATGGTTGAGGCAGGAGAAGAGTTGTGGCACACACAAACAGCAAGACTCTCGTTCTTGACCTGTTTAAGAGATTCAGCAGTGTGACAAGCTTTGGGATATTAAAACACAAAAACAGTTGAGGTGGGAAGAGACCTCTGGAGTCCAACTCCCTGCTCTGGCAAGGCCACTCAAGCAGCCAGGTGCCTGGGACCATGTCCAGGTAGCTCTGGAGTTGCCTACAAGGATGGAGACTCCACAGCCTCCCTGGGCATCCTCTGCCAGTGCTCAGTCACCCTCATAGCAAAAAAAAATGCCTGCAATGGAAACCTCACAAAACCACGTGTGTGCTGACAAGCCCAGCCAGCTGTATTTCTTTATTGGACTGGAAAATACTGAAAGGACTCGTTTGCTTTATAAAGTGTGAGAATAAAACCAATGACTCATTACACAGCATAATGACTGGGTGGAAACTACTGGAAAGAATAACTCTTTCAATTTAAGATTTATTGAATAAAATTAAAACTCTTTAATTTACTTACCTAAGTGTTGACATAGAGCCTGAATAACATTTGTAGCAGCTGCATAAATCCCTGGATTTTTGGAATTGAGGTTGTTGTCGACCATGGCAGGAATTAACATGTTGATCACAGGTGATAAATTGTCTTTCAGCAAAGGAATCATCTTGTGCATCGTCTCCAAAGCAACCTGAGTGACTTTACTGTTTGAATCATGCAGACGAGACTTGAAAGCATCAAAGATCTGAAAAAGTACCCAAACAGCAATGACCAGAATTTACCATGTTTCAGGTATTACATGTCCTTCTTTATTGTTACACTTGGATTGTCCATCTTAGAAAAAATGGTTCAGCTGTGCAAACACCTGAGAGACTCTTTATAGCAAGCAAAGCTCTACCTCATCTCATCTGCATTTGAATCATTCCCATATCATGTAATGGAGGTAAACTCCATCTGTAACTCTCCAGATGATTAATACTCTCTGCAAGCAAGGATTTTTAGCAAGAAATCTCTCTGTTTAGCAAAAAGAATGCTTTGAAGATTTCCAAACCACACACAATTTAGATATGGAGAAGTTCCATGGAAGTGTTTCAGTTTCACAGCAAAGGGACTGCACTGTTAGAAGACACTCTTGGGTTTCCTTTTATTATTTCTATCTTTAGTTTACAACTGCAGGACTTCATCATTGTATTTTTCTCCAAAAGAACCTCCTGTCCTCTTACCTTAAGCTTTACCATAATAAAGCCCTTTCTTCACTTTCTCCTAGACAAACAAAGCAGGCAGAACTTGCAGCTGTGTTCCAAAGAGATTTTCTGATCTCGATTAATCCTTGATGCTCTTTTTGTAACCTGTTCTGGTATTTTGATATTTACTCAGCAATGGCATGATAAACCACACACAGTATTCCAGAAATAGCTCAGATGGTGCAATCTCTAAGTTAAAACTTTCTTTTTTTTCCTTCCCTTTACTTCCTTTGTAGCTTACCTCTCCCCCCTTGGGCATACCTGACCTTTCCCCATTAAACAGATGTTCTTACTGAATAAGAGGGAGCCAAGGTTTTTATCAGAAACCTGTGACACAGCTTTAAAGACCTTTGAAATAAAATGTTCCTGTACAATTACCTTCACAATGTTGGCAACAACAAAGCCTTGATTGTTCTCTGTGTCTGCTAACAGCTGCTTAATGCCAGTGATCCGGTCCCGGAAGTCTTTTCCGTTCAATAAACCTATCATGTCCTTCACATGTTCCTCGCTTTCCAGTGAGCCACGGGGAGCTGCTCTTCTTGTGACTTCACGGGTTTCTGTTGTCTCTCTATTGGAAAGGAAGAAGTTATCCAGTGAACAAAGAATCAAGCCACAACAGGAGTCTTTCACCTCAGACACACTCTCCCCATGGAGGTGGGAAAGCATTCCATGAACTGAACACTTAAGTGTCCAGGTAAGGCCACAAATAGGTAATCTGTACTGGGGCTACCACATTTTTTCTATAGGATCTCAGCAACAGTATCTTGAGCTGCTTATGACATGGAACTACAGTGAATTCCAAGTGTTTTGTGTCCTGGGTGTGTTTTCATTGACAGTCAAAGGACAAATTAACTTCCAAATGCACAAAGCCATTTTAATGCTAACAGTTACCTAAGCAATAAACTGTAGTTTATCTGGGATATGTCAAGTGTTTCCTTTTCCTTCAGGTATTTTTATTTTCAGAACCCTGTTGTGAATGTGCCAATACACACAGGCTATTATCCCAGAAGCCAAATCTCTAACAGGGTAAACCACTGAAGATAATTACCTGTCAGTGATGTTGAGAGCATCTCTGGAAGTTGATGATGACCTCGAATGTCCAACATTCCCAGTATGGGAACGTCTTCCTTTGGCTGAGGGTGTATCCAATGGCATCTCCCCCAAACCCTGCACAGAAGTGAACCATGCATTAACATGGCTGGTTCTGCACTGCTGCAGACTCTGACAAAGCAGGTCTGACATGCCAAGTGAAGTAGCAAAGTCCATTTCATCTGCAGGGAGTGCAGGCATGCTACAGGTCAGCTACCAAGCAGCACCTTGCCATGCAGGTGTCACTGGGTCACTCATCCTGCTCAGAATGCATTCCCCCATCCCTGCAGGCTCCCTGTCTAACAGCCAACCACACACCTTTATATTCCTCAGCTGTTACAGAGTTTTTCCACATACCTTTTCGTGCAGATTGCAAACACATTCCTTAATGTAAGGCAGATCCTTGGTCGGCACATACTTCTCTAGTGTTTTCTCAAAGTCAGGGTGAGCCATCATGCTGAAGAGCATCTTCCGACCATAATACCTGCAACAGACCAGGACATGCACACCCGTGAACATGGATCTGCCCTGGAACTCTAGGGACAACTACAGGTGTGCAATTCCAAACTATAAAACTGGAGGGAGGCTGTGTAACCAGACATCCATTTCATCCTCCTGCAAAGAAACTCTGCTCAACAGTCACTATTTAATCAACAACTGAGGAAAATAATGAGAGCAGACTTTACATCAGCTGGTCCAGCCTTGCCAGGCAGTTCAAAAACTGTAGATGAGGCACTTCAGGACACGCTCCAGTGGGTGATACAGATATTGATTTCTATATTTTATCTGAGGGGGGATGCTGACAGTTGGATGCAATCATCTTTTATGACTTTTCCAACTGTGACAATTCTGTGCCAGCATTCCCTCCATGGCCTGTATCTCCCTGTGCTCAGCAGAGCATGTCCTCTGAGCCCCTCTGTTTGCAGCAGCCAGGCTGGGCACGGCTGCAGGAGGTGTCCAGGTAGTACCTGTCACTTCTGGTGCCCCAACAGCCCTGGCAGAATCAGGTTAGGGGTGGGACTCGATGACCTTAAGGCTCTCCTGTCACTGCAGAGGAGCACACACTGAGTTCACACAGCCTTCAGCCACCTGGAATGTCTGATCCCAACCCTTCCTGAACATGAGCCAGCAGTGTGCCCAGGTGGCCAAGAAGGCCAATGGCATCCTGGCCTGGCTCAGGAACAGCGTGGCCAGCAGGTCCAGGGAAGGGATTCTGCCCCTGTGCTCAGCCCTGGTGAGGCCACAGCTTGAGTCCTGTGTCCAGTTCTGGGCCCCTCAGCTCAGGAAGGAGCTTGAGGTGCTGGAGCAGGTCCAGAGAAGAGCAAGGAGGCTGTGAAGGGATCCAGCACAAGTCCTGTGAGGAAGGGCTGAGGGAGCTGGGGGTGTTGAGGCTGGAGAAGAGGAGGCTCAGGGGAGACCTCATCACTCTCTACAACTCCCTGAAAGGAGGTTGGAGCCAGGGGGGGGTTGGGCTCTTTTCCCAGGCAACTCTCAGCAAGACAAGAGGGCAGGGTCTCAAGTTGTGCCAGGGGAGGTTTAGGTTGGAGATGAGAAAGAATTTCTTTCTGGAGAGGGTGATCAGGCATTGGAATGGGCTGCCCAGGGAAGTAGTGGATTCTCCGTGTCTGGAGATCTTTCCAAAGAGCCTGGATGTGGCACTGAGTGCCATGGGCTGGGAACCACGGGGGGAGTGGATCAAGGGTTGGACTTGATGAGCTCTGAGGTCCCTTCCAACCCAGCCAATTCTGTAATTCTATGTTTCCCCTCACTAACCTCGTTTGCTGGGAGCTGTCCTGTGCAAATCTGGCTATGGCAGGGAACAGCCTCTCAGCCACAGCTTTGGGTCCAGACAGAGCCCGCTCCGGCCCCATCCGCTCCAGGATGTCTGCGAGGTGCTGGGCTGTGCATCTCCTCACTGCTGAGTGCAGGTGGCTGCAGGAAACACAGCTGGTTAGTGCACACACAGCACCAGGGCTGTGCTCTGCCCCATCTGGGATGCAAGTCTGCTTTCTTAATCTTTAGCATCATCTACAGCTACTGTACTGCTGAGATGCAGATACTTATTCTGGCTGTATAGAAGACACTGGAGCAAAGACAGACAACTTTATTTAAGAGGATAATGATAATTTCATTTTGTTCACTTAAAAACCCACAGCAAGAGTGCAGAATGGAAAATGAAGAATTGTATCTTTTTTGTTTATAGTCAGTTTCAACATCTAACTACAGCTTTTGGATTAATAAAAATAGTAATTTTCTTCTTTTAGAACTTTAATCTCTCATTTTCCTTAAAATAACTGTAAAATATTTTAGAAAGCACATCACTGTGTGTTCTTTATATCAGCATTATGAAAAACTAGTCCCTGTGCTCAGACACACATCTTGTGGATTTTATATCAAGTTATATGAAGCAGTATTTTCTGGACTTGTAAAAATCTTGTGGAAGTCTCTTTTATGCAAAACATGAAACATTCTGCTGATGAGAATGGGAGAGAGCTGACATCAGCTTTCAAACTCCTGCAGCAAACTACCCTTTTATATAAATTCAGCTGTACCAGCCAGCCCCACATTTTCAGAGTACACAATTATAAAACCTCAAGATTTTTCCAATTTTATTTTTATCTTTGGATTGAAAAAAATCCTATTTTGAGGTGAGTTTCACTGCACAGTAAATGAACTGTTTATGTGGCTCATTGGGTTTAAAGTAGAGAGCTAAGGACTGGGTACAGCCCAGCTTTGCAGCCTTCTCCCTGCATCACCCTATTCTCCTTTCTTTCACTGTGGGTTTTGTTTCCTCTGATTCCATCTATCCCCATGGCCTCACTGGAAGGAAAGCAGCTCCACAGACAACTAACCAGGTCTATTCAAACTAACAAATGTGGCAGCTCAGAACACAGCCCAGCCTGCAGCACATCTCCAGCACCTCCTCTGCCTGACTCCCTGCTGATGCTGCCACCCTCCCAGCTCCTCTGCCACCTTCCCAGCTCCTCTGCCACCCTCCCTGCTCCTCTGCCACCTTCCCAGCTCCTCTGCCACCCTCCCAGCTCCAGCTCAGCTCCCTGAGTTAAGACTCATGCTCAGTGCCTGCTGTTGTGCCTGTTCAGCAGCCTTGGAAGCAGAGGAGAAGGGAAACAGGGGCAGCCCAACTCCTGTGGCAGGGCCAAGGAGAGCTGTGGTGCCCACACTCCCCAGGAATGCTCACTGCTCAGGCAAAATTGTTGGAAATCTTTCTTGTGGCATCCAAGACCTTAGAATAAAACACAACTTGTGCAGATAAACCCCCTGATTTTAAACTTTCTGAAATATAGTCCCCTTTCAGATCAAGCTCTTTGATCAAGCATCTGTTCCAAGGTGAATTTACAGCAATACTCCAGTGTCTCTAAAGCAGCATCTCACAAAAGCAAACAAAATTGTTTTCAATTATTCTCATTGATAAAGTCAAAACCAAGTTGTTAGCTCATGAAGAATCAGTACATCTATCTATCCATCTAATCCACCTACCTACCTACCTGCCTGCCTACCTACTCAGGGCTGCAAATATTCAGGTTTGCTGTACTCAGCCTCACAGCTCAGATATTATTGATGCTTAGAGATCTGCAAATGTGTCTCAAACTGGAGGAAATCCTTAAAGGTCTAGAGAAGCCTTAAGGATAGGTCAGTGTGTTTGAATCTGTCACTGAAATGGGGAAGAGCAGATGTGGTCAGTTAGGGTCATGAGTATTGCTTGGCCAGGGATTTCTGAGGAATGGGGGTACATGAACACACTGCTTTACATGGCCTCCTGTGGTTACTGTCTGCTGCTCCTCAGTGCACAAGAACAGCTGTGGGCAGGCATGATGCAGCAGTAATTGAAATCCCAAGACTGATATTTGGCTTTCTGGTAAAAGTTCAGGTAATTGCAGTATGGTTCCCATTGCCTTTCAGGGGACAGAATCAACAGATTCCTCAACCATCACCTTCCCAGGAAACAAAGTATTTTCAGTCAAGACTAACTCTTATGATTTGTAGCTGTGCAGAAAGGCTAAGGACTGATTTATAAGGTAGAATCTGAAATATTTAATGGAAGGGGTAGGCTGTGAGAAAAGCAGTCCATTGAATGTCAGCTAAGCCACGACAGACAGAGACTAAGTACAAGCAGGACTATCCAGCCACCAGCCTGGCATGCCCTGTGCCCTCATTAAGTATTGCTGCACATAAGTCAGGATATAAAAGAAAACACACTCAACAGGAAAAGAAAGGAATGTAACTTCTACAGACTGAGGGGAGAACCAAACCATGCAGCCATAAACGGAGGATTGTCATGTTTGAGGTACTCAAGAAAATAAAGGCCATCACTACTGTGAAGGAAATGCAAATGCAGACAAAAAAGACCATTCACCAGCCAAGAGTAGAAGCACATGAAATCAACCAGGAGAGTGGTTGATACTCTAGAAGCCTAGAGATTTGTAAGTTATAAATCATCCTTCTAAATAAGAAAGCAGTGCTGAAGAAGTGATAGGCATCTGATTGCAGAGCAAGGGAAGAATGTGAATGCTATGTGGACTTCACTAGGCAAAGCACAACAGCAGTTTCCTAAGAGTATGCTACTAGCAGTGATTAACATTACTGAAGCCTTGCAAAATGACCAGAAAATCCACCAAGCTCTAAAATCAACAGCCAACATTTACATGTACAGGAAGAAACAGGGGAGTTACATTTCTATTTTTATGCCAACAAATGCTGCCCTGGGTAGAAGTTTTTCAGAGCTGAGTTACTGTATTTTCAGATTACATTGATTTAGGTTGTTTGGTTTTTTTTAAAGCCTGTATTTGATTAATTCCATCTATTCACAAGTTATTTCTGTATAAAGTCTTTATAAGAATTACCTTTGCCCTCCATTTATAAGAGAACAAAGTGCACGTGCTGGAGTCACATTATTAGCCATAGCCTTCAGTGCTTTGTCTACCTCTTCCCTTATAAATGTGTTGGATTCACCAGCTTTGTGCAAAAGGACTTTTACTGTATTATCTAGTTCTTGATCCATGCTCTTTTTCAGGTAGGTGAACAAATCCCCTAAACAGACCACAGCAGCTCGAGAAACACCTGAGCGTAAATTCTTGACCTGCACACAGGAAAAACCCAAACAAACAATGAATAATGTTTATAAAATATACTTTAAAAGAAATAAAGCTTAATGTTTCCCTTTGTAAGTTTCAAGTAACATTAAAAGCAACTTAGAAACACATTTCTGACTTGATTCAGGTGGGAGAATTAAAAAACACAAACATGGAAATGTTAAGGAGTTACAATCCCAATGTTTTCTGTCCCTCAGCAAATCAAATCAACTCTTGGTATCTGAAGTGGGAGCTGCTGTGCTGAAGGACAGACCCATCCTTTTGAGGCAGGCAACCAAAGCAGAGGTGAACATGCCACTTCCCTTCAGTGTACCTCAGGGCTACAAAATGCACACCCAGGCATACAGTGAAACATTCTGAGAGCAAAATTTAACCTCTTGTGCCACAGCCAGACTGGTTTCATGCAGCTTTGCAGTCAGAATGGTTGCATGGTAGGCAGACAAACACCTAACAAAGTTCAGACCTTCGATTTTCTTCTCCCTGTGTAAAAAAAATAAAACAATTGAATTCAAAACATCTGCAAACTTTTGTAATGATATTAAAACACAGAATTTGAAGACACCAAATGGAAAAAAAGTAGATTGTAAAGTAGAGCAATGAGATAGGAAATTCTTCCAAAGTGAGTGTTTTCAAGTGGTAGTAGGGCTACTTCAGCATTCTTTCCCAGTTCTGCCTGCAGCTTGTCTGGGGCAATTCAAGGATCACCTTCCTTGCCCCAGCTGAGGAGGCAGCAGCAGGGCAGAGCACAGCAAAGGGCAAGAAGCTATTGGTGGGGCCCTCCCCAGGACTGGACTTACACCTCTCTGACAGCTCAGCTGTTAGCCTCAGTTTACAGCAGCCACAGTTTAATCTAGCTTGGGACTGAAACAAAAAATAACTTCTTTTTGTCATACATCACTTGCAATCCTCCTCACTGCTTTTGCTGTTACGGCCGTTTTGCTGTTTGCTTTTTTCTTTAAAAAGTTATCAAATGGCTTCTTCCTTATCTGGGGCTGTAGGTAGATGTTTACACCTACCAGTCATCATCAGCTAAAAGCACCAAGGCCTCTGTCAGAGCCAGCTCTGGTTTGGGCAGGGGCTGCAGCTCGGATGGGTCCATGGCTTCGGGGCTGTGTGTGACTGAGGGGGTGCGGTCCTTGTAGTGCCCTCGTGTCCCGAGAGAGACTTCATCTGCAGCCAGGGAGCACAACAAACATCAGCACAGACTAAAGAAAGAAATTAGCTCAAAGGAAGGAAAGAGAAAAGTTGGAGGTATCAACTGCTGTGAAAAACCCACCAGGATTTCAAACAGAGCATTTCCCACTCCCATCCTCCAGCATTCCGCAGCCCGTTCATGTGAATGAACTTTGTTTTCAAACAGCCACCACTTTACCAAGTTGGAAACACCAATGTAGTGGGGTTTTTAATGTAAAAGCAGATGCACAACGTGCCCAAGTACAGGGAGGTAGGATAGAATGTAGTAAAACTTAAAGAGACAAGAAATTCTGAAGACCTTTGATCATCATCAGTAAGAGCTTCGTTTCTGGAAAGATTTCTACTGCATTATTTCCAAGGCATCTCAGTGACAAAAGGTACACAGAAATGTTTCTCTTGGAGAGAAAGAGGAGAGTCAATTTCCCATTAATACCTTACACCACTTAAGTAGCTGAGAAAATACAAAACCTTCTGCTATTTCAAACATCTTCCTAACAAATTAAAAATGTTTGAAGGGAGCAATGAAGAATCCTAAACCCCTTCACCAGCACCCCTAAACTACTCATTTTCCAGAGCAACTCAGTACCCTCCATTGTACAGATCAATCTTATTTTTGCTTTGAAACTGCCCCACTCCATGTATCCAAATATTTTTATAGTCTTTGGTTTATTTTAACAGCTTACCAGAATCAAGCAAGGCTGAATATTTTGTCTTCTTCAAACTGGATGTTCTTTTTAATGAAGGAGTCAAGGCCACGCTTTCTAATGACAGAGATACATTTCTTGATGATGTTGATATATCCCCACAGAGATTTAATGCTAGAAAACAGAAGGAAATGTCCAAACTACAACAACAACAGATCAGAAAAAAGGAAAAAAGGCCCTAGTATTTTCATGCAAGACAAAACCAACAAAACCTTTGGCTTTTGAAATTTTTCTGGAATACATTCTTTCAAATATTTCCAGCCAGCTCTTTGCTCTCCACAATGTGCATTAGAAGACTGACAAGCAATGATTACAGAGTGAACTGTAGATAGAATTAATTTTAGCAGCACCTCCTGTCACACTAGACTGTCAGGATTTGTTGTAATCAGCACCAAGTTTTAACAGTGTAATGTTAATTTAAGACAAACTCAAACCCTCACTTTCTGTGGTCATTTTCTCTGGTTCATTCACTTTAAGTCTCTCCCAATGGTTTTCCTCCTCTTCTGCCAGGTCTCTGACTTCCTGATGTCCTCTATGATTGTGTTCTTCCTTCTTCCTCCTCCTCACCTTCTCCTGGGCAGATTTTGACATGGCAACTTTTATCTGCAAACCAAGCAAGGCACCCATTATGATACACAGTGTGATGTAATGGGCAAGTTACCCAATAAGCTGTTACCCAGTGCTTGATATTGTCTTAAGGTAAAAATAGAAAATTACTGTTTTCATGCTTTTTTATTATTTTCACCATTATTCTACAGAGAAAAAGGAAATTATTGATAGCAATAATGAATCAAATCCTGGAAAGAGCCAACTGTGTCCTTTCTGCATGACAAGTAGTACTGCTGGCAAAAAGAAGCAACATTACAGGTTTTAACCTATTTTTCCTACTTAGGAGAAATATTAATTTACTCAAAAATGTCTGAATAGTTAGAGAATTAATGTCTACAAGAAGTGATCTTCTACTTCTCAGGCACCATTGTGTTCTTTCCTAGAATTTGATGCTAAACTACACAAAACTTCTGGTTTAGGCTTAGTGTAATTAGCTAATATTAGAAGAAAGCAGCTCTGTTCTCATTACTGTCTACAAAACAGTTAAACAAGCAGTAAGAGAATAATGTGCATGCAGTCATCCAGATGTTGATAAAGTGTTAATCCAGCTTTAGCCTTCACCTGGAACTCAGCAGTTCACATAAATAAAAGGACTTGCACAGACTGTTGCAAGGCAGCTGAGGGCTGAATTAATCCACTTGAATCAAACATGACACAGAGACCACAGCCTGTGTTCAGCTCTGTTCACAGAGATCAAAGCAGGGAGCTGGACAGCAAGAGGGCTCTGCAGTTCTTACCTCTCTTTCATTTTCAGCCTGGAAATGAGCCAGGCTGCTCTGCTGGAGGCTTCTCCCTGCTGCTGGCTCAGCCTGCTCCTCTCCTGTGCCTGCACACCTCAGGGACTGGCTGTGTGACTGT
The DNA here is from genome assembly GCF_003957555.1 of Calypte anna. Taxonomy (NCBI): domain Eukaryota; kingdom Metazoa; phylum Chordata; class Aves; order Apodiformes; family Trochilidae; genus Calypte; species Calypte anna. Next base: position 43,100,052 of record NC_044251.1, read on the forward strand.
GCAGGAGGAGGGCTGCCAAAAACACCTGGGAACCAAATCACATTGCACCCTCACCAAAATAAACATTTTATTCAGCAGAACCCAGCAAAACCAAACAAAAGAAAACCCAACATCCAAGATGTTATCCTGTTAGTGTCAGTTTCCCCCCAGAACTACTCTTACCTTCCTCCAGTGAGCAGGATGGATGAACAGCCCTGTGTGCATGCTGGGCTAGGACCAGGACTGCAGGATGTGCTGCCATTCTTTGGAGGTGGAATGGAACAGCACTTCCAGTACCTGCACAACTCCCAACCATCCTTCTTTTTATTCCCCTTTAAATGAAGATTGGTCCCAACATAAAATACTGTAAGGAATCTACTTCTCCTTCTCCCACTCTCAATAAAAGTACATTTCCCCCTCCTGAAGAATTATGAAATATAGGAGATAATGTTGGTTTTTCAATACCTTTACCAACAATAACAACTGCATCTTCAGACAGGACACTTGGTGAAAGGAAATCCAGGTTGTTCAGCTGTGGAAAACTGGATGTTGACTCTGCAAGACCTTTAAAAAAATAAATCCCACCATGTAAGTCATGAGGTGTCTGTGCTGGGACGTATTGTGTTCTTCCAAAATGTCACCATCTGCTGACATCTGAATTTAATCAGTGGACTTTCAAAAGTTACTGAGTTTAACAGGAGTTACCAAACACTGATATCCTCACAATCATGGAAAGCTTACAGCAAATACAATCACTACCAAGAGATTGTAAAGAAAACCAATGTTTGTAAGAGGCTTTTTCAGTCAGCTGATTCAAATGAAAAAACCAGAAGTTAGGAGTTAGTCTAAAGGACAGAAAGAAAGAAAAGAAAATACAAAAAGAAGGGACCTGCTTGGGACAAGAAAACACTCCATCCTTTGACAGAAAATAAAAATGCAATGAGATGGCTTACAGGAAGGGAGACTCATGTTCAGCTGATAAGGGCAGTTTAATACCACACAGATTTTTACAAGTTCTCAAAGCTCCAGTGAAAAAAATTCAGAGCTTTCTGAGATGAGGCTTGTGTGATGGGCCAAGGCCAGTAAGCAGTGGGAGAGCAAAGGGGTTTTTTTCCCCAGCTAGCTGCCCAGGTATGACATTAACCTCACCCACTGTGTGCTCTCAGCTCCCAGGAGGGGCAGTGCTGGGCACTCTGGGGGATTAAGAGGCTCAGGAAGGGCTGCACATGACTTTACACTGAGGATCAACTGCTCCCAGAAAGTCTTTTCATGTAATGAAAGGCAAATCATTAGCATGTACTGCTAGGTATGTGCAGCTATGTGCTTTCAGACTTATGCTGTTACTTGGAAAAGTTATTTGCTAATTTACCCGGAGAAAAATTGCCTCAGCTGAGATGAGGAGCAACAGCTTCCAGTTCTGAAAGGAGATCATGAGTCTCAGGAGTGAATACTGCTTTTTGCACGTGATGCCTTTGCAAATTCAGGCCTGCAAGATGATCTCCAATCTTCACTGAGCTGAGGTTTGCAAATTTTTTTGAAAAATAGATAACTGCTGAGGCTGCAAAAGGATGGAAGAGCAGTCCTGGGGAAGAGAGGCCAGAAAAGGCTTCTGGGGACAACATGGCTCCCTCAGTTCCTTTCCTCTAAGGAAGCCTCTCCATGCAGCTGAATCAAAATTAAACAGAAATAATCAGTTTCTGCCCAGTACAGAAACCTGCAGTTACCTGCACTCCCCTGTAAGCAGAGAACAGGACAGCAGCACTTAACTTTAGGTTCCTATCAGGAAATTCACTGCTTGCAACTTTTTGACCTTTCCTACTCTCATCCAGCTGGTGTTCAGTGAATTTCCACCCAACACTGCACTGAATTTTGAAGGGCACATCCTCACAGGTGGCATGAACACATCTTACCCTGACACAGAAATACAGAAACCTGAGTACCTCAGCATAAACTCAGTTTGACCAAATAGCAGCTGGCAACTCCCTGTTTGTAAGAGCAGAAGGGACACAAGCTCATTGAAAAAGAGCAGACATGTCCATTCTGTTTGCATCTCTGAAGCATGATATGTGTGGGAAAGAGCAGCAAATGACCTGTGCTGAAGTTATGTTCTTCCACATTTGGGTCTCTCCTTCTTGCTGAAGAGACTTTTGCAGGCTGTGATTTACTGCCCAGCAGTGGGAAGGTGTCAGACCTGTAAAACAGAAAATTATCTTTTATAAATAGAATTCCACACACAAGTTTAAATAACACTTTGTAGCAGGGACACCAATCAATAGATTTCAGTTTCTCCTCCCCAGTGTCCCTGGTGGACAAATATTTCCACTGTGCTTCCACAAACATTCACACTAAGTAGAAAAAGAAATTCAATTCAGCATAAACTATTTGATGAGTGAGTCCATGATGAAGAACACCACAAAGACAACCCTTAGGAGTACACTTTACTCTAGGACGAAGTCCATATTCATAAATCTAAAGAATCACTTGGCCTCAGGGCCTGGCACTGTTAGATGAGTGTGACCCAAGCCATTAGCCCTGTTTCCAGCCCCTTGTCCTGCACACAGACATTCACCAGGAGAATGCTGTTATCTACAACACAATCTTCTTACTTCTTTTTTTTTCTAAAATGAGACATTCAAATACTAAAGATGCTTCAAGCCAGAGCCCTGTGCTGACAAATGCAGTGTGTAGCTAGGGGACAGTCCCAGGGGCAGAGCAGCTGCTGGGACTGAAACACACAGGTCTGCAGGACTTGGCTTTAAGCTCTGGAGGAAAGCTCCTGCTTCAGAACCTTCACTAACACCAGTACCAAGCACCCATTTCTCCTGGTAGTTTATCAGGGGATAAACCCATCCTTCCAAAAGTAAATACACAGAAAAAACTCCACATTCTTGTTGCCCAACAACTCAGGTTTTGTGAACAGGCAGTGCTTATTGCCAGTGCTTGCAAATGAGCTGCTGAACTCATTTCTGAAACTGTTATGGGCATTCCAAGGCTTTTAATGTCTTTTGGGATATGTTTTGTCACTTCTAGAAATTCAGTCTTCCTGCCAGATGTCCTCTCCCTTCCTTGCTACTTCCTAATTCCTGTCTCTGTGAATCCTGTCAAACATTAAGCTCATGGGTCACTGAATAATGGGAATGGCATCTGGCATGGAGTGAGTCCTGGGCAAAGCCTTGCCTGGGAACACACACAGACCTCTGCAGTCTGGACTTCTTAGGTATTCGAGATGTTTAATGTCTTAATCTAATTATTATTTTTAGAACTGTGATTCAGTGGTAATGCAAATGGGGAATATGCACACACATTTGTTAGTTATGAGACTTCACAGCTGTGGAAACCCTGAATCATTCTACCCTTTCTCTGTCCCTAAAACTTTGTTTTTTCATATTCCTCCTCCTCCTCCTTGCTATTCTGCTAATGCAGTTGTATGCCAGTTACATAAGGATGTGCTTAGTAGACACAAAAGTAAAAGGTAGATTTGGACCAGGGCTACAATCAGCTTTGTCATGGGCTCCACAACCAGAGAGAGAGATTTGGCACTGCAAAATTTGCAAAATTCATAAAATTCCTCAAAACCTTTTGTTTTTTTCATTAAAAAATGAAATAGTTTATAAACAACTGGGCCACTGCTATCTACTATCAGAGTAGTATGTGTCATCACACCTTTTTTTGGTAGAATTCTTATTTTAAATGAACAAAAGTCTGTCAGTAATGAAATGGAAGCAGTTCATGATCCACAAAATTAAAAATTTCTACATGGTCTTCCTCTTACCAAAAAACCAACCCACTTCTTCTTCAATTTCCAAGCCATAATAAACAAACCTTATCCTTCCTCTTAACTAATTCTCCTTCTTACTCATTTGTTTAGGCTATGGTTCACATACCAGGCTAAAGCCTTAATAAAATATTTACTACCTCTGGCAGCACTTCACTGCACTGTGTTACTATGGAACTCTTCCAAATTAAAAGCTAACACAAATTAGAATAATATAATTAAGCAGGTATGTTATACAGCAATGTAATTCTAGATAGGAAAACAATCCATGTAAAAACCAAGCAATTAAGCAAAACAATGCTGTATAAAAATATATATATTAGAGATTTCACCCCCTTTAATATTTAACTACAGCAGCAGAGGCTGTGAGAGCTCCAGAGCCACTCACGTTCTCCTCCTCCTCCTGGGGGCTGTGGACACAGGTGAAGCCCGAGACTCCTGGCTGTAAACTCCACTCTCAGTGCAGGAGCCCAGGCTGGGGGAAGAGGCCTGGGAGAGGGAGTCCCCAGACAGATCCAGTTTAAGAGCAGAATCAGGACTTTCCAGGTCTGAGAAGTTGCTGCTGAGCTTTGCCCTCTTCTTGGCTGCGCTGTTCCGTAGCGACCTAAGTGAGTTCTGCATCTAAACAGGGTTGGAAACACAGGGGCAGCTTTTAGTCACTGCATGGGGAAAAAAACTTTGCTAAGCAGAAGGCAGGATGTTCCTGAGGGTTCAGTTCAGTCCATGGGAGCAAGGGGAATGCCCACTTCCTTGGGTATGCTGTGTTACATCCAGCCTTTCCATCAAAGTTCCATTGATGCCTGGAGCAGACATGGGAAGTGCACTGCAGCACTGGGATGTATTGCTTTCCCCAGCTTCTACCAGACACCCAGGGGTATCTATGGAAACCTGCTGCACGGATGACAGTATCACAAAACTGAAGCCAGAAACATTTATTTTCTGGCTCCTGATTGAAAATAAAAGCCCATGTTGTAACCATTGTATCAGTGATTAAAGTGTGCCACATCACACCCAAACCCACCTCTTCCTGGTCCACTTCCTCGCCATCGACACGTAGCTCTGAGAGCTCAGCTGCAAGCTTCTTATCCACCTCCTCCAGCCACAGCTCCTCACACTCCTCACTCCTCCACTTGGCCACCTTTCTGCCCACCTTGTCGGGCAGCGGGCGAGGGATGGGGGGCACGGGCACGGCCCCGCTCAGGCCCCTGCAGGAGGCTGGGTGCTTCACCAGGGTGGGCTTCAGCTGCAGAGGGGAATGCTGCTCCTGCAGACTCTCCCCTGAAGGAGACACACACAGGATTCAGGAACAGCCCTTACCTGAACCAGCTCCACGCCTCTGCCTGGCACCAGAAAACTCCTTGGGCAAGGAAAGGGTTAGGAAGCACACTCATGCACACAGCTTGAGTTACCACTATAAACACATGCCCAGGACATTCTGTTTGGCTGAGTATAAGCAAATTTTAATAATAATTTTAATGAAACCTGTAAGAACATAAAACCAGTTGTGCTGGGTAAGGTAAGGAGGCAAGAAACCAACATTTCAGAGTATTCAGAGAGGGTTCAGGAAGCTCCTCAGTCAGAGGTCTGACCCGAGCTGCCCCAGTGTCCTGGCAGACACCTCCACTGCCTGCATCAAGAGAGTCTGCTCTTGGCATCCCAGCTCCACAGGGAGCACTAGCAAAGCACTTCCTTGTGTTTCAAACCCAAAGTCACAAATCCCTTCCCTGGCTCCCCCATGTATCCATGTGTGATATCAATACAGATACACACACATGGGTGGAAGGAAGTGTCTCCCATGAACCACAGGAGTCATTCCCTCCCTAACTTCATTTTTATACAATTCATAACTTTCAATACTCCTCCTCCAACATCACTTTTCCAAATGCACCAACCCCCTGTTCCTGAATACTGACTTCTGCACATTTTTCAATAGTTAATTCAAAAAAACATCAACCAGACTTGTCTCTGGCTATTCCCTCCCCTCTCTACCTTTTCCATTTCCCCACGTTTCAAGCTCAGTTATCAATCTCTTCTACTTCCAGGGTCTTGTTCTTTTAAAAAAGTACCAATCAGTATTTCATGCATGTGCATACCAATATATACTTAGTACCTTTAAATAGTAATTACCTTTCTTAATGAAGAAAAAAAGAAGACTAGTGCCCTAGCAAACCCTCCTTCAAGCTGCTGTAATAAAAATAAAGTTACTCCAAAGAAAGGGAAAAACATTAAATGTGTATGGACACCATACAGAAAATTAGCAAGTGATGAACCCACATCTATAAGGTAAAGTTTCATGCACTCAAGAGAGGTGACTTCCAAAGCATTAACTCACAAAGTTTCTACATAGGCACAAAAATATGGGTCTCAGTTACAAGGAAATTTAAATTAGATTTCCCTAAATCAGTGCAAAATTTTATGTGGAAACTGTTAATCTTGAATACAGGTTTGCCTCGTGACTGATTAGGAATCAATTTAAGATAAACAGTACAACTATTTCTAATGAAAGTAGGACTGCCTTTAGTAAGTATTGCTCAGGAATCAGCTAAACTGTTGAAGCTGTAATGACATAAAACATTTCAGTATAGCTAAGGTGTGCATGAGGTCTTCAAGGGCAGGAAATGAGACCCTGAAGAGCAGTCCCTGCCATCAGCTGTCAGTCTAAACTGGGGTGAAAGCAGCACACGTTCTCCTCATCACAGATCTAGCTGCTTGAAACCAGGTTTAAAAGAGCTCTTTTGTGCCTGAGGAACTCAATACATGTATTTCCAAATCCAAATAAAGAAGCAAAAAGGCAAAATGCAGTGAGTTATACTTTTCTTCCACATGTATTGATTAGAGTACCAAAGACACAGGTATTTCTCTACTGCCTTTCTTTCCAAGTGGGTCAAAGTACTTTCTATTTTAGTTCAAAGAAAAACTTTTCCTTAATACATTACTGATAAGAAAAGCAGAGCTGTAGCATATTATGCTTTGGGACAAAATACACAGACTTCACTTTTTAAAAGAAGCCTCCAGTGATGTGACTTGACCAGCACCAGTATAAAACCCTCTTGTTTCTAATCACAACTGGTAACTGTGGTTAGATAAGTAGGCACTGATAAGTCTTCATTTACCTCCACAGGAAGTGTCTGGCTCCTGCTTGAAGCCATGCAAAAGGTGACCTGAAATGTGTTTTCATTATCCTGACAACATTCCTACCTGCACTGTCTCCTGCCTTTTGACTGAGAAGCTGCTTCTGTGAACTGGGCTTGAGCAGTCCTTCAAAGCTTTTCAGAGGCCAGGAGTTTGAGAAGCTCATGGTCCTGTCCTGTGACTTCTTTGGAGAGTCAGCTGGAGAGGAGAGGTGTTTGGGGCTGCTCCTGGGTGATGACAGAGGGTAAGATGGCAGAATGAAGGTGCCCTGGCTTGCATTAGGAGCCTGGAGGGACACCGTGTGCTCTGCTTGGTTGCAAAAACTTCTCTGGGTCTTGCTGGAAAAATTTAGGCTGGCACTAACTGAGCAAAGAAAAAGAGAACAGTTATTTGTGGTAATTAGCCTCTTTGACAGCTCCTATAATAATTATTTACAATTAAATAATGCACTTTCTAGACAGTCAGAACTGAAGGTCAGCATTTTTCCCAAGCAAACAGACAAATCAGCTTATTTTGTTTTGCACATTGCATTGTCCCTCAAAATACCCATTTTCTTGAAAAATAAATGTGTATCTGGAACTAGAGTGCTTTAACTGCTTCCCATGAAGGTCAGATGGCACACTGCCCACACACCCTCAGGCTTTTAGCCATGGAAGTGGCCAAGAGGATGAGTTTTAACAGAGTTCCTGTCAGCCTCTGGCTCACTGAGTCTCAGCCCCACAGCCAACTCCAGAGGCACAGCTGGGAGAATGGGACAGCACAGCCCAGGAACAAGTGACAGTGTGAGTCAGGTTGGGGAACCTATTAATTGTCCATGTCACTCCAAAAAAAATATTATTTTTCTTTTAGTTACAGCATAAAAAATCCCCTCACAAATCAGATGACTCCAAGGTCTGTGTCTTATGCTCCTGCTGCTTTCCAGAGCTGCAGTATCCTGGCATTCCCCCAGTATTGTGCAGCAGCAAAACTGAGACAACCAAGTCAGGTGTGGGCTGTACTAGCAGGGAAAAGCTCAAGTAATTATCTCTGGCACAAAAGCTGCTTGCAGAGAATAAATCAGCAAGTTAGGGCAAAGTACCTGGCAGCCTCCTGAAGACTGAAGCTAAGAGAAGAGAACATTGACTTTGCAGTTACAGAGGTAAAAAACAAAGAGGAAATTATTTCCTTCTCTCCACAGGTATGAGAAAAAGACTATCTAGAGCCCACAAGTGGCTAGAAGGAAGCTGAGTACACGAGGCTCCTACTTATCTTCCAAGAAGACTGTCAGCTCTATCCCTTGTCCAACACATCTGGACCACTCAAAGCAGCTCTGTCCACAGATGTGGGATCAGCACCATCCATTCCTTCCAACAGTGAGTTTATTGCTTCATTAAGTGCACATCTGGCATTTTTACTACGCAATAATGACAGAAACATAAAAACACACAGAAACTCATCTTACAAACAGAAACTCATCAGCCTCCAGCTCCTGGGTTAAGGTGCACCCGATCAAATCTCTCTTTTGCAACCAGCAGCAAAAGCCACCTGGCCACCTGGCTGGCAGAAGCCTCCACAAACTACAGTAACACTACAGAATTAAAAGCTTCACACACTGAGGTCACTTGCACCCAGCTGCAAACACCACTCCTGAAACTCGGTGAAGCAAGAGTACAAATAAATGCAGCACAGAAACAGAGACATTCCCAGAGTAACATGCACTGACTTACACTACAGTCAGAATCCATATACCTTTGTCTTGCTGAGAGTTATTTAATCCTAAAAGCTGTAAATCAGAGTCCACACTGCCACTCCTCCCGCGTGGCTGCGTGTATCCAAGTGTTCCACATTTCCCTGAAATTTGTGGCTGAGAGCCCATAGCACCTTTCAAAAGAAAAAAACCAAATCATTAGATAAATACTTAGCATAGAGTACTCAATAAAAAACACACATTAATATTTAACAGTGAATTAAGAGTATTTTGTCTAACTTCTAGTGTAAAATACATCTACCTTCAAAGTATTTAATCCAGGCGTTCCTAAGCAACCTCATTAGAGTGCTCGTAGTCACAAACTGGAAAAGTGGCTGCCCGTTCTTCCAGGGCACTTTTCCAACAGAGACTTGTATGGTCAAAAGAAACACCCAGAACAATCCCCTCTTTGAATGTAGGACAATAAAGGGTTGTCAGCACCTTAAAGCCCTGAAACACAGCGAGTTTCTTTGGAGCGATGTCAGCGGTAGCAGAGCAGTGAGTAGCCTTGGCATGCCACCCGTGTCACCACTCCTCAGACAAAGCAGAGGACAGAACTTGCTGCCAAGTGATGAGAATAAATCAGGCCTGGTCTTGCCCAGCCTTTCACATGCCTTTTGGCTACGAAAACACTCAGTGCTGAGCCTACATTGCTGCTGTGAATTAAGTGGAGCGCTCTACCCACCATCTTCCACTGCCCTGCATCTCAAAATAAATGCTGGTTTCTACCTCAGACACAATCTCTGCTGCTCCCTCCTCACACAGCTTTCCACCCTAGCTGTTTATGCAGTGTAAGAAGAGCAAATATGCAAATTTACACTAGATATGCTTGGCTCTGCTCCCCTGAGCAGCCTGCCATACATAAACAGGACCTTCCCAGATGCTGTCCAGCTTACGCTGTTTCATACCCTGACAACACCATCAACAAACTCTCAACAGCAATCCTTTTACCACAGAGTCTGTTATCCCAGCCAACAACATATTCCTGCTTAACAGTCAGTAAAATTCTGTGCATTTTAAAAATCTGCTGCTTTATCTCAATTTATCCTATTGTTTTGAGGTGGCACAGACTTCTCCAGGAGCAGGGATGGGACTGCTGCCATTTGCTGGAAGCGTAGCCCTGTGACTAATAACCAGTTCTTCACAGTAAATGAAAATCAATGACAAAACAAACAATCAACCAAAGACAAATCATGCTCAGGAAGCTACAAATTTATGCCTGGGTTCTTCCAAATCTGTTTTGTAAACAGCAGACCAAACGTTTTTCTGTGGTAATACTTACCAGCACAAAGAGAAGAACGCTCAGAGTTAAAATCTATACTATTCTGAAAAAAATTCCTTGAAGCTCTTTTTCTGCTAAAAAATAACTCATCACTGCCTGGAACGCCTTGAGAGGGCCTTAACTTTGGAGAATGGAGAAAATCATTGGATGTAGAGAACTGCAGGAAAAAGGAAAATAAAGAGACATCCGTGTGTGTGAAATGAAAGCACAATGTAACTTGGTCATCTAGGTCCCACCACAGCCCAGACCCATCTCTCTTCACAGTAGAACTACACAAACCATTGCCAATACGTTAAAGAAGACAGAATTGATAGGAAATAAAGGGGTTTATTCCCTGTTATTCAGACAATCAAAAGAAGAGAGTGTGTGCACATGAGCCATACCTCCTGCAGGTGGGTGATGGCCTCAGCCCCCAGCACCACCCCAGTGCTAAAACCCCCTAATCCTATGTCCCAACATCAGAGTCTCCCCTGGCCCTTCCTGTGCAGATCTGTAACATCAGAGCTGAAGCCAAAGGTAAATTGGCTGCAGCACAGCCAGGTCAATGGCTCAGAAACTCTGATCCTTCACACAAAAAAGGGTGAGGAATTTTTAAAAGCTTAAAATGCAGCACAAGCTCCCTGGGTCATCAATATAAACTGCCAGACCTCCTCTGGTTATAAAATGCCTAACATTTTGATGAGTGTCTTCTTTTCCCAGCTATCAGTACTGCAAGTATTTTAAGCTTTAGAAAGTGTTTTAGTTGGTTTCCAGTTCTCACTGCTCACACTGTAGGGAAAAACCCCACAACCTGGTGGAGTTGCACTGCTCATTAATTTTTAAAATTTATTTTAAATGTTTAAAAGATAAAAATCTTAAATTTTTGAATCATGTAACATTTAGCTCTGTGTTTAAATAGCAGCTCCTTGAGGTGTGAAAAAAAAAATTGTGTCAGATTTAGCCTAAAAGCTGTGTCTGGTAATACAAGCACCTTGTAATGGGAGCTGGTTACAGATGAAGGAAAAATCTGAATAATATAAAAATTTAGCAAAGAAAAGAACACACTTAAGATAAAAGTTTCTTGCTTTCTGATTAGTAAAATCAGCAATGTAAATCACTTCCAGGCTACACTAACTCTGCTCTCCTCTTTCAGACACAAGGCTCTGCACAGAGCCCCAAAGAGAAGTCTGAACAGAAATGGAAATATTTATTCAGTGCTGGAAAGAACAGCATCATGTTGAGCCTGAAAACCTCCTTTACTCAATATACCAACTGTGTGATGGAAATGTGTACTCTAACACAGGCATAGCACATGCATTTATAAAAATAAATCTTTTTCATTTCACTTAAGGTCACAGTTCACTGTAAAGACAGATTCTGAGGCTGGGAACCCCACAAAAACTCTTGCACCACGGCACTGCAAGTCTTCATTAGTCAGTAACTCAATTATCTCCTAATTCCCAGCAGGGAAAAGTCCCCTCAGCCTGGGCACACAGACCGTCCCGTCCCCCAAAGAGCTCAGGGCTCTGCTACATGTTCCCTGCACTGGGATAAATCCCAGAGTAATTTAACAGATTACAGTAACCATTAGGTCAAACAAACAGCAGCTAAATGCTCCAGTATCTTGATGGGCTTTAATTTAATGTTTCATGTTTTAATGAGAGCATCACCAAAGCATCACACAATGAAGTGTGGTCAGGACTGAGACCTGAAGCAGCAGAGTCACAAGATGAACAGCATCACTATGGGCTGCTTTTAAATCACTGTAAGATTTACTTTGTCACAGAGTATCTAAGAATAAAATTGTTTATAGTTACAGAATAGAGGCAAAAAACTTCAAAAGCTTCTGCAAAACCTTCAGGTCCCTGCCAACTAAAGATTCACAACTTGTCAGCAAGATATATATATATATGTGTATATATATATACAAGCCAAGAGAAATAAAAAAATTCAACAAGACTCCTCAGGAATAAATGAACTCCACAATTCAAACTTTTAAATGACACACTTGTAATTCTCCTCCCTCTAAAGACTGTCCTCCCTTAAAAATGGAAAAAAAAAGAAACCAAAGCAGACAGCAACTCACCCGTGGTACCTGTTAGCAGCAGTAAATAAGTGAAGCAGCTCTGTGCCTGGATTTCCATTTAGGGCTTTAAAATCCCAGCCAGTTCCCAAAGGGAGAGCTGCTGCTCATCCCAGCACTCAGGGCCAAGGTACACAGCCCCTGGAATGGAACAGCTTCCCTCTTCTGGGAGGGCTTTTGTGGCAAACAAAAATGGCAAAAATGTCAGCTCTACTTCCAGGAGTGCCTCTCCCCTGGTGCTGAGCACCACATGTGCTGCCTGGGCTCCCAGCTCAGCAGCTCTGACTGAATCAGCTGCACAACGAGCAGCAGGATTTTAAGCAAATCCACCAAAATGCTCAAAAGCTTAAAACTTTACATAAAATCTTCCTCCCCGAAAGCCAGTGCTAATGCAGGACCTGACTCCTTAATCGGCCTTTGGGGATTAGGTTTTCACTTAAATATTTGTAAGGCAACTGCTGAGTTCAAAGCCCAGGACAGTAAAGGAGAAGTGAAGGATGCTCGGTACAAAAGGCATGAGCCTGAATCCCAGTTTTAATGGGAGACAGCAGCAGGAATCCAGTAAAAAGGAAATGGTTTAGTAGGACCTGAGCAGGAAACATGAAGCTTTGCAAAGAGCAAGAGCAGGATTCCTAAGACTGGGTGCTGTGCTGGCTTTTTCTCACCTGGCACCCTGAGGGACACCAGTTTTGTTTTGAAAATGAGAAAAAAGAGCAGTGGGTGAAGGGAGTTGTTCCAGGTGGTTACAAGTGAGGACAAAGCAGAAGGTGAGAACTCAGCATTCCTGCTCCTGTGGTCAGCTGGCTGGAAAACACCACTTTCAATCTACCTCTCCTTAGTCCCATAAATAAATGGATTAGCTGTACAACACCCTTACACCTCATTTTTCCACACAGACAAAACAATCTATGCAGAGGCAGGAACTTGCACAACACTGACAGGACTGTACAACTTTGTTCAGTTGTGCCAATCCCATCTGCAGGAATCAGAGCTGATTCCCTGGATGCAAATGATAATTGCAGTGATTATAGATTTGCTAAACATAGGCACGCAGGGCAGTGGCAAATAACCACAGACCTAAAGCTGCCAGCTGTTCCACTGAAGTAGATGGCAGACCCTGGCAGAGGCATCGAAAGGTTTCAGCTTTGTTTAAATTCTCCCAGTCCCACAATGCTGGAAACTATTTGAATCCATCCACCAAAAGAAACACTTACTTGGTGAGCCCCTGGGAGTGACCTGGCTGCACTGGGGGAGACAAGAGGTCCCCCCACTCATCAGCACTGTGCTGCCAGGGAGAGATCAAGGACAGCACAAATATTGCATGGTAACTCCCCAAAATACTCCCAGCCTGCAGAAAAACCAGAGCTCCCATCCCAGAGACTGACACCTCAGCTGACAATGAAAGGATGGCTTTGTCCCACTGATGGATCAGCCACCTCCCTGTCCCTTCAGCCCCAGCCCTGGACAACAGAAGAGCCTTTGTTTCACAAAACAAACTCCACACATCACTTCAACACTCACTAACTCTTCAGAAAGCCCAGCTATTACATTCCCTGGTTATCAGATCAGCACCTAAATGGAGAATGCCACAGGCATGGCAGACAGTGCAGTTATGGGAAATTGGGTGTAATTCCTGTACACTTTATCTCCTACACCTCACACTTCAGTGAAACGTTCAAATGCTCTTGATTCCCCCCAAAGGGCACTGCTTCCAGCAGCAGGCACAGGAGCCCAGAGTGTCTCTGTTTCCCAGGGACAAGCCCAGAGGTAACTCTTTCCCTGCAGTTATTTTCCATACAAGCACACCCCATGTTGAAGGCTCAGCTACCAACTGAGCTCCCAGCACACTGAGGGCTGATGCTCTGGCAGCCAGTTTGCTCCTTGTGTCTCAGCAGGGCAGGGCAGCCAGGAACATCTACAGAAGTAGCATTGAATTTTTTTAAAGGTACTTCTGTACCCCAAACTGCAGTGGTTTTGTTCTGGTAGCTTGCTGCTATAACAAGTACAGAAGATGAGGTAAGGAGGGGAGGGTTGCTAATGCAAAGCTCTGAAACTCACTCGTGTGACCTCCTGCAAGCTGGGAACCCACTGGAAAATGCAACATGTTTGGTCACAGCAGGATCATTTCAATTATTTCATTGTCAGAAGAGCAATAGAATCTGTCAGGCCCCCAAAGAAAAGAACATAAATGTTTATTCCAGAATAGGATCTGGTCTGGATTCAGCTTGGAATTGCTTACACACTTGCAGGCTAAGCCCTGGGAGTGGAAGCAGACATAATCCATCAGCAGAGAGCACTCACTTCACTGACTTCAGACAACTTGATCCATTGGATTTACAGATAACAGAATCCCAAGCCTGGCTCTGCCAGCTCAGGATTAGAAATTAACAGGACCTTACTGAAGTCCAAAGGAAAATAACCACAGGTTTTTACACTGCATTACCACCCTGTGCTACCTAACACTTCCCAACGTGTTCCTCAGATGTTGCTGGGAGGATATGCTCCAGAATGTGAAGCTGCAGGTTCTTTAAAAACAAGTATTACCATTTGATTAATTCAGCCAGAAGGCAGAGAAGCTTCAGCTGAGCAATGCAAGCTGGGTGGTAAAAGCAACAGAAGTGAGGAGGAGGAGGTCAGGTAGCCCAGTGTGGCTTTAGAGCAGGGCAGAGGCAAAGGCAGAGTCTGCCCTGATGCTCAGAGCAGCTGCCAAGAACAAGATGAGAGGAAGCTTTAGTTGATCAGCTCAGGTCTGGCTTCCAAAAAGAAAGACAACTGGACAGCTGAGGTGCTGTGAGCAGCTAGTAAGGCAGAAGCCTTCTATTTCAGGGTATAAAGCACTGAACCATGAAACCCTGCACTTAAAGGATAGCAGCAGTCAGAATCAAGACCCACAGATTTATTAAGGACTGGTATCAACCTTTTATTTAGGGACAGAAACACACTGCTCAGGACAGACACTGCTGGTTCCCTGGGAGCTCACAGATGGGTATGAAACAAAACCAGTTTCCAACAACTTCAGAGGCTGCAGAGAAAAGTCTCATCAATAACTTGATTGAACATCACTGGCAGAGGCTGAGTTTGAAGACCAACCCTTGGAGGCAATGTGCTTTATCTACATTACAGTTTTAGTACAGATTAACTTACACATGTTCCACCTCACATCTTATCTGATTAGGAATGTCTAGATGTGGCCTTGGACAATCACTGTAACATGACCCTAAAGATACTAGTAGAAAACCAACTTTAAACATTAAGCTAATTTCATGCATCCTTTCAGCCACAGAATGACTCCAGAAGTTAATTTTTAAGCAAATTAATTTCAAAGGAATGTCTGAATTAATAATTAATTCCTCACATTTACATTAACAAGTGGACTAGCTGAATTTTATGCATGACATACCTTACTGCAAAGAGGGCAGAAGAGATACAGGGCTAACTTGCTTTCTCCCTCCAACTCTGACTGCTAAATGCCCCATGGAAAAAGAGCTTTATTTATACAGCTTGTGGCAATCTCTTTCAGTTAACAAGGAATGTCTTCAAGTAGAGGAAACACTGTCCATGCTTGCTTGTCCCAGAGTGCCTCCAGTGGAAACACAATTCACCCCCTCACATCACAGATCCATAGGTGCCACGGGATCAAAGCAGTTTTATGGCATGGATGTAACAAAACCAGTGCCACCAAGAGCCAGCAAATACTGCACCAAAAAACCCATAAAACTGGATAAAAATATGCCCCCTGCCCTGGGGAGCTTTGCTTTCAGACAGATGTAAGAGCAGAGCAAGAGGAATGGTGAGGATGTGAGGAGTGGGCAACAAAGCTGCCACCCTGCAGAGATCAGGTACCTATCTCAGCACTGAGCCCACTGTGCTGTCTGAAGTGCTGTGGCAGTAAACATGGGCCTGGCCAAGAGGAATCTTTAAAGAGGAAGTCTTGAAAAGAATTAATCTCACCCTAAACTAGGCCCTTGGTTACAAAGAGCTCTCCAGACTCCACGGACTGCACAGACTAGGTCTCCAATGACCACGGGGCTGTTTAAGCAAGCACTGTGCAAGTAATTAAAATGAAATTAACATGAAATTAACATATCTTTTCCTCCCTTGCACAGGATGTCAAGCAGATGATAAAAACCATCTCTGATCTACTCCTTGTTTTAACCAAGGCTGTTCCTTTCCCTCACAAAGATGGGGTAGCTACATTAAATCATGCTTTTATCTTTCACAGGAGGACTGCTAGAGCCAGACCTTATCTTGACTGATACTGGAGTGTAAGGAATCAGTGGAAGTTGGAAAACTGAGTGCTGCCACTATTTCTGAGTGACAAACAAGTGTCACCAGCAGCAGCTGGACAGCTGAGAGGGGTGAGGGATGCATGATGGCTGCAGCAGCCTGCCCAGACTGAACTGGTGGGAGGCTGTAGAGACACAGAGCTACAGCTTCAACTTGCATTCAGCTCAGTTTGTCTTGAAGAAGCTCAGTAGGAGGGTGGCTGTGAATCCACAGCAATTTTTAAAACCACAGCTCCCAAAAAGCTGGTGGAAGAATGATTGGGAAGCCCTGTGGCTGCACACTCCCCTTCACCACCCCCAGGCAATGAAACAGCCTGCACTTTCTGCTGGACTCAACCAGGGTTTTCAAACCTACTTGAGTTCAAAATAAGAGCTGCTGCCTTGTCTCAGCCCTCAGCTGCCTCCCTGTAGTGGTGGGCACAACACTTCTGACACTGCTCACACCAGGGGAACCAATACCACTGGTTATGCAGGTAATACCAAGCTGGTAATGCAGGTGGAATTTTGGTACTGTTGCTCATCTGTGCTCAAGTCCAAACTGGCAGCTGTCAAATTCTATCAAACAGGACAGATCCTGTGTTACTTTTGTCAGTCCTTCCCTGCAAGTAAGCAAAAAGCTAAGTGGAGAAGAGTTCTACTTCAGTCTGTAATGAATTCTGGTTAACTGGAGGGTTCTGGTAACTCAGACACCTCTCAAATAAGAGCACAAAAGCAGCATTTACATGATTCCTTTGGCAGGGTGCAACTGATGAAGCATTCAAGTTCTGACTCCTCAGAGTTACTCATCTCTTTCTACCACCTTAAATATGCAAGAAAACAACATAAAATGGGAGTGAGAGACAAAGAGAACAAGCCAGAAAGCAGAGGGAAGTGACAAGAAGAAACAATCTCCAGCAGATACAGGATGTCTTAGAAGAAGTCATTAGATGCAAAAAACCCAAAATAGCAGTTCTTATAAAATGGAATACAGACCATGACAACCAGGATTTTCTCCCTGACCACCTCCTACCTGGCAGCAGTGAAACCCAAGCAACCTGCCCTGCCTCACCCCTGCTCCCTGCTCCAAACGAGGCTTTTACCCACCAGAGGCTGAAACAGATTCTGTTCTGATTCTGCAAAACCAGATGGCACAAACCTGAGCTCTGTGTCTGTTCCTAAGCAGGAATAAAGTCAAGAATTTGCCATAACACACAGGGGTGTAAGAAGAAAGATGATCCATAAAGCAGAATGTTACTTCAAATTGACAGTACTGGCATGATGGTAGATACAGAACTGGCAATGTCACCCCAAACACTGCAGCCCCACAGAGCAGCTGGCAGACAGGACAAGTCCATCTCAGGGTCTGTGTCCTCCCTGTGGTTATGTTCACAGGAGAGGTTAACTGCTCTCTTACACAAGAGCTTCCCCCAGCCTGCTTAGGACTTGCCCACCCCTGAGACCTGAGCCATGGACATGTGCCTGCTGCCCCAGCTCAGACTCCAGTTCACACCAGTTCTAAATATCCTTTGTCTATGCAATGAGCCAGAAACCATAAACTGCTTTCTCTCCAGGGTTGGAAACCTTGGCCAATCCTCCCAATTCAGAGGGATAAATACAACCACATGTACAAAAACATTAAAAAAAAAACATTAAAAGAAACAAAAGAAAACAAACCAGTAAGAAACCCCATTTCCACAGCACCCAGCTCCTGAGAGGGCTGTCCCAGGGGGAGGACCTTCCACCATCCCCAGCAACAGCCAGGTTCTGGTTGTGTCCTGGCTTGCTTTTTGTTTGCAATCTACAAAAAAGACACAAACCCAGCCAGGAGAAACCAACCTCAGGACAGAGCTCAGCTCCATTTGCCCCGAGAATGCTGGCAATTAACTACTGCTGCTGCAAGAGGTGGGAGTTAATACTGAAAGGCTCTTTCAAAAGGAAAAATCTTCTTGCTGGAGATGTTTTCCTAAGTTCCCTTTTGCCCAGACCCTGCTTGCCCTGTAGATACCCCAAGGGAACTTAATTGCCTGATTCATCACCTCAAAAAGATACAGATCTCTTCAGGAGTCTGAATAAAGGTGATAATTACCCCAACCAAGGGCCAGAGCCTTTGTGCATACAGGTACATACACGAACTTCAAGGGTTTTTTTCAGTACAATAATGCTAACTCGTGTTTCTTTTTGCTCTGAGACTTTATTAAAAGCCAGCCCAGGAAAGCAGCACTGCCCGTGACCTCCTGCAACACAGGAGGGGACAAGTTACTAAGCAACCAAGAATTAAATGCTGAGGACACAGAGGTGGCAGTGAGGAAAGGAAGTCTGTCCTACACAGCCCTGGAGTTTCCAAAAAGATCCCCTCCCTGCTGTAGGTCAAGTCATGAGAAATTAAACCTGTGTGTTTAACAACAAAACAAACCCAAACAATAACCCCACAACAGAAAGCCCACCCCACACACAGACCCCCCCAGGCTGGTATCAAACCCAAGCCATAGAGCAGAATCCTGCAGAGTTTTTCCTTCCCTTTGCAGCTGCTGAGATGCTCAGTGGTGAAATCAAAGCTCAGCTCAATCAGAGCTGGGGATCCTGCCTGACCTACATTCTTCCCAGGCAAATCAGGCCGAGGAACCAGAGCCACACTGACACCTGGCAGCCTCCAGGTTTTCTTACAGGGCAGCACCCTGACAAGAAGCACCAGCTCAGCCACACTCCTGAGCCCTGCTGAAGCCCCAGCTGAAGCTATTTGTCAGATTTCCTGCAAACAGCTTCTGTCTTTAGGAAACTCTCTGCAGCCAGTCAGGTATTCCCAAACAAAACCACACAGTCAGAAGCTCTCAGGTAGCTCCACTGCTCTTGCAGCCATTCCCTGGGTTTTAGCTGGGCCATTATCAGAGATGGAGCACTCAGGTCCCACCTCAGAAGTGCCTCAGGAAGTCCAGGTAACTGTTATATTTATTTTTGTAAGTGATACTCTGTCTGGTTCCTACCAGTGTTAAATGTGACAGCAGAGTTCCAAATCTGCCTTCCCAGCTGGATGTCTGTACAGAGATCCTTACAGATGGAACACCACAGTCCCAGCCATGCCCCACAAACACCTCTCCTTGAGTGAGCCTCTGACAGCTCCAAACCTCCCCTTGGAACATGCCTTACCCTTCATATGAGCAAGCCAGGTGACCTGTGAGTACATACCTGCTCCACACCCTTTGTCAAAGGCATCTTGACTCCTGAACCACCTTCCCTCTCTGCAGCATCCTCGTTTTCCCAAGGCAGTTTGCTTTTCCCTTTTCCTGCACTCAGGACTCTCCTGGGGCTCACTCCTTGGTCGGCAGAGGCAGCGTGTGTGCTGGAGTTGTGCAGAGCATCCTCCCTGGGCTGACACCCGCAGTAACTGTGTGCACTCTGGCTCCTGCTGCCCATCAGCAACCAGTCCGTATCGGCTCCTGGGGGCAAATACCCCCCCCTGGTATGGCCAGAGGATGGCAGGGGCACAGCATACTCCACAAACCCGTGGTCTACCAGCTTGGGCAAGGTCTTCCTGGCCAGCCTGGCCTGCACGGCGTGCATCACCCCGTCCCCGTTGTCCTCAAGCTCCACGGCATCCACCGCCTTGAAGAGAAGGGCGGTCCTGCCCGGGCCCATGGCAGCGGCCAGCGCGGCGAAGGCTTCCATGGCAGCGTGCCGAACCCTGCGCTTCCCGTCCACCAGAACCGGAGCCAGCTCAGAAGCCAAGCGGGCCAAATCCAGCTCCTCGGCGGGGTGAGCGAGGAGGGCGGCGATGCAGATGTTGACCACCTCCTCTCGGACTTTGGAGTTCTTGTGCCGCAGGAACTCGGGCTGCAGCAGCATCCCCAGCACCTGCCGGGGCCCCGCCGCCTCCATCAGCCGCAGGAAGAGCCGGGTGTACTCCCGCCGCACCGACACCTTGTTGTCCCCCAGCACTTTGGCGGCGGCAGAGACCAGCGGTGCCAGGAAGGTCCGGACCTGGTGTCCCAGCCGCAGGGCCAGCAGGTGGATCGCCTCCAGAGCCCCCAGCACCACCTTGAAGTTGGGGTCGTCCAGGAGGGTGTAGAGGAAGCTGATGAGCCCCAGGAGGCCGGGGGCGGGCGTGGAGGTCACGGCAGCCGGGCTGGCACCCCCGACCACCCTCTTCAGCTCCTCCACGGCTTCAGTCCGGTTCTTGTAGTCCTCCTGGTCCAGCAACCGAGCGTGAAGCTCCGGCGGCACCAGACCGAACTTCAGGCCGGTGCTGCCGGGCCGGGAGGGGCTTCCCTCACCGATCAGCCTGTCCTGCGGGACGGGATCGGTGCCGGTCACCTCCTCCTCCTCCTCCCGCTGCCCGGCGGTACCGGGGCCGCCCAGCTGCCAGGCCAGGCTGCGGGACAGCTCGCCCAGCCCGCGGCGGGGGGCGGGGGGCGACGTGAGGGCTCGCAGGGAGGCGGCGGGAGGCCGGGGGGAGCGGCCGGGACCGCGGCGCCGCCGGCTCAGCGCCGGACGCGGCCCCCACGGCGGATCGGCGGGATCAGCCTCCCGGCCGCCGCGCTGCGTGCTGAGGGCTGGGGACAGGGAGGGTCCCGGGGACAGGGGGGGTCCCGGGGCCAGAGGGTGTCCCGGGCTCAGGGGGGGTCCCGGGGCCAGGGGGGGTCCCGGGGCCAGAGGGTGTCCCGGGCTCAGGGGGGGTCCCGGGGCCAGGGGGGGTCCCGGGGCCAGAGGGTGTCCCGGGCTCAGGGGGGGTCCCGGGGCCAGGGGGGGTCCCGGGCTCAGGGGGTGTCCCGGGTTCGGGGGGGGTCCCGGGTTCGGGGGGTGTCCCGGGTTCGGGGGGGGTCCCGGGGTCTCCTCCATGGGGCGGGCGGGCGGTGGCAGCGCGAGGGCCGCGGCCATCAGGCGGCGCGCGCGGGAGCCGCCCCCGCCCCGGCAACGCCGCGCGCCCCAACACCGCCGCCGTCGCCAGGGGCCGGCCCGCAGCGCGCCTGCGCGGCACCCACCACAGTGCGGCCGAAGGGGTGAGGGGGGCTTGGGGCAGCGTGAGCCGCGCACACCTCACCGCCCCCTCTCCTTCCCCTCCACCGCCAGGGCGCCGCGGAGCGCGAAGAAAGGCGAGGCCGCGGGGTCTGAGCGCGGAGCGGCGGGGTCGAGGCGGTGAGGAGGAAGCAGCGGGCTGCCGCTCCCCCCTCCCGTACTGCGCGGTGGGACCGCCCGGCACGGATTGGGAGAGGGCGTGGGGCGGTGGCGCCCGGAAGTGACGTTGCCGGGCGCTGCCAGAGGAGCGGAGCAGAGAGAGGCGGCGGCTACCGCGGGGCCTGGCCTGGCCGCGGCCTGCGCTCCCCTTCCCCCTCCGGTGAGCACGGCGCCCCCGCACCCTTCCCCACACATCAGCACCGCGGCGGGGACGGCTGGGGCCCGGCCCGGTCTGTGGGGAGCTCTGCTGGGGGGGGGGCAGCGGCCTCACGCACTGCGGGGGGGCTGGGGGGTGAGAGGCGGCGCGGCTGTGTGGCTGTGTCCCCCCGGGAGGAGGCTGGGGGGCGGGAGGGGTCAGCCCCGTCCCGGCTGTGTCCCCCCGGGAGGAGGCTGTGGGACGGGAGGGGTCAGCCCCGTCCCGGCTGTGTTACCCCCGGGAGGAGGCTGGGGGGCGGGGGGGGTCAGCCCCGTCCCGGCTGTGTCCCCCCGGGAGGAGGCTGTGAGGGGGGCGGGAGGGGTCAGCCCCGTCCCGGTGGGTTGGGGTTCTCTGTCCCCCCCAGCTCCCCTGGGGCCTCTGCAGAGGCTGCGCCTCGGGCCCCGGGGGTGTCAGCCCAGGAGAGCACAGAGCGCCGTGAGCTCGGCACCTCATGCTCAGAGGTTGTTTCTTGCGCTTTTGTTTTGTTGTGTATACGGTGTGGGGGGGGTTTATGCAGCGATGGGGGTTAGAACCAAAGTTAGCAGGGTGCTGAGGGCGGGTGCTGCTGAGGTTTTGTGCTTGCTGGCGAGTAACAAAACGAGACGAGTCTCTGTCAGGCACCAGCCGGTTTTAGGCTAAATAAGAGACTGGGAGCACTTAAATGCTGCCTTAAAGCAGAGCAGTGCCGGGAGCTCTGCTGCTGCTCCCACTTAAAGCAAACGCTGTGCTGCCCATCACTGACAGGGAACCACCACAAACCAGAGCAGGAACCCTCACTAAGTGAGCTGAGGTACCCACATCTCTGGTTAATCTTTTTTATTTCTGATAACTGCTATTTAAGTTTTACCTACAGACCTTGAGAAGCATCTGATAGTCCCCAGCCCGGGGGCAACCACTGGACTGGTCTTGTGAGCACAAACTGCTGGGCTGGCACCTCTTCTCCTGGGCTGGGTGATGTTCAGGCTCTGGGCTTTGTGCTCCACAAGAAAGCAAAGAGGTGCAGGAGGTGTGTGAGATGCAGCAGGAGGCATCTCCACCAATCCAGCACAGAAGTCTTTATCCTGTAGAAAAAGCTGAGTGTTGTGATTTTTAACTGGTCTTGCAGGTGAACTGCAACAGCTCCTTTCCCTGTGGTGTCACCTCCTCTTTGCTGCTCTCTGCCTCTGTGTGTGCAACAGTTTTACACACTGAGCACACACAGAAAAAGAGAAAGTGCTCTGGCTGCTGAACATCTCTTCTTTTATTCCCCCCCTGTAATCTGTGCTGCAACAATGCAATTATATGGGAATGTTATTGCAGGGAGTCTTGGCTTTTGCAGATCTGCTTTAAATTCTTCCTTTGAGCTGTGGTGCTGGGTTGCTGGTTTGGGTATTTTTCAGTGTGGTGTTATAACAGTAGAGGGCTGAGCTTACTTATCTGTTAATGCTGTCCCTAGCTGTGAGCCTCCACTCCTGTGTGTGAGCTATTATCTTCTGCACTTAAATGCTGGAAACTAATTTCATTCTTTCAGCTGAAGCACTTTGCATGTAGGCTCACTGCAAATTAGATGTCAGTTAAGGAGCTGTAAAAATGATGAACTTCTTAATAACAAGATAAAAGAAGTGAGATCTTGCAGCTTGTGTAGCCAGTTGAGCAAATGAAAATGAAATGAGCTTTTCCAGCTCAGAGGTGGGCTGCCTGCAGTGTTCTCTGGAGAACAATGGTTGTGATTCCTCTGCCTTGGGATCCTGACAGTTCATCCCCTCCACCCTCTCAGCTGGAGGAGAATTCAGGCTGAACAAAGAGCTGCAGAGCTCCAGCAGGTGGTGGGGGCAGCACCATGTGAATGGTAATGACACTGCAATTAGAGCAGGGGGTGCCTTGGTGTCACCATGCAAGCAGAGCTTTCTGGAAGGAGCTTTTGGGGGGGTCGTGGAGCTGTGGGTCAGAACCAGGATCCTTCTCTCTCTGCCTTTACCAGTGGTGTTAGGGAGGCTGGCAGCTGTGGGGATGGGGACACCTGGCACCTTGGTGACCCTGGGAAGCCCCTCTGCCCTCGTCCCTGCAGCCCCTCTGCCCTCCCTCCTCCTCGCAGCCCCTCACCTCTGGGTAGAGGAGGTCAGCCCAGCTCCATTCTTCCCCAGACTGACCTCTGGATGGCCAGGGCATGTCCCCTGAGGATTTCCTCCCCCAGTGGGAGCCACCTGGTGAGGCAAGGATCTCCTCCTCCTGCTGTGCTTGTCCAGAGCTCAGTAACCTCTCCTCCAGCACCTCCCTGGCTCTGGGGGGCATTCCTGCCTCTCTGCTGGTCCTGGGGAGGAGCAGGTCCCTGCTTGGAGGGAAGCCCAGCAGAGCTCACTTGCCCCATGGCAGCACTAAGGAGCCTGCAAGGCAACCCAAGGCAAGCAGAAAGTTCTTTAAGAACTTTTAAAACTTTGCCTCCCATAGCCCAGTTCTCTTCTTCAGTCACTGTTCAGTTCTCTCGAGTACCTGGTGTAGAATCCAGCCATGTATTCAGCACTTCAGATAATAGCTACTTGACTGCAGAATAAAGGAGAGGGAAACAGCATGGTGGTTGGGTTGTTTTGGGGTTTTTTTTTTTGATAAATCAAAGGTTAATGTAGCACGGGCTGATAGTAACAAGCATCTGATTGTGCTGGATTTAACTTGCACGAAGCAGTGTGGTGCATGAGGAGTAGAAAAGTCAGTTTGGAAGTGTTAAGCCTAGTTAAGATAAAAGCAAGGAAAAAAGGTAAAAATCCCTGTTAAATGTCGGATCTGAGTGCAGTGAGTAGCAGAGCCCCGAGTAAGGTGTTGCCACTTGTGTTCCTCCCAGATGGACCAGTCCTCCCCAGCCTACACCCTTGCCAGCCTCACCCACCTGCACTCGGAGCAGCTCCTGCAGGGCCTCAACCTGCTCCGGCAGCACCGGCAGCTCTGCGACATCGTGCTGCGGGTGGGCGATGCCAAGATCCACGCCCACAGGGCGGTGCTGGCCAGCATCAGCCCCTACTTCAAAGCCATGTTCACCGGGAACCTCTCGGAGAAGGAGAACTCGGAGGTGGAGTTCCAGTGCGTGGAGGAGGCGGCGCTGCAGTCCATCGTGGAGTACGCCTACACCGGCACCGTCTTCATCTCCCAGGACACGGTGGAGTCGCTCCTGCCGGCCGCCAACCTCCTGCAGATCAAGCTGGTGGTGAAGGAGTGCTGTGCCTTCCTGGAGAGCCAGCTGGATCCCGGGAACTGCATCGGCATCTCCCGCTTCGCAGAGACCTACGGCTGCCACGACCTCTACCTGGCAGCCACCAAGTACATCTGCCAGAACTTCGAGGAGGTCTGCCAGACCGAGGAGTTCCTGGAGCTGACCCACTCCGAGCTGGACGAGATCGTTTCCAACGACTGCCTGAACGTGGTGTCAGAGGAGACCGTGTTCTACGCCCTGGAGGCCTGGATCAAGTACGACGTGCGGGAGCGGCACAAGTACCTGGCCCGCCTGCTGCACTGCGTCCGACTGCCCCTCCTCAGCGTCAAGTTCCTCACCAGGCTCTACGAGGCAAACCACCTCATCAGGGATGACCACACCTGTAAGCACCTCCTCAACGAGGCCCTCAAGTACCACTTCATGCCCGAGCACAGGCTTTCCCACCAGACCGTGCTGATGACACGGCCACGCTGTGCTCCCAAGGTTCTCTGTGCTGTGGGAGGCAAAGCTGGGCTGTTTGCCTGCTTGGAGAGGTGAGTGGGGTGCAGCTGTTGCAGCACGTGGGGGGCTGTGGTGTTTGTTTGTGAGGGGCTGTGGTATTTGTGTCTGTTGCCACCCTGAGTCAGGGTTAAGACAGTCCCTGAGAAGATGTGGTTTGCAGGACTCAAGTGACTTCAAAAAAAGAGAAAGCTACTTAAGGGTTCTTAAGAACAAGGACAAGTGCTGAATTCACAATGCTTTTTGATTTCATGAGTAATCAGGAGGTTGAGGTTGGGCATTAGGAATAAATTGTTTGTTGTGAGGGTGCTGAGGTCCCAGGTTTCCCAGAGAAGCTGTGGCTGCCCCATCCCTGGCAGTGTCTCAGCCCAGGTTGGATGGGGCTTGGAGCAACCTGGGCTGGTGGGAGGTGTCCCTGACCATGGCAGGGGTGGCAATGGAGGAGCTTTAGGTTTCTTTCCAGCCCAAACCATTCAGTGGTCTTCAGTGTTTAGGGGTTTTGTTAGTGCCAACACAAAGAGGTATAAAATAATAACTTGAAGTCTATTGATAGAGAATTTGGTGAACAGAAGTGGATAGTAAGAGTACATATGATACTTTTTAAATCCTTTCATGTCTTCATTTTACATAATTTTTGCCTGATTTATTATTGTTCCTGACAATCAAATCATAAAATTTAACCTAATGTATCACAGATATGCTTTGTGGTAACTCAGAAGACCTTGGAATTAAAACAAACTCAATCACAGAAGAGTGCAGAGGTAATTCTTAGTCACTTTCTTGATCATAATGCAACTGAGACTTGAGTTTCTGCTGCTGAGCAGGTGACCACAGCTGTGCACCACAGCCCATTGTCCTTTTCAGTGACTGGAGCACATCCCTGAGGCTGATTATGGGAGCAAGGAGAGAATAATAGGGAGAAAAAAGCTTTCATCCCCATACTGGTATTGCTGGCTTTACTTGCAGCATCAGATTAATCCAGCTGCAGAAGTGGTGGTTAAGCTCTGTGTCTGCATAGATTTGCTTGCTGCCACAAACCCAGCTGGTGAAGTGTCCTCATCAGCTCAGGAAGGGTCTGGGGTAAGCAGGCTGCCTCAGCTGGTTCCACAGCTGAAGTCTGGGATAATATTTTACTCTCAGATTTCCTTTCCCAGGACAGTTCCATGTTTGCATATATATACACACATAATCCTAAAAACCAGGGAGAGCTGTGTGTTCTCCCCTCTGTTTAGAGATGTTGTCAAAGCTAGAGTTAACTTTCCCAGTGACAGGGACTGACAGGAAGCTAGATGTTGGGAGTGGGAATGGTTTGGTTTATAAATTTAAAAATTAAAGAGGGTTTTGTGCCTATTAAAAAGCCTGTTGGTTTGAGGGAATTAACTCCTGCAGCTGCTTCTTTCACATCTTCAACATTTGCAACAATGTTCCTTACGTTGTAGTTTGGATTAGTTTCCTTTTTGGTGAAACAAAAGTGCTTTTTAATACTATCAACCATGCATAGAAAAATTCACTCCTCCTTAATTTAGTATTCACAGTAATCTTTCCTAAACTGTTGCTTTGGTTAACACTGAACTGTAAACAATGGTTCTTGGCATAACAAAAAAGAGTCACAGGTCAATTAAGGAAATAGTTCCTGTTGCAATTAAAATGGTGAAGTGGGAAACCTTAATGCCACTCTTCTTGTTCTGCTTTCCACTTGTGCTTGCAGGACTGCTGGTTTTTCACTTGGCCCCTGCTTCCAGATCCCAGAATTACTCGAGATCCTTAGGGCTGCTCCCTCCTCTCTGGGCAGCTGCTCTCAGCTCTCCAGTGGCTTCATTTCCCTGCCTGTGTTTTTTGGAGCAGATCATATTTCCTAGGATTGATTAGCTAAACCCCTGAGGTAGATTGACTGGGCTTGACACCTGATAGGCTAGACCCACCATATTCTGACACTGAGTACAGTTAAAAGGAAATGCAAATCAGCAGTGCTTTGAGAACAGATGTTTCCAATCAGTTTTGTTGTTCTTTGACATTTTGTTTAAATTGCACAGTGCCTGTAAAATACCTATTTATAAAGCTACAAACTGTAGTTTCTAAATATATGTTTGCATGTACATACATGCTTTCTGCTCTCTCATTTTCTCCCTCTCTCTCTAATCTCTGTGGCTATTCTGACTTTATTTTTTTCTTTCAGAGTGTCCCTGTTACTCCTCTGGTTTGTATTTGTAGCTGACCCTGATCACAGCCTACCTCCAGAAGCTGCTGTGGCATCAGCACTGGGTTTTCTTCCCTCACATTTTGCACTCTTTAAGGCAATAATCAGCTTTTGGTTTTAGCTGGCATTTGGGCTGTTGGATGGAGCAGCAAACACTGGATGTGACGTGGAATCCTCTTCAGACTGTGCTGCTTGTTTGTGCTTCACAGATTTTCAGAAGCTGAGGTTGCTCACACAGTCTTTGTGGTTTGTTTTTTGTTTTTTTGTTTTTTTCTGTTTCAGTGTTGAAATGTATTTTCCTCAGAATGACTCCTGGATTGGGCTGGCTCCCCTCAGCATCCCCCGCTACGAGTTTGGGATCTGTGTCCTGGAGCAGAAGATTTATGTAGTGGGGGGCATTGCCACCCACGTCTGCCAGGGCATCAGCTACCGCAAGCACGAGAGCTCCGTGGAGTGCTGGGACCCTGACACCAACACCTGGACAGCTCTGGAGAGGATGTTTGAGAGCAGGAGTACTCTGGGGGTGGTGGTCCTGGCAGGAGAGCTCTACGCCCTGGGGGGCTACGATGGGCAGTCCTACCTCCGGACTGTGGAGAAATACATTCCCAAAGTCAAGGAGTGGCAGCTGGTGGCCCCCATGAACAAAACCAGGAGTTGTTTTGCTGCAGCTGTCCTGGACGGGATGATTTATGCCATTGGGGGCTATGGCCCTGCCCACATGAACAGGTATGTGCTGCTTCTGCCCTGTGGTGCTCCATCTCATCAGCTGGAGATCTGCAGAGCTCGCTGTGGAGCTTGTCTTTGTCAGCCAATTAAAAATTATTTTGGAGCAGGTTGGTAATCCACAGTGTGCCTCATTAATCCTTGCTCTGCAGCATCAATCTGATAACTCAACTGGGAAATCTTCAGGTTAACTTGCCTTTACATGTTCAGCTCACAGCTGGTTTGTTTTTAAATCCTTAAGAAGGGAGAACAGTAAAGACAGAGATCTGCATATTGCATAGCCAGGTGGTGCAAGATGCCTGATCTTGTAGACACCCAAGCTGGTTGGCTCAGGAGGTCAGTGCTGTGAGGGCTTGTTTGTCTCCAGCCCTGCCTGCATCCTGGTGCTTGGAGCCTGCCCAATGTTAGTCTGGGGGGTTCACTTCAACATGGAAAACACTGGTTTGTAATGGATGGGATTTTCCACATGCTTAAGATACACAAAATAAATCTGTGCCTCGGATGGGATCTTAAAGTAGTCACAATAAAGTTCAGGAGGATGCTTGCTGGTCTGGGCTTGCTGGTACTGATGTGCTCTTCAGCTGTGCTGTTCCACTCCAATCTCTGTGGATGGACAGGGGCATTTAGTTATTTAGTTATGCAAGAAATCATTTGTACTCTCTTTAATGTATTATAATGGAGGCAAATCAACCATCTGTCCCTCCAGGAAGCAAATTAATAAACTGCAAGTCTAAATAGCTGAATAAAGGCAGACAGTGAAGAACTTGCTTGTAGGAAAGGATGCACTGGTTGTTAGGCAGTGCAGTGTAACACCATGGCACCAGCCACTGGCTGTATTTGCTTTTCATACTTGATATATTTGTTTTATAGGACCAGCTGGTGAAGGAAAGGACTGGTTGGCATTTGTTTAAATTACTGAAATACAAAGCAGCAGTAACTGAAACTATTTGTTACAGTTGTGACAGGATTTTATGAAACCTGAGGTGGCATTATTTGGATTTATTTTCAATTCTGAGTACTAATAGTGGCTGAAATACTTGATAGACAAGCAAGCCATCTCTGAAAGTTTTCTCTTGGCTGTAGGCTTTCTTCAGGTGGGAATTGGACCTGCAGCAACTGAGCTGTGTGTGTCCTCTGTGGTCACTCAGCCCCACACTCTTTGTACCACAAGGAACTATGCTATCCAACAAGCCAAGTCAGCAGCAGAGCAGGAGTTACTGGGGACCTCTGGGTGCTGACTCCACTGCAGCCTCATTGCACAGACCACAAAGAGAGGGAGATAACCAAGTCCTTGCCAGGACTGGTTCCCAAAATCTGATTGCTTGGTGTGCACACAGGCCTTTGAAAGGTTAAACATGATCACCTCCTTGCAGGGCATGGGAGACTCATCCCTGGAGCAGTAGGAAATGTCCTTGTCAGGCTGGTGGCTTTGAAGAGAAAGCTGTTAACAACACTAAAAATCTGCAGCAGTCTTGCTCCTCATACCACATTTCTCCTTCTCAAAGGAACTGCCAGCACCTCCTGTAGGGTTACTGGAATCTAATGCTTCATTATTGGCCTCCTTAAATTTAGTTTTCATTGGATAATTTTAGTTTTATTGATTATTCAAGGGTGTGAGTAGTGAGCTGTGCCATCCAGGCACTAGGCTGCCAGGAGGGTTGGTGTTAAAAGCAAGCTGAGTGCTGTGTGATCAGGCACCTTGGCTCCAGCTCTGTTGTGCTGCTGCTGCTGAGGTTCTTGCCCCCTTTTTCTGCCCCCCTTGTGCTACTGAAGCTCCACGTGTGGCAGGGAATGGCCATGTGCCACAAGTGTGTTAGTGACTGACCATCTGTGCAGCTCCAGTGATTAAAAAGTAACAATGATAATTAATTCCTATTGTATCCCAAAGGCTTCATCTCTCCTTAGTGTTTTTATCAGCAACCTCTCTACTGCTTTTCCATATTTTTTCCCCTCTGTTATTTTCAGTCAGGCCTCAAGGAAGTTTTTGACCTGATGTGTTACCCACATAGGTTCACTTTGGATCTGCATTGTGTTCAGCTTTTCCTGCTCTAGTGTCTTTCTGTAAGCAGCAGCAGTCATCCTTGGTAGAGCTTTCAGTTCTGAGGCCAGCTCTGAAGAACCTTGCTCTGTTGCAGTGACACCCCAAGAGCCAGGTGGTGGCACGAGGACGTCGGAGAAGCAGCTGAGGGGCAGTCTCTGTGTCAGATGAAATGTGTTTAAAAAGAGGCTGAATGATGATGAAATGATCACGTGATGAAATATGTTAAAACTGCTTTTTGACAGAACTCAGGTTTCTTGCAGAGTGAAATTCCAAGTCAGGAGAGCCCAAGCCTGACCAGTGGTTTGTTTGTCTCTGCAGTGTGGAGCGTTACGATCCCAGTAAGAACTCGTGGGAGACAGTGGCTTCCATGGCTGACAAAAGAATCAACTTTGGTGTGGGTGTCATGCTGGGCTTCATCTTTGTGGTAGGTGGGCACAATGGTGTGTCCCACCTGTCAAGCATTGAGAGATATGATCCTCACCAAAACCAGTGGACAGTGTGTCGGCCCATGAAGGAACCCAGGACAGGTAGGCACATCCACACCTTGGCACTTGACTCCCATTTCCTTTGGAAATAAACTGACCTGAGAGAAGCTGCAGGGAAGTTGTAGTGACTTGTCTGCAGAGCACTGCACTTCATCTGTGTATGAACACCCCTTAAGCAGCTCTGTGAAAGGATGAGTATTTATTTCTCTGTTTAATTACAGTCCAGTTTATTAGGACTGAGCTGTTAACAAAAACAATATAAAGTAATGATTTATCTGCTTTAGTCTTCTCAAGCCTCAGCAATTCTGTGTTTTAAGGTTCTGTTGTATTTTATCTTAAGTTGAGATTCAGTAGTGCATCCTGTCTTCTTTCTCTTCCCAACAAGGGGTGTGGGGACACAAGAGCATTGCTCTCCCATGGGACAGGAGAAGAGTTAAAAGCAGTGTAAGACCTAAACAGGAAGGGGCTCTTCAATGGCATCCATTTGCTTAGAGCCCTAAGGAAGAGAGGCTGTGAGAACTCACCTGGTCAGCCTTTAGCTGGTCCAGTTAGGAACTGAAGTGTACTAATTCCTGCAGCTGGTGCTCATGCCATGGGTTGTCTGCTTTTTCTTTCCAACAGGAGTGGGTGCAGCTGTGATTGATAACTACCTGTATGTTGTTGGAGGTCATTCAGGGTCATCCTACCTGAACACTGTCCAGAAGTATGACCCCATTGCAGACAGCTGGCTGGACTCTGCTGGCATGATGTACTGTCGATGCAATTTTGGTTTGACTGCACTTTGATGGGAAGCAGGACTTGGACAGACCTGATGCAAAGATGGAGCTTAATCTGCTTGAAAAGAAACCCTGCTGGGGGAGACCACGAGCTGTGTTGGCTGCAGCTGGGAAGCTGGAGGAGTGTGGTGAAGCTGGGATGAAATGAGGAAGGGTTTGTTTTCTGCTGGTAACTGGCTCTTACTTTAGGGACATGGGCAGAAGGAATGGGAAGCTTGTTCCCAGCTGGGTTTAGGCCCTGCTATGGCAGTGGATGTGAGAGGACTGCACGTGTCTTGGGATGTGGTTAGAAAACTTTGTGTACATCTAACCCTTTCACTCTCTAGAGCTTTTCTCTCTTCCTCCTGCCTACTCTGAAACATGAAGTTTACTGTGCTTGGGGTGAGAGGTGTGTGACTGTGGTGTGTGCCTGGGGCAGTTTGCTGATAGTTGTCTGGTTGTGTCTTCATACTAAGAAAACACCAGTGCTTCATAATTTTTCTTATGAACAGTAACTAAAGGGCTGCCTTGTTTCTGTATCTCAAGGTCTGTAAATAATCAGTGCCATAGTATGTTGCCTGTACACTCTCCTTTGTTGCCCCTTAGTGGTGGGAGTGCTGGGATGGTAATTAGTAGCTGCTCACAGAAATACAGAAGGCAAATTTATTGCCTCTTTACCAACACTTTTTGGACCTGATGAAGCAAAATCACATTTTTAACTTTCCCTTAGATTTCCTTTCTGTGGGTAAATGAGTGCTAGATTAAAGGACTCAATCTTGCCTGCTGTGTGTTTCTACAATTGTAATGCAAGGAAAAATTCCAACAGTAACACATCAGAAGATGCCACAGCAGCATTCCTAGCATGATATAAAATAAATCCTCCAAACCAGCTCTGTCCCACCCTCCTCCCGAGTGCACGTGTGTCTGTATCCCCCTAGAACTTCCTTTTTTTAAAAGAATGTATGATTGCTTTCTCAGAGTGTCCAGATATAAAAATGGTGCTAAATGTAGGACTTAACAATAAGGCTGTTACTGATTTTGGTGCAGTATGCATAGAGCATGATTGTTTTGATCGTTTCAGTGGTTTTTTTGGTTCTAATTTGCTTGATACATTCGTGCCTCTGAAACCTGTTGAGGGTGTTACCCAATGTGCTGAGTGAGCTCCGTGTTTGTTACACTTTTGGTCTTTGTTTTCAGCACATCTTGTGTTTATTGTTCCTGTTCTCACAAATAGGGAGTGGAAAGCAGGACCCTTCCTGGGGTTCTGTAGGCAGTCTGGCCTTTAACACAGGCTGCAAGGAATGCAAAGCCCTGGGGCACAGCTGCTGATCCCCAGCCCGTGTCCTGCCCCATGGGGTGCTGCAGGTCAGTTCCTGGGACTCACCAGAATCTCAAGAGAGAGAACTTTGCAGTAGCCCTAAATTCAGTGAAAATTTGGGCAGATCATGAGGATGTGATGCTGTGGGTTGTAACCATTATATAAAGCAGATGAAGGAATAAATAGGATTTTTGGTTAATTTAGGATGTTTTGGGTTGTCTTCTGGTGTGAACTAGGAGTCATGGTTGTCTTGAATTTCTGTGTTGCTGTCTGTGTGTGTGTTGCCAGGCCTGGTACTGAAGAATCTTTCTGCCTCTGCAGTTATTTTCCCCTTGTTTTAACATTTTTAATTGATGTCTGTTTCCCCTTGGTTTTCAAGCCCGTATAGTATTATTTTTTTTAAGGTGCAATAAGATTTGAAATAGTTGCTTTAAAAGCCATTTCTTTATGTTAAGTGGAAGGCTTTGAGTGCACTTGATTGATTCCTGCAAAGCTAATTGCAGCCAGGCAGACAGTGGTGTTCCTTGTTCTTCCATACACTCACGTTCAGATGTTACAGCCAGGAGCAGAGGGGGTTTCCAGCACAGAGCATTAGCCATGGCTAACAGGTGTTTGCACACACCATGAGCTCCTGCATGCACTCTTCAGATCTGGGAGGATTTAGCAGGGCTTGAAAAGCAAATAAAATTAACAATTTCAGTGCAGTTTAATTCCACCCACTGAGGATTGTAGTTCCATAGCAATAACAGAGTGGTTTCATTCTTGTAGTGGGTCTGTTGGTAGGACACAAGCAGCTGCAGGGCTGCTGCCTGCCTGGGTGTGGGGAGGATGGGGAGCAGGGCTGGGGACTGAGAGGGTTCAGCCTGGTGGGTAAATTGCCTTCTGTTCAGGGACTGCACAAGCAGAGTGTTTCCATGTGCTGCTGTACTGCTGGGGCTGTGCCAGGTGACACTGAGTACCACTGTTTCCATTATGCATGGGTGGTAAGGATGCTTAAAAATTAATATAAAGAAAAAATTGTACTGAAGAGAAGTTTATGCCTCTTATTGCTGGGCTTCCCATGCAGTTCTTGCATATGGTTCCTTTAGGGTTTGAAGGGCAGCAGGATTCCAGGAGTGGAGTTGCTCATGTGCGCATCCTGATGGGAAGTGTTGGCAAACACTGTTCTCAGGTTGTTCACAGTGCAGAGAAATAGTGTTCAGAAATAGTTTTCATCAAATTCCAGGCTGGTTTGGGTTGCAAGGGACCTTAAAATTTTGCTCATCCAGTTCCCACCCCTGCCATGGGCAGGGACACCTCCCACCAGCCCAGGGTGCTCATCAAGTTGTGAGGGCATCAGGACAGAAAATCAGCAGATCCAGGGGGGTGTTGGTGCCTGTTCAAGGATACATCAACATGCATTTATGGAAGTCAGAGCACTTAAATTTAGCTGCAAAATGTTTTACTGTTTTCCTCAGCAGTGTTAATTAGGTCAGAGTGATTGACCCCCACTTTCTAATGTGGTATTGCTAAATTTAAGGTATCAGTGGAAACAGGCTTTTTTAGTGTGCAGGCTTGGTATGGAGGATGGGAAAGATAACTAATGGAATATGCTGCTGTTACTGGATGGGAATGTTTGGTGAGAAATGGATGGAACAGTTTCACCTTCAGGATCCTGTCACTTGCAGTCATGCCATCTGCATTTCTGTTCTGGGTGCTTGTCCTGTTCACTGAAGTGCTTGGTCATAGGAAGATCAGACAACAATCAGTTGAAATCTGCATTTAAAGAACACTGCTCTCAGTGTGATGTCTATCTGGCAGTTTAAGAACTGAGGACCTTCAAATAAGATGTCATACAACTATAAATTATCATCCAGTTCTCTTTCTTAGTCACTCAAAAGTATCTGTAAAGCACTTTAAAGTGGGTATGAGTTCATATGTGTACATAAAATTCCTGAATTTCTGGGGTTTCTGGGTTTTTTTGTTGTGGGTTTGTTTTATTTTTACATGTTAATCTGTAGCTTCCTGACAGTCTGTCCTCCTAGGAATGCTTTTCTTTCAGAAAGTCTGCTTGGAATTTCCAGAGGGGCAGATGTGTCCAGTCCACATTGCACACAGTTAACTGGTCCTGGCAGACAGCCTGTTGCTTTTGTGAATTTGCCATCTGTAAGTCCCCACTCACTATATGGAACAATGCAAAATGTCCAAACTTGCCTTAAATTCTTGATATTTAACGCAAAGAACTGGATGATAATTCCTATTTTTTTGCCTTATGCGCTGTGCTGTATTTTGAACCGAAGGAGAACTCTAATTTTTAGCAGGATTTATTAATTGTACAGAGAATACCAAATTGTACTCGACTTGACCAGAGTGCTTTGGTTGGGAGTATAAAATGATACATGTAGTTTTGTTGTACCTAGAGTGTTTTTATGTGTACCTCTTTTTTAGCAGCAATGTTCTGGGTTTGTTATTGTTTACAAAGTGGCATTTGAGTTCAACAGGGAAAGAACTGTCACCTGCATCCTTGGTCCTTACTGGTGTCCTCAATGTGTTTGCTCCTGTGATAATGCTCTGTAAGTATTGTTGTAACTATTTCATTGAATGTGAAACAATTTAGTAAATAAACCTGGGGGGGAAAAAACCAAAATAACTTATTTTGACCCTTTCATTGGTTGTTGAATTTAAACAGGCTGTAGCTTTAGTCTTCTAATGTGGTAACCCCAGTGTGGGCTGAGTGCTGCAGGGCAACAGCTGGAGCCAAGGAGCAGGAGGATCCTCACCCTTCACAGAACCACCCTGAACTGTTCTGGTTGGAAGAGACCTTATAGATCACCAAGTCCAACCATAAACCTGACCCTACCAACCATAGTCAAATTCTACCAAGTCCAGTGCTGAACCTTGTCCCTCAGCACCACAGCTTCACAGCTCTTAAACACCTCCAGGGCTGAGGATTCAGCCACCTCCTCGGGCAGCCTGGGCCAGTGGTTAATTACCCTTGTAATTAAGAAGTTTCTTCTCATATCTGGTCTAATCCTTCTGGGGGGTTGCACTGGCTGGAGGACCAGGGTGTTGAGCAGCTCAAGAGTTGTAGTTTGCTGTTCAACAGCTCTTCTCCATGTGTGTTAGGTGGTGGCTTCACGTCAGGGGATGTAGCAGCAGGCAGCTGCCTTTACCCTGAGTGAGATGGAAGTCTGAGGTTTGGCAGTGGGGTGGGGAAATAATTCTTTTTCTGGCTGCAGCTAAAGACAGGATTCCCATCTTACACAGCTGAGAGCAGGGAGGAGATCCCATTCCCAACTGGTATTCCAGGTGTCCCTAAACCAGGGGGAATTGTGTCACCTGTGAACTCCAGCTAGGAAACACTGACTGTCAGTGTCAGTTGTGCTGGAGCTGGCACAAAAGGAAAACAGTCAAGTGGTCTTCTGGAGGTTAAAAAGAAAAAAAAAAAGAACTGCATTAATAAAAGACTTTCAGTTAATACTCTCCAAGGGCTTAGTTTTAGTTTTCCCTAGGTTTAAAGGTTGCTGGTACACACTGATGTAGCAGGGACTTCAAAACACATTTGACAGGGCAGGTGAAGGCTTTTCCAGTTTATTTTAAAGTTCTCCATTTTAAAATACCTAGGATTGTGTCAGGAAACATGAAAACACCTTGCACAGCACGTGTCAAGAATGGCAAGTGTTACTGGAAGTCAGACCTTTCCCATTTGTGGACAGTTCAGATCTTTAAAAATAAAAGAAAAAAGATGGATTTTAAAACTATCTGTATCTTGCCCAGATCTTCCCTGCTTTGAAATGAAGGTATAAAATTGTTGAACCTTGTAAGCTCCAAGTCCAGTTTTCTCCTGCTGCCTCCTCAGCTGAGCTGATGGGCTCTGGGGTGAAGATGTTTTACAGCAGGGGCTGGGGAGGGTGGAGGGGAAAAGAACAAAGGCTTCAGTTTCAAAACAGGTTTTCAGAAGATGTAGAACAGCATCTAACTCAAGAGGAAGCAGCTGGTGCCCTTTGGTTCTGAAAAAACCTCTCGTTTTTACCCCTTTCCTGGGGGCACCCAGCAGGCTGTGTTCTCAGGTGGTGCTGGGATAAACTCAAGCCCTGTGCATTTTGAGTCAGAAAAGGGATGTTGGTGTCCAGGATGCTGCCTGAGAGTCCCAGGTGAGTGCCTGCTTGAGGGCTTTGCTTAACTGGAGGCAAAATTCAAACACCCCTTGCTCTGAGCTGCACATGTGGGAATGTGCTTTAGTCCTAGAATGTCCAGGCTCTGGAGCAGGCTGCTGCTGGGGGTGCTTCATCCTGAGGGGGGAGATGGTTTAACACAGCGTGCTGAGCTCCTGTGCCAGGTTTCCCAGAGAAGCTGTGGCTGCCCCATCCCTGGCAGTGTCTCAGCCCAGGTTGGATGGGGCTTGGAGCAACCTTAAAAAAAAATAAATGGGGCAGAGGGGAGGTGAGGAGGGCACTGAGCAGAGCTTCGTGCTGATGCTCTGCCTCCCCAGCCAGGAACACCCGAGGCAGAGGCGCAGGAGAGCTCCTTTCTCCTTCTCCTTTGTTTAATTGATCCAAAGCAGAGTTAGGATGAGGGTGCCCCTGAGCAGGGGCTGAGCCTGGCTGCAGGGAGCTGGGAGCTTGGTGCTTCCCTCCGGCAGGGTGAGCAGAGCCTGCAGTGGAGCCGGGTGGGCACTGGATGTCACTGTTGGTTCACACAGGGACGAGCACGGGAAAGGGGGCTCAGCCCCCACAGCAACCCCAGACCCCCTCTGATCCAGCTGAGCCTCCACTCTAGAGCTCAATAAACCCAAGGAACCCTGAGGTGGCCATGGGCACTGTTGTTGGGGTGTCCCCATCACCCCTCTCTCCAGAGATGCTGCCAGGGCTTGCTGGGGGCTGCCCTGGGGTCCCAGGCACAGCCCTGCAGATATTTCATCCCCTCAGCAGCCCCCCCATCCCTCCTCATGAGCATGGGGGTCACCCTGGGACCCCTGCACGGGGACTGATGCTGCCACCATCCCCTGGCTGGGGTACCTGTCCCTGCTGCTGCAAGGCCACACAGGATGGGATCACAGTGGTTGGGGTTGTCAGGTCCCTCTGGAGGTCCCAACCCCCCTGCAGTATCAGGGACACCCTCACCTAGATCAGGTTGCTCAGAGCCTCCTCAAGCCTCACCTTGAATATCTCCAGGGATGAGACCTCAACCCCCTCCCTGGGCAGGCTGTTCCCCATCCCTGGGCCAGGGGGTAAGGGGATCCCCAGCACCCCATCCTCCATGGCAGGACCACCCCATGGGCTGTGGGGGCAGTGGGACAGGATCCCTGTCCCCTGGCTGCCAATGGGTCTCTGGCTGAGGGTGCCTTGGAGAAGACCTCAAAATATACCAGCAGGGTCAGAGAGGGACCCTATGGGTGCAAACCTGCAGCCCCCCAGCCCTCCCCAGGGATGGAGCACCCATCTGGGTGGTTCTTGAAATGGCCAACTCTGTAGCTGGGCTGTTGCAAGAGACTTTTAGCTGGAATTAAAGGAATTTGTGCACCCTCAATCTCTTGCTGCAAGTCTGCTGCTGCAGGGGGGTGGTTACAAGGAGGTTCTTCTCCCCCTGCTCTCAGTCACCAGCAGAACCCACTGGAATGAACTGGGCTCATCCCAGCTGCAGCTGGGGCTCCCACGCCACGGTCCCAGTGAGCTCCTGGGCTGCACCAGCAGGCATCAGGATGTCCTTCCATGGATCCACACTGATACCATGGATTCTCACAGCCTTAGAATTACAGAATCAATTGTTTGGGTTGGAAAAGACCTTTCAGCTCACCTGGTCCCAGTGTTCCCCCAGCAGTGCCCACATCCCCAGGGCTTGGGAGTCCCCCAAATGCCCAAGCTGCTGTTTGACACCAGGGGTGCTCATGCAGCCCCCAGTGCCAGCATCCTGCATCCCACCAGGCTGCAAACCAGGCAGAAGTGTCTCCTAATTACAGCATTCCAGCCCCTGCTTCCTTCCCACGAGGCTCTGGGAAGCAGAGTTAATATTTGGAGGTGTGCTGGTGCATACACCAACTGGGCCTGGAGTTCTCTCTGCCTTGCTGTTTATTTTAAATCCTGAATTGTCCTAAATGAAAAAGTACTTTACTTATGTGTGCAGATTAATTTGGAGAGCTGGAGATAATAATGTTTTATAAAGTTAGTATTAATTTCCCAAAGGGTTTGCAGTTATTCAGATTAAACTAATTCAGTTCAGGCTGGTACCTGATTAGGAAACAAACAGAGGCATTTTTAATTTTTTTTTCCCTTCAAAGTCCCTCTGAGCTCTGTGAAAAAAGCTGTGAAAACAAGAAAGGAAAGGAAGAGGTGGTGAAATCCTGGGAGAGGAGGGGCTCTGCAGGCAGAATGCACCCAGACCCAGGACATTGGGTTGGGGTCCTCCTGGTTGGGAGGGTGGGCCCTGGGGTTGGGATGGTGGGATGAGGGGAGGGTCACGAACCCCTGGGACTCTCTGATGACCTTTGGGGTCCCTTCCCACACAAACCATTCCATGAAAGCATTCCAGGCAATGGCAGCAGCATCTGGAGAAGCTGTTCTCTTACTCAGGGTTTGCTCAGCAGCTCCTTGGGTGATTTTGGGGCCAGGGAGGAGGGGGCCATGGGGTATCCTTCCACCCCCTGGCTGGGCTCTGCTGTCTGATGAGACTGTCACACTTTTAAAGCAATCCTGACAAAAGGATTTTAAGCTCTGAAAGTATCTCACATGTATCCCCGTGACATTTGACATGCTAATCTTATGGAAATAGATTAATTACAAATGCTATTTCTGTAGGCTTAACTTACTACCATAAGGTCACTGCTAAAGGATAAAAGCTGATGAGATTGTGCTGAATAATAATGTAAGGCAAAGGATTTCTCCAAATGATCAGGCAGGGAAAGAGGAGTTTCAGGGGAGGAGGAGAGGGCAGGGGGGCTGCAGCTCTCCCAGCCTCAGGGGATGCTCTGCTGCAGCCCAGGACTGTCACCTCTGCTGGGCTGAGCTCCCTGTCACTTCTCCTGCCCTCTGTGCCCCTGATGCCAGGGGACAAAGCTGCTTGCAGGCAGCTGGGTGCTGACCCTGGGTCTGGCAGGGGAGCAAACGATGGGATTTGCTTTCCATCATTCCCAGCTCCAGTATCTGCTGCTCCAGGAGCAGGAACATCCAGGAGCAGGGATGTGGGGACCAGGCTACCCCCTGGCTGTCAGAAACCCCCCTGCCATCAGCTCTGCCTGCTCCTTCCAGCACCCGGCTCTGGGATGGGGTCAGGGTGCACGGGGAGGGGGGGCTGCTGGGACCCTCAGACCCCTTCCACCTCCATACCCCATCCCCTGGGCTTCACCCCAGCCCTGCAGCCGTACCCCTCTCCAACACAAAACATGGAAACAGAGACACAGCCTCCTCTGGGATGGGCCCTGTGCCAGGAACTGGGACTGCTGGGAGCCGGGGGTCTGGAGCTGGAAAGGTCCTGGAGCTGGTTCTACAGGGGGAGTGTCCTGTGGAGATGGATGCTCCTGGAACTGGAGGACCCTGGGGAACGAGCATCTTGTGAAGCCGGAGGGTCCTGTGAAGCTGAAGGGTCCTGTGGAGCCAGAGGGTCCTGTGAAGCTGAAGGGTCCTGTGGAGCTGGAGGCCACAGGATCAGGAAGGCTCTGGAGCTGTCGGGTGTCTCCTGCCCGGGGCAGAACCAGAGCACTCCCCCAGGAGTGATGCAGCTGGGGCAGCATCCCCCGGTTCCCTTGACCCACGGTACTTGTGTCCTTCTGAAACGAGGCCGGGGGGGTGCAGGGACCCACCCGTGTCCGTGACAGACCCTGCCTGAGACCCTCCGCTAGGACATTACCCACCTCACCCTCGGGTTCTCCTTCGGGAAGGGTTTTCCTTTCTCTTCCCCGCCCCGTGCGGAGCTGCAGCCCCCCGGCAGATGGTAGCAAAGCTCCAGCCCAGCACAGCTGCAAAACCCCCTATCCCATCCCATCCCATCCCATCCCATCCCATCCCATCCCATCCCATCCCATCCCATCCCATCCCATCCCATCCCAGAGCCACCTCCACCTCCCCTCCGGCTTCCGATGGGGACGGGGTGATGGGAGCGGGGCTGAGCAGGGGGTCCTGCTGCCCCTCACAGCTCCCAAAGCTCCTCACACCCCCCAGAGGAGCCCCGGGGGGAGAACAGCGTTGGGGGATGGAAAGGCATCTCCAGGGACTGGGATCTGCTGGGATTGGTGAGCAGCTGTAGGGAGTGGGGACTTGGGGGTGGTTGCAGGTGACTCCCAAAAAGCCACAAAGAACGGGGCTACCTGCGGGGGGGTAGGACTTGCTCTGAGTGGACAAAAATCACCTGGAAAATCATCTGATTGACACGGAGCTGTGGGAGTGAGTCCAGAGGAGGCCCTGGAGCTGCTGGGAGGGCTGGAGCAGCTCTGGAGCCAGGGAGAGAGTTGGGGGTGTTCAGCCTGGAGAAGAGAAGGCTGCAATGGGGAGACCTCAGAGCACCTTCCAGTGCCTGAAGGGGCTCCAGGAAAGCTGGGGAGGGACTGGGGACAAGGGCAGGGAGGGATGGGATGAGGGGGAAGGGTTTCCAGCTGCAAGAGGGGAGATTTAGGGTGGACATGAGGAAGAAATAGTTTGGTGTGAGGGTGCTGAGCCCCTGTGCCAGGTTTCCCAGAGAAGCTGTGGCTGCCCCATCCCTGGCAGTGTCTCAGCCCAGGTTGGATGGGGCTTGGAGCAACCTGGGCTGGTGGGAGGTGTCCCTGGGCATGGCAGGGGTGGGAATGGAGGAGCTTTAAGGTCCCTTCCAACCCGAACCAGTTTGGGATTCTGTGATTTTTATCATCAAAACTCCCACCTGGTGGTCCAGATCTGTGCTGAAGCCCAAGCAGAACCTGCTGGCCCAGGGGAAAACCCAGATTTAATCTTGGAGATTGGGCATGAGGTGTCCCAGCAGGTGGCAGTGGGAGGTGGGGCAGGGATCCCATCAGTTCAGTCCCACCAGGGCTGGTGTGGGGCTGGGGGCTCAGCTCAGTGCAGAGGGGGCCTGAGCACCCCTGGGAATGAGGGCACCACCTGGGCTTGGTTTTCCTTAGAGCAAATATTTTGGGTAAAGGGCAGCAGATCTCACTTGGGGGGAAGGATGTTCCTAGTTCCCAAGAAGGTTATAACAAGAGCAGGAAAAATAACTGCTGCCAGGGGTAATAATTACAGATACTTGATTTTTCTCCAGTTGAACATTTTAATGACTTTTAAAGCAGAATCTGTTGGTTGCCTTTTTTTTTTTTTTCTTCCAGAACGTCTGAAGCCTGGGAAGGCCTCCTTCCCAGTAATCTGTGTTCTTAGGGGAAAAATAATTGGGAATCACAAAGGGAAATGTAGAAAGGGGAGAGGGAGGCTGACATAGCTGTCACAGATACAACATCCCAGACTGGTTTGGGTTGGAAGGGATCAGAAATGGTTGTTCCATAGAGGCTGTGAGCTGGGAGGTTCTCCCAGCCCTGCATCCTTGTCCTGGGAGCTCCCCCTGGGCTGAGCCCACCCTGCCATGTGCTGCATGAGCAGAAACCAAGATTGACTTTCTCCAGAATTAGGATTTGATCACAAACAAATTGGCTCCTTCATTCCCTTTCCACGGGAGCCAGGTTTACAAGATCATGTATATTAATAAACTCAGATCTCTCAAAAATGTGATTACAAACCCCGTGTCTGCAATTCATCCTGCTCAGGGTAATTTGACATTCTCCCAGCACAAGCAGCAGTAAGGATTGCGTAGTTCAGGGACCAGGTTTGGGTAAAAACCTTCCAAGTCCTTTGGCAGCTGCCTGTGACCTTTGGAGTAGCTGCCAGCACCTGATTTAGTTCTAAAAATTACCTTTTATCTGCCCCAATAAGGGTCCAGAGTCCCCTGGGTGTCAGCAGCCCAGCCACCTGCCTGGTTCCCTGATTTCTGGGAGCCCTGGGATCTTCCTCTACCTCCCAACACTGGGAGTGACCTGGGAAAAAGATCCTGAGAAGGGCAGAAAATGGGAATTACCCTGCCAGAGCAGTGGAGGGATGGGAGGTGGGGATGGCACAGGGGTCATGGCAGCCCTGGGCCTCCCTGTCCTGGTGTCACCAGCTGGAGAACAACCATGGAAAGATGCTCTTGTGGCTCAGGGAAACCACCACCAGCATCCCTTTCCTGAACTGAGAAACAAAAAGCTGCCTTGCCATAAAAAATGAACAGACTTTTCTTGGTTTGGTTTGTTTTTGTTTTTTTTTTTCCTCATTTCCTGCAGGTTTTCCACAGAACAGTCAGAAGGGGTGACACTGATTACTTGTTACACCATTAATATTTAACAGCTTGCCATAATAAAATATTTAAACTCAAATATATTGATTTTTAGCACTCTAATACAGTTGCAGCACAAACAGGATTAGCAAGGTCTCATATGCAGCACTTTAATTAAATCCATAAACCACACTTTCTTTAATAAACTTGTGCACAGAACTTAATTTGGAATAAATGCTGTAAAAGAGGCAGAGTGTTTGGGGGCACAGGAGGCCGAGCAGCACCTGGGAGGTTTGGGGTTGCCACCAGCCTGCCCCAGGCTTGCTGCCCATTGGGGACCTCATTTGGTCCCCTCCAAGCAGGTACCTGAGTGTCGCTTTCAAGAAAGGAATAATAAGTTGGAGTTGTTCAGTCTGGCTCCCAGGTGAGCTCAGAGCAACCTCCCAGTATCTGAAGGGGCTACAGGAAAGCTGGGGGAGGGCTTTGGACACGGGGGGGTAGGGAGAGAAGAAGGGAAATGGGTTAAAACTTGGAGAGAAAGGGGAGATTGAGGTTGGAGATGGGGAAGGGATTCTTTAACTTGAGGGTGGTGAGATGCTGGAACAAGGTGCCCAGAGAAGCTGTGGCTGCCCCATCCCTGGCAGTGTCTCAGCCCAGGTTGGATGGGGCTTGGAGCAACCTGGGCTGGTGGGAGGTGTCCCTGGCCATGGCAGGGGGTGGCACTGGATGAGTTTTAAGGTCCCTCCCAACCCAACCCATTCCATGATTCAGGTCCTGCTCAAGCTTCCAGCCTCACACAGATCCAGCTCAGGGAGGAGCATTTATTGTTGCTGCAAGTGTGGATTTTGTTGGGGTTTTTGTTGTTTCGTGGTGGCTTTTTTGTTTGTTTGTTTTGGTTTTTTGTTTATTTGTTTGTTTGCTTTTTCCTTTGCACTTCTGCAACTTAAAACTGCTGAAGCTCATTTAGCCCCCTGCATTTATCTTTGCAGAGCTCCTGAGTGCCCAGCTGCTGTGCCAATTACCTCCAGCTCAGGGAGATCTTTTGCTTCTTAATTAAACAAGAAGAAAGCAGCTTGAGGCTGGATGGGAGCAGGGGGAGGGGGCTGGGGCAGTCTGGACCCCATCCCTGTTTCCTGCTTGCCCACTTTGGGATGTTCTGGGATGCAGGTCCTGGGGTGCCCCCACCTGCAGGATGCTCTTGGGAAGGGGTGGGGGTTTTGCTGAGGTGCCTGAGCAAAGTTATTTCCACCTTGGATGTGACCTAAAACCAACCCATGGCTCCAGGTCCCCAGACACCTCCCAGCTGCTGGGATTTGACTTCAGCATTTTTCATCCCAGCTCTGGGTATCTGGGAGGAGATCAGTAGCCAGCCCTTTGAATCCTGCTAGTATCTTCATATCATTGGGAAAACGACCTTCCCAGCATGAGGAAGTGGGTTGGGATCTCCAGGGGTGCAGAGTCCCCTCCCTGGCTGTGACAAATCCCACACTTGGGTTCCTCCTTGCTTTGCAGGGCTGCTCTTTGGGACAGGGACAGCTGGGGGGGGAGGGAAAAAGGAGAATAAAAAGGCAAAGCAAAACCTTCTTGTCACTGCTCCCAGAGCTGCTGGCACTTCTTGTAACTCCAAGAGTTAAATTCCAATTGGAGAGGAAGGGGTGCTGGGGCTGCTGGCAGGAATGGAGCTTGTCTGGG
Organism: Calypte anna; assembly: GCF_003957555.1. Classification (NCBI taxonomy): domain Eukaryota; kingdom Metazoa; phylum Chordata; class Aves; order Apodiformes; family Trochilidae; genus Calypte; species Calypte anna. The sequence goes on from NC_044251.1 coordinate 43,144,770, forward strand.
GCCTGGCTGAAAGGCAACAAGAGGGGCTCCCTGGAGCCAGAATTCTCTGCTCCAGCCTGAACACCCCAACTCTGTCCCCCTGGGTCATGAGCTGCTCCAGCCCTCCCAGCAGCTCCAGGGCATCCTCTGGACTCACTCCAACAGCTCCATCTCCTTCTGGGCTTGGGGACCCCAGAGCTGGACACTGAACTCCAGCTGGGATCTCAGCAGAACACGGGGTCTGCCCACCAGTACCTGGGCAAATGAGAACTGGTTTGGGAATGGACACAGTTGTCTGTTCACTAAAAACAAACAAACAAAGAAAAACCGCAGAAAAACCAAACAAAAAAACCCAAATGAAAACAAACCAAACCCACCAAAACAAAGCAAGCAAACAAACAAAAAACCCCAAACCAAATAAACAAATAACTAAAACCAATACAGCAAAAGAACAGTAACTGCACAAAGTCCCATTTTCAGACTCAGTGTGGTCAAGAGCATCTTCTGGCTTAATGTGACCATTTACAATCTGAAGGCAGAAGTCTCAAGTGGTTTGATTTACATGAAACCAGCCTGAAATAAGTTCTATGGAGATGGAGGACTCTGAAATGTCAAACACAAATGAATTTCCAGGCAGGAAAGGTGCCCTGGGACTCGGGCAGGATGAGGCAGTGGGGCTGTGATGGGGCTGTGACGTTTCCCCCAGCACTGCCTGCTGCCTCCAGGTGAATGGGGCTGAGAGGGAGGAACCTGGAGGCACCTGGGGCACTGGAATTAATTTCAGGATCAGGAATGAAGTGCAGTTTTTCTCCCCCTTCCCATCCCTGGCCAGGCAGAGCAGCTCCTGGCCCCTTCCCCCCGGGCTGGTGAAGTGCAGGGAGCAGCACAGGAAGGCTCCAGGGAATGTTTGTTTCCTTTCCCATCCTAAACTTGGACCTCTGCAGGTCTTTGCAGTACCAAGTTGTGATGCACTGCTGGGCCAGGTTTTGCATATGACTTTGGGCAAGTTGGGTTTGCCAGGGCCATGCTCCTCAGACTGACTGCACAAGTCTGCAAGATACATGTTATGGAAGCAACAGGGTTACATTTCCTGACAGGGGTTGCCACGATGTTCAGAAACACATGAAATGAATGAGAATTGTTCATTGTTTTGTTATCTGTGCCAGATTGGCAGGGAGAAAAAAAAATCCTGAAAATTAAAATAATTTTTTCAATAAGATAGATAAATATCAGTGCTCTTGAGGAGGTGCTGGAGCAGGCAGGAGAAATATCTCAATTAAAACAAAAAAAAGAATTGAAAGCTTAATTAGGTGGGTGTGACAGGGGCAGGCTGTTTGGAGGCTGGGGACCATGGCCTGCCTGGGGGAATCTGTTGGGGGCTGCTCTGATGGGGAGGGTCCCAGTGGGGACCCAATACCTGAGGATGTCCCACCACATGGGGAGGGAATGGTTCATCCCAGAGAATCATAGATCCACAGAATTTTTAAGTTTGGAAAGGACCTTAAAGGGATGACCATTGCCACCCCTGCCATGGCCAGGGACACCTCCCACCAGCCCAGGTTGCTCCAAGCCCCATCCAACCTGGGCTGAGACACTGCCAGGGATGGGGCAGCCACAGCTTCTCTGGGAAACCTGGCACAGGGGCTCAGCACCCTCACAACAAACTATTTCTCTCTCCCATCTCCTCTCCATCTCCCTCCTTCCAGCTGGAAACCTTCCCCTCATCCCATCCCTCCAGGCCACTTTAAAGCCTTTTCCCTTCGCTCCATCTCATACATAAAGAAGCATCCCAAACTTTTCTAACTCCTATAATCTGATTTTAACCCCCCAGACTCCACATGTTACTACATCTCCACCCAAAAGTGTCCCAAAACCCTGTACCTCTGTCCTTTAGGGATCCTGCATTGAAATCCCTGGAGGAGCTGAAGCAGCATCTGCCCAAGGCTGTCTGCCCTCCAAGCTGCTGGATTGCTCTGTCCCATTCCTTTCCCCATGAGGAGCCAGCTAAGCCTCAAATGCATTAAATTTGAAAGTGGATTTCAAATGCAGCCCAGTGTTTCATATGCAGTGTGGGATGGTGTGTAATTCTCTTGCCCTGAAGCAGAGCAATAGCTCTTGTCTACTGCACTGGAAATAAGGAAAAGATAATGCCAGGATTTACTCTTTATTCTGGCTGATGGCTGCTCAGCTAGCTGAGACCTGAGGGGTTACCACACCTCGGGGGGAGAACCAGAGGTCTGAAAACCCCAAGTGCTGTGTGGGTGCCCAGCCCAGGCAGGGGAGGGATGCAGCCCTGCACCTATGGGCAGAGCACCAAGTGCCCAGGGCTGATGGGGCATCTCCTGTACCAGCCTTGGGCATCCTCCTGAGAGGACACAGCCATGGCTGAGGGGAGGGACAGGCTGCAGAAACCTCAGAGCCTTGGTCAGTAAGGTGGGAGGAGGAACAAGTGGCCAGGGAAGGCAGGCAGGGAGAGATCCAGCTCTGACTGCACCTACTTGGTGGCTGCCTCATTTTTCTTCATTAAACAGCACCCAGCTCTTGACAGCACAAGTTCTTTCCACATGCAAGTTCTGGGAGTTAATGAAGACTTGTTTGCTGGGATATGAATAAATCACAGCAGCACTTCCCCCCAGCTCCATCAGGGCAGCACAACCAGCGAAGCCCTTTGGGCAGAGCAGGCAGGATTGGTACCACCCTGCCCTGGCTCAGCAGCCCCTCTTGGGGCATCCTCTGCCTCAGCACAGTCCAGGGCTTGGGGAAGTCCTTTGGTGTGAGGGTGCTGAGCCCCTGTGCCAGGTTTCCCAGAGAAGCTGTGGCTGCCCCATCCTTGGCAGTGTCTCAGCCCAGGTTGGATGGGGCTTGGAGCAACCTGGGCTGGTGGGAGGTGTCCCTGACCATGGCAGGGGTGGGGATGGAGGAGCTTTAAGGTCCAACCCAAACCAGTCTGTGGGTTTAGGAGTTTAATTTTCTTTCCAGTGTGATAACTGGGCAGTGGAAGGGCTGCTGGGGCTGAGGTGTGGGAAGCAGGGCTGGGGGGTGGAGGATTTAAGGGGGGTAAGGGAATTTGTGTTGGGGAGGGGGCTGATGGCTTCCCTGGAGCAGGCAGGGAGAGAAGCAGCTCTGCCCTTCCTGGAAGCAGATTTGTTTGGTATGGGGGTGCTGAGAGATCTGTCTGGGTCCCTGCTGTGCTCCAGGCAGCTGTTAATGGGCATAAGTTTATTGGTTATGACTGTGGTAGCACAAAACATTTTTTAATGACTCCTATAAAAGATTTAGGGGGGATGGAGATGAGGAAGGGAAAGCATATTGGTCTCCAATGCAAATCTTAGGCCTTGCAGATTCCTGACATTGTTTTTCCCTTTGGAAGGGAAATCATGATTAAATGTCCTCTGCAGCTCGTTGTGGTTTGCAACGAGTTCAAATCTGCTCCCTTTTAAAATTTTATTTTATTGTTATTCTATTTTATTTTGCTTCACACATAGTTCCACTTTACAAATGCAGTAAAATACCATTTGCCTTTTCCTTTCTCTCACCTTCTGCTTCAAAGTGTGAGGGACCCTGGCTGGGCAGGGATGGGCCAGGGTGTGGGACCCCAAATAACCCAAAGGCTGCAGTTAATCCCTGCTTCTCCCCTGCCTGCCCCGGGATGCTCCTTTGGCTATGCAGATCCCTAAGGAGCTGTTGTTCTCTTTCGTAGCCTGGCAGCAGCCAGGGAAGGGATGTAAATAGGTCAGATACCACAGGCAGAGCTGGGATTTTATTCTGTAGTGTCAGGAAGCCAAAGCTTGTAGGGCTGGGGGAGGTTTTGCTGATGCCTCACATGGACTTTGCTCTGGGGATGCTGCTCTGCTCAGTGCCCCCTGGGGAGCCCCTGGTCCTCTCCAGCAGGACATCCTCCTTCCAGGTGTTAATAGACAATGGTTTATTGTTGCTGGGACAATGGTTTGGGGGTTTTTTTTGAAGTAGGATTTCCAGATGACAATTACTGAACATCTTGAGCAGGCTTCTTTCTTCCCGTGAGCTACCTGGGCATTTAGCAAGAGAGGCCTGACTTGCAAAGTTACCCTGACATTGTCATTTTTGCATAGCTAATAAACCATGGCCTCTTTAGCTGAAAAGTGGAGATCTTCATGGAATGCTACCCTTTCCATTACTGCATACATCTTAGATTTAATTTGGCATGGGACACATCAACCTTGGCTCTTGGAGACAAGGTTAGAGCCTGCAGAGCATGAAAATGAGTTTTTCTAAACACTTTTTTTGGCCATTTGCTACTCTACCGGGTGCAGGTTTTGAAAGAACACAGGAACAGGAGTTACATTTTACCTGGTCTGGCATGAAATTATTAAAGGTGAGGAACTTCCTGCCCCCCCAATGGAAACCATCTTTTTTTTCCCCCAAGAAGGCAAGAGCAATTTGAGCCAGAGGGTAAAGCTGTAGCTGAGATGGATATGTTTTACTGAGCATGTTTTGAGATGTTCACTCATCCTGGAGTGACAGACTTCTGCTCCTCTTTGGAAAATATAATTTTCTCATTATTGCCAGATTATTGTTAAAAATAATGAGACGTGGGCAGAGATGGCAAAAGAAAAAATTAAAAAAAAAAAGAAAAAAGAAAAAAGAAAGCAAGATGGCTATGAAATAAAAGGCTGTGAAAGCAAAGTGAAGTGGTGGTGCAGGGGCAGAGGTGGAGGAGCCCTGGGTGCCCCCATGGCCTCTCTGGTGGCCAAGCTGCTGGGGCTGCTCTGTGCCATGGGAACCAAGCCCCAAGGGAGGCAGCAGGGCTGAGCACACCCACCCCCCCTCTGCCAAGCCAAGACTTCACCCTCCACCTCCCCAAATTTAAATCCCCCCCAGTGAGCAGGGAGGAGGGGCCAGGGGGGAGCAGGTCCTGGAGGAGGGCAGGTTGGATGGACCTGGGGAATTGGTTGCTTTGCTACACATCAATTTTACTCCATTTGCTTTTAATGAGGTCAGACTGTTTCATGGGCATTTTGTCATTAATTTCTACTTCCCTGAAAGAGCTGCTTCAGCTGCTCCATGAGAGGAACCGCTCTGGGAGCAGGGGGAAGGCTCCAGTAAAAGGAGGGGCAGGCAGTGCTCTGCTCTGGGGATGTGGGGATGCTGAGCTCCATCCCCAGCCCTCCTCTGGCAGCAATTTCTCTCTGCCCTTCCCTGCCTGAAATTCCCTGCAGGGAAACACAGGAGCTGGGGGCTGGGAAGAGGAAAGCTGCAGCTGATGCTGCCTGGGGCTGGCTGAGTTACTGCAATTGGCTCTGTGCACCATCCACCCTCTGCAGTCACACCTCGGGGTGCTGGGTACACCAGGATGCTCTGATCCCCCCTTTCCAGCTCTGCCCAGGGGTGCTGGGTACACCAGGGTGCTCTGATCCCCCCTTTCCAGCTCTGCCTAGGGGTTCTGGGTACACCAGGATGCTCTGATCCCCCCTTTCCAGCTCTGCCTAGGGGTTCTGGGTACACCAGGGTGCTGTGATCCCCCCTTTCCAGCTCTGCCCAGGGGTGCTGGGTACACCAGGATGCTCTGATCCCCCCTTTCCAGCTCTGCCCAGGGGTGCTGGGTACACCAGGGTGCTGTGATCCCCCCTTTCCAGCTCTGCCCAGGGGTGCAGGGGGACAGAAGGATGCTGCAAGGTGGCAGAGCCCTGGTCACCAACAGCCCTGGCTGTCTTGCCTCTGGCTGTGGCAGGAGGAGAAGCCCCTCAGCAGATTTCCAGGTGCCTTCTGGTGCTGGTGGTGCCACAGGGATCAGCAGCCCCTGCGGCTCTTGGCTAACTGGGTTTGTCCCTCAGGCTACAGTTCTGGACCCAGAAACCCAGGGGGAGGAACCCGACACAAAGCTCTGAGCTTTGGTTGGTTTCTTCCAGAGCTCAGCAGCGTTGGTTCCTCTCACCTGGGCTCTCAGGGCAGGTTCTGCCCTTGTCTTGCTGGAAGCCTTGAGGATCAGACAGTAAAGATGGATCTTTCCCAAATGGCAGACCCCAGAACAGAGGTACAGCCTGGCTCTGGTCGTGGAGAAAACTCAGAGCCACGTTTGTCCCAACATTCCCAAGGCTGGGAACCCTGGACAGCCAGAGCAGCCTTCTCTTGCAGCTGGGGAAGTGGCAGTGCCTGGGCTCTGGTCATGCTGGATCATATCCCACCAAGGATTCATGCTGCCTGGAGCACAGGGACAGAGGAATTTTCTTTTCCCCCATCCCTGTCCCCATCCCCTCCAGTCCCCATTGCAGAGCTCCCCCTGCTCCCTGCTGATGCCTGGGTGCTGCAGGTCTCCTAGATGTGTTTGCTGCCTTTGGGTTTGCTGCCCAGGGATGCCACATCTATCAGTGACAGCACCAAACAGACCCAGAACAGAGGAGAAGAGCTCTGCCTTCCCCTGCCTGGGGCCAGACCCCGAGGTGCCCGTTTTGGGGACACATTTGGCATCGCCCGCCCCGTGGGGAGCAGCAGAGGGGAGAGCAGGTGGTTCACACACAGTACAGGGAACACACTCAGCCTCCTCTGCCCTCCCCAGAACTGTGTCCTGGGGGCTGCTGTGGCATTTCCAGGGTGAGATCCTGAGCTGCTTCACAGCCCTGGTAACAAAGCGTGGCAGCAGGTTAAGTGCGGATTACCGGTGATTACGGAGAGCGGGCTCACACTGTGCTACTTCACCAGGGCTAATGAGCTAAAGTGTTTATTTCATGCTCCATTTCTACAGCTAAATGGCAGTAATATATAATGTGATTATTTCAGCCTTTCTTCAGCTGCACGCTGATGGCCATAAGGAACACAAGAAGTATCATTATTGGCAGGGAAGTGCTGCACGTGTATTTCTGCGGGGCGATCATTAGGTGTTAAATCAGAACATTTATGTGCCTGGGAAACAAGTAAACTGAGCAAAATAATATCCAAGGCATTACTAATGCTCTGTGCTGTCATCTCAGTAACTCGCAGGAATTCTGGGGGCCTGCAATGAATGTATGTTCTGCCCACTCCTGCAAGTCCTGACACACTCCTGTCCCGGTTTGGCCGTCACACACTCTGCCAGCTCTGTGATGTGCCTGCAGGGTTTGTGGCCACATGATTCATGGTGCGAACTCTAAATATTGATACAGGGGATGTGTACCTGCTGAATCACTTCTCTTCACGTTAACAGATTCACTGTGAAACTACCTACAAGCCCTACAGCTCCTACACTACTCAGTGATGCTGTTTCTCTCCATGGTGACCGAGTTTTGGGGCTCAGAGAGGGTGGTCAGACCCCAGAGCAGCTTCCTGGAGAGGTGTCTGTGGTGTGAGTCCATTGGTGCTGAAGATACAGTTGAACAATGCCTTTGCCAACATGGTTTAACTTGCTCAGCCCTCAGGTGATCAGGGAGTAGAAGTGGATGATTCCTGTAGGTCCTTTGAGACTGAAATTCTCCATTAAAAAAAAGTTAAATATATATGTTTGGGATAGTTTTCTGTTATTTTCAGGCTAGTGAAAGTATGTTTCCATCCATCCATCCATCGATCCATGCAATAATACAGATGTGTGCTTACCTTACTGACACCAAATGGGCCTTTGTACAAGTTTTACTGTGAAAAAAGGTGTTCAGTTCTTCTCCTCTTGCTGTAAAGAGCAGCTGTACTGCTGGGCAGAGCCCACTGCCCTCCCCACAGGGGCTCCAGGCAGCTGATGGAATCTTTGCAGTTACTCCAGTGAGAAATGGGTGTTATTCCCTCAGAGTGACTGCTGGAAGTGTTCATGTTTTATCCTCAGTCCCATGGCTGAATGATTCTATGAACCCTTTTGAATCAATCCTCTCTGCAGGTCTGTGTGTAACCACCCAGAAAAACAACCAGAAAACACTTTTTTCTGCTTTGCTGGTTTTTGCTCTCTTTTCAGAGGCAGAACACCTCAGTGCTGGACAGGGGCTGTCCAGCCCCCCAGGCTGGGTGGGCACCAAGGGACATCGTGGAGCAGCCCCTGCTACTTGTCCCCACCCCAAAGCAATGCAGAGATGCAGAAGTTGTGGGGACAGTGCCCAGAGCCAGGATGTGGGTTCCCTTTGCTTGTCCTGGACTTGTCTTCTGGCATCTCCAGTAATATGGGAATTTTCTGCTCTACTCTGCTCTCCTGAGAGTCTCCTGCAGTGCTGGGAGCAGTTCTGGGGTACCCAGTACAGGAAGGACATGGAGCTGGTGGAGCATGTCCAGAAGAGACCATGGAGATGATCCAAGGGCTGGAGCAGCTCTGGAGCCAGGGAGAGAGTTGGGGGTGTTCAGGCTGGAGAAGAGAAGGATCCAGGGAGACCTCAGAGCACCTTCCAGTGCCTGAAGGGGCTCCAGGAAAGCTGGGGAGGGACTGGGGACAAGGGCAGGGAGGGATGGGATGAGGGGGAAGGGTTTGCAGCTGAGAGAGGGGAGATGGAGAGGAGATGGGAGGGAGAAATAGTTTGTTGTGAGGGTGCTGAGCCCCTGTGCCAGGTTTCCCAGAGAAGCTGTGGCTGCCCCATCCCTGGCAGTGTCTCAGCCCAGGTTGGATGGGGCTTGGAGCAACCTGGGCTGGTGGGAGGTGTCCCTGACCATGGCAGGGGGTGGGGATGGAGGAGCTTTAAGGTCCCTCCCAACCCAAACCAGTCTGGGATTCTGTGTTTCCACCTCCCTGGGCAGGCACAGGAGCTGCTGGGGTTGCTGGGGTTGCAGCTGCCTGTGGCTGGTGCCTCACTGGTCCTCTGTCCTATTCTGCTCAGATCAGGTGCTGGATTCCCAGCCACAGCCTCTGCAGAGCTGTTAAAATGTCCCAACCAATGCTTTATCAGCAGTGTCACACCTGCATGCTGCTGTGGCCATGTTCTCCTGGTGTTCCCAGCTTCCCAGAGGAATTCAGAGAGATAACCTTGCCCTTCCTTGCATCCCCATGGGGCTGCTCATGTCCCTCCTGCCTCCTGCCATGGAAGTGAAGGCTTCAGGTAACACCCTGATGCTGAAAGTTGCCACTGGTGTGTGTGACTTTTCAACATCTTTCATGAGGGAAGGTGACAGAAAAAGCCCACGGTGAAGCCAGCCTTCAGCTCTCAGCTGATTTTCACTGCAATATTTTAGTGCAATACTTTAGAAGGAAAAAACAAAAAAAAAGCAAGATTCATTTTCAAGAGAAATCATTCAGACTGGGTGAAGTGTTTCACATTTTTGAGCCAAGAGCCCGGGGAAGGGGATGTGGGGTGTCCAGGTAGTCTGCAAGACCAGGTTAGAAACCATCTGGCAGGGTGTTCTTTCCTCAGTGCCAGGAGCTGGATTAAATAACTTCTTGATTGTTTTTCAGGTTATATACTTCTAGCTTCTAAATTGCTCAAGATGTCTGCAAGTGAGCAAAATTTCATAGAAAATGGTTTTCCACTTTCACCTATCACTAATCACTACACTCGGAGGAACGTGTTGTCAAATAACAGATGGCATATTATTCTAGAAATAACTGATCAACATATGCTCTACTTTATACATAAAGACTACGTTTGAAATATTCAAGAATTATTTCATGTATGTATAAAGAAATACTGTTTTCAAAAGGCTCAGCTCCCAGAAGGCACAATTAGCACATTCAAATATATAGGTGCAAATCAAAGTTCTGCATCTCTACCCCGTTTCCACTCCTTTGAGGTGTGTCTGCCTTGTCAGAGAATTTCCCTTTGTGCTGAACAATCACTTTGGGCTAGAAAAATACCCTGTTCTTAATGTTATCTGCATTCCATCTGCTCCTACACATTCAGGTACTGCAGCAGTAGCAGAGGACTTAAAATCCAGATAGAGAGGATGGTCAGATGGAATTTTTAGACCTGAACTGTCTCAAAAGCCATTTGTGTCCCCCAGGCTGGGCACACAAGGATTATGTAGGATGACACCACAGGAAAAAGACATCAGCTTCTCCCTTTTCTGCCTAAATTTGAATTGCAGCAGTGAATTGCTCCGGGCCCTTGTTTTTCACCCTCTGAAACAGAGAATTGAATGAATTTTAAAGAAAATGTGCCAGAGATCTGCTTTCAGGGGAATACAGACACCAGGATGTGTGAGTGCATGTCCCTCTCAGAGCCTGTTCGAGGTCCCCTTTGGGGTGAGCTCTGTCTCCCCCTTCCCCTGAGCATCCCCTCATCCCCTGGCTGGCTCAGGGCTCAGGGCTCAGGGCTGAGCTTTGCCTCTTTCTGCTTCTTCTTCAGAGATAAATATGAGATAAATATGAGGCTTCAGAGATAAATATGAGGCTGCTGATGAGTGTGGTTGGACTCCTTGCTGTAACACGGGTCTGTCCCCATGCCAGAGCTGTGTCCCTGCAGGGATGCTGCCCAGCAGCTTGCTCTGCAGGCTTGCAGCCCCCTGTGCTGCTAAACTTCAGCATTCTGAGCTTTATCACTTGAAACACACAAGAGCCATTTGTTAGCCACAGAAATGGAAAGCAGAATAAATAACCCAAAGCTCTTGCTGTCACCCAGCACACCCAGGGGCAGCAGAGGAGCTCTGGGGGTCTGCACACCTTGGGTTTGTTAAAATGCCCCCTTCACCCCCAGATCTCTGAGCTAGCCAACTCTGCCAGAGAGCTCCAGAGCAGATCCTGCACTGGGTTTCTTTGGTTTGGTGGGATTTGTCCCCAGCACCACCACACAAACCCCTTGTCCCTTTCTGCCACCTCCTGGAGCTCTGCAGCTGGGGAACTGCTCACCTCCTGGTGCCAGGCTCTAACAACCAGGTCCAGTTTTCCTTCAGCCCCACATAATTCTGTTCTCCTATTGGAAACATGAATATGCCTGGAAAAAGCCATTTTATTTTCTTACAGTTTTACAGTTTTGCTGGTTTTTTTACAGTTTTACAGCCAAGTGTTTCCAGTCCATTGTGGGGTGTATGTGCCCCATGCACTGCACCAAGTGACAAAGATCTCTGCCTGCTGGTTTCAGTGTGAGGCTCTCTGTGTCTCCCAGACATCAGAAAGGGAACTGCCAGCTGCCCAGCCAGCTCAGGCAGGGAGAGCCCCCAGGGCAGCTCTGATTTAGGGAGCAGTCTGAGCAGAGGCACTGGTCACAGCCCCATCACAGGACTGGTGCCCTCCCTCTCCTGCCCCAGTTCTCCTCCTGTGACATTCCAGACTTGGAAGCCAGTGTGGGAACCCTGTCCTCTTGTAGCCCTTTTGCTGATCCCCTGGCTCTCAGGTTGTTTCAGTTATTTCAGTTTTCCTCCAGTGTTGGCCATGGGACTGTCAATGTGGAAAGTCCTGGTTTCTGGGCAGAAGGCTAAAAGTCCACTTAGGCTTCATCAGGATCAGGATCAGGATCAGGATCAGGATGTCTGCATGCTGGAACAAGTAATGGAACCTTATATTCTTTGCATGGGATATTTTTCACTCAAAAACCTGGCAATAATGTTAGAAAAATAATGTTGGAAAAAGTCAAAACTCACCATAGCCTAGAAAGCAAAACCACAAAACACACCAAGTCATCAGCCTATAGGAAAACACCTTTTTTATAGGAAAATACCAATAGGCATGATGGGAGCAGTGGAGGTGGAGCATGGGAACAACTTCACATGAGAAAATATTCCTTCTGGGATATTTCTAGTGAATACCCAGCAAAGGATACACTCTCAGACAGAGACCAGTAAACAATCTAGGAAAAGGCTACGAGGAAAAAAAACACCCAGGAGACTTTTCTTCTAGCAGCTGCTTGGAATTTACAGGCAGTTGTATCATGCTTCATATCCACCACTGGATCTGTTTTTCCTGAGCTTGTCTGGGCCTTTTGAAACTCCTTAGAATTTGGTTTCTGCAATAGTCTGTGGGGGAGTGAATCCCACAACTTAATTATGCACTATGTGATTAACTCCCCCTTTAGCTTTATTTTCAGCTTAATGTCTAATGATTTCACAGGATAAATTGTAAGCCCTGTAATAAAAAATTGTTCTTACTCTTTGTGTCTCCTGAGCCTCAGAGTTTGTCTCCCTGCTCTGTCACATCCCATCCCTGAGCATTTCTTCTGTGGGCTGGACAGAGTTGGTCTGTTTGAGCAGCTGGCAATGAACCTCCTCATTTTGTTCTATTTTAACAATTTATTTCATTTCCCCTGGTTCCTTTTTCCCACCTTCCTTGTTTGTTAGCAGTTCACCCCCTGTCCCTCAGTATTCTTTGGCTTGTATCACCTTTTGCAGTACTGAACTTCTGTAATTTAGCTGAGTTATTTCTAGTTACATAAAGATATAATTTCTATATAGTTTATATGATTTCAACATTTCTATTATAATTTCTATAATTTCAAAAGTATTTAATTTTGAGCAGATTTTGTTAAATCTGACTTTCTTGCCATTGTCATGTTGAGGACTTTGACCCTGGAGTGATTTTGTAATGAGATGAGAAGCAGTGACACTGCTGTGGGCCCAATGTCAAGGAGCAAAATTTCCAAGTGACTGATAAGGATTTTGATATCCACACACAGGTATGTACACAGGAGCCTAACCTGACACAGCCAGCAGTGAGAACTCAAAGAAGGGAAAGAGAGAAGAGTGTGGAAGAATTCTCTTGCTTTTATCCTTTCTCTACAGGGAGAAAACACCACCTCAGGACTGCAGTCCCCAGCAAACACATTCCTCTGAATTCCCTGGGTGAGGAATGAAGATTTAGCACTCAGCAAATGCAAACTCATTTCCACAAAATGTCAAACAAGGAGATGATCTCTCTCCCCAAAGGACTGCTTCTGAAATATGAAACAAGAGGCAGAGGATAAATCCAGGAGCAGGCAGAGGAGGATGCAGAAGGGCTGAGCAGAGCAGCCCCCAACCCCCAGCCCCAGCTCCACCTCCTCAGGCTGCTATTGCATCCTCAGCCCAATTCTTGTCCCCTGAAGGTGCAGGTGCACAGCTTGGGCAGGCACTGAGCCTTCCCTTGCTGCCATCCCTCCTCCCCAGCACCAGCTTCTGGCAGCCTCCTCCAAAAGAGGAGTCTGGGGCTTTGCTGTGGCACTGCAGGGGCCAGGCTGGAGCTGTGGGCAGAGGGGAAGGAGGGGAAGGAAGGAGCATCCCTGCAGCCCCTCCATCCTGCTCTGGCTCCTGGAAGAGCACTGAATCCTCATGGCTGAGGAGCTGGAGGTGAGTGGGAGGGGGTGCTGGGTTTGGGAGGGCTGTGCAGCAGCAGGGACACAGGCACATCCCTCACCCTCTGGGCAGAGCAGTGGGGAATTTGGCTTGGGAAGGCTTGAGAAGCCCATAGGTGATGTGTGCAGTGTTTTCTGTGGCTTTTCTGAGAGAAAGAAGAATATTGGGTGTGTTCTTTTCCTCTCTGGTCAAACACCCACAAAAGTTCAGATCCCCCCAGGGGTAACTGCAGCCTTGGCAAAGGAAGGAGAAAATTGCACCTTTTTCTCCAGCAGCATTTTGGGGAATGTCTGACCTCCTCTGTGCTCCCTTGCAGTCTGGATAACCTCCCAGGACTGGAATTTCAGTGGCCTGGGACCTTCCATCAGGTGGGTGCTGTTGCCCTGAGTGGCTTTGCCAGCAGGGTGCTGCCCCTGTACACAGCTCATCCTGCACAACCAGATATAATGGCATCTTTAAGACATTAGAAAGAAATAGTATTTGTTGCAGGAAAATGAAAAAAAAAAACCAAAAAACCCCAAAGAAACCAACAAAACAGCACCAAAGGATCAGTGGTGTTTGGCAGAAATCCACTGGTGCCAAACCCCCCAGTGTATTAATGTGAATTTCTTCCTGAGTGAGGGAACCCCAGCCCGGGTGGCAGCTGGAGAGATGTCACCTGGGAGTCCAGTCACCTGCAGACAGAGTGCTGTGATCTCTCCCTGTCTGGAGAACAGACAATCCAGTTGCTCTGAATTTCACAGGAGCTTTCAAGTCCCTCCCAGCCCAACCCGTATGGGACTGTGTGGCTCTGGGACCCCAGCACTGCAAAGCAAGGGGATGGCAGCTGGGTGGACAAAAAGGGAAGGACAAAAAGGAGTCTGGGGTCCCAGGGCCAGGGTAACACCCTTGGGTGAGGCTGCTGAGCTGCTCCCTTGGTGTGGGGCTTCCTTGGAGGCTCCCATCCTCCCTCCAGCTGGCCAGGAGAGCAGCACTGGTGTCATCAGCTGGCACCAAACCACTCCTCCTCCTGCATTGCCTTTCCCTGGGGTGTTCTGGGTTTTTTCTGCCTCCCTGGGCAGGTGGGAGGGGAGGGCAGAGCTCCCCATGCAGAGTGTGCTGTGCCTGCTGCTGCTCAGCACCATCCATCCCTGCTGATCCCAGCAGGATGCTCCTGCCAGGGCTGCTCTTTGTGCTGGGTACCTGGCCCAGGGGCTATAGCCCAGGGTTTTTACTGCTCCACCTCCTCACTTGGTTCCTTAGGCATTTTTTCCTTTCCAGTAATTTAGTGTTCTTCTGTTCTTAATTCACAAAAACAAATCTTTTTTTAACCAGAGGTTCTATTATACCTCTACGTGTACATGCTGATTTAGAATTAATAAAACCTTGATTATGTACCATAAGAGGTAGGGTTTTGTTTGCACTGAGATTTGAGTGGAAATTTGTTTCTATACTTCTTTTATCCAAATTATTATTACTTTTTTTGTCCTACTGATGTAACAGATGTTACATGCTGTACGAGCAGTAACATTTAACTGTGACAGAGCATATTAAAAATGGATTTTCAGCTGTACAAGAGCACCAATGAGGGACACAGTTCATCCACGCCTTTGGAGGCAGCCACGGGGTTCTTCATGTTGTTTTTAGGAACTGTGCATGTAGGTGTGCAGGACTGCTAAGGAGCAGAATTGGCTCATGGATCCATTTCCCCATCAGCTGCAGACTGTGAGCAGCCACCTCTCCCCAAAGCCTCTGAGCAGATTTGTTTCTCCAGAACCAGCAGAGCAAAACAAAGAGACCGGGAGGTGAGCTAAAGGTTTTTCAAACCCGAATTAATTTGGCAATGAAATCTCAGTCACAGCTTGGTTTGGGTGTGAAGGGGCCTTAGGGAGCAGCTGTGGGGTGCTGGGGGGTTCTGGTGACCTCACAGTGCTGGGGGGTTCTGCAGGGCAGGGTGGGCAGAGGAAGGATCCTGCCCCACACCACCACCCTCCCCTGGCCCACACCACCAGGAACCACCCCTTAGCCCCAGCCATGAGGAGCTGCAAGATGCTCTGCCCCAAGGGGCTCTGCTGAGGAGTGTGGGGTTGTGCAGTCAGCCCTTCCCGGGGCAGGGGGAGGAGGAGGAGGAGGAGGGTCCTGCCTGCATCAGCCCCAGGCCAGCAAGGGGGCAGGAGCAGGAACCACCCCTTCAAACCACCCCTTCAGCTGAGCTTGAAGCAAGAAGAAGAAGAAACTTTGAAGTTCCCTGCTCAGAGAACCCAGAGCAGCACCAATAGAGAGAATAAAGGGGTAAACAAGAGGGAAACTGCAGAGAAGGCTCTGGAAAGAGCTGCACAAGAGAGGCAGAAGGCACAGAGGAGCAGGCAGCAGGCCTGGGTTCAGCAGCACCAGCACAGCACCCAGCACCCAGCACCCGACAGGACCAGAGCCAGCAGGTGATGACTGAGGCCTGGGGGTACGGGACTGCCAGGAGGAGGCTTCACACAGTGGGATGAGTGACACCTTTCAGCATCCTGACTGCACTGTGAGTTTTCCTCAGAGTCAAGAACATTGGGACGAGGATTTTGGGCTGGAGCCAACCTGCGGACCTGGCTGGGAGCAGGAATCTCCATGGGAAGCATCCCAGGAATCTTTCGGGCAGGATTTCTGGCATTACCCCCCCTGTGTGCCCCGGAGGAACAGCTGCCAGTCCCAGGGAGCAGACTCCTGCCCAGAGTACGAGCCCCATCAGAACAGTTGGCGGGTCCTGTATCGGAACCCACAGGTCAACATGGACTCCCAGAAAAAAATAGAACCAGGGCGGAAGATGCCCTACAGCCCCGAGGAGGGGGTGCTCTGGACCAGCCTCAGAACAGCCAGACAATTAACCAACAGGAGCCAGCAGACGGGTCAGCTTGGTGCCAAGAAGACTGTGGAACATACCATGAAGGGCCCTGAGGATAAATCTGAGAGCATCATTGACACAGAGAATAAACTGGTGATCACGGTGGGGGAGGAAATCTCAGAGAGCACCCTGAGTATTCTTCAAAAGCAGAAACAGAAACCCCAGGACCAGGATTTTGGGCTGGAGCCAACCTGCAAACCCGGCTGGGAGCAGGAAACTCCCTTGGGAGCATCCCAGGAATCTGCTGGGCAGGAGTCTGGGCATTACCCCCCTTGGGTGCCCCGGAGAGACAGCTGCCAGTCCCAGGGGGCAGACTCTGATCGGGGGTGCTCGTGTTGGCAGAACTTCTTGCACGTCCTGTATTGGAACTCAAAAGTCAAAGAAGCCCAAGAGAGAGCAGAGCAAAAGCAGAAGCAGAAGATGCCCTACAGCCCCGAGGAGGGGGTGCCCTGGACCAGCCTCAGGACAGCCAGACAATTAATGAACAAGAGCCAGCAGACGGGTCAGCTTGGTGACAAGAAGGCTCCCGAGGATGTCCTGAAGAGCCCCGGGGGTAAATCTGAGAGCAGCATCAGTGCAGAGAAGAGATCAGTGAAGAGGGCAGAAGAGGAACCTCCCGCCCCTGGTCCTGAGCCAGCAGGGCTGGCATCACGGCGTGGCAGCCAGGTCCGGGGACAGGAGAGCCCGGGCAGCAGCCAGCAGGAATCAGAGGAGTCGTGGCATGACACCAGGTCAGAGTGGGAACAGGGCTCACAGAAGAGCAGCCAGCAGGAGCTGAGAGTGAAGTCGGGAGGTAGCAGCCAGCTGGTGTCCAGGCAGGGCTCACAGGGTGGCAGCCGCCAGTCACTGAGACAGGGCTCACGGCGGGGCAGCCAGCAGCTACCAGCACAGGAGTCACGGCCTGGGAAGGAGGAACTGGGGCAAGCTGGCAAGAAAAGTCAAGTTTATCGGTGTCCCTGTGATGGCAGCCTGCAGCTGGTGCTCCAGGTGGAGTGTGGCAAGTTCCAGGAGATTGAGCTGGTGCTGGAGGAGCAAACAGCTGAGCCCTGGGGGAACTGGGATGAGGGGAGAGCAGAAGAATGCAAGGTGCAGCTGGACCAGAGCCCCCCAGCTGGGATGGGGGGAGTGGAGAGGGTGTATGGCTGCCTGTCTCTGGAAGGAGGCACCTGTGTGGGCAGAACAGAGAAAATCCTCATCAACTACGACGAAGGAACGGGCAACACCGTCGTCAGGAAAATCCAGGAGAAGGGAGAGTGCCCGGGCTGGCAGCAGGAGCAGCGGGCAGGGGGCAATGCTGTCCCCCAGGTGTGTGATGCAGCAGATGCAGAGAGGCTGCAGATGATGGGACAGGAGTCCTGGCAGGGTGGTGGGGCACAGAAAAGTGGAGAAGTTGCCTCGGATCCCCTGACCACCACCCCCAGCCCCGGAGGTGTGCGGAACATGGCTGTGTCCATAGAAGTGGTCCACAAGGCTCAGCAGACACAAAGTGTTGTTTCCCTCGATGAAGGGCTCAGCATGAGGAGAAAAACAGGCAAATTCCTGAGGAGCAGAAGCCAACAGACAAGTGCCTCCAGCCTGAGGAAGAGCAGCTTCCCGGGATGCTGCGGCAATGGGAAGGCGGCCAGAGGCTACAGGTGGGGGGAGCAGGAGCCCTGGGTTCAGCCCCCAGACACGGATGTGCCAGAACTCCAAATCCACGTGTCCCAGGGCAGTGGCCTCTGCCTTCTCATGGCTGGCAGGGAGCAGCTGGAGAAATCCCAATACTAGCCCCGGAGGCACTGAGCAGCCAGGCTCAGGATTGCAGAGCCTCGAGGAGGAACTGGGTGACAAGAAAACCTGTAGCCTGAAGAGTAACACGAATAATTCTCCCTGGAAAATGGAAATCTTTCTCTTCTGCCAGCTTGGGCTGTGATGCTCTTAGGAAGATCATCCCTACATCATCCTGTGTAACAGATTCTTCTTGACATGCGTTAGGAAGGGAGGAGATGTTCACCTCCTGGCTGCAAAACTCTCCTCAGAGGGTTTGTTTTGGTTTCTACCAAGCTCTTCAGCAAGGCTGCAGCAAGGTCAGGAGCTGCAACACCCCTGGGGGAGGAGGGGCAGCAGGGAAGAGACACTTGCAGGTGATGGGGAAGAGGAGCAGAGAGGCATGGGCCAGGGTGCCCTGAAACTGTCATCTGGGGCAGGGAAAGAAGAGGAAGAAAAGTGATGACTGAAAGTAACAGCACAGGTCCACAGAGCATAGAGAAAAAAATAAAAAAAAAATGCAAACCAGCCCCATGTACTGGCTGAAGTTACTCAGCCTCATCACCTGTGTCTGCGAGTCCAAGTCCTGTATCACCCCCTGTTGTCCTGGGAAGGATGTTTGCTCTCCAGTGGTAGCTGGATTTGCACTTTAGCAGCTTCCACCGTGGGCTACAGCTGGAGAAGAGGCCCCACCAATACCCAGCTGCTGGCTCCTCATCTCCTGAAGTGGCCCCACTTGTCCTTCTTGTTAAATTTTGTACCCCTAAATGGGGAAAAAAATGCTTCCTTTCTTTTGTGCTTTGCTCAGGTGATGAAAACTTCAGGAGAGCAGCTCTGTCTTTCTCTGCTCAGGTACAGCACTGAAAACAAACATCTTCTAAGCCCAGCAGAGACCTTTGGCTGAATCAAAAGATGCCTTGAATTATTATTTTATTGAGAGATACTTTTCTCTCCAGACCAGACTCCAGCATCCTCTCCTCCACTGGCAGCTGGGACAAGGGGAAAGGGATGAGGGGAAGCTCAGCACAGAAAGAAATTGGTAATGCAACCCCAGAGCAAAGCCTGGCTCACCACCTCCATCACATCCAGCAGAAAATCATCAAATCACAGAGTGGTTTGTGTTGGAAGGGACCCTGAGCACCCAACTGGCCCAACCCCTGCAGTGAGCAGGGACATCAGCTCAGTCAGGTTGAACATTGGAACAGAAAAGCAAATACAGAGCTTGGCTCACACCAGGCATCAACAAAGTGAGCAGGCTTTATACAATAGTCCATCCCATCCTAATCCTATCCTATATAAAAGGTCCCTTTCTCCCTCCCTGCCCTTGCTCTGCAGTCCTGGAGGATTTAGTTCTTTCCTAAAGCTCCAGCTCCCCAGTCCTTAAGGTGCTGTGAGCTTCTTACCCTGCAACACCTCTTCTCAAAGGCTGCTCTAAATCCAAAGCAAACCCTCTGCTTGTAACATCAAGCTTTAAAACACAAATCCTAAAGTCTTAGTTTCCAGAAAGAAAACAGAAAATCCCAGGAGTTACTGTTGGGTTTGGGTTTTTTTCAGATCCTGTGACTTCAAGCCAATTTAATGAACGCTGGCAGCCTTTTGACTTAATTTCATGCACTTAGATGTGGCTTTATTTCTGACTTGGGCTACGTAGTGCTTGTGGGTTCCTTTCTTGAACCTGTATTTTTATGTTTTTATGGATTTTAAAGGAAATTTTCTGCAGTGCTGCACTATGGCTCTTTGAAGTGGGGGATTCAGGGAGAACTGAGCATAAAGGTATAGTTCTTGCTGGAAACCCACACCTTACTTTAAAATGCAAGTCCATGTGATGTTTTGAAGCTCTGTAAAAGACAAAATGTTAGGAACCTGTAGCAGGAGATGAAATAACTAGAAATATACAAACCTAAGCTAGAAACTATAACTGTGAAATACAAAAGCATTTCTGAACAAGGGTCCCTGGGTTGCTGCCAATCTTCTAGGTATGTCACAAGCTGCCACTGCTGGACCTGTACCCTGCAGCTTTAAGCTGAGAGCTCTGTTTATAAGGCAGTTTCCACCAGCTTGTGGGCAATTATTGCTGCTTTGTGGGACCCAGCTGCATCTGGAAGCCAGTGCCTCCATCCATCTCCCATAAAATTATCTTGTCAGCAAACAAGGGCAGTGCCTGAGCAGGTGCTACACAGTCCTCTCCCCAAATATTGGTGCAGAATAATATTGTTGTGGAGTTTACAATCAAACTGGCAACACAGAAGGTTGATGTGTTCTGGGGAGATGGGAAGCATCACGAGCAGTTGGGCAGGAGGAGCTGAGCTGCCAGGTCCCTCAGCTCAGCAGACATTTGCTGCCTGAGCTTTTGCTGGTTTTCAGCCTTTCCTGTGCTCCTGATTCTTCGTCTGGGGTGGAAACCACCAACCCACCTGCGGAAGAAATCCACATCCACTGGGCAAAGCTCTTCCAGCCCATCTGCAGAGATGCCCAGACAACAGCACTTCTTTGGGCTGACAGCTGCTCCTCCAGGTGACACTGAGCCAGTGCTGGTGGCCAAAAGCCATCAGGAAGGACATTTGGCACTGTCTCATCACACCTGTTTCACACTATTAAAGCTGATGTGACCATAATGGAAGCACAAATGAGCTGGAGCCCAAGCTCTTCATCAGCTGAGCCCCTCAAAGTTGATTATTCCCAGAATTAGGATCTCCAGAGAATTCCTTGCAGACGGATTTCTTTAGGAAGGAAACATCATCTTCTAGATTGCATTGTGGCCACTGGAAGACACGTTGTAAAAAGACCCTGTAATTGTTATATTCTTCCTGCTCCATGCCTTCTCTCGTGTGTAAAATGATTTTGATAAGTCCCTAAAAAGACTTTGGTTTAGTTAAGACTTCAGAATTGTCAGGGAACATCCTGCACTGCTCCAGGCAGAGCTTGGAAAATTCATGCTAACCATAATTCCAGGTCAAAGCAGCCCAAGGATTTTAACAATCAAGTGTTGTAAAGTGTATCAAATTTTCTTAGGACTTAAAATATGATTTGCATGGTGAAACAGGGTATTTTGGGAATGGCTTGGTCTGCTGGAGTGACTGATCCAGGAGCAGCTTCTGTACCAGCTGCCACAGGTTGGTGGGGTGACAGTGTAGCTGTTGTCAGGTTTGCTGGTGTCATTGGGCTGGCACAGAACCACCCCAGCTCCCCCATAATGAGGGGACCCTGTGCTGAGGGTGGGACCTGCCAGCCAGGGTGCAGCACCCCCTTCTTCTGGAGGTGGGTGGGAAGTTTCCCAGTGATTGACATTCAAAGCAAGGAATTCAGGTTCATCCCTATAAAGAGGGACTGATTAAAGTATCCATGGGATTATTCCTTTGCAGCTGGCAGCTGAGACACATTAATTGGCAGTGCATCAGATTTTGATTTGAAGGACCCTCTCATAGCTGAAGTTTATTGCAGGTTCTCCAGCTGAAGTTGAGAGGGGAGTGAAAGGAGCAGAGTTAATTACTGAGGTTTCTACAAAGAGGCAGGGGGAGGATGCAGCCTGTCACCTGCCTGTCCTAGGGACAAAGCTTCTAGCACTGAGAACTCTCTTCCTACTCCATGAATTCCATCAGAAAACTCCCTGCCTTCTCTGAGCATCTCCCCCAAGCCCCTGTACCCTTGAGCTCTGCCTCTCATCCAGGTGTGATAGGAGATGCTCCCAGGAGCTTGTCCCAGACCCTGGAGCCTCAGACTGGGGGTGCTGGGCAGAGGGGGAGCTGTGTGCTTGGTGCTGGCAGGAGCTGAGCCCTAACCCTGGCACAGCTGACAAGAATGATGGATGGAGGCTTCAGAAGTTTGCATTAGCTGTTGTGTTGGTGAGCTCTCAGGTGAGTGAGGAGGGAAGGGTTTCACTTATTTCAGAAGTTGGGAATGGTTGGATATTACCCCTTGGAAATAGCTTTTTAAAAATTAGGGTTGTTTTTCTGCAAATGTGATGGATGCACATTCCTGGAGGGCTGTTCCTCTTGCTAACAGTGGCTGCTGGAACAGCCAGGGCTCTTCAGTAAGCCCAACAAAAACAAACTACTAGTCAGGAATTAGAGGAGCAGCTCAGTATTCCTTCTTTTGCTTACTTGAGCTCAGGAAAATGTTACTCGATGAGAGCTCAGGAGCAGGGGGGGACAGAAAGCAGTTTGGGCAGTCTGCTTTCCCAGGGGACATCTCAGAACCCTGCTCCTTTGCAAAGATGAGATGTGCCTTGGCTGTGACCTGTGAGTCAATCAAAGGGGAGCAAACTTCTGTGTTTAAAGCTCCAGGCAAGGTGGTGGAGGGGGCAGCACAGAAGAAGGGTCTGGAGAACCTGGGATGAGAAAGAGGGGGAGTGAAATCTCCTTCCCTGCAGTGTGGCTCAGGGAGAAGGGGACATCTGGGGGCCCTGGGAGAGGGACAGCCCAAAGCAGAGCTCTTTAAGTCTGTGGGTCCTGTCTCTGTCTGTGCAAACCATTCTGTGGCTGCAGTTCCTGAGGTGCCAGGAAGGCAGCACAGGTAACTTACTGATCTGCTGCATTTATTTAAATTCAAAAATGGGGATTTAACTCAGCTTTGGTGAGGCATCTGTTTGCATTTCTCTCTGTTACCTTCCCAGCATATTCAAAGGGATGGGGATGGCCTTCCTGTGTCTCCTTAGAAAACACAGCTTATTCAGCTGCAATTCAAACCTGCCTGGATTTGTAGCAAAATAACAAGCAATTTATTTTGCAGAGCAAGGTTTTATAGGTTTTTTGTTGTAATTGGCACATGAAGATGTAACAGAAAGGCACCCAGCTTATGCCACTTTATCTGGCTCCTGCAATTTTCTTCTGTGAGCTGATTGCTAGCACATTGCAGTGGTACCTTCATTAGCTGCCTTTGAACCTCCTCCCTGGCTGGAACCAGAAGGCAATCATCCTGGGAGCAAGGGATGGAAGGAGCTCTCTTTGGTTTTCTTTTTCATAATATTTCAGGCAGTATCCCAGAAGTGAGGGTGGGAATGGCTTTTTTCCCCTCCTATTTCTGAACGCAGATGGGAGGTGAGATGTTGACCTGTAAATCCCAAACCACCATCTCGCTTTGCCAGGAGAAGATCATGGAGGGAAGGGCCCTGACTCAGCTGCACTGGCTCTGCAGCAGGAGGAGGAGGGAAATTTGCCTCCTGGAAGGCCTGGGAAGGAGCAGACCAACCCTATGAGTCTCTGTAAGGGCCTGATGAATGGCCATGGGAGTCTCCCCACAATTCCCAGCTCTGCTCCAGGTTTTGCATTCTGTCTAAATGAGATTTGCACCTCCACACTTATTTTTCTTTCTAGTTCACTGTCCTCTCCCAACTCAAAGCCTCTTGTAGAGCTGCTGCCCTAATGGGACACTGAGGTTCCATGGGACAGAGCTGGTGAGCTCCTCCAGGAGGGGATGGAGCACCCTGGCAAGGAGCTTGGGGGAAATGGCACCTGAACCCAGAGACATGGAGTGGCAGTGCTGCCTGAGAAGGTGCTCAAGAAGCTGACTCTAGACAAAACCTGGTGATGGGAAGAGATGGAAGGGGGACAGAAGGGTGCTGGGTGAGCTGAAATCTCCCTCATAGAGAAAAAATAACTAATGGAGGTCAGGAACTCGGTGAGGGTGGCCCAGCACCTCTGCAGTGTGCTCAAGTGTTGCCTTCATCAAGGTTGTTGAATAATTAAGGCAGATTTATTTCACTTTTGTGGTTCATTATATTTCCATAATTTCTCATCTGCCTTCCTGAGCTTCTGACTGAGGACCAGACAATTAATTGTGGAGCCTGGGAGGCTCAGGCAAAGTCCCCAGACTGCTCTGAGTCAGGGATGGCTGATGCTGGGCTCTCCCCAGCTCTGCTCTTGGTCCCCCACCTGTGGGAGACATCAGGATTAACAAAAACACAGCTCAATCTGACACCTCCCACCAGCCCAGGCTGCTCCAAGCCTCATCCAACCCCAGGTGCTGCCAGGGATGGGGCAGCCACAGCTTCTGGGGACAGAGGAGAGGGACAGCTGTGACAGCTGAGCCAGGGACTTGCTGCAGAGCCTGGGTGAAAAAATGCTTCTACACCCTTGGCCTCTAAACCCTGAAACTGCCTGGAGTATTCATCAGAGCAGTCTGTCCAGTCTGCTGACCTATGGTGAGTCAGGAAAACCCCTCTCAGTTCAGATCTGCTTTCCCAGTTCTCATCAGTCTGGGTAGTGGCTCTGCTGGGCACAGCAACCCCCCTCAGCATCCCCTCTCTGCTCCCAGCCCTGGGGAGGGGGCTGCAGGGCAGTGTCCTGGTGCTGACCCTCACCAAGTCTTTGTGTGCAGCCTCCTGTGCCCCTTCTCATGCTCCCCAGGAGAAGAGGTGTTTGGCACAAAGCTGAATACAGGCAATGCCAGGCAAGCATGGGGAGGAAGATCTTTACTTTGAGGGTGGCAGAGCACCCAGAGGCTGCCCAGAGAGGGGCTGCAGTCTGTGTCCCTGGGGATGTTCAGGAGCCCCCTGGGTGCCATCCTGTGCCACCTGCTCTGGGTGACCCTGCCCTGGCAGGGGGGTTGCAATAAGTGATCTCCAGAGATCCCTTCCACCCCCTGGCATCCTGTGGTTCTGGGATGGGTGGCATCCTGTGGGACCCTTCCTCTGGGTCCTCTGCTGCCTCTGTGGGGAACAAGGCTTAAAACTATCTCTGTAACTCAGCAGACACAAATCCCACTCTTTATGCAGTCATGAGTGCAGGCAGGTGTCATTTTACAGTCAAAAAGCTCCTATGCATGTTTGTTAAATAGTTCTAAGGGGTATTTACCAGTAGCTATAAAAGCAGTGCCTAAAGCCCAGAGAGGCTCCTACCTGGTGCTCTCCAGAGGGAAGTGTCTCCCCAGGGATGCAGTCCTTCCAAGCAAGGGTTGCATCTGCTGCCACCTGTAAAGGCATGGACCAGCTGTGGGCCTAATCCAGGATTCCTGGAATGAAAGGGAGGTTTTGCAAAGCCTCCTGAACCCGAGAGCTTTGGCTCTCCCCTCTGCCAGAGCTGAGGAGCAGTGTGTCCAAGAGGGGAGCCCCAGGGAAGCCTGAGCTCCATGGAGGTGAGCTGGCTGGAAAAGCATCACCCAGGAGATAAACCCACAGACATTTCTGGAGCTGGAGGAGTGCTGGAGTCATCTGGCTGGTTTGCTCAGGCCCCTTCAGCCTGGTTGGATTGGATGTTAGGAAAAAACCTCTCTACTGAAAGTGGTGGACCATTGGAACAGGCTGGAGTCACCGTCCCTGGAGGTGTTCAAAAAACCTGTAGAGGTGGCAATGTGAGAGATGGTTTGGTGAGATGGTGTTGGGCTGGCAGTGGGACTTGGTGACATTTGGGGTCTTTTCCAGCCTTAGCTAAGTGATGATTCCATTCCCTGGTTCTGTGGTTCTCTGCTGGGGGTGGCATTGGCTGCAGCACAGCAGAAGTTGGCTCCCAGCTCTGAGGACTGCATCCCAGCCAGAAAGGCTGCAGAAGGCTTTCCAAAGGAAACCAAACCAAACAAAACAAAACTTCACTGAGAAATCACATTGTGGATTCATAAAGAGTTGGGAAGTTAGAACTGCTTCTTCACAACTCTTCTCTCCTGGCTGTCAAGCAGGAGGCAGATAACCCCAGCCCTCGCTGCCACCGTCCCCATCACAAAGACCTTCACAGGGGGATGAAGCATTCTTCAGTGGTTCTGCTGGAATATCAGGCACAAGCAGAGTGCTCAGTACCCTGTGTGAATGCTTTTGAATGTATTTTGGTCTTGAGTAAATGACTGGTTGTGGTTTCTGCTGCGAGAGGCTCTGAGCTACTTGAAGGCTGTTGTGTAACATGTTTTATTAGCAGCACATCAGAATGTTTGGCAAGCAATAAATTACTTGTCACTGTGCTGCCACGATATTGTTACTGGGATGAGAGCTTGAAGATAGCTTCAGCTGTCTCCAGAGTGGGGTTGGTTTTTTTGTTAGCCTCTGCCCTCAGTGTCGGGGTCACCCCTGTGCCCTCTGAACCCTGTCCTGGTCCCTACTCTGCTGCTGCTGGGAAGCACTGGTGCAGGAGGTTAGGGACACCAGTATGGGATCTGGTTAGCTTGGGAGGACGTGGCTCATGAAATAAAATTCAAGTGCAGTCAGGGGTTTGGGTTATTAAAGTGTTTGTTGGTAAGTGATGGCTTTAGGAAAGGTCTTGTTGGCTGTAAGAGGACAAGGTGTTGGCAAGGTGACTGCCACGAGCTGGTGACCCGTTGCTCTTGTCCTCTGCTGGACACTTACACAGTGACACAGGCTCCTGGTGATGGGCTCTGCCTCACTAAGCAAGTGGCTGCTGGGGTGGGGAGAAGATGGAGACCTCATTTATTAGGTGAGCAGGCAGGTCTGTTCCTTTACTCTTTCACATACATGGTTCTTGAGGAGGCTTTTGGTTGTCTGGACTGTAACTCACTGTAATTATGAGTGAGTTATAGGATTATCAGACACTAAATATTCATTTACCTCCTTCTCAGGCATCTGCAAACACAGCTTGCAGGCTGAGGAGCCAAGGTATCCCTCAAACCTGATGGAGGAGGGGGGTGTGCTGGAGGCAGAAGCTCCCCAGCCCAGTGCCCCACTGATGAATTACTCTTCCCCCAGACTTTATTTTCAGGCAGCAGCAGTGCTGACAGCTTACTAGGGAGAGATGCTTTCAGCTGTTCCAGATGTTCCAGATCCCAGGTTGCTTGGGCGTAGGGGTCAGGGGAGATGCCCCTGGCTCCTCCCTGCCCTGAGTGCTCCTCAGAGCCAGTCCCAGCTGCAGCCTCCTCCCCAGGAGCTGGCTGGGTGCTGAAGGGAAAAAGCAGCTGAGTGTCTCTGGCATTTTAGAATAATGTCCCTTTTTTTCATCCTGCCTAATTTAATGTGTGGCTCAGATGTTCCTGTCTGAGAGCTGTGATGGATCTTGCCTGTGCCATGTAAATGCTCTCTGGTCTGTGCAGCTCTGCGAGCAGCTTGTAGCTATTCATGCCTGGGAATAAAATATGAGTGTCTTTAAATCCTCCCCTTTACATCTTTCGCAGCACTTATTAGTGAAACCAATGTATTTTTTGGCAGTCTCTGCTATTACTTTGTGACTATTTGTGTTTAACTAATAGCCTTTCTTTTCCCCCCAAAGTCTTCTGCTCTGCTGAGGCTGGGGCAATGCTCAGCCCTGCAGTTTGCTGTCGTGGCACAGCCTCATTAGGCTGATGCATTTGAACACACATACTAATAAGGCTGTGATAAGAAGAAAGATACTTTATTTTCTTCCTCCCCGGGGCTGCCACTCGGAATAAAACCCATTGCCAAGGGCGGGTGGAGGATTTCAGAGGCAGCCCCAGGAGGGGAGGGGGAGGCAAAAGGTGCCGGGGGCTCCGTGGGGCTCTGGGGAAGCTGCTTGCCTGCAGGAGCCACACTCCCACCCCCTCTGCCCACTTACCACGGGCTCTGCAAAAAAATAGATTTCTCAGGTAGGACTTGTAAATTCGTAATTAACTCCAGGTCCATAATTTCCAAGTGTGGGCTGGTGAACTGCTGCTCAGAGAGCACTAAAAATAGAGCTACAGAGCAGCCCCACGCCAGCTGATGAGCTGCTCACATTAAATGTTTAATTAACAACATTTTACTCCATTACTCGTGGCTGTTTCTTCAGTCTACTACTGTGTTACACCACTGATACTAAGAAGCCTGCACTTGTTTCCTCACGTTTGTCAGGAACCTTAACTTGGATTCTTTTTGTAGAACTGATGACATTGATGGATTTTTTTTTCTTTGTTTTTCTTTCTTTTGTAGTGGGCTCTGGAGAAGGTTTTCCTTTCTTTCTCATTCTAATGGAACCATTGATTTCTTTTGAGGCACTGACTGTATAAATCTAAGAGCTCTCACAACACCTCATTCCAGCTTTAACAGTCATCCTGATTTTTGTGTTTAGAAAACAGGGATGCTGTGGAGTTGCAGGGGGGCTGTGTGTGAGGGAGCCCCAGCCCCTGGCTGCCCGTCAGGATGCTGCTGCTCATCCAGGGGTGCTGCTCCCTCCCTCCTGTTTCTCTGCCCTGGAGCAGTGCTGGCTCTGACACTGAGGTTCCTGAGCTGCTGCCCATTTCCTTGGGGCTGCTCTTTTGGGGGCGAACCAGGTCAAATGAGGCCCTGAGGAGAGAGCAAGCTGCAGGCTGGTTGTGTTTGGGTGAAATGTAGCTGTGTGTCTGTACCTGAGCCTTTGGCAGCCTCCTCTTTTCTTCTGCTTGTCCTGAAAATATCCAGCACTCCTGCCTATGGCTGTAGGCCAGTGGGTCACTGATGATAAATGTGTCCCTTCTGGAATGATGATCTTCATAAAGAAGGAGTCTGGGCTGTACCTGGCTGCTCTCCTGGGGGCACTGGGGACCTGCCCACAATGGAGCAGTGGCAGAGCTTGGTAGCATCCCTCTACCCATCCGTGCCTCTACCCATCCGTGCCTCTACCCATCCATCCCTCTATCCATCCATCCATCCATCCATCCATCCACCCATCCTGGCTCCCCCAGAGCTGTGAGCTGGTAGCCATACAGTAGCCCAGTAGCCTGTAGCCCAGTAGCCAGCCCCAGGAGCCCCTCTCCTGGCAGTGGGCTGGATCAGGTCCTGCAGGTTGGGATGCTTTTCCCTTCGCCTGTTTCCCATGTTCCTGGCTGCTCACCATGCCAGCTCCATGGGTGAGACAGACTCACAGCATTTTTCCAGAGGGAAGTCCTGCCCTTGATGTTGTTCCTTCTTCTAATGGGTTTTCATTCGCAGGAAAGAGGTGCCTGAAACCCCCCCTGTGACAGGGTAAGAACTGTGTTTACCATGGAAGTCAGGGATAAGTTTCTGCCTCCTAGAGCATTCCACATGTGCCAGAAATTTTCTCCCTACATCAGTGATTTCAGTTTGGTGTTTGGGTTTGGGGAGCTATCCAAGCACCAGTGCTCAGAGTGGTAGGAATGGAGCTGCTGCCCATTCCTCATTCTGCATTATTCTGTTCAGACTGGTTCTTATTAATTAGAGAATTTTATTTTGTTTTATTTTCCTTTATTTTATTTTCTGAGATCAATTGGTCCAGCTGGAAGAAACCGTGAAATGGCATGAATGAAAAAAAATAACTTCCTTCTGCAGCCTTCCTCTCTTGTGCAATAAAACCAATAATGGAATCTGCTTCCACAGGATTTTGACCTCAAATGTAGTGTAGCTTCAGTGAGGACTTCTCTTGATGCCCAGCAATCAATATTTGTTTGTGGGTTTTTTTTTTTAAGTTGCATCATTTCCTGGCTCTGTTACGTACCCTTCAAAACCTGCTTTGGGCACAGAACTTTTCTCCTGGTGGGCATTATGATGTTGATCTTCACTCCTGAGCTGAAGCTGAGCTTCTCTTGGTTGTGATGCTGAGGTCCTTGTTCCTCCCAAGGTCTGTGTGAGGGGCACCAGGCTCAGCAGGACTTGGGGTGCTCATTACCAGCAGGACAGGAGTCACCTCCCCACTCTGAGTCCCAGGGGCTCAGACAGAGACTGGTTGGCCCTGGGCACCTGATGAGCAGAAGATGAGGTGCTCCTGGCTGGCTGTGACACCCCTGTTCTGCTCCCCTTGTGAATGCAGGGACACCCAGAGCCATGCCCATCGTGGTGCTGTGCCCTGCGTGGAGCTGTGGCACCTGAGTGGGGGTCAGGGTGACACCCTTGTCCTTGTCCCTGCTCCTGGCCCCAGGACCACCAGTGCCTCTGCACCCAGATGGTGGGTGCTGCACTGGCACCCAGGTGTTCAGGGTGTTCATACCCATCCCTGAGCTCGTGTGTGCTCACTGACTGACCCCTCATGTGTGCTCACTGACTGACTGCTCGTGTGTGCTCACTGACTGACTGCTTGGGTGTGCTCACTGACTCCTCGTGTGTGCTCACTGACTGACTGCTCGTGTGTGCTCACTGACTGACTCCTCGTGTGTGCTCACTGACCCCTCATGTGTGCTCACTGACTGACTGCTCGTGTGTGCTCACTGACTGACTCCTCGTGTGTGCTCACTGACTCCTCGTGTGTGCTCACTGACTGACTGCTCGTGTGTGCTCACTGACTGACTCCTCGTGTGTGCTCACTGACCCCTCATGTGTGCTCACTGACTGACTCCTCGTGTGTGCTCACTGACTGACTGCTCGTGTGTGCTCACTGACTGCTCGTGTGTGCTCACTGACTGACTCCTTGTGTGTGCTCACTGACTGACTGCTCGTGTGTGCTCACTGACTCCTCGTGTGTGCTCACTGACTCCTCGTGTGTGCTCACTGACTGCTCGTGTGTGCTCACTCACTGACTCCTCGTGTGTGCTCACTCACTGACTCCTCGTGTGTGCTCACTCACTGACTGCTCGTGTGTGCTCACTGACTGCTCGTGTGTGCTCACTGACTCCTCGTGTGTGCTCACTGACTGACTGCTCGTGTGTGCTCACTGACTGACTGCTCGTGTGTGCTCACTGACTGACTCCTCGTGTGTGCTCACTGACTCCTCGTGTGTGCTCACTGACCCCTCGTGTGTGCTCACAAACTTTGCTGTTTGTGTCCCAGACACAGGGGGTTGGGGCTGGAGGGACCCTCCAGAGCACCCAGTCCCGACCTCCCTGCCAGCTGGTGCAGAGGGTGCTGTGCTGGGTGGCTCTGGGGCTGTGCAGGTGTTTATGGATCAGATTTCTTTCCTCTTATTTCACCTGGCTGCATTTTAAAGCATGCACTGCTCCCAGCTCCCACCCTGCAGTATGATGTGTGGCAGAGACTGCAAGTTGGGTTACAGATGTGGATCCTAGAAGCTGAACCCCACCCCATTAATCCCTGGCTGCTCCGAGGGGCTGAGCCCTGCCCTGCATCCCACTACTGAGGATGCTGATTTGTTTTTCCTCGGTTTTGCTCCAACTCCTTTGAATCCCTGTGCTGTAAGGAGAAAATCTGCTTTCTCTCTTCCAGCTGGTGCAGCACATCCTGCAGGAAGCATTCCCAGGGGCTGAGGAGGAAGAAGCATCTCTGCAGTAAATGCCTCTCTCCTCCCCCTGGGGCTGGGGGCTCAGGAAGGGCAGTGGGTGTCTGAGGACTGACACAGGAGCCATCAGCTGCTGTACCCATCTGAGGCTGGGGTTTTATTCATTCTCTGGAAATAATTGCCTGATTTAATGAGATGTCTGATGATCAGAGGGTGAGCTCCACAAGGAGGCTCCTGCCCTGACTCCTGGCCATCCCCCGGGGCCCTGGGGGAGCTTCATCCAGGGATGTCTGGTGTCAGGGAACTGATCCCCATCAGCTTCCCAAGGATGGGGGGATGATTAACATCTGCAGCCTTTTTTCCAGCTCTTCAAATGAAAGCCAGTAAAAGCAAGGAGGAATCAGCTACTCATTCCGCTGCTTTTTTCCTTGGGTACCTTGCCATGCCAGTGACACTGAACAAAGATGTAATGTCCTTGGGAGAAATCACCCTGTCTGTCCCTGTCACTCCTTCAGAGCCACCTCCCATGGCCAGGACCAGGGATGGGAGGTCCTGCTGATGGTCACCTCCCCAGGAGGCTGCCCTGTGCAGGACAGGAGGTAACACACAGCCCTCCAGGGTGCTGGGGGTACCTGGGCCACCTGAGAAGCAAATCAAGTGTTCAGAGCCTTTCCCAGGGGTGAGGAAACAGGAGCAGGTTGGCAATTCCTCTGGCATACGTCCCTGTTCTGCACTCCCTGAGAGCTGACAGGTGAAACACCCCAGCACTTCCAGGCACATCCATCCTTTCCTGAGCTCCTCACATCTCCATTAATGCTCCACACTGCAGCTGCTTTTCCCAGCCAGTGCCTCCAGGAGCTTCCCAGCTGGTGGGAGCTATTTTTGATGATAATACTTTCTTCCTGAGAGATGGTGTGGGTTTTTATTCATAGGTTTGCTCCAGCAAAACGCTTGCAGACTCCTATTTTTAGTCCTCTCAGCCCGGCTCCTTGTACTTATTTTGTTCAAGACACACATGTAATCTGCAGATAGCAGGGAGGAATTCAGCTGCTTTCCTTAGGAGTGGAAGGAAGGAGCCTCGGAGAGGCAGAAGCTGCTCTCAGAAATAATGAACTCGGTGCAAGCAAGGACAGTTTGTTCTCTCCCCTGTTATTTATTTCTTTGCCTGCTCGTGGAACAGCAGATGGCTATCAGAGAGCACAGGCTCTGTCTCACAGGGGGGGTGCAGGAGCCCCCAAACCTTGTTAAACCTGAGCTGCTGAGCTGTGGGCTCACCTGGGAGCAGAAGGAAAATGCAGTCCCAGGGCTGGAGTTTGGGCTCAGAGCCAGAGCAGCAGCCTCAGTGTCCTGCTCCAGTGAAAATTAATTCTGTTTAAAAGCTTCAAATGGAGAACTCCAGTGACAGGAGGCTTGGTGAGATGAGAGGAGCAGGAGCTGGAAGGAGGTTTGGTTCCCTGGAGAAATAGGGTGCCTTGGACACCAGGGAGGAAAGGAAAACATTTACCCCAGAGGACAATGCTGGCAGAAGGGAAAGAGGATTTAAAGTTCCTGTGGATAAGTTTAGGCTGGAAAGCAGAAGAAAGTTTCTGATGTTCAGAAAAAAAAATTCTAGAATAGCTCCCAACAGGAGAAGAGGGGGGGAAAAAGGATGTGTTTTATTTTAGAGATGAAGTTTAGCAGTTTGTGAAAGCAACTGTATTGGATTCCCGGGGGAATAAACCAAGTGTTCTACATCTCTGCCCAGGAGACTGAGTGGACATTTACCATGAACCATCAGGAGGGCCCAGGGAATGATAACTCATCAGAATTACCCTACATGCTCCAAGTTAACAAAATTTTCCCCAAGGCAATATTTTAGTGAGTAATTGTTCTCAAAAGTAGCTTGTGGTACAGCTAAAATATACTCAGTGCTCTTCAATATTCCTCTGTCCTCTTACTGTGCTTTTTTCCCCATACATGAACTTTATTTTTTGAATAATAAGTATACTTTGCTATATCTAAACTGTGAAAGTTCTCTGTTATGAGAAGACTGAATACTGAACTTGAGTTTAAACGTATCATTCAGTGATGATAAGTACCAGAAATTACTTAACTTTCAAATTAAATGCCCATGCAAATGTTTTGAAAGAAGGTGCTGGTTTGTCCAGGTGTCCTACTTTATTTACTGGAAAAGTTCAATAATTAACTCATAGCACTTATGCAAAAATACCCCAGCATCCAATCAAGATTTCCATCGACAAGTTGATTCGGCCATACAGATAGATGAAGATGGACTGATGTTTTGATTAATGAGTTATTTCCCATTGTTCTGTTTTTCTTGCTTGGAAATTGTCTCTACCTACGCCCTGGAAAGCCATTTTTATTGTGATGGCATTTCATTTGGGCATAATTTTGCAGGTTATTTACTGTGAATGAGAGAAGAATGAGTTTTAAAGAGGTGTGGTGGACAAATGATGGATACCTCTCCCGCTTGCTCTTTTTCTTTTATTTATAGGCTGTAAAATCCTTCACTGCAGAGTGAGGGGCAAACCCTGTGAGGGTCCCTCAGTGTCCCAGGGGCAGGAGGAGCAGCCTGGCCAGCCCCAGGGTCACCACAAATACTTGTGAGCCTTTCTCCAGTGTAGGGTGGGGATCCCCTGCAGCTGCATTGACAAGAAACTGAACATGAGCCAGCAGTGTGCCCAGGTGGCCAAGAAGGCCAATGGCATCCTGGGCTGGCTCAGGAACAGCGTGGCCAGCAGGTCCAGGGAAGGGATTCTGCCCCTGTGCTCAGCCCTGGTGAGGCCACACCTCGAGTCCTGTGTCCAGTTCTGGGCCCCTCAGTTTAAGAAGGATGTAGAGGTCCTGGAACAGGTCCAAAGGAGGGCAACCAGGCTGGTGAAGGGACTCGAGCACAGGCCCTATGAGGAGAGGCTGAGAGAGCTGGGGCTGTTCAGCCTGAAGAAGAGGAGGCTCAGGGGAGACCTCATTGCTGTCTACAACTACCTGAAAGGAGGCTGTAGCGAGGTGGGAACTGGACTCTTTTCACAGACGACCTTCAACAAGACAAGAGGACACAGTCTTAAGTTGTGCCAGGGGAGGTTTAGGTTAGATATTAGAAAGAATTTCTTCACGGAGAGGGTGATCAGGCTATGGAATGGGCTGCCCGGTGAGGTGGTAGATTCTCCGTCCCTGGAGACATTTAAAAACAGACTGGATGTGGCACTCAGTGCCATGGTCTAGCAACTGCTCCGGTGGGTCAAGGGTTGGACTAGATGATCTCTGAGGTCCCTTCCAACCCGGCTAATTCTATGACTCTATGATTCTATGTTACACCAGGATCTGCTCCCCAGGTGGAGCAGGGGGAGCTGCAGAAGCTCAGTGCCCTGGGTTGGTTTTCCTGACCCAGCACCCAGCAGCTCAGGCTGTGACACCTCTGGGTGCAGGAGGCAGCAGCCCAATGAGCCAGCAGTCATTTTCCTTTGCAGCTACAAGGGGCTACACAGGGAAGAGAAAAGGAGCAATTCAACAACATTTCCACAGGCTGCCAAGCTGGGTGCACCTTCTGTTCCTCAGCACTGCTGGTCCCAGCGGATGCAGGAAAGCTTCTGGGCAGAAAGGTGAGTCCAGATAGGAAAGCACTGAAAAGAAGCCTTAAACCAAGAAAATTTCTCCCTTTTCCTCCCTCTAAACTTCGTAAGAAATGTGCTCAAGGGGATTTGTTGTTGCCCAGGTTGCTGGGTGGTGAGGAGGCCACGTGCAGCCCCTGGGTTTCTCTCATTTCTCCTCTGTACCTTGCAGAACTAAAGATTTGCTAGGGGAAAAAAAAATAAATTGAAAGACTGCTCTCAGAAATTTGTTTTCTCTTCTGCACCCTATAGCACTGCAGGCTGCTTACTTCTTTTCTTGCTGTGACAGTGTGCTGTGTGGGACCTGCTTTGCCAGGATCTGCAGGAGAAATGGGAAACAGTAAGAAACTTAAACCAACTGATTGCACTTGTAATCATCTGTGGCAAGAGGAATCTCCTGCTTCGGGAGCAGGTACAGGCAGTTAAGGGAGGGACATATTTTCATTTTAATATCCACTCTTCTCCAGGTGAGTCAATAGTGGCTTCTTTTGTAATGACCCAAATAAAACCCCAGTGCCAGGTGCCTGTGTGCACTCTGTGCTTTTGCAGAATTCACTCAGGTTTGTGATGGGAAAATCAGCCAAGCCCCAAACCAAAGCCCTTGCTCTGCCTTCTCGTGTCATTTCTGTACGAGCAGGAGATGTGTTTACACTGTGAAATGAAGCACACTGGACAAGCAGCAATGATTTGATAAGAATTTCCTTGGTATTCTCCAGCTTCTCTCTGCCATTAGCTAATTGGAGCCCGGGTGGTTGCTGTGGAGATCTGGCTAAGGGAGCAGCAGCAGCAGTGATGCTCAGGGAGAGGGCAGAGGGTGCAGGATTTCTCTCTGCCTTTTGCTGCCAGGCAATGCCTACACACACCCTGGGGGGGTACACATGTCCTGCTGGTAGAGGTTGGATCATTGGTTCTGTCTGATATCCCAGAGGGTTGTCACCAGTGTCCTGCTCTGTGGCCAAGTATGAGCTGGGGAGCTGGAGCACCCTCAGCACCTGCAAGGTTCCTGGTGTGGGCAGTGAGCTCCGTGGCAGAGATCTGTCCCAGCATGGCCTTGCCTTGCATTGCCAGTCCTTCAAGAATCCCTTCAGCTGGGGGTTCCACTCTTAATCAGGTCAGAGCTGCTCCAGTTCATGACTCTCATCCCAGTGGCCTCATCTGAAGCTCTGCTCTTCATGGTTCCTATCCATGGAGCCACAGGTAAACCACAGAATTATTTTGGTTGGAAAAAACCTTCAAGATCATAAAAGTCCAACCCTTCCCCAGCAGTGCCCAGGCCACCCCTGCCCCATGTCCCTCATCCCCACATCTCCAGGGCTCTGAAACCCCTCCAGGGATGATGGGGACTCCAGCCCTGCCCTGGGCAGCCTGGGCCAGGCCCTGACAACCCTTGCCAGGGAGAAATTGTTCCCCAGCTCCAAGCTAAACCTCCTGTGGGCAACTTGAGCCCGTTCCTCTGGTCCTGTTGCTTGTCACATGGGAGAAGAGACCAAACCCCACTTGGCTACGTGCTGGCAGTCAAGTGATGCCACAGAACTGGAACCTTCTGGATGAGGACATGAGGGCAGAGAACATACTCAGCTGGCAGAAACAGATAGAATTTTGTTTGCAGAAAAGAAGAGAAAGAAGAGAGGAAGAGCGAGATGGCAAATCTCTTCAGGTGAAGGGAATCCACCTCACTCCTGCACCTCCTCTGCGGTGACCACCAGGATGTGGGCAGAGCTCACGACCCAAGTGCTCCTCTTCCTGAGGAACCCCCCCTGAGTAGCCTGGGCAGAGCATCCTCTTCCTTTCCCTTCCTTTCCCTTCCTTTCCCTTCCTTTCCCTTCCTTTCCCTTCCTTTCCCTTCCTTCTCTGCCTGCATCACCTCCAGCTGTCCCAGCAGCTCTGTGCAGGATCAAAGGCTCATCCTGATAATTATGTTCCCCTGGACAATTTGTTTTCATTAAGATGCATCTCAGCTGAGGTCCTTGCAGAGCAGCCCAGGAGAGGTTTTGGTATTCATCTTGGATAAGGTGCTGGGATAACCCAGGGACTTTCCAACTCAGCTGAATTCTGCTCCCCCCAGTTCAGGGGTAACTTACAGAGGATCTTTGGAGATATCCCTCATCCTTGCTAATTGCTGAGCCTCTCAGCCAGCTCTGAGCTCCAGGGTCACCACCGAGCAGGGCAACCAAGTGGCCTCAGCTGGGGATGAGTGATGTGCCCAGGGAACATCCAGCTGAGCTGGGGCTGCCTGGATCCAGCTCTGCTCTCCATGGATTGAGGCCACAACAAACCTTAACTCCTTGGGCAGCTGTCACAGCAGAGCTGGGGCATGAGAGAGCCTGGCTGGGGGGTTTAGTCCATTCAGACAGGTCCTGGGATGGCCTCACCTTTATGGGCTTATTGATGGTGAGGGCACTGGAGCATCTCGCTGATGAGGAAAGGCTGAGAGATTTGGGACTGTTCAATGGTGAGAGAAGAGAGAAAGAGAAAAAAGAGAAAAAAGAAAAGGAAAAAAGAGAAGAGAAAAAAGATAGAAGAGGAGAAGATAAAAGAGAAGAGGAAAAAAGAGAAAAAAAAAGAAATAAGAGAAGAGAAAAAAGATAGGAAAAGAGAAAAGAGAAGAGAAGAGAAGAGAAGGGAAGAGAAGAGAAGAATGAGAGAGGATCTTACCAGTGCTTATGAACATCTACAGGGTGGGTGACAAGATGATGGGGCCAAACTCTTCTCAGTGGTACCCAGTGACAGGACGAGGGGCAATGGGCACAACTTGGAGCATGGGAATTTCCATCTGAAGGTGAGGGAAAGTTTCCTGACTTTGAGATTGTCAGAGCTCTGGCACAGGCTGCCCAGGGGGGCTGGTGAGTCCCCCCATCCTACAGCTCCTGGCTCCTTCCCAGGCTGGGGCTGGTGGGAGGTGCAGAGTGAGGCTGAGCCATGATGATGGTTTTCCACCCCACTGTCCCAGCTGCTTGGACCCCCTGGGATGGGTCCTGCCCTCCTTCTCCCCTCTCTCGGGAGGCTTTGGGGCCAGAGCCTGGAGCAAAGCCCATCCCTACCTGTCCTGCCCAGCTCTCCTGACAAGCTGCCTTCTTCCAGCTGGGCATTTTTGTATCACTTGAGAGCACCAGGAGATTACTGAATGTCCTTTCCTCTTCAGGGTTTTTTAATTAACATTTCTATTATCGAGCTTAATTAGCACAACTCTGGCTTCCATCTGCTTTCCCCTGCTCCAGCCTGCTGCAGACATTTTGGTACAGCATTAGGCACCAGATCATGAAGAATAACAAATGACATCCTTGTCTTCATCTTACCCAGCTTGAGCCAGATCAGGCCTGGGGGTGAGAGGCAGCCACTCCCCTGAGCTCCAGGTTTATTTCTGGGTTAAGCTGTGGCTCTTTCTGCCAGGCTGTGCAGGGGAATGGGATGTGCTGGGAGTCCTGAGCTGAGCAGGCACCAGGAGGAGGGATGCTCAGCTCTCTCCTGAGCACTTGTCCAGATTATTCCCACTTCAGATGTGCACAGTCCCATCAGTTTTTGCTGGCAACATCCACAGCTTGTGTTTACATCCCCAGATGTGATGCTTCCCTGCTGCAGTGGCACGGAAGAGGACAGACAGCTCGTGTGTGGTGACCTTTTCACAGGCTCTGAGCAGAGATGGAAGTTGCCAGCCTGACTTCTGTGACCTCAGGGGTTTCTGAGAAGGGAGTGGAGGAATCAGCTCCCACCAGTGCAGCAGCCCCTGCAGCCCCCAGGGCACCCATCAGGGCACCCATCCCCTGGGTCTGGCATCCTCTGCCCGTCACCAGCAGAGACCTCACCCACCAGCTCCCTACAGCTGATGCTTCTTGGGAGGTTACCTTGAGTTCAGTTCTTGGGGGTGAAGCCCACAAATTTCAATCATTTTCATAGAATCCCAGACTGGTTTGGGTTGGAAGGGACCTTAAAGCTCCTCCATTGCCACCCCTGCCATGGTCAGGGACACCTCCCACCAGCCCAGGTTGCTCCAAGCCCCATCCAACCTGGGCTGAGACACTGCCAGGGATGGGGCAGCCACAGCTTCTCTGGGAAACCTGGCACAGGGGCTCAGCACCCTCACAACAAACTATTTCTCCCTCCCATCTCCTCTCCATCTCCCCTCTTGCAGCTGCAAACCCTTCCCCCTCATCCCATCCCTCCCTGCCCTTGTCCCCAGTCCCTCCCCAGCTTTCCTGGAGCCCCTTCAGGCACTGGAAGGTGCTCTAAGGTCTCCCCATTGCAGCCTTCTCTTCTCCAGCCTGAACACCCCCAACTCTCTCTCCCTGGCTCCAGAGCTGCTCCAGCCCTCCCAGCAGCTCCAGGGTCCTTTTGTTTGTATTCTGACACCAGGATAAACTTAGAGAAATCTTTATTTTCTCTTCAGCAGAAATTAATACATTTAGCAGAGACATCAAATATTCAGTACCAACAAGAGAAGGGAAGAACCTTTGCACAAGATAAAGCTGTTGTCTTCGATGGCAAAGATAAATACAGTGCAAAAGATATTTCTTATTAAGCAGCTGGCCCACATGATTTGTTTCCTGCATTAGTGATGATGCATGGCTCCTGTTCACATTAATAGGCAACCATAAAATATTTTTGTCAGCTCAGTTTTACTTGGAGTTAAATAAAATATTAGAGTTTATGACAGATTTAACAACAGGCATCAACTTTACAGCATCCTGTTGCTCTTCTCCACCAGACTGCACATATGTTTTGTTTTTTTTAAAAATGCCTGCAACACATTGCATAAGCACTCCCATTGTTGGGAGAGCATGACTTCTTAGCTTGATTACACCTCGAGATGAGCTTTTCAGCTTTATGAGAGCACCATAAAAGTCAGCAGCAAGATGAAACACTGCAACAGAAAGCAAACACCATTTTTTGCTGAACTTTATTAAAGAACAAATATGTGGGATGCTGGAGCTGGCCCAGCAGCAGACCTGGGTGGCCAGGCTGGAGCTGAGGAGCATCCTCTGGCAGCATCTGGAGCTCCCATGGAGCTGATCAGAGCAGGAAGGTCAGGGGTGAACAAGGGGAATCACGTTCCCCATCCCTGAGAGAGATGGTGGCAGATCAAGGGTTTAGAGGGACAGAGGTGTCTGGCTTGCTGAGCTGCCCACTGGTGCTGGGACGGGAGCCCTGGCAGGCCAGGGGATGCTCCATCCATCTCCTGCAGTGTCCCCATCCATGGTTACACTCCTCACAAACATGCTGCAGCTCAGTTTATCAAAGGGCTCTGGAACAAAGACAAATGACAGCCCCTGGATGCTGCTGTAAAGGGAAGAGGAATGAATTACCCAGGGTTCCCTTCTGGCTTCCCTTCTGGCTCTGAGAGGTAAACTCAGACTCTTTGATTTTATGTTCTACCTGCCTGCAAAGGGCTCCTCCACTTGTTGTTTTCTGCAGAGAAAATCCACGGAAAGCAGCAGCTGTGGGGTGGGAGGCTGGGGAAAGGTTCTGCTGGGAGGGATTGCTGATGGGAACGTTTCCAAAATGCAACAGCTCTGGCTGCTGAGATCAAGGAAATCCCAGGCAAACAGCACTGCCAGGCTCTGCGTTCTGGGGTCTTGTTTGTTGTTTTGTGGTTTTTTTTAAAATAATTGGGAGCCATGTCCCACAGAGTGATTTGATGGAAGCTCTGGTCTGCACATCACCCCACTTGGAGGGGCTGCCTTGCTCTGCCTGGCCACTTTTCAGAAACCTTTAAATAAGTCAAAATCGTGTAGATGAATCACCCCACAATGTTCAGCCTCAGCAGAAATCATGGCTATTATGCTTCCTATTTAAAAGGCTTCCTACCCTTGCATTTTAAGTGAAACATTAAACTTGGTGGAGTTCAGGAACAAACTGTTTAATTTCTGGACGTGAGATATATTTTGATCTTTTTTCAAGAAAAAACAACCCAAACAGCAGAGTGAAAGCCGTGCCTCGTTTGTGATGGGAATTAGTGAGATCAAAGCAAAAGTGGCATATTTAAACAGCATTAATTCCAAGGAGCCTTGCCAACAGCCTCTGCTCCCCCCGTTTAGAATATTCTTTTCAAAATACCTCAGGAGCTTTGGGCATTTCATTTTTTGGCATTCCCTCTATTGACATTTCTCCTTGCTGTTACATTACTCTGACACCATGGGCTGGAGATCCAGGATAATAAAACAATAACAACAAAGAGCAGAGGCTGAAGAAAAGAGGGTGAGTGGCTGGATGAGAAGGTTGGAATAAAAAAAAAATAGAAGTAAAAGTAAATAAATTCTGTGGAGTAACAGGAAACTTGGGGAGGGGATGGAGGTGGGTGGATGTCTGCACATTCATCACCCCTGTATGGTAAATCAGTCAGCTCAGTAGAAGAGACTTTGTCTGCCCAGGAGTAACTAAGACAAAAAAGTTGCAGTAATAATGGCAAGTCAATAATACTTCAGAGCAAAGCAGTCAAATGATTTATTTACTGGGCAGTGGGCTGATCAATAGGAGATAATGGTATTTTGAGTGTTTGGGTAAACAGGGAGAAGAACGTTGTAAAGAACCAGTGGGGTTTTATTGAGAAAAGCCCTGAACCAAAGGCTTGTAAGTCACTTCAGTTTAAATTACAACATTTGAAAGAATTAAAAAGGTCTCCTGGAGGCACATGGTTTACAGAGAGACCAAGCTCTCAGCCAAGCTTTGAATTTCAAAGGAGAAGCTCAGAAACTCAGAGTTTGTCAGTAACCTAACCAGTACCTGGTTGGAAGAACCGGGGCAGCTGAATGAGGATAAAAACCCCAATTGGTTTGAGTCCACAAAGCCAAAACTATGCAAAATTGGGTCCCAGGATAACAAATAAAAATCCAGCTCAGAAAGAGATAAGGGTGGGCAGAAAGTCCCTGATGAACAAAGGGAAGAAGTGACCATGAAATCCAGCACCTCTGAGGTCAGGGAAGGCAGAAAGAACTGACAAGTGCCTGGAGCACCTCAGCCATCCCAGGAGGGATCTTAAACACTAAATGTTCACAGTTAAAGTTCATCAAAGTGAAAAGAAATAAAGGAAGGAGTGCAATGGATGGACAGAAATTAAAGGACATTTGCACCCTGGCCAAAGCACAGATATTATCTCTAGTTTCAATAAGGATGGGTTATGCTAGACACAGAGACCCAGGGAATGGCAGAGTTGCTGCTGCACCAGATGGGATATTACTGCTGAAATTGGAGAGGATGGATAATAATGGAATGTTATAATGTGACCAACAAGATGAATAAGTGCCTAGAGGAGAGATGGAAAACACCAGTGTCAGTGGAAGTCCCAGGCTGGAGGGAGTCAGCAGTGCATTTCCTGACAGACAAGAGTGAGGACCAATTTTATTTAATACTTTCATTAGCAATTCTGGTACAACAACCAGAAATATGCCAAAGGAATATGTTAGTCCTGATGAGCTGGGAAGCATCCTTCTGATACAGGAAGAGTTGGATGGTCCTTAGCTCTGGGGTGGCAGAAATGGGATAAAATACTGATATCTTAAGAAGTAGTAGTAAGGACTCAAAACCATGGCTTGACACTAGACACACTTTTAGCCAGACAGTTATCTGCTCCTTTTTCTTGAGCTTTTCCTCTTGCTTCTTGCTGGGAAAACGTCAGCTCTCCCCCAGGCTCCATGTTAGCCTCATGCAGTGTATTTATCTTTATCCTCCTTATTTCCTCAGGCAGGTGACTCCAGCTCTCCAAACCAGGTAATATTTCACTCTCCGTGTTTCTTTCGGCTTCTGTGTTATTTATTCTCACTGGAATTCTCAGCTTTCTCTCTCACCCTCCCATGCCATTTGTCAGCATCCTCTCCTCTCCTGGTGCAGGGCTGGAGGAACTGCAGCCTCTGATCCCCACATCTCTGCTGGTCAGACACAAATCTTTACCTCCAGAGGAGATGTTAAAGGACAGGAGCTGGAGCTGGAGGTGTTGGTGCCCCTGTGAGCACCCTCAGGGAGCACCTGGAGCAGATTTCCCCCTTTATCTGCTTGAGAGATGGCTGCAAAGCATCACAGTGGCTCTGCTTGGAGACAGGATGAGAGTCAGGGTTGTTCAGCCTGGAGATCTCATCTTTCCAGCTGGAAACCCTTCCCCTCATCCTGTCCCTCCAGACCCTTGTCCCCCCCATCCCTCCTGGGGTCCCTCCAGGCACTGGAAGGCTCCGTTCTCCTCACCTTGGCAGCATCAAACCAGCTGGAAACCAGGGAGATTATTACCAACCAGAAATGAGAGCTCTGATAAAAGAAATATGATCTATGAGGAAGGTGGTGTGAGGAGCAATGGCTGTCTCTGAAACAATAAAAAATGCAAAGCAGAGTCCCCAAAGAAAAAAAAGTAGGTCTGGGTTTTGTTGATATGACAGTATCAATCAATCTAATTAGATCTTTTTTGCATAATCACATGAAATTTGCATTAAAAGTATAGCCAGCCCAGGAGACAGCTGAGAAAAACAAGGGTTGAGTGAAGAAAAAAAAAAAAAGATATATTTTTATTATAGTTGCTTTTTTTTTAGGGTTTTTTTTTTCCTAAGACTGCATCAGTTATTGTGGAAAAACTTCTACAAGCTTCAAATCCTGAGTGCCTGGGGTCTGGATCTGAAAAACCAGAGAACAAAAAGTCCCTTGAAGAGCTTCTCTGTGCTCCTGTGGAAGCACCTAGCTGAACGCTTCCTGGCAATCTGCTGGAATATTGAAAAATGCAAATTTAATTAAGATTTGCAGCACAATGTCTCAAATTCATTAATGAAAATCAAGGAGCAGGGATCTTGGAGGGCAGCAGAGAACCTGATTCGTGTTTTGCTTCACCTTTTGTTCTTGCTGCATGTTGAGCTCTTCCTTTACACGTGTTGAGCTGCCTTGGCCAGGGACCTGCTTGGCCCAGACCAGGAGCTGCTCAGAGGGACCTGGTGGGCACATTCATGGCAAAATGGCAAACATTTTTGCCATTCATGGGAAACGTTTTCCATGAGCAGGGAGAGAAGTTGAGCTGCTCTGCTCCCCCTGCTCTGGCTGTCACTGCTCGAGGTCTCTGCAGCCGTGGACCATTCCACAGAGGTGATTGTGTATCCCTGCAGGGGCTGTGTTATAAAAATAAGCACCAGAAGGCAGCATCAGCCCCACCTGGGGGTCCTGGTGGGGTGGGGTTCATCCAGGTGCTGGGGGTTGCTGGGGCAGTCAGGGTGAGCTGCATCTCAGCAGCCTCTTCCCTGGAAGCACCATCCCAGCTGCATCCCTCTGCACACCAGGGATCTCCCCAGCCCCTCACATCCAAGGCAGGGATGGAAGTGCCCTCCACACCAGCTCCTTTCCTTAACACCCCCAGCAGCCTGGCACAGGAGACACTTTACTCCCTGCTGCATCTCCAGGAGACCATCCCTGCCCTGGGAATGTTCAGTGCTTCTCCTCATCACATCCATGATAAGAGGACAGCAAGAGGCTGAGCTCTTAGCAGTGGCTCAGAGTTGGCTGAAGGTACTGATATTCTTGCAGACCAGCTTCCTAGAAGATAGACAAGTTTCTGAAATGGTGGCTTTTATTAAGAGAAAATTTTAATTTGTCTTCCTTACTACTGTGTGTAGTTGGCAAGTGACCTAGATTTTGATTAATGAAGTGAATAATATATTTTTCCTTCTAGCTGGAAGCTACTGAGTTATTTTTGTTTTCCTCTTTAATCCTGAAAATGGGTTAGCCTTTAGGTGGGAATGGAGATTGAGAAACACCAAGCTGATGATACAGTGGGGTTATAGTTTTAGGAATTTCAGCATCTGCATGCAGGCAGGCATTTTGTCTGCACAAGGCAGATAATTCATAGCAAAGGGTTCAGAGAAAGTATCTGGGCTGTGTGTGCTCCAAAATATATCTGGGTATTTTATAGACTCACAGAACCACAGGCTGGTTTGGGTGGGAAGGGACCTTAAATCCCAACCAGTGCCACCCCTGCCATGGTCAGGGACACCTCCCACCAGCCCAGGTTGCTCCAAGCCCCATCCAACCTGGGCTGAGACACTGCCAGGGATGGGGCAGCCACAGCTTCTCTGGGAAGCCTGGCACAGGGGCTCAGCACCCTGGTGTCAGATCAGCTGCAGGATCTGTGCCTTGGCACTTCTCCAGTTTTCTATTTGCTGTGTTTTTATTATTTACTGATAATATAGAAATTTATTTATTTTTCCTAAATTTTCTCTTTGGGAAATACTTGTCTGGGAGACACAGTTCTCTTGCTGGAAGCAGGGAGGTGTGATGGGGCAGGGAGGTTCCAGCCCAGCACCTCTCTGGGTCTGCAGAGCTTCTCAGCCCCTTGTACCAAGGATGCAGTGACCCAGACCCTGCACCCACCCTCCCCATGGCAGCTCAGCCCTGTGCCTGTCCCCCGTCATGTCCCAGCTGCTGTGTTTGAGGAACTGTCAGCTGTGGTGGAAAGGAGCAAATAAATTGCCAGTTTTATGCATTTGGGGTTTTATTACTGCTAAAGATGAGATGGGATAACCTGCTGCATGACATTCCCCAGGTGCTGTGTGGTCACTGCTGGCCCTGGGTCTGTACAGATAAAAGCTGCCATAAAAACCCAAATGCACTTTACAGCCTCAATAGTGCCTTCATCTACCAGGAAT
Organism: Calypte anna; assembly: GCF_003957555.1. Classification (NCBI taxonomy): domain Eukaryota; kingdom Metazoa; phylum Chordata; class Aves; order Apodiformes; family Trochilidae; genus Calypte; species Calypte anna. The sequence goes on from NC_044251.1 coordinate 43,189,651, forward strand.
ATTTCAAATTTCACTGTACTAAGAGTGCTTTCTTTTAAGTATTTCTTTTCTTAATGACAAATATCCTGTAATGGGGTTCTGGGTGGAGCTGCACTGTGGGAAGGTGCCAGAGGGGGAATTTCCCCAGAGGGTTCTTTCTCTGGAGAAAGGAGATGTTCCAGGGAACCCAGGCTTTGGTTCAGGCAGGAAGGAGAGGAGTGGCAGATGGTCCAGGAACCTGCTGCCTGGGTTTGCAGCTTTAAAAAGAGTTAAAATCTACAGTGCAGCCAAAGAGCAGCAACCCAAAATATTTATAGTTGTAATCTCTGGTTTGGGTTTGACATGTAGTGTCTCTGGGCTCTGTTCCACAAGTTTTGTTTTCTAGTATTTGATACCAAGAACTGAAATCATTTGCCATGCTATTTTTTACATGTCCTTTTCAGCAATCCCTCTGTGGGGTTGGAAGGCAGCAAGGACCCCCCTGAGCCCCCCTCCAGTAGGTTTCCTCCTGTCACCTTCTGCTTGATGTGTTCCCCACTCAGGTGCTCTTGGCTTTTGAGTGAAAGATGTGTCCAGACAAGGTGCTGCTGAGAGGTGCAATGGTTCCTGTGTGATGCTCCATCAGCAAGCTCCAAACCAGCCCAAGGCAGCACTGGGACCACCAGTTTGCTGCTTGGCCATACTGGGAGACCCCAAAGCACCCAGATGCCTTTTGAGGTCTTTCAGGTGCATTCATTTTTCAGGTGTTCTAAAAGCTTTACCCGAAGTCCTTTTCCATTAAAAATGGGAAGAAAAGGGTGCACAGGAGAACTGTTTCAAACCAGCACCTGAGGGGTGTGAAGGATTCCCTGCCAGCCTCAGAGGCAGCACCACTTCTGAAGAGGGGCACTGGAGTCCTTAACCTATTGGAGTTTGGATATTTGCTTTCTTATTTTTTAATTAAAAAGCTAATATGAGAGGATTACTTGACTTAAAAAATAAATAAATAAAAGCAAATACAACCCAAACTATAGAGCTAGAATATTAAGTCATATTATTAAAAAAAAAATAAATCAAACACCCCTTAGATCTGCAGAGTCTGGTGGGGGAGGGAGACAGGGCAATGGTGTAAATATATAAATATATCTTTGAAAAACCCATCCCAGCTCTCATTACTCCAGCTTAATCATTCTGAAGTGTGTGTACCCCTGATTTAGCTGTTTGCATCCCTCTCTGTTCTCTGACAGATCGGACCATGTTCTGCACTTCCCCCTGCCCTGTCCCTGTCCCTGGGGGTGGCTGCAGCAGGGGCTGTGCTGCAGGTTTGTTCTGCTGGCAGTGGGGATCTGCTCTGCTCTGTTCTGCTCCTGGTGCCTCCTCTGTGGGAATGGATTTGCATTTCTGTCCCTTCCAGAGGGAACTCTCTCTACACAGGAACAAACCAGAGCAAACCAACCAAACTGGAGCTGGGTAAGAGGCCAGAAAGCTGGGGGTGACAGCAGGGAGGCACATCTGAGCCCAGGGTGTCACCAGAGCATCCTCTGCTGGGTGTGCTGGAGCCCCAGCCCATCTCAGGCTCTGAGGTTTCAGGCTGTAAGAGGAGAAGCAGCTGTGACACTGAGCAAGCCCTCTCCATCCTCCTGCTGTCACCACCTGCAAGTAACCAGGAGCTGGGGCAGGGTGCTGCCTCCTGGGCCTTTTTTCTTTTCCCTCTGCCAATTAAATTCAAATTTTCTGACACCTCAGCTCTCTGCAGAGGTTTTCAGTCCCACGTTCTCTTTGTGTCACCGTGTGTCACCACAGCTCAGCTCCTGGTTTCTGATCTTTCCACTGACACTCACTGGGATTTGTCTGGGAGCAGGGATGCCCCAGGACACCAGCAGCACCTGGGGGGGACAGCATTGGTTTGGGGGCTTCAAAACCTTGAGGAGCCTCAGCTCTTGCTGCAGTTTGTGGGAGGAGGAGGCATCTTCTGTTTTCTTTCATTAGTTTGGGGCAGTGGATAATCTGATTTCTCCCTCCCTGTCTCCCAGTTATTCTCCCTCTCCTGGAGATGCCTCTTAATTTCTGTTTGGTTTTGTTTGCAGGCAGGAGAGCTGCCACAGCTGCTGAAATTACAGACTGGGGAAGTGCAACAGCAAAATTGAGGATGAATGTTTGAGGAGGAAGCAGATGCCTCTCCTTCATTAAGGCAAGAAATGATTCAAAGGTGGGTAATGCATTTAAACAGCAGTTGAGAGGAAGCAACTGTGAAACAGCAGGGAGGCTTTGGATGAAATGATAGGTGGCAAAGTGTTGGTTCCTGCCTGGGAATGCAGCTCTGGGGAGTGGGCAGGACTGGGTGCTGCAGAGAGGAGGGAGGGCACCACCCAGCTCAGTTAACCCCCTCCCAACACTTGCTGCATATTGATTTTTCAATTCTATATTGTTCCCTTGGAGTTAACAACAGCCTAGATTTTTTTTTCCCCTGCATAATATATGTTGGTCTTTCCACTCATTAAACCCAGGATCACACCACATCATTTACATTTTTATCCATAAGTGATCTCCTCTCTCTGCTGAAGCCTGTGCTGGACGTCCATGCTGCAGGACTCAAATCCAATTGCCTCTCCTGAGATGGGGGCTGGGCAGAGCCAGAGGGAGCTTTTTGCTCACTTATTGCAGAACTGAACCCATCTCCATAGGAGAGGCCCTGGGTCTCAGCTCATGTAGGCTGTGTTCAGCAAGAAATTGTGGGGCAGGGACTGGAAAGCAGGGTGGGTGGGTTTGGTGGAGCCCAACCTCAGAGCTCTCTGGTTATCAGTTCCATCCTTGGGTAGGCTCAGAGTTACTCTCCTGGCTGAATTGCCTCAGGTGTCCACCAGAGAATGATCTTTTCACCCATTTGCCCTGGGAGGTTGGATTTGGGCTGGAGGACTGCCCAGCTGAGGGATGGGGGATTAGGGATGAGGGATGCTCCATCTGGGATGCTGGGGAATGCCTGCCCTTTGCTGTGAGCTTGCTGGGGACATGGGTGAGGGACAGCTGCACATCTCCCATTGCAACCTCTGAACTTCCAGCCATAGAAAGGTACCAGGGAAACACCTTGGAACAGCCCATGTTCCCTGGACTTTTCTTTTCCCCCAGTGTCAGGGCAGTGGCATGGGCAGTGTCAGACCTTCCTCATGTCCCCTGCCTGGGCTCTTCCTACATCCTGAAGTCCCCTCAGCAAGACCCCAAGGCCCAGGCTGAACATGTCTGAGAGGTTTCATTGAATCCCAGACTGGTTTGGGTGGGAAGGGACCTTAAAGCTGATCCAGAACCAGCCTTTTGCCATGGTCAGGGACACCTCCCACCAGCCCAGGCTGCTCCAAGCCCCATCCACCCTGGGCTGGATGAAGTGCTGGAGCATTTCAGTCTGGAAGAGGATGGTTCCTGTACCCTCCCTCCCCTGACAGAAACACAAGGAGAGGCTCAGCCAGGTGCTGGCACTGCCATCTGCCTCTCTCCAACACCTCTGTGCCATAAAACAGTCTTGCAGGAGGCAGGCAGAAGCATCCTCTTCCTCCTCCTTGTTCCCTGGGAAACTTGAAGCATGATGGAACGTGGATTGGGATTGGATGAGCTTTAAGGTCCTTTCCAATCCAAATCATTCATTCATTCTATGAAATGTTTATGAAATCTGAAAAACAGCTATGAAAGTATGAAACCTGGTCTTTAAGGTCCCTTCCAACCCTAGCCAGCCCCAACTCTGTGAAATCAGATTAAGGAAATGTGCTGGCTGCCAGCTGTGGGGTTTGGTACTGGAGGAGTTTGGGTCTGGTTCTGGACCCTGCCTGTGCTGGGCTTTGGGACAGGCACTGGGGTGGGTGATACCTTTGGGACAGGCACTGGGGCAACTTGTGTGGCAATGAGTTTCTCAAGTCCTGCTCATCAGGCCAGCATAAATCTTTTTTTTTTCCCCTCACTTGGACTTCAAGTCCTTCATTCTTCTTTGCAAACTGTAAATTCTGGAGACTTCCCTCTCCTCCCAGGCAGGCAGGGCTGTGGTTCCCTGCCCTTTGCTGGGCTCCTCAGGTGGGTCAGCACTGCTCTGCCTGGCCCTGCAGCCAGGGAAACCATCTCAGGTCGTGTCCTCTCCATCTTTTCTGTGTCCTGAGGCCTCAGGTTGGCTCTTTGCTGGGGGAAATGCTGCCTGAAATGCAGAGGACCTTGCTGAGCCAGCCTGCTGCCCTGGTAACTCACCCCAGCAGGCAAGTGAAAGATGTAAAAATCCCTGTGCTGGTGGCAGGAAATGCAAGCTGCTTGATGTATGTGAAAGGGGGGGTATTTTATTTTAATTTAGGGAACTGAAATTTAGGTCTGAATAGAAAAAGGGCTGAATGGATTCATCACAGCCCTTTATGTTCTAAATACTTCCCTGCCTCTGCTTTCACGAGCCTTGTAAAAGCTTTAAATGACATTTTTAAAGAGAATGCTGTTTGTTTTGCTATTTTAAATACAGCCTTAGATGTGCTTGCTATTTTTGTGTAGCTACCTGGGAAATTCTGTGATGGATTATGGAGGTTGCTGTGATTTGGTACCAGAAGCTGCTGCTGTCTCATTGCAGGGGTTTGGGTGGCAGTGCCCAGGGAAGGTTCTGCTGCTGCTGCTGCTGCACAAAGCAGAGCAGAGCTGGCAGCTGCAGCTCCCAATTCTGCCCATCCTCCTCACTCCGTAATTGTATTGACTGCACTTGGCAAATTTAAAGTCCTTATTTTGCCTGTCCTCAGGGCAACAAACCTCAAACTAATGCTTTCTGCTGGCCCTGCAGGTCTGACCCTGGCATTTTGTCTCGCCCAGGCTGGCCCCAGCACAGCAAAGCAGAGCAGCCAGGATGCTGTCTGCATCTGAGTCCTGAATGGGGATAAATGGTCCAGAGGAGGGGGAGCAGCTCCAGGAAACACCTGCAGGGCCTGGGAGGGAGCTGAGGTCCAGGTGCTGGGTTGAACATCTGACGTCCAGGGTGGGTGGGCTGGGAAGGGAAGGGCAAGAGAAGATGCAGATTAAATGGGATGGGAAATGTGATTAATATGGTTCTTTTGGGGAAATATCAGCTTTCTGGCCTCAGAAGCACAAGGGGTTAACTCGAGCTGTGTCTCAGCACATAGTTTCAAATGCATGAAATGTAAAAGGATGGAGTGTGGGGAGGAATGGAGGCTGGGGGGAGGAGGGCAGTGTTCCCCCCTGGTGTGGGGATGAGCTGGGGGGATGTGGGATGGAGGTTGGGGTGATGGGGCTGGGATGGCACCATTCCCCTGGGCCCCCTGAACTCCGATGGACCCATCCTGCTCCCTGCACCCCAATCCCCAGAGGGTTTCCTCATCAGACATCCAGGAAGCATTTGGAAAACTTCAGGAAAAGTGGCAAAAAATGGAAGAAAATCAGTGACCCTTTAAATTTGCCCATCTCCCCCCACCCAGCCCCAGCTCTTCTTGAGCTGCTGCTCCTCTCCAGCTGGGCTGGGCACTGGGAGGTGCTGGGATGCCAGAGGGGAGGGGATGTGGGAATAATGAGGGCACAAAGCGGGAGGAGAAGCTGCTTACTTTTTAAAAACAGAGTCAAGTGGGCTCTCTGCCTGGGCTCTCTGCCTGGCCTCACGTTTCACCAGGTGTTCTCTGCCATTTATTATTTTCTTTTAAAAATATATGTTCTGCAATTCAGCTGTGTATATAATGGGGATGATAAACAGTTGTACCTCAGACTGACTGTGAGCCATCTGTCAAAACCAAAAGCTAAATCCTGGGTAATAAAAGCCACAAAAAGATTGATATTCCACATTAAGGGGAGAGATGAAAAAAGCAATTTTGTTTATGGGCAAACCTGTGTCTGGCACATTTTTCATGTCATATAAAGATGGAAATCTCACCTTATGGCTACAGATTACTGCTGTATTTCAGTCTCTGTAATTGTGGACAGATATGCATGTGTTTCTATGTGAAGAGAGATAATTCCCCGGGTTTTGTTGAAAACAACGTTTCTGGCTGAGCACAGAGTTCTGCTGCTTCCCAAAGGTGCAAGAGTTCTGACTGTACATGAAAATTCCCTGGTGCTTCCTGGGCAGATCCCGGGGGGTTGGAGATGGGAAGAGGTGAGACTGGGATGGGAGCAGCTTGGCTGGGACAGGGACACAGGGACATGGGGACAGCAGGTTGCAGACCCTCACCTTACACCAGAAGAAGCAGCCCTGAGCTCCCCAGCACTCTGCAAGCCCCTGAATCGTTGTCTGGAGCCTTCCTGTAAAGAATTCTGAGCTGAACCCAGAGGGCTGCCCTGGAGCTGTGTCTGGTGACACCTTGGGTCCTGCACAGCCACCCTGAGCTCCCTGCACCCTCTGGGATGTGCACAGGAACAAGGCAGGGGCTTGGGGACAGCCAGGGGACAACCATGGGCCTCCAGCTCTGCCATGGGTAGGGAGGCTCTGGGCAGGTCCCAGGCTGGGATCTGGGGCAGCATCCAGCAGAAAACATTCCCAGGAGGTGCTGGGGCTCCCCAGGTGGGACTCAGCCTCTGTTCCCAAGTGATAGAACATGAGGAAAAATGGACTCAGTGGGGAGAGATACTGGAGGCAATGGTTTAATGTTACAGTTTTATTTCAGTAATAACTGCTCATTGTTAGTGAAATGGGGGGAAATAACTCGATTTTTTTTTTTTTTTCCTTGCAGCTTGAGAACTGGTGACCATGGGCAATGGGTTGTGTGGAGCCCAAATTGCCTGCCATTAAATACCCATCAAACCCAACCATGGAGGATAAATTAACTCCACCTGCTGCTAATGACTCCTGCATGAAGTGGATCAGGTACTTACAATGCTGAGGACAACCTGCCTGGGGATGCCTGAAGGCACAGGTGAGTTTGTACCCATCCCTGGACCTGGCTCCTGCCAGTTTCTGGGTGCAGGAGCTGTCAGATGGCAGCAGGAGCTGGGGTGTCAGGTCCCCAGGCTGAGTGTGTGCATCCTTCCTCAGAAGAGTCAGGGAGCCAGGACCTTGTTTTTGGCCCTGGGAAACCTGGTGGCTGTGTGTGCAAGGCTGGGAGGGGCAGTCTGGATCTTTGCCTCCTTTCTTCACCCAGAAGATTTTCCTGCTCAGCCTCCCAGAAGCACAGAGCCCTGAGGAACTCAGGCTGGGGGGTGGAAATGGAGAGAAACGTTTCAGAGAGGGGGAGGTGCTGCTTTTCTGGGGGCTCTGAAGTGTTTCTCACCCTTCCCTGGCTGGTGCCACACGCAGCTGAGCTGGGGCCAGACATTTCCTTCCTCCTGTGACAGCTCTGTCACACGTGGGAAGCTCTGCCAAGCATTTCTGGTTTCCTCACCCTGTAAAAAAATGGCCCTGGGTGGATGGGATGGTTCCCAGGACAAAGATGTGGCTGTGTGGCAGGGAGGATGTTTGCTCAGGAGGGAAATGGGGGTTGAGTGGCTTGAGGATGGTCCTACTGGGCATGGTGGGGACCAAGCTCCAGCTGAGGAGCATCCCTGCCCACCAGTCCCGCCAGCAGCTCGTTGCTGCTGTTTTGGGGTCATTCCTGGTGTCTGCATTGGTTGTCCTGATAGTCTGGGATGTGAGGTGAGTGCTGCCCTAATCAGAGCAGAGCCTGGTGCATCCTTATTGCACTCACAGAAAACTGTCAGACCAAGCTTAGCAAATGCTGCTGGAAATATATGAACTTGGAATAACTCCCAGATGTAAACATGGGCCCTATTTGTTAGAAGGAATAAAAATAAGCCATTAATGCTTTTGGTCAAGGTGTCCAATTGAGTCTCACACACCCCATCTGTCACCCGGGGACTCTGAGCCTGGGAATGCTCCAGCACTGCCATTCCATACACTTGGAATGTCATCTGTGGGAAAGGTTTGCAAAATGGAGCTGCAGAGATACCAAGAGGGGTAAAACAATTTCCTCTGGGCCCTGCTCCTTGTCAGGCAGTGGGGAGGAAGGGACAGGGACAGGGGCAGGGAGGGGATGCTCAGCCAGGGACTGGGGCATTCCTGGTCCCACTCCCCTGGGATGCTCCAGGCAGAGGCAGAGGCAGAGGCAGGAGCTGTGCTGCTCCTTGGGTCCTCTCTGAGCAGTGACTGCAGGTCCTGACCCTGATCACCAGCACCAGAGCCTCCAGGCTCTCCAGGATCTGATGCCTTAAACAAAATGTTCTGCCAAGACAGACCCAGTTCATGCAGCTCCAGAAGAGGAGTGTTTGAGTGTTTGTAGGCACAAAGCTGTGGGCTGGAGGGTTTCTTAGCTTTGTTTTTTTAATATACTTTCAAAAACATCTTGCCATGCACTGCCAGTGTCTGTCTGTCCCCTTCCACAGAACCATAGAATCCCAGACTGGTTTGGGTTGGGAGGGACCTTAAAGCTCCTCCATTGCCACCCCCTGCCATGGTCAGGGACACCTCCCACCAGCCCAGGTTGCTCCAAGCCCCATCCAACCTGGGCTGAGACACTGCCAGGGATGGGGATGCTCCTGCCCCTTTGCTCTGTAGTTTCCCACCAGTCAATAGGAGCAAGAAGCAGCAGCTCAGGGCATCCTGCCCCAGAGTGTCCCCAGAATGCTGAGCCAGGCTGGAGACCACCCCACTCTGTGCCACCCCAGTCTGTACCACCTCACTCTGTGCCACCCCAGTCTGTACCAGCCCTGGGCCATATCCCTGATGCCCCAGGTGCTTCTCTGCTGAGCACCAGCCCAGGACCCAGCCCAGTCCTGGGGCAGCAGTTGCCTTGGTAAGGAGGCCTTGGAGCTGAAAGCAAACAGCTAGTTTGAGTGTTTGGTTTGTTCCACTGTTTTTTTTTCTCCTCGGTGGAATCTAGTTTGTTTAAGGATGGTTCAAAGATATATTTGATACCTTCAGTTTTTCTCTTGCCAGAAACAATCTGTGACTCTTCAGATTTGGAAAAGTGCTCATTATAATACTGTCCTGCAGTGCTTCTCTAATCAGTAGTCACTGCTAGTCCAGGATGGGAGATATTCTAGTGGGATTAAATCACATTTTCAGTATAGATAAACATGTATTTAGCAAGTGAATTTTAAATCTTTATCTGCAGTGCTGTCTCTGTCAGACTCTTTACACATCCAGTTTTCTAATAAATTAGAGTGGGGAGAGCTGGGGAGGGAACTCCAGTGGAGGCTGTAGCTCTGCTCGGATTTGCATGCCCCTTGGGTGTTCTGCTTCACTAGGAATTCTTTTTCTAAGCCTTTTCTGCATTGAAAATTTAAGAAATAAAACTGGATGAGGCAAGAGCCCATCTCCTTTGTGCAGTGTGAGCTTTCACACCCTGACTGCTCCCCAGCTAAAACATTACTCTGGCTCCCTGATCACACACTCTATGCTCAGCCCCAAATATTCAAAAATACCACGTGTCTAAATCACAAATCCTTTTCTGTAACTCAAAATATGGGAGCTCTGGCAAGGTCAGAGCAGGCCTGGCATCCAAACCAGGGGCAGCATCTCCTCCAGCTTTCCTGTGCTGCTGGGATCTCAGGGCTCCTTTCCTACAGACAATCCCAAAGAGTTCCTCTGGATGGCTGCCAAAAGCTCCTACTCTGATAATGAGCCTTGAAAAAACCTGAGGGTTTCTTGTCCCTTCTTATAATTTGCTCCTTTTCCTCCTGCACTTGAGGTTGCCCAAGTGGGATGTGGGAAATGGCTCTGAAGTTCCTGCCTTGAGTAGCTGGAAGGTGTTGGTGCTCAGCAGCAACTCAGACACCCCAGCACAAGAACAACCCCCCAGGATGGGACCAGTAGGTAAATCTGGGATTCTGTTGCACACAGAGATGTTTGAAATTTGCAGGGGGTTTGGTTTTGCTTTGTCTTTTTGTTTGTTTGTTTGTTTGTGTGATTGAAATATTCTTGCCTGTGCTTTTGGGATAGGAGCTCAGAGAGGCTGAAATCCAACCTGTCCTGTCAGCTGAGAGCTTGAAGGCATTTTAAACATTTAAACACCAGCAGGTAGATTCACATGCAGCTGCTTGCAAAGTGGTCCCTAAGATGTATTAAAACCCCCTTACAATTAGGGAAGAGATATTAAAAAAAAGAGTAGCATTTCATAATGAGCTGCCCTAAGTATCTTCAGTAGGAATTAATTTGTAAACACCAGTATATAATATTGTTAGGACTAAATTCATGACTGCCAAGAACAGCTCCCTGTTAATAATAATAATAATAATAGTTCACTTCTGGATTTGGGAGGCATGGGTGTCCAGCATCAGAAAAAAAGGGATTTGTTTTTCCATGGGAGTTCTGACTTTGTGGCACCAACACAGGCAGAGTTGAGCCAAGTGGTTTAGTGACAGTGAAAAGGAAGCCCCTCAAGGAAAGCAGCAAGAAATGAGCCCTTTCAGGTAATAATCAGCAGGAAAATCTTCTCTGAATCTGAGTGATTTGGAACCTCCGAGAGGTTAGAAACCCACCCAGGCTGTATCCCAGCATCTGCTGCTTGGCTTTCCCTGGGAAACAGCAGCAGCAAATGGTGTCTGTACCAGGAGCTCCCATGGAAGGCAAGGCAGAGTCTCCCAGGACAGCATTCCAGAGCTCTGGGGCTGGTGAAGGGTTTGGATTCTGCCCTCTCCTCTTGACAAGATGCAGAGGACTCCTTTGGAACATAATCCTGTGGTTTTATTTCCATTCACATGGTTCAGAACCTCTTAGTTTGGGGCACACCTCTACAGGAAAGCCAGGAATGCAATGTCACTGTAATTGCAGTTTTAAGAGTCTAATAATTATTGATTTAGACCTAATCGTTAAAAAAAAAAGTTTTTATAAAGTTAGTAAAGACAGAAATCTGTGGATTAAAGGTTCTTCTCAAGCTGTTTTCTCCCCCATATTTCAGAACTGTTTCTAATGTTAAATCACTGTGTTCCTACCATACAATATATTGGTGTTATTTACAGGAGAGGGGGGGAAAAAAAGAGCAAGATAGGCTTGCAGGTTTTTTATTAGTGAAAAAATTTTCTGAGAGATTCATGGGGCTATTAGAGAGGCTGGAGGAGGAGCTGGGGTGGGAGCTGGGGACTTGTGCAGCTGGAGAAACCAGGAGGAGATTCTTGGGGGAAAAAGGAAGGTTTGGGGTTTTTTTTATTTGGGCAGAGGCAGCTCAATGGCTGTGATGTGGTGAGGCTGTGGTGTGTGTGCTGGTTGCTGGGCTTGGCCACGGAGAGGCTGAGTGTTGCAGGTTTTTGTCAGGGCAGTGACAGCTGTAATAACACCCATCATTTTTCTGAGATATTTGTGAAATCCCTGAGCGCCTGCTGAGAGTGGCTGCTGCTTTATAGGGAAGAGATGAAAAGTGGATAAATGGAATTAAGTATCCTACGTGGCTATGTGACCACATATGGATATAAATGACTTCAGAAAGAGAATGATTTGAGACATAAAAGAGCAATTCAGAGCTTCCTCCCAAGCAGCACTTGTACTGCGGGTTCATCCCGCTGCTTTGCAAGATCAAAGGATCATCCATGTAACACACTGGAAACTGAAAAAAAAAATACAACCCCAACACAAAACCCCCCTCCTCCTCTGATTTCAGTAATATCAAAGGTACTGTGCTTCTTGGGTTTGGTCACATTAACTTGGGGACTTTTTTGAAGTAGGTTCAGTGTCAGCTGCCAGCCTGGCAGGAGAGGGAATGGCTGGGGCTCCAGGGGGCTGTGGGCTAATCTGATGGCCAACAGTTTTTCCAGAAAAAAAAAAAAACAAAACAGCAACAAAACCCAACAGAATGATGTTAAATCTCCATCTGCATTTCTGACCTAGAATCAGCAAGACCAAAGGAAAGCAGCAGATGGGGAGTGGAACCATGGTGGGAGAAGCATCTTTACCTGAGCTTCTCTGCTTCACCAGAACTGCAGACTCACCCCTGGCAGGCACAGAGCATCAGTCCTGCAGCTCCTGGCACACCATCAAACCAAAGGGCTGCTGGGTGCTCCCAGAACACTCCCATGGATGCAAACACCCCCTGCCCAGGGCAGACCCAAAGCAGAGCACTGGGCTGCACTCAGCTCCTGCTCTGGGGGCTCCAAAGCCCTGTGACCCCCCCCTGCAAAGCTCCTCTCTAAGGATGAGGGTCACCCTGAGACTTTGTCCTCTGTCAGGAAGTGTCCTGCATGCTCTGGGCTGTAGTTGGGTGCAGCACCCAGACCCCTTCACTCCCCCAGTGCCCTTGGGGAGCTGCTACCCCCAGGCTGTGCCTGCTGCCCTTCCCAGGGATGCCCTTCCCAGGGATGCCCTTCCCAGAGATGCCCTTCCCAGTTCCTCTGCAGCTGGCTCCATGGGATCTTTTCTCCAGCCTTGCTTCTAGCCCGGAGTTCTTTTGAAACTCTTTTAAAAGTTGCAGTTCCTCTCTTTTGTTTGTGTTTTGTTTTTTCCTGCTCTTTTTCTCCTTTAATGAATTCCTCAAAGCAGATGGTCTTCAAACTCAGTCTCTTTCAAGAGACATGTTCTTTCATCTAAAAGAGACATATTTCTCTCCTCTGCAGAGTGAACAAGAAGACTTTATTTCCTTGGGGAGAAACATTTTTTAACCACAAAATGCACACTTTGCAGGGGCTTTAATCCTCAGGCCTGCAGCAATGGGGGGGCTCTGCTTGCCACTGTTTGCCAGCCCATCCCACTGTTCTGACTTGGATCTGGGAAACTTGAACTCTGGGCAACCACTTGTGTCTTCAAACTCTTTCTGGAAGGAGGTAAGATTCTTCTGGCCATGACTGCAGTTCCAGAGGGGGACTTCTCTCTGGGGTAGCAGAGGAAAGCAGGTTCTGCATCTCTGTTCCCTCTGCTGTGTGATCCCCAGCCCAAGGTACAAAATCATAACATGAATCCCTGAGTGGTTTGGGTTGGAAGAGACCTTAAAGCTTATCCAGTGCCACCTCCCACCAGCCCAGGTTGCTCACACCAAAGAATTTCTCCCTCAGACCTCATCTCCCTCTCTCCTCCTGCAGCTGGAAACCCTTCCCCTTTGCACCATCACTCCAAGCCCCTCCATCCCCAGCTTTGCTGCAGATCCCTTCAGGGAGAGGTCTGGAGCATCTTGTGAGAGGATCCAATCATGAAAGAGAAGTCCATGTGTGACCTTTCCCCATGTCTTGCTGACAGAAGGCAGTTGGTTAACCTTCTTTCTCAAGGTTTGATCCCCTCTCCCTGCTCCTCTTCTCCTGCTCACCCCATGGAGCAGAGGACAGGACAGCCTGGAGCAAGGCAGAGCTGCTCTCTGCTGCAGTGCCATGACCCAGGATGTCCCCTTTTCTCCTGCTTTGACCTTGCCCTTTTGGCAGTGGGATTGGTGAATTCTTTGACAGGAAGATGTCCTCTCCTTCAGTGTCCTCGGCCTCACTCCAGACACAGATCCAAGCCTTCAGGTGCTCCTGAAACCCATCTCCAGGGTTCTCTTTTCACCTTCTCATCTTCCTGCCTCAAAGATTCCTCCCAGATTTTCTTCTTTCTCCCAGGATGAAGACTCTCCAGGATGTTCCAGGCTTCCACCAGCCCCTGCTGGGAGTCAGGAGGAGCTGGAATTACCCCAGCACTCTGTGCCAAGTCCTCCTCTGGTTGAGACTCAGCATCTCCAGCCTCACTTGTCTCACTTCAAACCCAGCTCCCCATAACCAGGTGAGGTTTCCTGGGGTGTCCCTGCTGGGCTCCTGCTCAGCCTCTGCCAGCTCCTCCTGCCAGGGACAGGTTTCCTTCTCTCACATGGGGGTGAGTTAATGCTGAAAGCATCTTCAGACAGGTTTTTTTTGTGTGGTGATGGGGTTAGCAGGCAATGCACAAAGGAGGGTGCTCAGAGATGGAAACTGTTCTCCTTCAGTGTGTTTCTATCAGTTTGCTTTGTGTGCATCTCCTATGTGACCAGAACAACTGGAAAAGCCCCCCCAGATACCTTTTCAGGAGGACACCCTGATGCATGGGGTGTTCTGCTGTGCATGGTCCCCAGATGGGTGGCTGGGTGCCTGCAGTGATGTTGGTTATTTCTTACAGCCCAGTGTCATTCTGATGAGCCCCAAACAGCACTGGGAGATGCTGGCCTGGACTACAAGAAATAATCCTTTCCTAGAAAGCATCTCAGGAGGATCTGATACAGCTCTCACCTCTCTGCACACAGGGAATTTGTCTTCTGGTAGTGGAAACCTCCCAGAATTTCCCTGCGGATGGGGAAACAAAGGGTGCACCTCGAGCCCTCACCATTTGCTGGGAAGTTCAGGAAACCTTCTGCTGGTTTGGGGACAGCCCATGGGCTTGCTGTCCCCAGCAGTGTCTCATTCAGACCCAGAAAACATCTGCAGCCAGACCCCCTCCCAGCTGTGCCTGGTGCCAGGGCTCAGCAGGGGCTGAGCAGGAGATGGGGATGGTTCAGATCCTTGGTGCCTCCAGGCACTTCATCTGCTGGGAAGGGGTTGTTACCATGGGAAGCTCCTGGAGATGGGAGCTGGCTGGGAAGGGAGCAGCAGCTTGGCCTTCAGGAGGAGCCTGACAGAACCAAACCCCTCTGGGTCTCACCTGCAGCAGCTCCATCTCCTGCCTGGGTCCATTTCAAACACATTAAATGCCTCAGCACTCAAGCTTGAACTATTTTAGGCAGATAAAGTGCCCGTGGGAGGGCTGAGGTGACTCTTGCAATTTGTTTTTATTTAATATCGATTACTTTGCAGCCCAGAGGGTCACAGAGGTCACAGTGGCTCCAGGATGGACAACCTGATACCCCGCTATGTGTGGCTGGGAAAACCTGCAGGTCTTTTTGCCTCCTCCCTTGCAATACAAGAGCAGTGCAGAAGGTAAGTCAGGACTTACCCAAGGTAATTTACTGAACGTTTAATCGCCTGCAAGGGTCAGGTTCAGGGTGGTTTCAGGACCAGCATCTCAGTCCTGACACCCAGTGTTCTGGTGCCAGGACTAAAATTCTCAGTGTTCCTTGTACCATGCATGATGCTTGTGTTCTCCTTGGTGCCAAAGTGGGCTGCTCTGCACCACCAAGGGATGCTGCTTTTCATTTCTCGATCCTTTACAATTTTCCATGGAAGGGGGGAATGCCTTGGTGTGAGACAGACTGAGTGGGAATGTCCTGAAGGGGCTGAGGTCCTGCTGCACTGCACCAAGAGCAAAGGAGACATTAATGCTGAGTTGTGCAGCCTGGGGCACACAGATTCATGTTGGGAATATTTCTGGAACAGTGAGCAGCCTGACTGTTCAGGGATGGGAACTGTGCAGTGACTTCCAGCCAAGGCCATGCCTGCCCAGGAGCCTGGGGCTGCAGGTGCCCCATGGAGCAGAGCTGGGCTGTGTGGGGTGAGCAAAATGGGATGGACCCCTGCCCACAGGACAGGGACATGGAATCACAGAATCATGGAGTGGGTTGGGTGGGAAGGGACCTTAAAGCTCCTCCATCCCCACCCCCTGCCATGGTCAGGGACACCTCCCACCAGCCCAGGTTGCTCCAAGCCCCATCCAACCTGGGCTGAGACACTGCCAGGGATGGGGCAGCCACAGCTTCTCTGGGAAACCTGGCACAGGGGCTCAGCACCCTCACACCAAACTATTTCTCCCTCCCATCTCCTCTCCATCTCCCCTCTTGCAGCTGGAAACCCTTCCCCCTCATCCCATCCCTCCAGGCCCTTGTCCCAAGTCCCAAACTCCTGTGATGTCTCCTCTACATAGACACACATCTGACACATTTCCAGCTGTGGAAATTCCTGGATCTGTGATATTTTGGGTGAATCTCATTGGACATGGATTCCTCTGCTGTTTCCCTGAGCTGGTTTGCTAAAGCAGAATTGTCCTCAAGTCTGTTACTGACTCCCACTAAATGAATGCCAAGCTGCAGCTGCATCAGAGTATTTGCATCCCTCTTCCCAGGTAATAACTTCTGGGATCAATCAGGGGCTGACAACTTTTGTGAAGACAAGAGTTTCTTATCCATTATTTAAATTCCCCCTAACCAGCTCTAACTGCCCCAGCAACAGGTTCTGCACACAACCATAAATTTGACTCAGAAAACAAATGGTAGAACCGTGTGAAAAGAAAAAAATAATGTTGAAAATCAGCTTCTAAATGCATCTGCATGACTGCTTGTGTCAGAGGAGTTCCTCAGTTTGTCCCATCACTCCAGCAGTACCACACAGCCCATCTGCAGCCAGAGAGCAAAGCAGGAGCTGCAAACACCCATCTGCAGCACAAGAATTGGTGAAGCTGCTGTTGAAGCCACCTCTGTGCTGGGAGCCCAGCTCTGCACTCACTGGGTACCTGGGGTCAGACACAGGGATGCACACACAGCCTGGGACTGGCACTGACACCCCCCTGCCCTGACTGGGCTGCTTCTTGTTTAAATATTGCCATAAGGTTCCTTTGGGTTGATTTGTAACTTTTGGGATGTTAAGATGAAGGTTTTGGGTTTTTTTTATTGCTAAGGAAGGAAACTGGTGTGGCTGTGCAGAGATGCCCAGGGAGCCTGGGAGTGAGTGTTGGGGGTGTGAGGCATTGGGGATCAGTGGGATTGCCAGCTCTGCTGCTGCTTCCATGAACACAGCCCTGGATGTTTTCTGTGCTTCTGTAACCCTGAAGCTGGTTTTTAACTTCCATACTATTAGGCAAAAGATAGTGTAGAGGATTATAAATGCAGAACCCTTAATTACATGAAGGAGAGTCCTGTTAGCTCACTGATGCAGATAAAGTTCATACTGGGGACTTCTGTCTTAGTCATGTCAGCTTAGTTTTAGTTTAGATCATATTCTCCCACCAAAACTGATTTTCTAGATTCTATTCTGTTTAGCCTGATATGAAGGTGTAAGTCAGCAGCTGCTTTGTGTACCCATGGAACAGGCATACAGAGAGGGTCAGGTCTTTCCTAGTACCCCAGTATCATGAACTGGGAGTACTGGTGATCTCTGGTTTGTATCACCCTCCCTCTTGCAGATTCAGCTGTAGCTGAAGCAGAGCTTACTGAGCCACCCTGCCAGGTCCCAGCATGGGCAGGACCTCCAGGGTTCTGTGGGATTCTGTGTCTCCCTGGAGCAGGTGTGGATGTGGCTTCTGCAGCACCCAGGGGAGGAGGGGAACAGGGGGTGCTACACTCCCCAAAATGACACCCACAGGACCTTGGACTGATGGGATCGATTGCAAACCTGCAGGGACAGAAAGCAGAATTTCTGTGCCAGCTCAGTCCCTCCTCGGGGCCATGCCCTGACACTCGGTGTCAGCAGCAGGGACAGATTGCTGCACGGATTCCAAAAATCCCCAGAGTGCTCTTCCCAGGCAGTGTCTGGAAGGGCACTGGGTGTCACAGCTGGAGCAGATGTGCCACCCCTGCACAGGGCAGGCTGCTGGAGCTCTGCAGTGCCATCAGGGCAGAGTTCCTACCAGCTCTGAGCAAAAACCCAGCTGAGCATTGCAGCAGCCCCCAGGGGATGCCCAGGGATGAGGATGAGGATGAGGATGGAGAAGGAAGCAGGGATGCCCCGCGGGTAGGTGGCCCCAGCATCTTCCTTGTGTCTGCATCTCTGGGGCTTCTGCAGTTAGGTGGTACCTCTGTCTGGTTTGTTACTGTGCAGGGAATTTAGCTAATTGCACTTTGAACTTAATTGTCTTTTTAATGGAAGCAAGAGCTAGTTGTCCAGCTCCTCTGTCTGCCTTCTGCTTTGACAGACACCCCCCACACAGCACAAACACGGACAGAAAGGGTTAATCTGCCCAGGAAGATGTTTCTTGGTATCCAGGGGATTCTCCAGCACGGAGGCAAAGCAGAGGGGGTGACACTGGCCTTGTCCTGGTCACACGTGCTTTTGGACAAGCCAGAGTTGAGGAGATGACCCTGGGCTGAGGGATGCTCACTGCTGGGTGAGCAGAAGTGGCTCCCAAAGGAGGTGAGGAAAAAAGTCATTGACTTTCTCTGAGCACAGGGAGGGACAGAGCAAGTGCTGCCCTGCACAGTGAGGGTCTCAAGCCCTTTCCTTGGGGCTCCCAGGCTGCTGACAGGTGACAGGTCCTCACCCAAGCCAGGCTGCACAACACGTCCCGATGGAGCTGTTTGCTCCCTCCGTGAAAGCTTTTGAGCAGGAGTCCAAATGCTGTCCCCGGGGATGGAGGTGGCCCCAAAGCAGGAGAGCTGGAACATCTCGGAGGGTGCTGACCCCCAGGGCATGGTGCTCGCTGCTTTCCTCTGACGCCCTCATGACAAATGCCCGAGTCACCTTTTCAGAGAAGTCCTTTGAGGTGACACCTCCTGGAGCTGGGTGCCCCAGTGCTTTGCAGCCGGGCAGGCAGGAGGTGCCTGCGGGGCTGGGGATGCTCGGAGCCGGCTCGGACTCCCCTCACTTGGGGGAGTTTGGGTTCTTAATTGTTTCCTAAATATTCCAATTCATTTGTAAATCCCGTTGCCACGGCAACGCAAATTTCTATGCGTTACGACTATCAGACACCTCTCGAATCAATTTGTTTTCCCTTGTTGCCATAGTGACAGACATTTTGTCAGAATTATTTAGGTGGAGAGAGATCCGGAGACCTTGGCAGGGAAGGAGCTGCCAAGGAGCCCGGGCTCAGCCTCCTCCCATCTCCTCCTGCTCCCAGGTCTCCCAGGTTTCAGTGGGCATGGGCTGGGATACAAAGAGCCCTCCCAGCCCTCTCTTCTCCATCTCCAAACTGGAGCAGGCGGCCTGCCCACTGCTAAGGGTTTCCTGGCATTGGCTTTGGGCCTCTTCCAGGCTTCTGCACTGCCTTTCATCCTCTAAAGGTTTCCCATTTTACACCTGGGGCTTTGGCCACCCCTCAGCCTTCCTGTTTTTTAGAGTGATGTCTAGTAAGAGAGACTGGAAAAAGAAAAGCAAAAAGGTGTTTACCTGGTACCATTGGTACCATCACTAGTGGTGCAGAGGAGGAGTGTTTATCATAGAATCATGGAATGGTTTGGGTTGGAAGGGACCTTAAAGCTCCTCCATCCCCACCCCCTGCCATGGTCAGGGACACCTCCCACCAGCCCAGGTTGCTCCAAGCCCCATCCAACCTGGGCTGAGACACTGCCAGGGATGGGGCAGCCACAGCTTCTCTGGGAAACCTGGCACAGGGGCTCAGCACCCTCAGATTAAAGAATTTCTTCCTAATGTCCAACCTAGATATTCCCTCTTCAATTTTTAAACCCTTGCCCCTTGTCCTCTCCCTACAGCCCCACACCAAAAGCCCTACCCCAGCTTTCCTGTAGGGCCCCTTCAGATACTGGAGGTCACCTTGAAAACAAACATAACCATGTTATGAACATGTCAGCATTTTGTTGCCTAAGTGGTAGACGAGGTCTTTGAAAGCTCTGGTTTGCAATAGCAAACATACAACTTTTTTTTTTTTTTTTTTTTTTTTTCCCCAGAATCAGTGCTTCAGTGCTTCTTCACAGCTCCAGGTGAGTGATGGACTCACTGATCCATTTCTTCAGCCCTTTAGGGGCCTCCCTGCTCCTCTCACTCCTCATTGGGCTGGCAGGATCCCCTGCCCTGCTCCCAAACCTTGCTGCTGCAGACAATATTATTCTTTGTTCTTAGGGTTGCATGAAATGCTTGGGGTGGAAGAGAAGTCCCAAGGACAAACCAAACAACCCGAGCACTGCTGGGCTGAGCACCCACGCAGCCCAGGTTCCTGCAGCCTCCTGTCTGAAGATCAATAATGTCATTTTTACATCACCTGCTGGCTCCATCTGGATTTGGCAACCTAGGAAATCACAGCTTCCCTCAAATCTCTTGTTGTTAAACACGTGAGTGCTCACATTATGGATGAGCTTTGGGAAACAAATCAATCTTCTGAGTCTGAGTGAGGGATCTGCACTCTGGGTTGGAGGCTCCAGCAGGACCCCTGGGGATGGGTTCCTCTGGGCTGTTTCCACTCCTGTGGGATGTTTCTGCTCCAGCCTGCCCTGGGGAAGCCTGCTGGCTCCTTGCACGGGTATATCCAATACATCCTGTGTTGGAAGTGTCTGGGTGGAGGAGCCTGAACACTGAAGCAGCAAGCTGGCATCTGGCAAAGTCGCTGTGAAGGAAACCTCCTGGCAGACAAATGCTGCTTCACACCAACTGCTCCATAAACCCACCCGGCCCTGGGGTGTGCACAGACACCCACGGGGCCTCTGCCTGCAATCCTGAGCTGCTGTGGGGCGCTGCTGGAGCCAGGAGCATCAGGGAGGCAGAGGGAACATCCCCTGAAGAGAACATCCCCATTTCTTCCTTCCAGATTGCAGCTCACCAGATGATAGAACACGGTGCTCTTCCTCCTGAATTAATCACAGGCAGCCTTGGGGGGGGGGGGGGGGGGGGGGGGGTTAAAAGCTGTCTGGGTTGTTCTGCCTTCCCCTCTTGTCACAGCTTCACCTGCATGTTTACCTCCACTTGGTGGTAGCATTTTCTCTGTCTTCCCTCTTCTCTTCCAGGGCTTTGAGGATGTGGATGTGGGCAAGGAGATGGGTGCTGCTGGAGGGGTGATGGAAGCTGCACTGAGTGTGCTGAGCTGCACTGAAGTTTGACCCCCAGGTTCTTCCTGCACTGGTTGGCTGGCATTCAAAGCACTTTTTTTCTAACTTGGAAAGCAGAAAAAAACCACAACCCAAAACCAAAAACTTCAATCAACATGTCCAGCTCAGCCTTGTCCTCAGGTGGGTTTGGTGCCCAGCATAGACCCAGCCCTGGAGGGAGGGCAGAGTGGAAAACCAGCACTCCATCTGCCCCAAACCAGTCTAAAATTTGAGCCTGGGGAAGCTGGTCCTGGTGCTCCTCTCCAGGCAGGGGCAGTTCCAGCAGGGAGCATCCCAGCTCCAGCCTCAGCAATTCCTTCCCAAGTCCTTCTCCCTGGCAAAAGGTGTTGGGGTGAAGGCCCTGGAGCTAAGAGGGCTGGCAGAACATTTTTGGTGAGCAATTCACCCACGAGGTGGGTAGGAGAAGCATCCATGCCCTGGTGCTGGGCAGCTCTTGCAGGAGCAGCAGGGGAGCCTGGGGCAGCAGCAGTGCCCTCCCAGCACAGCCTGGGCATGGCTCTGGTGGCACCAGGACCTGCTGCTGGAGCCCTGTCACCAAACAGACCAGTGCTGCTGCTGAGGGGCTGATTTCCACCCCGGGGAGCAGGGAAGGAAGGGGATTTTCCCATGGGGAGCAGGGTTGGGTGATGCTGCAGGAGGCAGTGCCCAGCTCAGGACACGTTCCCTGCAGATGGTGAGGCTTGCTTGGATATGGGCACCCAGAGATGGTGTCACTGTTGGCTTTATTTTTCATTCTAGCTGTTAAAAATCTCCATAAAAGCTCCTCCTCTACGGTGGGCTGTACTTATGTGGCTTTCACCACTTGTGGCTGCCATGAGCTGTGATTCAGGGTGGGGAGGGCTCCTGCAGCTGCTGCTGCTCCTGGGCTGCACGGCTGCTTCTCCCTCTCCACAGAGAAAAATTGCAGCACCCCTGCTGTAAATGAAACTCTTGTAATGATTTTCTTTTTTTTTTTTTTTTTAATTGGAGCATGCCCTCTATGGACACCTGACCTGAGCAGCTTTGCCTGCCCTGCTCCTCCCAGGCACTGCAGACTTGGGGTTATCCAAAGGCAGGAGATGGGGCTGCAAGCTAAAAGCTCTCATTCCTTCCTCAAGGAATGCTTGGCATAGGGGCTGCCTGGAGTATGGGATGGGAAGGGAAGGGAAACTTTCATCTCTTACTACCTCAGGTACATCTGGTATGCTGTGCCAGCACTCAGGATGGGGGTGCCACCTCCTGTGACTGTTCCACTTGTGTTTTACCCAGAGATGGGATGGGGAAGGGAACGAGCAGGAGCTCAGCACTTCCCCTGCTCCAGCCCTGGCCCTGCAGCTCCCTCTGAGCTGGTTTTGCTCAGCAGTGTGTGGGATCTCCCCCCAGCCCTGCTCCAGCAGCCATGCCCATGTCCTGGGCTGCTGCAGCCTCTGGGGACGTCCTGGGGCTCCTCGTCCTCCCTCCTGAGCAGGGCTCTCCTCTGAGAACATCATCATTCTGCTTCAGTTCCAAAGATGCCAAAGCTGAGGATGCTGAGGGCTCTCTGGTGTCCAGAAGGTTGTAGGGGACAGAGGTATGAGGTGAGGCCAGAACTGTCCCTGTTTCCAGAGCTGTCCATGGCCTGGCAGCTGCTGAGCACCACTCCGAGGTGGCAGTGGTTGCAGTGATGGGAAGTGCCCCATGGATGCTCTCCAGCACTCAGCCATAGCAGATTTTCCAGTTTCCTTCCCCTTTTATTTTGTGTTGGTTTTTTCCCCCTCTGGGTGCTGTGTGTGAGTCCCAGGCTCTGGCACAGCCTCTCAAAGGAACAAAAGGCCACATCTCCTCCTGGAGATGGGAGGGAAGAGGGAAGTTCCAGCTGGAGCAAAGCTGCCATGGCCGTGCCAGCAGGGACAGGGCATGGGTGACATCCAGGAGCTGGGAGCTCCCATCAGGAGGGGTCAGAGGGCAGCCAGGGTGAGTTGGATGCTGCAGACTTTATGATGGCTTTATAATTGCAAAGGCTACCCGACCTAATGCTGAAATCATTATCTGGGATGAGAAATAAACCTCTTAACAGATTACTGTTGCAGAATGTATGATACTTGGCTTTCTTGGAAGCAGCCGGGCTTCAGTCTCTGTCAAGAGCAGTGTAATTACTGTAATGAGCTTTTGGCAGGCTGCTTGGGAAGTGCAGGTCTCTTGATTCTGCTGTTGGGAAAGCAAAACAAATATGTGAGCCCGGAGAAGGGAGGTCTCCCCAAGCCCCTGACCCCCTCCTTACCTCATGCCCACATCCATGGAATGAGAGGAAGGAGAGGGATTTGCTGGTGTCCTGCTGCTGACACCTCTGCCCCTGTCCCTGCCCCATCCCAGGCTGGCACCAGCTGCCTGGGGAGAATTCAGCCTTGGCAAGGGCTCTGCTCCCCCTGCTCCAGATGTGGCAGCTCTGGGATGGGGAGATGGCTCCCAGCCATGTCCTGAACCTCTGGATTTTTTTGGTGGAAGGAAAGGCAGCTGGCAGGGATGTACTGGAACAGCAGGGCCAGGGCTGGAGGTGGGGATGGAGGAATAGGGACTGAGAGGGAGAAGCAGCCCTGGACCTGTGCCCCAGAGATGCTGTCACTGCCTTCCCATGGGAGCATCCTGCACTTGTGGAAATGGAATCACTCAGCATAATATTCACCCAAAACACCCCCAGAACCTCTCATTGTCCCAGGAGGAAAAAAAGCCCCATCTCTGTGTTTTGTTCAGGCTGGGAAGCAGAGCCTGACAGCAGCCTGGACAAAATGCTTTTTGCTCCCTGCCCTGCTCTGTTCAGATCTGGTAAGGGATTGTTTTGCACGTGAGTGTGCTCTAATAGCTGCACGTGAAGATCTGATTTCTGTGACAAGTCATTTTCCCATGCAGTGTGTTGGGTGCCAAAGCTGAGCTGCTGCTGCTGCTCCCTGAGCTGTGCACACACAGCCCCATCCCATGCCCTGCCCCAAAACTGGTTCCTCTTGCAGCTCATGGCTCTCCCTATGGACCTCCAGCTGGTTTGCAGCTCCTCTTCTGCCCCTGTCTGTACCTGCTCTGAGGCCACCTCTGATGGGGACGGCTTGGCAGTGGTGGCTTTCAGGACTTCTCCTTTCTGGGGGGTGGCACAAGGACCAGGGAGCAGAGCAGGAGGGACATCACCTGTCTGATGTCACCTTTCCATCTTCAGGTGAGGTGACTGAGGTGTGGGAAGGGAGGTGATGGGGTGGGAAGGGAGGTGATGGGGTGGGAAGGGAGGTGATGGGGTGGGAAGGGAGGTGATGGGGTGGGAAGGGAGGTGATGGGGTGGGAGGGCAGAGGATGGGGTGGGAATGCAGGTGATGGGGTGGCTGCTGGCAGGAGGACAGGACAGGGTCAGGCTCTGCCCCTTCCCTGAACAAAGCTGGGATGGGAAGAGGTGACAGCAAACCTGCTCTGAATGTCTTGAGGAATTGTGACCCCTGTGGATGTTTTTTGCTGGAGGGGTGAGTATGGAAATTCAAGCCAGAACCAAGGCCTTAAGTGACCTCTGCTCATCTTCTTCCTTTTGTGTCCCCAGGAGCTTGAGGTGCCCCTTCTCCAGCCCCTGAAGCCCACTTTGCCCACATTGCTTCTCTCTGGTCCCCCCCTCCCTCCCACTGCTGTTTCACCCCCCTCACCCTGCCCAAACAGACCCAGGAGCAATTCCTGGCTCACGTCTGTCCCTGTCCCCACAGCTGCCCCTGGGCTGCTGCCTGCTTTGGGGCAGAGGAGATCATTTCCTGACCCTGAAGGATGCTGAGGGCAAGTTACAGAGACCCACACTGCCAACTGCTGACTGGGCTTGTGTCTTGGTACTTGGGGAGGGCCAGAAGAGCCCCTCTGGCTCCTCCTTCCTGGCTTTGCCCTGCTTGCCCTCAGCATTCACAGCAAGATGGGGGGTGGATGGGGCATGGTCAGACCTCCAGCATTTAACTCCTGCACTGTTGGGAACTTTGGACCTGCAGGAGTGCCCAAAGCTCTATTTTCTGGTGTCTTTAATGGAACAATAATGACTTCTGTTTCTTTACCTCTTGCAATGCAAGCTCCTGTCTGATTCTCCAGGCACCAGAAGCCCTGAAATCCTTTTCCATGATAGCCTTACCTTGATCGCTGATGTGCTCAGATCATCCTCAGCAACCTGCAGGGGGAAATGGCTCTCTGGCACATAGAAAGGTTAAGAAATAATGTGTGGTCACCTCTGCAAAGCAGTTAGAGCTGTGTATATGAAATAATAAGTACCAGATGAAAGCTATGCACTATTAGACACCTCTTATCTCCAATTGACCTTTCCTGCTCAGTTTAACACCCAGTCAAAAGAAGTGAGGACTCACATTTTATGCTAACTTGGCAGTGTTTCTGTGACATCTCATGGAGTGTCCCAGGAGTGCCCATCACCTCCTGCCATGGACCATTAGGATCTGCTCTGGGGAGCAGGGATGGAACAAAGGGAAACCACATTGGAGGAAAAAAAGACCAAATACACATCAAGGGACCTCAGCAAAGTTCTGGGAATCTTGAAGGTAGGTGTTTGGTTTTTTTTTTTCTTTGGCTTTATTGACTGAGTGGCCACTGTCCCCTGAGCAGCACCATGTCTGGTATGTTGAGTTCTGTGACTCTCCTGACTGTAGCATCACAGAACCCCAGACTGGTTTGGGTTGGGAGGGACTTTAAAGCTCCTTGATCGCCACCCCCTGCCATGGTCAGGGACACCTCCCACCAGCCCAGGTTGATAATGGTTTTTGGTTTGTTTTATTGATTTTTGTTTGTTTTGGATTTTTTTTTTTTTTTTGGACACCAATAGTGTTTATTCTGCAGCAGGAATGGCTCTGGAAGGAAGCAGCTGCTCTCCAGCTCCCATTTATTGCAGCTGTCCTGGCAGGCACCCCCCAGGTGCCCATAAACAAAAGGGAGTTCCCTGGCAGAGCTGGGCTCTGACCTGGCTGCAGGACACTCAAGGTGGAAGTGCTGGAAGTAATTTACCATTGCCACATTAATGAAGTATTCAATCATCTTAATTGCTGTAACTTGGGTATCAGTGTGCTGATAGCTGGGAGCTGCTGCTACGGCTTCCCCCTCCTTCCCCAACATGCTCTGGATGGAGAACCTGGTTTATTTCTCTCCCCCATCTCCTCTCTGCCAGCAGAGCTGCTGCTGCTGGGCTGCAGACTCCCTGGATCATTGATCAGCTCCAGGGGAAAGATTCCCAGGAGCTGGGGTGTGATCAGACTGCAATCAGGGGTGCTTCATCTGCCCTTTGGGAAGTGTCCAGGGGGGTTCTCAGGAGCTCTGCATGGTGAGAGCTTGGGGGGTCCCCTGGCTATCTCCAGCTGCAGAGCAGGGCCAGGAGCAGGGATGATGCAGGGGAACAGCTCCTGCCTGTAGGAACCCTCCTGCCCAGGTGTCTCTGGGTTTCTTACAGCAGAAAGTCCTCTGGAAGGTGCCAGGTGAGCTTCTTGGGCAGCGTTGGGCTCCCTGGGCTCACTTTGGGCGCCTGGGGCATGAACCAACCAAACACAGCTGGAGAGGGAGAGAGGCAGTTTGGCTGATTCCTTTTGAGAAGCAAACTTTAAATCCACATAAAAATTGTTGGTTCTGTGTTTTTTGGGTTTTTTTTCCCCCCCTCATTTGCTCCTCCCCCTTTGAAGCAGTGCTGGTGATGGGGTGGGCAGAGGGGTAGCACCCAGGGCTGGGTGTGCTGATGTGTGCTGCTGCTGCTGAGCAGGGAAAGATTGGTATTTAGTGTGCTTAAATATTTTAAGATTATTAATAATTATTTAAAACAGCAATTATTATTTCATAATCCCGCACGATGTGTAATCTGCTGTTTAATAATAATTTTAATTACTATTTTATTATTTAATAATAGCGTTATTTAATTATTTATCATTAAGGGTGAGTGCCAGGAGGATGGAGCCAGGATCTGCTCAGTGATGCCCCAGGACAGGACAAGGGGCAGTGGGTGCAGGTTGGAGCAGGGCAGGTTCTGTGTAAACATAAGGAAAAGCTTTTTCCTTGTGAGGCTGAGGGAGCCCTGGCCCAGGCTGCCCAGAGAGGTGCTGGAGTCTCCTTCTCTGGAGCCTTTCCAACCCCCCCTGGATGTGTTCTGTGTGTCCTGCCCTGGGGGATCCTGCTGGGGCAGGGGGGTTGGATTGGGTGATGTCTTGGGGTCCCTTCCAGCCCCTGACATTCTGGGATTTCTTGATTTCTGTGTTCTTAAATTTGATCTTATTAAATAAGATTATTTATCACTGTGCAGTTGGGCTGCTTGGCTTGGTCTTTAGTTTTGCTTTTTTTTTTTTTTAATTAATTATTATTAATAATTGTTTGGATCCCCTGGTGCTGGCTGTTGGCAGAGCTTGTCCTGCCCATGCAGAATTGATTGTCCTGGTTCCTTTTACTGCAGGTGTCAGGGCCAAGCACAGGCACTACCCAGCTGCAGCTGCTGCTTTCCTGCCCACTGCTAATCTGCACTTTTACTGGATGTTATATTACAGACCACAAAGTCGTTGACTTCCTCTGGCTGATCTCAAATGCACTTAAATCATGGATGGATGAACATATTTTTTTCAAAGATAAGCCCAGAGCAAATGAATTGGATTTATTTTTAATGCTGACTTGTTTCTAATGCCCAGTGACACATGAACAAACGATTGCCATCAGTTGTCCTCTTTCTCTGTAGGATATTGCTTTGGGCAGGATAATATCAGTGCATTTAGTATTATAAATCATCCCTCTGGCTTGGTATTTCTTCTTTAAGGAAAAAGCTTCAGTTCAGCCTCCAGAAGATAGATCAAACCTTCCCTACTGTCCTGGAACCACCAAAGACAACAGCAGAGCTGGTGATTTGAGTGATCCCAGGGCACCAGGACAGGGACCTCGCTGTTCCCTGGGTGACAACAGACACTGATGGGTTTGAGTGTCCCCAGAGCCCACCCTGCCCCTCTCTCTCCTTGGGATGGGCTGTTTACTGCTGGGTGTAAAAGGAACCCCAAGCTTCTGGTCATCTCCTGTGGCTCTTCACATCTCCTGCCCCTTTGGGAGGTGAGGGACAGTGACAGTGACAGGGCCATGCTGGCTGCACAGGGCACCCCAGCTCCTTACCCTCTACAACATTTGCTGCCTTCCTTCCCCACTGCTTTCCTACCTTTGTTAAATGCTGCTTTGGCTGTGGTGATTTCTGCTAAGCACAGAGCTGCTGTTTCCCCAGGGCTCTCTCCTAACACACAACATCTTCCAGGGAAGGCTGGAATTCCTTTGGAAAGGAAAGCATTTTGCTGGAGCCACACAAAGGCTGTTCCCTTGTGCTGCTGAGAGTGGGGAGAAAATACACCAAGAGCACGAAAAGGTTCCCAGGAGTGCACCTCCAGGGGCAGCAGGAGCATCATCTGGCCACGTTTTCCAAGGAAAATAAGGAATCCTGCCTGGAGGATGGGTGCAGGGACATCCCTCCTGCTGCCAGGTGGGTGACATTGCTCTTGGGAAGGGGTACAAAGTGCCACAGAATGGGGATGAGGGGGGTGTAAAAGCCCTGAAGTGCTCCCTCAGCCCTGGGGCTGTGGCAGAGGATGGGAGATGGGGGATAGAGGATGTAGGATGGGGGAGGCACTGCCCTGGCTCCTGCTGGGTGCTGGTGCTGCCTGCTCCTTCTGCAGCCACAGCTGAGCCATTGCACCCATCCCTTAGAGGACTCTGAGGAGCCTGTCTCCTGTCTTTTTCTCTTTCTTTCTCTCTTTCTTTCTCTCTTTCTTTCTCTCTTTCTTTCTTTCTCTCTCTTTCTCTCTCTTTCTCTCTCTTTCTCTCTCTTTCTCTCTCTTTCTCTCTCTTCTCTCTTTCTCTCTCTTTCTCTCTCTTTCTCTCTCTTTCTCTCTCTTTCTCTCTTTCTCTCTCTTTCTCTCTCTTTCTCTCTCTTTCTCTCTCTTTCTCTCTCTTTCTCTCTCTTCTCTCTCTTTCTCTCTTCTCTCTCACTTTCTCTCTTTCTTTTCTTTCTTTCTTTCATTTTCTTTCATTTTCTTTCATTTTCTTTCATTTTCTTTCATTTTCTTTCATTTTCTTTCATTTTCTTTCTTTCCCTTCTTTCCCTTCTTTCCCTTCTTTCCCTTCTTTCCCTTCTTTCCCTTCTTTCCCTTCTTTCCCTTCTTTCCCTTCTTTCCCTTCTTTCCCTTCTTTCCCTTCTTTCCCTTCTTTCTCCTCTTTCTCCTCTTTCTCCTCTTTCTCCTCTTTCTCCTCTTTCTCCTCTTTCTCCTCTTTCTCCTCTTTCTCTTCTTTCTCCTCTTCTCTTCTTTCTCTCTTTCTCCTCTTTCTCCTTCTTTCTCCTCTTTCTCCTCTTTCTCCTTCTTTCTCCTCTTTCTCTTCTTTCTCTTCTTTCTCTTCTTTCTCTTCTTTCTCTTCTTTCTCTTCTTTCTCTTCTTTCTCTTCTTTCTCTTCTCTTCTTTTCTCTTCTTTCTTCTTTTCCTTTCTTCTCTTTCTCTCTATCTTGTCTTTCTGTCTTTTCTTTCTTTCTCTCTTTTTCTTTCTGTCTTTTCTCCCTTCCTCCCCCCCTCCCTGTCCCCTCTCACACAGTTCCTGTTACCCTGGTCCATATGTTGTTTTTCACAGCCCCTCCTGATGAAGCCCTGGCATCCTCCCCTCAAAGGTAAAGCAAGAGGAACAATTCCTTGTTCCTAAGAAGCTTTGCAAAGCCTTTGGCTGGGCTGGCCCTGGGAGCTCTGGCATCACCAGAGGAGCAGGACTGGGATGTGTGTCCTGCAGCCCCCCCACCCACTGGGGTCACTTTAGTGATGGAGGTGACCCCAGGGGGACAGGGGGGGACAGCATCCCCCTGGGGTACTGCTCAGCTGAGTGACCCCCCTGCCCTCCCAAACTCTGTTTGCTTTTCTGTGTACCACAGTCACATTAATTTAATGGCTTTTAAAATACCCTTCAGAGGATGTGCCAGAGATCTAAGGAGCTATTAATAGAGAGCATTTGAAATCTCTCTGGTATTGTTTATGGCTGCCTCTTGTGAATTTGCACCGAAACGATAACTCTGCTGGGGAAATCAATTATGCCAAGCAGTTTGTTACATCATTTTTCAGTGTATTAATTTTAATTTCAATGGAGAAAAAAAGGCACGGGGGGGCCATCCATCATTTCTGAACGAGGGGATGTACGGTGGCCTCTGGAGGCTCCTCTGCTTCTGCAGCCACTGCTATCAATAATGGGGAAGGAGAAATTCGGGGTAATTTCCACTTTTGAGAAATTGTTATAAATTGGAGTGAACATGTGGCTGCAATTCTCACAGCCCAGGTTTATTCTTCAGCATCCATTTGGCTTTAACTGAGCAAACAATATTGGTGGCCTTGCACACACACACTTCACACCAGGGAGGTCTCTGGTTCCCTGTAGCCAGGTCTGGAACCTCCTGCCCTTGTTCCTCTGTGATGTGGCATCACTCCTGGGCTTCAGCTTCACAGCACTACCAAATATTTCTAGAGAAAAGCTGCATAAAATGTACAGTTCACTTCAGAACCGTGGCTTTCAGTCTTGCCCAGGGCTGCTGCCATGCTTGTGTGACAGCTTGGAGCTGACACACAAAAAAATTACAAATACTCCAGAAAGTGCCCTCTCTGCCTCTGTATTACTCAGTTCCTCCAGACCTCCCCAGGTCAGTGTCCAGGACAAGCAGGATGAAAGCATTTTACTGGGCTGGTGGGAATTTAAAGACTCATAGGCCTGAGAGTAACCCCATGGCTCTCACAGGTTCTTCCTTACCTTCACAGAGACATTGCCCCTTTAGTGGAAATTTTCACATGAAAACAGGGATTTTCTTGGGCTGTGTTATTTGTCACTGCTGCCATCACTTCCCTGGGGTTTGTTCCCCCTCTCCATCACACAGCTCTGCTCACAAGCTCCAACCTAAACCTCCCCTGGGCATCTTGAGGTCATTTCTTCTCATCCCAAGGGCTCCCCTCAGCTTCCAGGCTGAACCCCCCCAGGTTCCTGAGCTGCTCCTGGGCAGACTCCTGCTCCAGCCCCATCAGAAGATTTCACCTTTTCAAGGTGTTTGTGCCACACACAAGTGAACCATGCATTAACATTTAGTTAATCTAATTTATTGAACACATATATACCTGTGCATCC
Source organism: Calypte anna (assembly GCF_003957555.1). Taxonomy (NCBI): domain Eukaryota; kingdom Metazoa; phylum Chordata; class Aves; order Apodiformes; family Trochilidae; genus Calypte; species Calypte anna. The sequence continues at coordinate 43,220,226 of NC_044251.1, forward strand.
ATACATCTGCAGCCCACACACACAGAATCTCCAGCCCAGTGGTCCATAGTCTCCTGATATTCTTTTCTTTCCACTGTGATGCAAACATATCAGCTTTTTGTGCTGCTTGCACAGATCAAATGCCAAATTATTTGGGCTAATCAAAATTACAGCTGAATGTTAAGTGCTGCAGAAGGCTCTTATGGTACTGAATAACTGGGAAATAAAATAGCTGATGAAATTTCTTTTAACAATGAACGGTGGTGCCCAGGAGAGAAAAATAACCTTCATTGTACAGCTGCAATCATCAGCTCCAGCATTAAGCAGAACAGTGATCTTTCCTGCATAGAAAAAAAAGCAATAATAAAAAAATAGAAGGTTTCCCTGTGAGGCAGCAGTGCCAGCACTTCTGTAACAGCAGGAATGATGCTGAGCCCATCTCCAGGAGATGTCAGCCCTGGGCAGGGGGGACAGCAGAGCCCAACTGGGCTGAGGTGATGGAAGGGAAGATGGGGACAGAGGAGACAAGAGCAGGACCAGAACATGAACCAGGACCAGGAGCCAGTGGAAAGGAAGCTGCAAACCCCCCTATTGGGTATGTATCCCCTGGAACTGCACTGGAATTCATGTCCTCTTGTTTCCTTCTCACCCCTCTCTGCTGGGGAGCAGTTTGCTGAGGGAACAGGAGTGGTGCTGGGAGCCCTGGGAGGTGCAGGGGGGCTGCTGCAGCCAGGGCTTTGAGACCCAGCCTTGGGAATGCTCCTGAAAGGGGAACATGATTACACACCTTGTCATGAGCAAAATTAAACCCACAGGGAGAGCTGCCAGGTTGAGAGCATCCCAGTATCCCAGCATCCCAGCATCCCAGCATCCCAACATCCCAGCATCCCAACATCCCAGCATCCCAGCGTGGCACAGGATGGACCCTCAGCAGTTGCAGCAGAACCAGACACAGCCCTGAGATCCCTGAGGACTTTTTGGTGCAGGCGAGTAGAGAAATTGCTGCTTGCTTCTCCTAACAACACCCAAACTCCCAGCAGGTGTGCCCAGGATAGGATGCTCCCCTCGGAATGGGAGGCCATGGCCATGGCTTGGCATAGCAATATCACTCTCACATCCCCAAAAAAGCTGTCTCAGGATCCAAAATATAATATTTTTGAATTTAAAAAAAAAAAAAAAAAAAGGCAGAGCTATGGGTGACACAAGAGGGATGTTTCTCTTGAACTCTGTTCAGGTTTGATGCTGAGTTCTTTGTAAGCTGAGCACTCTGGTGCTGCTCCTTTATTAGCATTTGTCTAAAATCAAAGTCATTTGTGAAAGTTTCTTTTAAAGTCTGTATTACTCCATCCAGGTGCCTGGAGCACTGACTCTTCCAAGCACGTACTTAGACAGCCTTTTTAGCAGTATCATTTGTCTGAAAATAACCTAAATCACTGGATAAATACCGGGTGCTTATTTTAAAACATCTCTTGCTATTTCCACAAACAGACAGCTGCTCTTTTCAGTTTAATACCTGCCTTTGCCAGGATGCTCACATCCTGCTGCTCTGGGCTTTCCTTCTCCTGCCCACTGTGTGCTGCTGGGGAGAGGGCAGGGGAGCATCTCCTAGGGGATGAGGTGACAAGTGAGGTGACAACCCCCCCATTTATTTCATTTCACATAACCCCCTGGCAGCGGAGGAGAACAAGTTGCACACTCACCATTTCTGTGTCTAAATTCATCCTGCTCAGGACTTTGGGTGTTTATTATTTTTCTCTCTGGTTTTTTTGTAGGAGCCATCACTTCCCTGCTGGATGCTGGAGTAGCACTTGGAAGAGTATTTGGAGTCTTACTGCAAAATTCATGAATATTGAAGGAAAAGGGAAAAAAAAAAAAAAAAAAGGAGGGAGAAAAGAAAATGCAATGGCATGGAGCAACACTTGCAGGTGCTGTGAGCCAGCAGAAGGCAGATCCTGGCCAAGCTGTGCAGGTGAGGAGGGGACACAGCACAGACACTGAACATGGGGAGAAGCTTCCCAGGCTGCTCTGTCTGCTTGTAACCACAGGAGCATTTGGGTTGGAAAAGATCTTTAATGCCCCCCAGTCCAACCCTGAGCCCAGCACTGCCCACCCCATGTCCCCCCCACCCCCTGTCCCTCAGCACCACATCCCCAGGGCTCTGAACCCCCCAGGGGTGATGGGGACTCCACCATCTGGTGGGACAGGAGTGAAATGGGCCCTGGCTTCTCCCCACCTGCCCCATCTGAGATGCACAATTTGTTCTCCTAAAGCCTAATTCAAAGACATTATTTTTTCATGGATGTTTTCCTCTCTGGAAAAGAGAGGGGGAAATCAGCAAAGCCAAACTCTGCTTGTTCAGAGCAAGCAGGGAAGAAGCTGGAGGGGAGGTGTAGAAGGAGCATTGCCAGGCTTAAAGGTTGAACCTGCATAGTTACTTCACTGGATGTTTTAAATTGTGTTTCTTCTGTCACTGAATTTTCTGTTTCCTCACTGCTCCTTGCTGTATCATAATAAATCCTGGGTGTCCAAGCAGAGACCTCTGGCTCTGCAGTGGGCTCAGTGATGGCCTCACTGCAGCAAGGTGCCATTGCCACTGAGAGTTTATTAGGATTTAAGGTGGTTTGAAGTCTCAGTGAGTGAGGAGACCATCCCCAGCACCATTAGGTAGAGTAAAAATCAATGCAGGTGCTTTTCCTTCGAAGTATAAATTTTCTGATGAGCAGCTGGGAGGAAAATACCATTTATAGGCTATCCTCTTCATCATTCACATCCATTTTGTTTGTTGTTGGGTTTTTCTTTTTTTTTTTTTTTTCCCCCTTTTTGGTGGCTGAGCAGCCAGGTCCATGGCCAAAAGAAGGAAAAGCATGTTCTGCTCCTTGAGATCAGAGTAGTGGCTGTGGAAGAGGAGGTGGGGAGCTGCCAGAATGAGTGTTGAACAAATGTGTTGAACTGGGGGAAAACTGCTCAGGAGCTCAGCTCCTCTGCTGGTGTCTCCTGGGGCTCAGCAGCTCCCAGCTCAGGGGGTAAATAGATGTAAAATTGGTTTGTGTGCACATCCTCCTCTTGCCCCCAGGGTGAATCAGGGGCACAGCACCTTCAGCCAAAAACCCAGGGATCTGTGTTAATCAAAATGTGTGTCTGGAGTTTGATAATACAGCTGGAGCACCCAGAGTTTGTGTTCTTAACTCCTTTTTGTTGTTTGCTCAAAGCTAAAGCAGAAGGCAGGGGCTGGGGCTGGGGGCACCACTCGTGGGGCTTGTGCCCATCTGAGGAGCTGGCATGGCAGGAGGTGGCTGGTGGGACTTTGTTCCAGGGTGTTTCTGTGAGCCTTTGAGCCTTTGAATGCAAACAACAAAATTAAAAAAAAACAAAAAAATTAAAAAAAAACCACAACAAAAACCCCCCAACCAAACAAAACAAACAAAACCCCCAAACAAACAAACAAAAAACCCCAAACAAAACAAAAAAGTGCCCTGTGGTTCAGGAAGCCAAATCCAAAGAAATAAATGGGTAGACAGATAAACAAATAAAACTGGGCTGATTTAGGGGAATGTTATTACTGACTGTCCAGTCCCCACATTGATGTTAGAGGGAGGTCAGGCTCCCTTCCCCAGGGTTTCCAGCCCTGACATCCAGCAGCCCTGGTGCTTTCCTCCTTCTCTTTGCATTATTCAAAGGATGGATTTTCAAAGCAAATTATGGAATAAGCTGGTGCCCAGTCTGAGGGCAGCTGCTCAGCACACTCACCCTCTCCCAATCCCCTCTTATTATTATGGTTCGTGAAAACAACCCTTACTCCCAAATAATTTTTTTATTATCCCCATCACCTATGATAATAATTCTGAGTCTTCTGCTGTACTGTGTGTGTTGCTGATGCCCAGCTCAGCAGAATCTGCCTCCTCTTCCTTGCCAGCACAGCTGGAGCAGTTCCAGAGGAGGTTCTGTCCCTGGGGTAGCATTGCCAGAGTCCCAGCTCCATCCCAGCTCCATCCCAGCTCCATCCCAGCTCCATCCCAGCCCCTGCCCCAGCAGGGGGATCATCCTCAGCCTTGCTCACTGCTCCCTGCTCCAGCTGGGACCTGGCTGCTCAGCACTTCTGCAATTCTATTTCTGGTTCTTTTTTTTAATCCCTACTCCTGATTCCAAGCGATTCCCTTAATTTGCCAAACTACCTTCAGCAAGTGCAGCTTTTCCCTGCTCGTGCAGTTCCTTGAGGTGTTTGTTGCTCACACAACCCCGTGCAGATCCCTCCAGGAACCCAGCCCTGACCCGGGAGCAGCCTCTGGCAGCACCAGGCTCCTCATTAAAATGTTTTTATAACTTTTCCTCAGCGAGGTCCTTACCCGGGTTGATCCTGCTTTATTCTTTATCATTTCCTCACAGCCATCAGCCTTGGTCAGTCCTGATCCTGCCCTGGCCCCTTTCCCCCTCCTTGGCCTTGCAGAGCACACACATCTCCCAGTTCTGTGCCTGGAATTTGCTGGAGCTTTTTACCCCTGGCTGGCAAAGTTTCTGTGCTGCTTCCCAGGAATGGTCTGTGCTCATGGGATGCTCCAAGGGGATGGGGATGGGAATGTCTCCTGCTGCCTCTCTGCCTTCAGCTTTGGGTTGCAGCGATGCAAACCCAGCCAGAGCACCCAGTCTGTGGTTCTGCTTCATCCCCAGCTACCACAGTCACCCAGCATCTTCCTCCCCCACCCTGGCACTTTGCTGCTTGCTGGGCTCCAGCCCCAGGGAAAGCAGCAGATCTGCTCAGTCCTTTGCTCCCAGGGATGAGATCTCTGGGCACTTTGGGATACCCCCAAGTGACCTGGTCCTCCTCTGCCTCCTCCACCCCTCCCATCCCCATCCCCCCCCCCCCCCCTTTCCCTATTCCCATCAGAAGAACAGGGAGCAGCTGGGAGGATCAGCAGGGGACAAGAAACCCCCCTTGGGAAGTGTGCATCCCCTGGGATCACAGCCAGACCCCAAGGAGCTGCAGCAGGAATGGTTCTGCTCACATGAACACACTGAGAAACCCCAGCACCCCCTTACTGCTCCCCCTGACTCCCCCCAGCCCCTGCCAGCAGCCCCAGCACGGGGGGTTCCTGACATGGGGGGCTTGGGCACCCAGGGCAAGTGGGCAAGGAGCACAGGATGCTGTAAGGAGCCCAGAGAAAGCCAGCTGGCAGCAAAGGGCAGGAACAGTAGGAGCTGGTTAATGAATTATTTAAACTGGAGAGGCTGGAAACACCTCAGTGAGCTGGGGGGAGAGCTGGCATCACCCTGCAGTCGTGGCTGTGGAAAATAAAGGCTATTTCTTTTGGGTGTGAATCACAAGGGGTAATAAATAGATTCTGCTGTGGAATCCTTTATTTTTTTTAGCAGATATGCAGATATCTATTTGTGGAATATCAAACATAATAAATATCAAAACATCAATCAATATGCTATCAAAATATCAATAAGTATATATATAATATCAGGATATAAATAAAATTATCAATAAATCTAACATCAAAATCAGGTGGTGCAAGGTTTAGCTCAGATTGGAAGTAGTTCATGTTCCCAGCACAGTGATGAAAATAACTTGCCCTGTTGTTTCTGTGCTTTGTTCTTAGGAGAAGAGGAGGACCCATGGCAGGGAGCAGTCCCACCAGTCAGCCCCAGTACAGCCCAGTGCCTGGGGACCTGGGGTACCAGGAGGAACGGGCTGGGGTGGGGGTCCTGCTCATCAGCAGTGCTCTGGCCCAGATTCCAGCTGGATTGGTGCCTGTCTGGGAAAGGAGGGTAAGGAGGTGTCTGGTGGGCTGCTGTAAAACCAGTCTGGTTTAATGGGGAGGGGGCAAGGACCTGGTTGCCATGGGCACAGCCCAGGGAGGGCAGGAAAACCTCCATCTACATCTGGGTTTGGTTGTGTCTGTACCTACACATCTGTACCTGTGTATTTTACCTGTATCTGTGTCTAATTATATCTGCACCCATAGCTGTATCTCTCTAATCTATCTCTACACAGACATATCAATAACTAACTCTGAATATTAATATCTATATATTAATATTTACCCTATATCTGTACATCAATGTAGGTTATATCTATATCAATAAGATACATACCTGTATCTCCAGGCACAGATAAGTGTTTTTCTTGTTGAACTGATGATAAAGCTGAAAAGTGTCAAATTAACATAGAATTCCAAAATTAAGGCTAACCCCCCCTAAGATGTTAGCATAACATCATGTTTTCCTTTGATCACAACAGAACGGTTTTATTTTTCCAACAGCAAAGTCTTCAAAATGTTTCAAGCCCTTGAATCAATCCAATCAAACCTCTGCTCAGTGCTCAGCTGAGAGCACCAGTAATGGAGCACTGAATCACCCTGGTGCTACAGAAAAGCTCCTTAATGTTGCAAACTGGAGATATTTTATGGATGCCATTTGTCAGGAGTGGCAGTTTCTGACTGGAGTGCACACAAGTCTTTATTTTTCAGGGGAAAACAAACATAAATAGAATATCTGCATATTAAGTGCACATATGTAAATATATATATATAGTGGGTATAGACAACCTAAACCTGAGTCAGCATTGGGTTTATGTATATAATTACACACATCACATTTATTATTTTTATGTCACACAAATATAATCTATATAAACCACGAATTAGATAAGTATGTAGTAATGTGTAAATAATGGCTTAGCATTATTGTGTGTTTTATGCATGATATATTTTATGTATATATTATATACTTATATTTAACATCAATGAATAGACACATTTCTGTTTCTTGGTAAAAAGAAGTATGTGTATGAAGGAGAAGAAACATGTTAGAATGAATATTTACATTAAAAAGTAAATATATCTGTATGTGCTCTGTAGATCAATGCAACAAAAAACGTTATTCACAGGTATTGCTTATGTTCCCAACTTGTTTACATCATTCAGCTAATCTCACTCAATATTATTTTCACTATTTATATGATAACAACCCTGTGGGGTGAGGGTGCTGAGCCCCTGTGCCAGGTTTCCCAGAGAAGCTGTGGCTGCCCCATCCCTGGCAGTGTCTCAGCCCAGGTTGGATGGGGCTTGGAGCAACCTGGGCTGGTGGGAGGTGTCCCTGACCATGGCAGGGGGTGGGGATGGAGGAGCTTTAAGGTCCCTCCCAACCCAAACCAGTCTGGATGGACATAAACTACCTGAGGAAAACAAAGTGAGCAGAAGCAGACAAGGAAAAATCTTCCAGATCCTCTCCAAAACCTCCAAAATCAAGGAGGTGCCAAGCAGAACATCAAACCAGGATCTTTGCATAATGTTGGAAAACCATGGAAACGACATGGGAGGAAAAGAACCAGTTTTAAACATTTCCAACAAGAATAAGGAGGCAGCAGTGTGAGTGTTGGTAGTTATTTTAAAAATACCTAAACATGGGAAAAGGTTGTTGGAAACTGGATGACCTTGGGGTTAAAATGATCCCCATGCAGACAGATTGCTCAGTGCAGTCTGGTGGGATGAAGACCATAGAATTATAGATTCATGGAATGGTTTGGGTTGGGAGGGACCTTAAAGCTCCTCCATCCCCACCCCTGCCATGCTCAGGGACACCTCCCACAGCCCAGTGTTGCTCAAGCCCCATCCAACCTGGGCTGAGACACTGCCAGGGATGGGGCAGCCACAGCTTCTCTGGGAAACCTGGCCAGAGATGGCTGGGGCTTGGGTCAGACCATCAATCCCCTCCTGTCCCACCAGTCAGGGTGCTGTGCCCATGGGGTGCTGAGCCCCACATCCCTTGTGCTGGGTCAGGATCACCTCCAGTGCCAGGATGCTGCCACCTCTGCAGGATGGTCCTTCCTAAGGCTGGGAATTCCCAGGAATTAAAGCTGGTGAGCCCCTGACTTCTGCCTGTGTACCTGAGAGCCAGGCTGTCCCCATGGGGACGGGACAGTAGGACATCATGAATATTGATGTGACTCTGACAAAGAGAAAAAGAGTCCCAGGACTGAACCTCTCTTGGAGACCAACAGCTATTTCTCTTGCTGAATGGCCTGGAAATACCAAGCCCTAAAGCTTGAAAATATTGATGGCATTATTAAAATGGGACCTTTAATTTTGCATTAAGATGGTTTTAATGTTGGAATTTGTGGATTTAATTATGCATGAGCTGCAGCCTCAGAGCTTTGCTGAAATTAGTTTGCAGGTTTCATTTATACTTCTACACTTAACGTGTAATTTAGCCTCCTGAATAAAAGGGCTAAATGCTGCTGATTCCTGCTCCTGGGGAGCTGCACTGATCCCTCTGCACTGGGGAAGGGTGGAAAGGAGCAGATCTGGGAGCTGATCCCATGGGATGTGCAGTGCAGGGAGCTCAGCAATAGGAACCCCCACGTTTTCCACCCCTTGGGCTGGGCAAACACCCGAGCTTTGGTCCCTCCAAGTCACCTCCCTGTGTTACCCCCACAGACATCCTGATGCCTCCCCCTGCCCAGCCCCTGCCCGGAGCTGCTGGGTGCAGAGCTGCCCCTGGTAGCAGCCCCAGTGCCTGGGGGGGTTCAGCAGCAAGGAGATGGCAGGAAAGTGAGGCCCCCCCTCACCCAGAACCATCAGAGAGCTGCTGGGATTGGGGTTGGTTTCTTCTCTTTTCTTGGAAATAGCACATACAAGCTTTTTCAGGCCTGAGAAGAACTGGGGTGAATCAAATGATGATTTCTTTCCATCCTGTGTGCTCCTTCTCTCCAGCAGCAGCAAAGGGGGAACCTTCCTACTGAAACCACCCTGCTTCAGTTTTTTCCTTTTTCTGATCCATATGAGGTTTGGGGCAGAGGACTGAGGGAACCCTTTACACCCTCCTCCTACATAATGGAATATTTAAGAAATGGTTTTAAAAGTGTGCTCTGAAGTTTCCTCCCCAGCAGAAGTGCCCTGGGGAATGAATCCTCTGTTCTTACAAAATGTGTATGCTGGAAGAGAAACTGAGTCTGAACTAAATCCAGCTGGGTCAGACAGAAGAGACAGCAGCTTAGCTGGGAGGAAAAGGAAAGCAAACTGAACAAAATGGGAAAACCAACATGAGGCTCAATCTGCAGTCCCTGAGCTGAGTGCTCCTGGTGCCAGCAGTGTCTGTACAAACAACATCTGCACCTAAGGGACTCAGAGGCCTCAGAGGAACAGGCAGAGAGCTGGGGCTGCAGGAGAGGAACAAATCACTTGTTCTGCTCTGGGATAATGGCTGGGAAAGGGAAAAATTCCAAAAAAAATGAGGATTTTCCCTCTGTGCCAGTGCCAGTGTTGAACTCCTCTGCTTCCTGGGTTGGGTCCAACTTCACCACTTCTTCAGCTGCCTGGCTGCCACAGGCATGGAGCCTGGGTCCAGTTCTGGTGTCCCCAGCACCAGGAGCACACGGAGCTGTGGGAGTGAGTCCAGAGGAGTTCCTGGAGCTGCTGGGAGGGCTGGAGCAGCTCTGGAGCCAGGGAGAGAGTTGGGGGTGTTGAGGCTGGAGAAGAGAAGGCTGCAATGGGGAGACCTTAGAGCACCTTCCAGTGCCTGAAGGGGCTCCAGGAAAGCTGGGGAGGGACTGGGGACAAGGGCAGGGAGGGATGGGATGAGGGGGAAGGGTTTCCAGATGGAAGAGGGGAGATGGAGAGGAGATGGGAGGGAGAAATAGTTTGGTGTGAGGGTGCTGAGCCCCTGTGCCAGGTTCCCAGAGAAGCTGTGGCTGCCCCATCCCTGGCAGTGTCTCAGCCCAGGTTGGATGGGGCTTGGAGCAACCTGGGCTGGTGGGAGGTGTCCCTGACCATGGCAGGGGGTGGGGATGGAGGAGCTTTAAGGTCCCTCCCAACCCAAACCCCACCCATGGGCAGCTCCCATCTCTGGGTGTTTGTCCCAGAATTATTGCTGGCTCTACACACAGGTATTGTCACTCTGTACTTGCAGCTTTAATTACAACTCGTTCCTCCTGGCTGAACATCCCCAAGGCTGTTTGGAAGATCTCTGCCTGCTCCCTGCAATCCCAGCCATGGGAGCTGAGTCCCTCTGTGCCACCTCCATCAGTCAGACCTTCACTGAACCTTCCCAGGCCTCTTCTCTGTGCCTATTTCATGTTACAAGGTAAACTTTGGTTTTAAACTATTCAAACATCTCCTTGAAGTTTTGTTTTCCTTGTTAGCTCTCTCTTCCACCTGTGGCATTTCTGGGGTAACAACATTGCTGCTATTTTAACCAACAGCTGCAAATGGAAGGAGCACATTCTGCAGTCAGAGCAGAGGGGCTGAATAAATGTATTGATTTGGGAAGAATACCAGGAGAAATAACCTCCCTTTTAGGGCAGGGAAGAAGAGAAAGGACAAGTGAAATGAAGAGAGTAGCTCAGTTCTCTCCAGTTCTCTCTCTCTCCAAGCCCCATCCAACCTGGGCTGGGACACTGCCAGGGATGGGGCAGCCACAGCTTCTCTGGGAAACCTGGGCTGTCTCCTTTTCAAGTTTTAAAGCATTTCCCTTTGTCCTGTCACCTGTGTTAAAAACTCTTTACCCCAGATTTCTTCAGGTATTGGAAATGTCTGGAAATGTCAGATATCAGGAAATATCTGAAATATCTGAACTATCAGATTTGGACATGATGGGGGTGCAGGCAACCATGGCAGTATGGAGATGTGTGTGTGTGTGAACTCACAGACCCTCTGTGCCATCCTACAGCAGATCCCTGCCCCACACCTTGCTGCAGCCCCAGCTGAGCCCCAGTGGGGTGGGGGCTGCTGCCCACCCCTCCCAGCACTGGGGTCATTGAATGCCTGGAGCTGAGGAGCTGCAGCTGAGGAGCTGGGGCTGGGGGCAGCAGGGTGGTGCTGGCATCAGAGCCCTTTACTCCAGCCTGGTTGGAAGGTGTGAGTATGGTCACAGCTCTGCCAAGGACCCTGTGCCCAGAGGTGCTGCTGGGTGCCCAGGAGGTGTGGGTGAGCTCAGCTCCTGCCTGCTGAGGGTGGTGGGGACTTGTGTGCTGCTGCTTTTGATTTGGAAGCTTCACCCCTTTGAATCTTCCCCTTGGTTTCTTCTACCCAGCCTGGGGTTTTCAGACTGGGACTGGGAGAATTTTCTGTCTCAGCTTTACACCTGCTCTGGGGCTGTTTTGGCTTTTCAGCTCAAGCAGCTTTTGCCTTCCCAGTGTTTTTCCCTCTGCCTGCATCTTCAGGCTGCAATAACACCCACACTATCCCACACAAATGGGTAAAATGGGTGAGGTATAACTGGGACAATGCTGCCTGCTCAGCCTTTTCCCAGCACTCTGGGGATGGGGTGTTCTGGAAGAGGGGGGGTTCCTCTCCTGGTTGCCCAGATAATGTCTTCCTGGGGGAGTCTGGTAGGAAAATGTCAAATTTCCATCTTTTCCTTTTGCTGGGATCCACAGCTGAAGGTTCCCACCTCCAAAGCATCCATTAGGTGTCATTTCCTCTCCAGGAGTTAAACCTTGGGTCCCCTCCTGGTCCTCCCAGTGCCCAGGGGAGCTGAGGGGAGGTCACAGGAACATCCTTTGGATGTAAGGGGCAGTTTTCTGACCAAAGATGTTTTATCTTTGTCTGCAACAGAAGCTGAGAGAATCAGTGGATGTGCTCAGCTCCTCTCCCTTCCTTGGTCACTTTGCCCATTTGCTGTCAGGTGAAGGGCTCTGCCTGGCTGGGCAGAATGAACTCCTGCAAGTGAGTAGAGACTGCAGGAGCTGTCTGAAAATAGTTCCCCTTCCAGGTCTCTCTGGCTTTTATTACGTAGAATTGCAGACATTAAATCAGCTGAATTGCTGCACTGCTCCAGCCAAACTGGATCTGTGCATTAATTTTCAAGTTCATTAGGGAACTGCTTAAATCTGGAACAGATGAGGTTAGAAAAGGAGTGGAAAAAATGGAATATGGCTATCATGAAAAATATCTCCTAAATGTTGTTATTAAAGCGTTTGTTGCAGGGGTTTAGCTGCAGACTGCCAATGGGCAGAAAGGGATATTTTATTTTTTTTTTATTTTTTTTTTTTTTTTTTTTTTTAAGCTGTGAAACAGGTTAAGAATTAGAATTGAGTGCACTGAGTCCTTCCAGGATGTACTGGGAAAGCAAGCAGGACGGCTCTTCACTGGCTAGAAGTGAAAACACTGCACAGATTGCTCCTGGTTTCATCTAATTAAACCAAATTTAACTGGTTTCTGTAGTCTGGATAGAGAAACATCCAAGTGTGGTGGAGGGAGGGTTCACATAGGGGTGCACAGAGAGAAGGACAGGGGCATACAGAGAAGGTTCCAGAGACAGTTTTTGGAGGTGAGAGCTGCTTTCTGCACAGCCTTTTGAAGCTGAAGCACCGCAGCAGTGCAGCACTTGAGAGGATCAAATGACTTCTGGAGATGGAAGATTTTCAGAGGAGAAGGCAACTCAGCTGTGTGCCTGAGCTGTGGGCACACGGCAGCTGTCCTGCTGAGAGAGACTCAGGGAGCTGGAGCCTGCTTTTCAATTGCCTTTTTGTAAATTACCATTATTTATTTATTTATAGGACTTTACCAGTGTCTGGATTTCCATCCCCACATGAGCTCTGCAGAAGCTGCTGCTGTACCAGGGGCTTGGTCTCCTCCATCACCCCCCCACCTGCTGCTGCTCTGGATGAGCAGAGCTGGCAGAGGTTTGGGGATTTATTTACCAGAGCCTGACCCGGGCAGAAGGAGGGATGTCCTGTGTCATGTCCTTGGTGTGCCCAAGTCTCCCCTTGCCATGGAGACCTGGGCACCACCCCAGGGTTCTTTGTTCCCAGGGTGTTTTCCTGGCTCTCCCTGCTCTGTTGTGCCCTTTGGAAGTGGGGGCTGTGTGGAAGATGCTCTGGGACAAGAGGGAGAGGCTGAGGCTGCTGCTGGCTGCTGCGTGCCATGCACTGAGCAGCCTTGCTCTGAGGGTTTTGGAGCATGGGGTGGTGCTGGCAGTGAGCAGGATGAGGTCCTGAGGTGATGCTGGCAGTGAGCAGGATGATGTCCTGGGGTGCTGAAGGCAGTGAGCAGGATGAGGTCCTGAGGTGATGCTGGCAGTGAGCAGGATGATGTCCTGGGGTGCTGAAGGCAGTGAGCAGGATGAGGTCCTGAGGTGATGCTGGCAGTGAGCAGGATGATGTCCTGGGGTGCTGAAGGCAGTGGGCAGGGGGGCAGCTCCTGAGCTCCTGGGGTGTGGGCATGGGGGGGTCTGTGCCAGGGGATACCTGAAGCTAACCCAGAGTTGGACCCCAAAGGGTGGGAAGCAGATGGTGTTGTGTAACAGGAGTGGCAGGAGAAGGGAAAGGGCAGCTGTGAATTCCACTGGGGGTTCAGTTGTCCAAAAGCAAAGGGGGAGTTTCCAAGTAGGTAAGGAAAAAATGTTTTCTTTAGGAAAGGTGCTGAAAGGCTGTTCCACCTCAGCTCTTCTGGAACTCTGGTTCTAAAGATATATCTGGTTGAAAGATATATCTGTTAAAACTATTGCCTGTTGACCAAACTTTCATCCTTCCTGGGGAAATGCTCAGAAAGCACCCAACAGAAGCAGAAAGGACACACATGTTTTACCAGCACTGATTTTCATGAAATTTACCTTGAACCATTCCAGAAGTTTAGGAGCTGCCTGCATGTTGATTTGCATTTTGGGCTGCATAAATATTAATGATCTTCTCTGAACCTGATTGAATACCTGTGCTAGTGACAGTAGAAGATCTCTCCCAGTTTCCTCCTTGATAAAGGAGGTTTGGTGATAACCAAAGAGTCCTTCCCACCACTTGTTCTGTGGGGCACCAAGTCCATGCCCAGCCTGGTCCTGCAGCTCAGTCATCTTACCACAGATCATCTAAAGTGCATGCAGAAAAAATTGCTTTTAAAAGTATAATTAGCTGCAGCTCTTGCTCTTGCTCAGGGTTTATCAGCAGGGTTAGGATGAATTGTTTTAAATAGATTTTTTTTTCTTTTCTTAGCAACAAAAAAAGGGATTTTAGCTTCATTATCAAAGCCCTGATGACCTCTAACAAACTGAGCATTGCTCTGGTTCTCACGGGGCTGCAGGGAGCTTTGCAACCCACACCACTCACCAAACCTGAGTTTTTGGGCAGTGAGGTTTCTGTTCTGCCCCACATGTCCCTTGGGGCTTTCCCCAGGCTCAGGCATCCCGGAGTCCCAGCAGGAGTGGGGGAAAGGGAAAGGTGTGTGTAGTGGTGTCTGAGCCAGGGCTTCTGCTTCCCTCCTGTCCTTGCTCTGGGTTATACCTGAGCAGCAGGCAAAAATAATGTTGAAGGCATCAGGAAATGAGCTGGAGCAGATGCATGGAGATGGCTCCTTACATCCTCTCCCCCACAGTCAGCTGTGATATTTGTCCCTCGGGTGAGTTATAACCAGATGTGGAAACATTTTCTTTTCAATTTATTTCAGCTCTATGAGCAAGAACAGTTTGATTTATTCTTGCTTATCCTTTGCTCCTCATACTGACACAGTGTAGGAGCCACTTGCCACCCTCTTGCACCTCCAAACTTAAATGCAGGTGAAACCTGAAGTTATCTCAGATTCTGTGTCCTGTGCCAGCAGCTCCTGACTTGGGAACCTATGGCTGGAGGAGGACTTTTTGCAAGGGTGTGTAACAATGGGATGAGATGGAATGGCTTGAGGCTGGAAGAGGGGAGATTGAGGTTGGACATGGGGAAGAAATTCTTGAATTTGAGGGTGCTGAGCCCCTGTGCCAGGTTTCCCAGAGAAGCTGTGGCTGCCCCATCCCTGGCAGTGTCTCAGCCCAGGTTGGATGGGGCTTGGAGCACCCTGGGCTGGTGGGAGGTGTCCCTGACCATGGCAGGGGTGGCAATGGAGGAGCTTTAAGGTCCCTCCCAACCCAAACCAGTTTGGGGTTCTATGAGGTGACCCAGCACCAGTTCCTGCTCTGTCCCTGCACAGACCCAAGCTGAGCCTCAACCTTGTAGCCTCACATTGACTCGAGGGGGTTGCTCACCTCTGGCAGTGAAACATGGAAAGTTTCAGACCAGGATGAGATTTTATGTATTTATTCATTTTTATACCAAATGCAATGGATTAGGCTATTAGAACTTGCAAAAGCTTTATCTTTAAGTTACTGTTCTGTAGCCTTGTTCTAAAATCATCTGCAGCCATTATGAGCAGATGAAATCTCATGGAAAGGTCTGAATTCTACCTGGCATTGCCATCAGCAGGGGACTCTTCCTTCTGTTTCCTCCATGGGGTGTTTCTGCTCCTGTGCCTCTGGATGCTCATGCATAGACCAGGACACTGAATTCCTTCCTCAGTGACAATACCCATTATATTCAGTTTTTTGTCTGCATTCCACACCTCGTTCTGTCTGCTGCAGTCCCACAGCAAACTGGGTGTGAATCTACCTTAACCCTGGGTTTTTAGGAGCTGCTCCAGGAGGAAATTCTATGATTCTATGAAAAGCCAAAGTCCAGGGCTGGGTAGCACCAGCCAGCTGAGGGCTCTGGTAGCCAGAGGCTTGGGACCCAGGGACATCCCAGAGCCTGAGCTGCTGGGTCTGAGGCTCTGCTGCTCTTCCTTGAGCCCTCTGATGGCAGAGCAGAGATGTGAATGCCTTCAGCTCACCTGAGGATGGAAAAAAAGAATGCTTTGGCACTTCAACCCAGGCTCTGTTCCAGGGTTTGAAGTAGCAGTGAGGCAGCCCCTTGGTGAATGCTGTTGGTGGTAATTAATGGTCTTGGTAATTGCAGTAGGAGTGGACAAAGTCACCATCCCTGGAGGGACAGAAAAAACGTGTAGATGTGGCACTTCAGGGGCTGCTCTGCTGGGTGTACTTTTCTGGGTTGAGGTTTGAACTCTGTGATCCTCAGAGGCCCTTTCCACTCTGACAGAGTTGTGATCCTCTTTGGGCTGGGAAGGTTCCTGCAGTAAAGTTAGAAGGGGGATAAATGTGAGAAGAAATTTGGTTGCTTTTTTTTGTGGGTGGGTAACTTGGGGACATTTCTTGGGCTGGTTCCTTGCTCTCTGCAACACCAAGAATTTGATGAACACAAGTGAATTATTTGTCCATCACAGTTCATCTTTTAGCTTCAGTCTTTGGGCTGAACAGGCAGGCTGCCCTTGTCAGAAGTCAATGCAGACACTGCTCTGAGTAGCTGAGGAAGTAATTGATGTATCAGTAATGAATTAAATTAATTTTCAGCGAAGGAGCTGGAGGCAGGGTTTCCATGCAGGTGTGTGGCTCTCTGCTGTTCCAGCAGACAGGGACTTGTTCCTTGCTGCTGAGCTGAAAATGAGGGCTGGCAGACAAGGAAACCCACTTTCAGGTCAGGTCTATCACTGTCTGCTGCATTGAAGCAAGTTCCTAAAGTGTCTATGAATGGGCTGGTGAGAGAGTGGGGGTTTTGACACCATGCAGATCAGAACCCAGTTACCTGGCTCTGCTGAAGCCAATAATATTATTTGTGTGAGTAATGACAGCAGAAAGGTTTTCTCTATTTGCACAAGAAAAGTAATCTCAGGAAAGTATTTAGTCCATGACCATGGCTGACAGAACAGATACTGAATTGACAGTATTAATATTTGGGGGGTTTGTAATAATTTCTGAAAAAATCTACTACACAGTGTTGGAGGGAATTCCTGTTCCCTAGGAAGGTCCCAGCCCTGCTCCTGGGGATGGGGCAGAGCAGCACCAGCAGTGCCACAGGGCTGGGGCTCCACTCATTTTCAGCTCCTGTGCTTGGAGCAGCAGCAGGAAATGTCCCACCAGGGACATCAGCACTGCTCTTCAAAATAGGCTGGCTAATGGAAGAGCAGGAATTAATTTTTTAAAGGGTCCTTAAAATATAATCTGGTGTTTGTGCAGTGTTTTAGTCACTGCTTTGTGAGCTGCCAGCCAGAGTGTTCCTCCTGCTCTTGCAGGACCTGAATCTTTGCTCAGGCATCTCTGGGGAGCAATAACATCAGGATAAACTCGGGAAACTCAGCTCTATTTAGGTCACTGTCTGCTGGAGAAGGTTTTAAAATTAATATTACAAGCCTTAAGGTTTTTTTGTCCGTCCCCTCTCTGAAGAGGGGGGAGGCACAGAGCATCCTCACTGCTCTGCAGGAATGCAAATGGGAGCAGCTCCTGGCAGAGCTGACCTGAGCTTTACTGCAGCAACCTGGATGCCTGGGAAATGACTGTTTCTTGGGCTTAATTTGGCTTGCTTTAGAAGGGACCAAGGGTTGGTGAAGTGGAAGTGGTGAAGGATGTTTGGGTTTGGTATCTCTATAATAAAATGAAGTAGATCATTAGGGAAAAGTTATCATTAGGGATCCATACTAATAGAATTAAAGCATATTCCAGAAAATAAAATAAAAAAAAAAGGCACAGAAGGAGAGAATCTGAGGTGTTTGGAGTTGTGGAGGGAGGGATCACAGTGGACTGAGGAAAAGCAGATGTTAGGAAAGCAAAGGTGCAGTGCAAGGACAGGCTGGGGGCAGTGGTGTGTCCATGCAGGATGGGACAGGGATGGATGGATGGATGGATGGATGGATGGATGGATGGCAGTGGTGTGTCCATGCAGGATGGGACAGGGATGGATCCTGGCTCACTGTCAAAGCCTCCCTTGGCCAGCAGGGATGTCCCCATGGCTCTGCCCACCTTGTTCTCCCCCCCAGTCCCTGCCTTGTCCTGCCCCCAGCACTTGGGCAGCCCTGTGAGCAGGTGGGGATCTCTCCTGGGTTTTGCTCCCATGGGTGGGAGCCACAGCCCTTGGGTGCTTCACAGATGTCCCCAAAGAGGTTGGTTGGCTGTGGGTAGAATCCCCTGTGCTCCCTGGGCAGGCAGGTCCCCAGGCTCAGAGGGGCTGGGTACAGGGACCAGCCCAGCGCCAGCCAGGCTGGAGGCTCCAGCAGCTCTCCTGCATCCCTGGTTCATCACCACCCCTGCTGCCTGGAGCCTCTCCAGGCCCTTTTCCGTGTGCCTTCTGCCAGGGTCTCCTGCTGCTGCTGCTCTTTTCTGCCATATCTCTGGTCAGCATTTTGTTGCAAGTACATTGAATTTCTCCTAAAATGTTGTACTGGTGCTTTACAGGTGTCAGTGGAGAAGTGGGATGTCCAAAGGTTGGAAATCCATGATCTATAGCTCAGAAGGTTCCAAAGAAAGGGAAAAAATCCATTTCTCTCTTGCTTTGCTGTTGTTCACTGAACATTTTGAGCCTGCTGGTATCACAGCTCTGCAGCCCTGGGAGCAGGAGCCAGCTGGGGATGCAGGGAGGTTAACCACAAAAAACATGCTGTAAACTTGTTGAGAGTTGCAAAGGGAATTTCTAGCATTATCTTATAAAAACTTTTCAAAGTCAAACCTTCCCTCAGAGCATTTATCCCGGGCCATGTGATCTGATTGATTTCATTGTGCTTTAAGACTTTTAAAAGTTAAGTATACAGTGGTCACATGAGTGGAAATAACACTGAAACAGTCCTGATGTTTTCATATCCTTCACAGTTTTACCCCAAATTGTTTGTCATGAAGGGAACTTTGGAACTGAAGGTTTCCTCTCTGGTTTCCATTCCTCTTTTCATTCCTTGCATCTTTCAGGATTTCCCTTGGAACTGCAATTTCAAACCGCAGCTGGCTTTGCTAAAAATACACTTGTTAAAACCTTTGGATTTCATTTAAATACATTATAGGCTCTGTTGTCTCTGGGCACAGGGATCTGCAGTAGAACATCAAATATTGGGAGAAATGGAACCTCTGCAGGGGATGCTCCTACACTGGAAGTGTTCCTAGTGGGGTGTGCAGGAAGGAGCCCATCACAAAGGGGTCAGTCAGAGGCCAGGCGTTAAACCAGGGGGAAAAGTTAAGGAAAAAAGGCTGAAAGGTGGGGTGCAGGATGGCCCTGGGTCCGTGGTGCTTGGGGTACTATGGGAAAGCTGAAAGTTGAAGAGACCCATGCAATGGGGTGGGTTGGAAGGGACCTTAAAGTTTGTCTGTTCCACC
Source organism: Calypte anna (assembly GCF_003957555.1). Taxonomy (NCBI): domain Eukaryota; kingdom Metazoa; phylum Chordata; class Aves; order Apodiformes; family Trochilidae; genus Calypte; species Calypte anna. The sequence continues at coordinate 43,239,129 of NC_044251.1, forward strand.
CCCTGCCCTGGGCAGGGACATGACCCCTCCTGGGTCTGGGGTCTCCTCCCCTCCTGTGATGCCTTTGGTACCTACAAATGGTGAGGGGCATTCCAGAGCACACTCAGGTGTCTGTGGGGATGCAGCTCAGTATTTACTGAACATCTTGTGAAGTGAGGGCTGGGGCTGGGGGTCCGAATGTTCTCTGGTGAGCAGGTCCTAAACCAGAGCAGGAGCTCCCCCTTTTCCATGGGGAAACTCCTTGCTTACAATGAGATATGGATTCCTTACAGCTTTGATCTCTGGAAGGGCTGGAGGACCCTTGCAAGTAAATCCCTGGGTTTTGGTGGTGTCTTGGTCCTGGCTGCTGACAGGCTGTCTGGGCTGGAAGGAAATATCTGCACTTTCCTTGAAGATGATGAAAAACTTTCTAGAACTGTAAATAACACTGAGGCTGGGGGCACCGGGCAGGTGGATGGGGATCAGAGCATAGGATAAACTGGTTTGAAAAAGATGGGCATTTTATCAGGGCTAATGGAGAGGTGAGCAGCCAAGGCAGCTGGCATGGCCAGCAGGGATGGAGCTCTGCATCCTGTGGGATGGTAGCAGAGGCATCAGTGGGATTTGTCACCAGGATGCTGAAAGCACAAGGGCAGCTGTGACTGCTGGGGGGTGAGTGAGGTGTGGGGGGAAGGAGCAGGGCCTGAATGTATCTTTGAGATTAAATATCTCAGCCCCAAAGTGCTGATCCTCAGTAGGAACCTACATGGAAAAATCTGTGTGCTGACAGCCCTGAGCATCTTCCCTCAGCCTGGGGCACTGGGAGGTGCTCACCGTGGGTGTTGGGAGCAGGGCTGCAGGAGAGGTCAGTTCCCATCTTTTGTCTGTCCCAGGACAGGAATTATAAAGATCTGAGCTGAAATGGCAAATTGCAAATGCTTTGGTTTACTGTGCCAGGGTGCCATGTTGGGAAAGTGTGCTGAAAATTCAGATATGTTAAAAAAAAATAAAAAAAAAAAGGGGGCAATTGAACTATTTTGCAAGTGTAGCATCAATAAACTGTTCTGAATGCTTTGATATTTACCCACACAGCTCTATTAAATGATTGTTATTACAAGCACACTTTCTGCTAGTCAGATGAAGGAAGAGATGCCATTTAAAAGCTGACTCTAATTTCCAGTGTAATATTGTCATTAAATTTCTGTAAATGAAAGCAGGGCTCCCTCTGGGTGATGAGGAGCTCGTGTCAGAGCAGAGGCACTGCAGTGAGCCTTGCCTGCTCACCCAGGAGCAGCAGAGTCCTGGAGATGGAGCACACTGCCAGAGCTCTGCAGGGCTCCTTCTCCTCTGGAATATTTTATATTTGGTGAGTGGGTGCATTTAGAGAAGAAAACCTCCCTCCCACCTAAAGGAAACGTTCTGTAGGTTCAGGCCTGGTCTGTGCCCTGGTGTCTCTGTGGTGGGTGCTGTGATCCAGGCTGTGGATGATGCTGGGGGTGGGCAGCATCTTCCCAGTTTCCCTGGTCCTGCTGTGCCCTCACCCACCCATGGGAAGGGGCTTGCAGCACCTGAGCATTCCTGAACCCATCATCTGCATGACCAGAGTTTGCTCTGAGCTTCAGCTGGAGAGGAGGAGGAGGGTCCTGTGGATGCCCCAGGAGAGGGCAGCCTTTTAGATGAAGCATTTCAGGCTTTTGGTGTTTGTTGCTGTATCCATCCTTCTCCTCTTGTCATGGGAGCAATGAGGTCCAGAGGAGATGGGATCCTCCCCTGGGATCTTCCTGCACCATAGCAATGGGGAATTTGCTGGTTTGGTGCTGTTAATGCCTCCCAGGAATCTTCCAGTTCTCTGTGGGTGAATCTCTACCCACACCTTGGAGCATCACCAGTTGGGTGTTAATGTCTTTTTAGAGCTGCTGAGCACGTTTTCTGTACAGACTTGGAACTGTGCTGTCTGACTTCAGCTGGGAAGAGCAGACAGGTTGGAAGGAAAAGACAAATTCCTCTGTGTGGGACCCATCTCAGGGCTGCCACTGCCATGGAGCTCGGGCAGACCAGCACAGTGGGGCTGGGGTAATTCATTTCACTTGATGGTGCTCCAGAAAAGTTGGCAAGGAATTAAATTCTGTCTTTCATCCACTAAGGGTCTAAATATTTCAGAGGACTACAGCTTGCCCCCCATCATGGCTTGGCACAGGGCAGGCCATGACTTACTTGTGACTGATGGAATCTGTGTCAGGCTGTGCAGAGGCAGTGCCAGCAGACAAAACCTGGAGATAAAATGTTTTAATTAACAGCCTCCAGCTCCTGCTGGTCTGCCCTCCAACTCTCATCAATGCAAGCAGCTGGAAAGCAGGGCCAGACCCAGGCATTCACCTGAGGTGCAGAGAGGAGTGTTTGTCCTGGAGCTCTGACAGCACCTGGGACTTGGGAACTGTGAAACTTTTCCATGTGTCTCAGTCCTTGGAGGGGAGGATGCCCCTTTCCTTCCCCTTCCCCTTCCCCTTTCCCCTTTCCCCTTTCCCCTTTCCCCTTTCCCCTTTCCCCTTTCCCCTTTCCCCTTTCCCCTTTCCCCTTTCCCCTTTCCCCTTTCCCCTTTCCCCTTTCCCCTTCCCCATTGCTCTGTGTTCCTGTTGGGAACACCAGAGGACCCCCAAGACAGCAGGGTCACCTCGCTGTACCCTTGTCCCTTAGCATGGGAATGCTCTCCAAATGGGGCACAGCTCTTGGATCAGCTCAGGAGGGCTCTTGTCAACTCCAGAACCTCTGGAGACATCCAGAGATGTGTAGGGGTGTGGAAGGTGACCTGCCACCCATCCCCTGACCTGTCACCCATCCCCTGACCTGTCACCCATCCCCTGAGCTGTCACCCCTTTGTCAGTGTGTGCTCAGTGAGCTGAGAAGGGGCCATGGTGTGAGGTGGGAAGGGCCCAAGGGACTCAGGGTGGGTGAAGGAAGCTGTGAGGGGTTTGTGAAAGCAGAGGGGAGCTGAAGGGTCCCAGTGAGCAGGGTAAGGTTTGTCCCCAGGGCTCTGACACCTGATGTCCCCGGGGGCTGTAGGGGCTGTGCAGAGAACCAGATCTCTTCCTCCCCCCAGCACTGGGGTTTCTCAGCTTGGGGATTGTCACTCTCCAGGTCCCTGAAGAAGGACACAGCTGGCAGGGATGCTTTGGATGTCCCAGGAGAAGGTGGCATCACCAAACCCAGGTGACTCCTGAGCAATGACCCCAGATGCCAGCAGTTTGTGCCCATGTGGGGTCCTGAGGAATGCAGGAGCTGTTCCAGGAGCAGGGGAACCTGTGGGTGTCCACCACCCATCCTCTTCACTTTTCTGTCTGCTGGGCAGCACCTTGGCTCTTCTGGCCCAGGCTCTGTAGCCTTGAGTGGAGAAACCTTCCTGGGCCCTGTGAAGCAGAGTTTCCAGTTCAGCTCCCACCTCTGAGATACCAAAACTGAATAATGAATCAGCTCCTCAGCAGTTTGTGTGTGGAGTCAGAGAGCTCTGAGATCAGAGCAGACATCTCTAAGGTGAGCATCCTCTTCCTCCTCTGTCTGGAGTTAATTGGAGAGAGGGGTCAGGCAGGGCTGAGTGGGGAAGGTGGTTTTTTAATATACAATTCTCTAATTGCTTCACTCGGGTGGTTTGAGACACTATTATTGGAATTTAACAATGGAATTACATCCCTATTAATTGAAACACATTGTGGTGGAGGAGAGGAGGTGATGCCTGCCTTTCTTGGAGGTGATGGGAGGGCTCCTGGTGCTCTTGGTCACCCTTGGGGAGCAGGCACCAGCTCCTGCCCAGCTGAAGAGCAGTTTCTATTTCTGGCTGCAGCCCCTGTCTCGAATGTAGAGAGCAGAAGTGGAGCTGATTAAAATTAGAGGGGTTTGAAGTGGTGTCTATGTCAGACTCTGTAAGCACAGCTTCTCCAGGGCTTGCTGAAACATTGCATCCATAGAAACACATCGTTCCTTCACCCCTCTGGTCAGCAAAGAACAAGAAGGAGGTGTGGGGGCTGGTGTCTGTGGTCACCTCAGGGAGATGCTCACCATGGGAGGCTTGGTCTGGGCTCCTGATGCTGTGAATGGTCTGGTCTGAGCAGCAAGGTCCTGTGGGACCCAGGCTTTGGGGTTGGAAAGCAGAGGTCAGGAAGCAAAGCCGTAACTTCTGCCAGCAGCCACCTCCTCAGGGGCTGCTTCCCCAAGTCTGGCCCAGACTTAGATCTTGCTGGAGCTGAGACTTCCAGAGCCCCAGCCCCTCCTGGCACTGGGCAGACCACTGCTTGAGCCCCTGTGTCTGCAAACCCCTCCTCAGGAGCTGATAACTGCATTGCTGGGGATGGACGAGCCTCCTGGGATGCTGCAGCAGCTCCTGACACTCAGAACCTTCCTCAAGCCCTGCCTGATCCCAGCATGGCCAGCACACAGCTGCTGCTGGGCACCTGAAGGCACCCTGCCTGGGTGAAGTGATGCCAGACTTCCCCAAAGGCTTCACTGGGCACCTTGTCTTGGTGGGTAAAATGTAAAATATCATTGTAGAGCTTCATCCCTGGGCTGCAGCTTCCTGCCCCTCTGAGAGGTGGGTAAAATGTAAAATATCATTGTAGAGCCTCATCCCTGGGCTGCAGCTTCCAGCCCCTCTGAGACACTCCAGGACTAAGCTGGGCAGCAGCTTCCTGACAGCTCCTGCTCCTCACAACCTCTTTGCATTTACTGCCCGGGTGCAGGGTGCATTCCCTCAGGGTGCAGAGAGCAAAAATGCTCCAGAAAATGCCCCCCTGGCATCTGTCTGTCTGCAGTTGCCCTCTCTGGCTGTGCCTGGGACATCTCCTGGGATGCCTGCACAAACCCTGCAGGACAGGGGGGCATCTCCCAGCAACAAGCAGAGGGTGGTTCCCAGCAGCACGGGGGGTCCTGATCCCCTCCTTGTGTGTTTTAGGGATAAATGCATTGATCTACACATGGAACGTGTCCCCACCCCCATTGGGTATGAAAAATGAATTCTCCTTTCCTGGCTGACAGTGGAATTAGAAACCAGGTTCTTGGAGGCAAGGATGAGGAATGGTTTAAGTAGTTTTATTTCTTGTGGAAGAAGTTAAAAATGGAAACTACTGTACCTTTTTTTTTTTCCCCAATTATGAATGTTCAAGCTGTTTACGAGGCAAGATGACAACAAACTTGCTTTCCATTTAATGAGCTAAAGATAACTGTAATTAGTGTAGGAGTCAGTCTGCAGAGCCATTAGAAGAAGGGTGCTGCACCTGCATCTCTACAGCTCTGCTGGTGCTGGGGATGGCTGCCCAGGCATTTCTACAGCTTCATGGGCATCAGCCTGGGGAGCCAGTCACCTGCATTTTTGATTTTAAATTAATCCCCGAGCTTATCCTTGCCCAGCAGAAGTTGTGGTTTGCTTTTGAAGGTCCTGCAGACTCTGAACCAGTGCCTGGTGCAGATGGGGTTGGTGTGGCAGGGCTGTCTGTGAAGCAAAGGCTGTGTGCAGGTGTTTGCCTGAGCCTTGTCTGAAAGGCAGGGTCACCAGAGGGGTCTTACCATTTGAGATTTTGGTGGGAAGTGCTGAAAGCCTTCATGAATCAAACTCTGCAGTGCCTGTGAAAATGATACAAGTACTGAGAAGTCCTTAAGACTTTCTGTCTGTAAAGAAGAGCTCCCTTTGAAGCATGAGTGTGCAAGCATCACCTGAAGCACGAAGCTTCCTGAACAACCCCATCACATTTGTATTTCGTTTACCAGCTCTGATTTGGGATATTGAGCAGTGAAAGGATGAGGGGCTGTGGGGCTGCTCCCACCACCACAGGAGACCCTCAGGGGGGTTCAGGGAACATTCCCTGTGGACACCCCCAGGGCAGCCCAGGAGCTGGTGGTGAGGGATGAGTTGGCCAGGAGCCTCCCAAAGGGACTAATTAAGGTGAGCAATTTTCCTTTGTTTTCCATTCCTCACAGCAGCCTAATTGGAAGGCAGAGGAATTTTCAGAAGGAGAAGGATTAATTTTAACTGATAAATGCCCTGGTCTCAAATAATTTTCTCTAGACTACTGTGAGGCCATTATTCAGCTTGGAGAGGGCTCAGGCTGCAGCCCTGCCAGGCACATCCATGGGAACCTGAGGAATTCATCACTTAGCAGAACCTCAAGAGGTTTCTTGGCTCAGTCTTGCTCCACCAGTCCTAGGGTGACTTCTCCAGAGAGGTTCAGGCAAGCAGTGAGAGGCAGGACAATGTCCTGAGGGCTGTGGTGGCTCTGCCTGGTGTAGAGGGGACATCCAAATGTCACCCGAGTGCCCAGGTCCTGAATTCCTGCCCTTCAATATGTAAAGGAACCTCTTATGGTCTAAAGGAATAATGTGGGCATCTTCTCAGATGGGTGAGAGGCTTGGAAACCCCTGTCAGCTGGTGCCTGGGCTGCAGCTGGTGCTGCCTTTGGGGTCACTTCTGGTGTTTGGGCACCACGGGATGTGTGGAGGGAAATTCCTTCCCTTCTCCCTGGGCACTGGGGGAAGGAACAGAGTGTCAGGCACTGCTGCTGCCCAGCCTGGCACCAGGGGACTTTGTGGTGTATGACATGGATTCAGAAGAGAGCAGAGGTGGGATGGAGATGCCCTGGGCAGCAGGGTGTTCCCAGGCCTGGTCTGTTCCTAGCTGCAATATAAAACCCTCAGATATTTTACCATTTCCTCATCCCTCTGTTTTATGAGACTGCTTTATTTCATTTGTTTTCCAATGTTCTTTTATGCAGAGAAGAAGATGCCTTTTGTTGTGAGATGAGGATCAGTCCTCATGAAGCTGGCATTAGCTTTATGGGCTGCTTCTGACCTAGCCCCCTGGTTTTCCAAGAGCAGGGTTTGTCTGGGCAGCTGGGAGCTGAGGGGAGGGGTAGCTGGAGGCTCTGTTCACCTCCTGAACTCCTGGGGTGGGAAACCAGGAGCAGGGTTACAGAGCTGGGGGCTGGACAGGGGCTCTGGAGGAGTCAGGACACCTCCTGCTCCCAGCAGGGATAGCACCAGAGCTGGGATTTGCATCCTGAACACCTCCAGGGTTGGAGATCCCACATCCTCACTGCATCCCACATCCTCACTGCATCCCACATCCTCACTGCATCCCACATCCTCACTGGGCCCCTCTGCTGGCTCTGGACCACCCATGGCCCCAGATCCCTGCTTGGCTACAAGCTGATCAGCCCCAGCTTCTCCTCAGCAAAGCTTTGCCAGCTGTTCCCATCCTCCCTTTGTACTTCATGGTCCTGGGCACTGCTCCATCTCTTGGGACAGGCATTTCCTGGGGAGCTGCATGATATGATACAACCAACTCAGCTAAAACCTTGCTGTGAGTTATCCTGCCCATTCTGACCACTTTGCCTTCTTTCCCCCCTCGAGAAATGATGTGTGGGCTTTGCTTCCCAACCAAGTTACATACACAAACTATTTGGATGCACAAAACTATTGAGAAATATTATTTTTAAGAGGCTGTGATGCATTCGAGCTGTGTCCCTTGGCTGGGCTGCAGCAAGAAGCAAGGTCAGGAGTGATGTGCTGAAACCTCCAGTAATGCAGAGCTGGAGGGAGCAGGTTTGTGCAAAAGGAGCAATGGGAGTTATTCCAGGCTGCAATAACTGGAAATATTTTGTGTGTTTCTTGTAAAATCAGATACCTACCATGCTTAAAATTGCCAGGATCCCACGAGCTGCACAATTGCTCAGTAACAGCAAAGAATTTTAAGTAGGTTCTGCACATAATGGGGAGGTTTGCAGAGGCCTGTGCTGGGTAATGCTCACCAAAAATAAAGGAAAGGAAAGAATGTGGAGAGCAAGGGAGGGGGCAGGGGGCAGGGGGCAGAAGTCCTTCTCCTCCACTTAAGACAATTTTCCTGGAATCACTAAAAGTGGCTGAATTCAGGTTTCTGAACCTTGGAGAGAAGCCAAAGAGAGAAGATGTTCCCTGCCATGCACTGAGGCTCTCAGAAAGCTTCCCAGATTAACCCAAAATCAATTTTTTCTTTTATACAGGAATCAGGATCATGACTTTTAAAAGCAAGTGGTGCAAGATGTAAATCTGTGATCTGCAGGGATTTCACCCCCTGACTTCACCAATTTAATTCCATTTGTAGGTGTGTAAGGCTTTGCTCAGGAGGACTGCACAGTCTGGCAGTGCTGATTCCCTCTGTCACCCTGGGCTTTCGCTGGCCCAGGTGACGATGCTGATCACTGAAAGGTCCCAGCTGATGCTATAAAATATGGCACTATTTGTTCTGTTGGGTTTTTTTCTTTAATATTACCCAGTGTGCACATAACCCACCAGATCTGGTGGCCTCACAGTGGTCCCAGAGCTGCAGAGTAGCAGCTGGAATTAAGGAGCTGGCACAAAAAAAAAAAACCCAAACAATATTTTGAGGGAGAAATTGAAGGTGTCATATTGACTACAAAATAAGAATAGATGTGGATGTAAGAAATGTGTTGGACTTCAGCTGGTGCTCTACATGCTGTGGTACTCCTGACCCAGTGGGATTTCCTAGTTCCATTCTTTCAGGGGCCAAGCTGTCTTTTTGGCCATTTTAGCACAATTTTTGACTTAAAGAACAACTTTGCTTTGTGTAGTGTAGGTCAGTAACCTGTGGAACCCTCTGCCCTCAAACATCAGGGCAGATCTGGAAAAAGGAAAACAACCACAGAAAGCCAAGTCCCACACAGGAGCAGTTTTCTCTGCCTGGTTTTAAGCATAAAGTTGTGGGTTTTTCTTTGGTTTTTTTGTGCTTTTGTGTGTTTTGAGGTTTTGTTTGTTTGTTTGGGGTTTTTTGTTTTATTTTTTCTTTTTCTGGGGGGGTTTGTTTTGCTTTTTTCTTGTGTGTCCCAGCAGCCCCTGGCACAGCTGCCCCCCCAGGGTCCCAGACAATCTCAGCCCCATTTGGCTGCAGGCTGGCAGAAAGGCAGAGCTGTAATTTCTCAGGCCTGGCTAGGGGTGCCAAATAAATCCATATCTTCTTGACAATTATATCTTTACAAAAGCTTTGGGAAGAGCAGCTAAGAAGTGAACTTATTGACAAGCTTTCTTGTCAGAGGGCAGTGCTTGGGCAGGGCCTGGGAAGGCAGCGTTTGGTGATGGAGCTCTCAGGAGCTGTGGGGGGCTGCTCAGAAATAGCTTTTTATTGACAAATTCTTATTTTAGAGGAAATTCTCCTAACAAAGCCCTGGCTGGAGATGAAAACAGATAAGTGGAGTGTGTAATTTTTACTTGAGTCAAACCAGAAAGCAAATTGGCTGAAATGCTTGTGCTGGGGGCCCTGACAGAGGCTCCCCCAGGGGCTCTGTTTGCAGAGGGGGGCAGAGCACAAGTGTGCAGCTCTCAGCTTCTCCTTTGTGCTTTTGTTTTGCTCCCTTGCTTTCCTTCCACGCAGTTCCCAACCAGAAGTGTCCATAACATTTTACACAGTTTGTATAAACAGTATTTAATCTTTCTGGACATTACCTGCTCCAACTTCACTGCTGCAATATTTGGCCCACCTGGGAGGTGGGAAAGCTGGAGGGGCCAGCCAGAGTTTTCATCTTGCTTGGCAGGAAAAATTCATTGTGAGGGGATTGGGATGGTGCCATTTGAAATCATCCATATCTGAGCATATTTTCAGTACCTTTTAGTATGGCTGCCTGGACATTATTCAAAGCTTTGGTATTGATGCTCTTCCCAAGGTTTTGTCTTCATCTGCCTGTAACTGAGCAAGGTTATTCAGAAGATTGTGGGGAACAGGGAATCAGGGAATGGGGACAACCCCCAGCATCCCTGAGGAATTCAAGGCTGGAGAAAGGGAATGGGGACTGGGAGAGGGAGCAGGGCTTGTAAGAGCTCCTAGGAGTAACTCCAGCAGCTAGAGGGGAAACATCTCCAAAGGCAGATGTGGGATGAGTTAAGGGGAGAGCTGGAGCTCTGCTGGTACTGCACCTGGAAAGGAGGAAAGGACAAATGTGGCTCCATCCAGTTTGCTATTTCGGGTGTAAACACAGGGATATAGGATGTGACCCTTGGGGACACCTTTATCTATTGCTCCTCTCCTTGCTCTGCTGCAGGTAATTATGTTGTCCAAGCAGGTGCTTGTTCAGAGCTCCTCCTGCAGCCAATGTCTGCACTTTCTGCACTTTCTGCCAAGGATTTTTTCTGGTGTTTTGTTGAAGGCATCCTGCAACCCCAGCAGACACCTACTGCCTGCCAGCACTGGGAAAAGGGAGCTCCTCTCTGCCAAATGCCTTCAGATTTCCTGGGTTTTGGACAGGACCTCGTTAGGGCTGAAGCCTCCTTGCTGTCCTCTGGGGAGTTCCCTGTACACAATGTGGAATTTTCTCATTCCCAACCCCAGTGAAGTTCCTTTCTAGCAGCTGAGCAGAGAGTGAGCTGGAGAAATGAGGAAGGAGCTCAGGTGCCTGGAGGAGCTTACAGAAATCACAGCCTCCAACTGGGGTGGAAAAGAAAAGAAAAAGGAAATAGAAAAAAATTGTAAAACCCCAAACAAACGAACAAACAAACAACAACAACAAAAAGCAGGAAGAGAAGCTGTTGGAAGTGAGTTGGTGGTGAGCAGCAGCCATCAGCAGGCCAGAGAAGGTTGAAGGAAGCATCAAAGTCACCCTGGGAGGAGCTGTGGGCAGTGCTGGGGCTGGGGGGCTCAGGACCCCATGGGCAGAGGGAGGGCTCTGGTCTGGGAGCAGGAGGAAAGCAAAGCTGCTGGTGGGCCAGGAGCATCCACCTCCCATCCAGTGCTCTATAGTGCTGATCTTTTGACCAGGATGATACCTGGGACTGTGAAATAGCAAAGAGAGCCAGAGAGTTTGCAAGGATGAAAAAGAAGGACTGAAAGGTCCCAGTTATTTGCCAGTGTGGCACACAGGTTATGTTTTCAGATGCAACAAATTGCTCTTGGTTGAAGCAGAGAAGCTGCTGCAGTGTGGTCATGAGCTGCAGGAAGATGGGGCTGCAGATAAAGCAGCTTTCCCAGAGCTGTGTTGTGATGGGGAACATCTGAAGCTAAAACAGTATTCTAAAAGCAGAAAGTGAAACATATTTATAGTGGTAATGCTTGACTTCAGGAGGAGAGCTTTATACAAGGGAATGAGATAATCAGGGGATCAGGGAATGCAGCAGGAACACAGCTGGAAAACAGGTCTGGTGTGGGATGCTGCAGGATGCTCCCAGCTCCCTGTGCCCACCCCAGAGTGCTCTGAGCTCCCAGCTCCTCTTCTACCCCTCTGCCAGCTCTGCCCCTGGACTCCCAGAGGAAGCAAATGTGAAAAGGCAGTCTCCAAAAAGTGTTTATCCTTCCTAAAGGAGGAAAAGAGGGAAGAGCAGGAGCTAATTACTGCACATTTGCATTTAACAGGGCTCAGGTTTCCTAAGGAGCAACAGGTTTGGGAACTGATAATAAAACTCTCATTATGGGGATGGGAAGTGAGGTGTGAGAGGAACTGGAGGCCAGCAGCTCCAGGAGGCAGGAGGGGAAGCAAGCAGGAAAGCCTGAGGAGCTCTGTGTGACAAGAGCTCTGGGTGTGGGCAGAGGCTCTGGGGCTGCCTGACCTGAGAGCTCTTCTGAAGACTTCTGAGAAGCTGGGAGTAGAGTAAAGCACCCAGGGCTGGAGAACATTCTCCCAGGAGCTGAAGGAACCAAGGAGCAGCATCTTTTAACACTGCCAACCTGCCCATGAGCCATGGTTTATTGCAGCCCCATGGCAGAGAACAGGAGGACCCAACACAGCCTCTTCCAGAGGGTGGCACAGAGGATGCTGCAAGCTGCAGAGCAGGTTTGGTTCCTGCATCATCACTTTTACAACAATGGTGATGAAAACCAGGAGGCCAGGCTCAGGCAGATGTTAAATCCCTCCTGGGTTCTGGAAAGAGGATGGAAGCACATCTCTTGCCCCTCTGTTGTGTCCCCTTTACAGCACCCAGATCACCCCTTTCCTCTCCAGGAACACATGTGGTCCTTCCATCCTATCCAACCCTTCCCACATCTGATCCTACTCTTGCTGATTCCTCCTCCTTCCTGACATGGAAGGGAACATCCCTCCTCATGTGGTCTGAAGTGGTGTCAGATAACCCCAAGTGCTTTGTGCTGGTCCAATGCTTTCCAGCCAGTTCTGTTTGCAAGGCCCATCTGCAGCCCTTTGGGCCATGTCCAAGGCTTTCCCTCTTTGTCCCTTTGGATTACTGCTAAATAATTCCTGTGATGTTTTTGGCAGGTTTTGAACCCAGCAGTACTATCTGAGTGCTGTGTGAGCCCTTTGTGCCCAGGACCTCCCTGCTGGTACCTTTTATGTCCCACCTGCTGAACAGGACTCCAGGTAAATGGCATATGGGAAAAGATTGTTATATGGAGAGATTTTATTTTATTTTTATTTTATTTTTTATTATTTTATTTTTATTTTATTTTATTTTTAAATTATTTTATTTTATTTTATTTTTAGCTCAGACAGGCTATGTTCTTTCATGCATTTGTCTCTTACTGTTGCTTTCCCAAACCATTTAAGGAGGATTTTTGAAGATGACCCACATACACCTGTATTCATTTCTGCCTGACCAGACTGTTTGCCTTGGGGGGTTAACCCCAGTTTAACTCGGGTAGACTTTAGTTTTCTGTCTTTTCAGTCTGTCTGAAAACACAACTGCTCTGCAGCCCTGTGCTGGCCATGGCTGAGTCCCCCCTTACTGGAACTCCCATTTCAGGAGAGGTGGTTGGGTGCTGAGGAGATGCTGAGCAGGTTCTGCTCTTCCCTGGAGTCTGCCTGGGTTTGGCTTTTTCAACCCTCTTCTCTTGAGCCCCAGATTTTGCCATTTTTGCTTGCTCCCTGCTGGCAGATTCCTGGTGCTCCTGGGGTGACCAGGCTGGACAAGTGTTTCCACATTCATCTTGTGCCTGCTGCTCATTCTCAGCCTCTTTTGCTGAATCATTTTCTTGTTTTGTTCCCTGCTCTTGTGGTCTCTTCCTCAGTGACTGATTCCCCCTCCAGGCTCTGCCTTTTCCCCTTGGGTGTTGCCCCCTCCCTGGGGATGATGTGGAGCATCCCTGCATCCCTTGGGAGCACTTCCCACATCCCTGATGTTCTGCTGACCCATGGCACTTCCCCTGGGCTTTCCAGTCTCTCTCTTGCCTTGTGTCCTGGCATGCAGAAATCTTTTCTTTGCTTTTCATTTCTCCTGCAGCTCTTAGTAAAAATCTGCAGAAAAATCAGCCACAGGTGACTCTGCCCCACACAGCTCCCACTTTTCTCCTTGCTCTCCAGCCAGGTTGCCTCTAAACCCCAAGGAAGGATTGCAGGGGGGTATGAAAAGCAGAGGCAGGGCACCAGGCTGGGCTTGTGCAGCCCCAGAGCTGCTCCCCAGACTCTCAGCATCTCTCTGGTGGCTGGGGGACACCCAGAGTTTGCTGCTCTGCTGCCACCACCAGCCCCTTGCTGGGGAGAAGGGACCAAGGGGCCTCCTTACACTGCTGCCATGGGAGCATCTGCTGGCTGGGTCACTGCTTCTCAGAGCTGCTTCTTATCTTTCCTTTGCTCATACCCACTTTGAAAAGTGACTTTTCCACCAAGACCTGGAGTTGCAAATCAGCTGGAAAGCACCTGAAAAACCTTTGCCTGGATTTTTCCTTTTTACCCAGAAAAATCCCAAGAGGAAATTTGGTTTTTTGAGGGGAGAGCCAAGTCCATTTCCAAGCCTGGCAGAGCTGAGCACCCAGGGGCTGTGCTGGCCCCCAGCTCCCACCCAGGGCTCTCCGTGCCACCTGTAACCTCTGAGCCAGGGCAGCTCTTCAAGGATAATCATTTAATTAAGTCTTCAACTGATAGCAAATATGCTCCATATCAGGCGAGCTGCTTCACTGCTTAATTAACTTCATTCCTACTCTGGGTTTGTTTGGTTTCACCTTCCAGCCTTTGGCTCTCATTATCACTTCTTTTGCTAAATTAAAGAGCTGCCTGGTCCAAGAATCACCTCCCTGTGATGGCACTGAACAACACAGTGAAGTTGGCTGCTGCTCTTCCCTTGGATAAATTAAAAAGGTCAAGAGCCCATACCCTGTCTCTGTTTAAAACTGGCTCTGCAGACTTCAGCAACCCCCTGCTCACCTCTGAACTTCATCAGCTTGAATTCTGTTGCCCCAGAGCTGGATGTCTGGTCTTGGTGCCACCCCATCTCCCTCAGCATCCCCTGCCTGCATCCCTTCCCAGCTCATGGCTGGGGTTCATCTCAGTGCTTCAGCTCTTCCCAGGATCACAGCTCCTTGGGAAAACAAAAAACAAAACAAAAAAACCCCAAACAAACAAAACCAAAACAAAGCAACAACAACAAAACCCACAAAAAAAGCCTCAAACAACAACAACAACAACAAAGCCTCCAAAGAGCCCAGCATCATGAATAAACATCATGAATAATTTTCTGAGAAAAACCTAGCTCCATTGCTGGCTGGAAGGAGAGGGGCAGGATGAGAGCAGTGATTGGGATATTTATGCAAACCAGCCCTGATGAGATCCATCTTGACACAACAGTCATAGGTCGATTCATTTTCATTTCCTGCAAATTCCTGGTTTCCTGGGGTGTCTCAGAGCAGTTAATTGCAGATGCTGACCCCTGGCTCTCAGGCCAAGGGGGCACAAAGGCCCCTGCCTGGTGTGGTTCCTGAGGGTCTGCAGGACCTGGGGATGCTGAGTGGGACAATTGTCACAGCTGGGGCTTGGGGAAGCCAAAGGGATCTGCTGGGGTTGACAGGGGTTTCTGTTTGCCCTCTCCTCTAAAGGGCTGAGCTGATTTTGTGTTGGTTCCTTCCAGCCTGGTGCTTCCTGAGGCTGCTGGGCTCACTTCTGGGTGGTGCTGATGGGAAAAGGTTCTTTGGGCAGGAAGGATGGGTGCTGGGCATCCAGTGCCCAGGGCATGGAGCTGGTGCTGAGCATCTGCTGCCTGCAGAGCAGGATTTATCCATCAGTGCACACGGGGGATCAGCTCTGGGAAAGGAATTCTGAGCATCCTGCCCCAAAAAGGGGTCCTGTGCTGTCCCCTCTGCGGGCACCCAGGCACCCAGGCAGGGTGGGTGCTGATGCTGAGCACTGAGAGGGGGGCTGGGAGGACAGAAATGTCTCTCTGGTTGTCTCTGTCATCTGTGCCCATCAGCTTCAGTCCGTGGAGGAAACCCCCCAGGGTGATGGGTTCTGCAGCTCAGCCAAATGGGCAATGAGGAGGTCTGAGGAGTTTTCCTTCTGCAGCTTTCCTGCCTTCCTTCTCATCCTCTCCAGCAGCTTGGGATAGTTTGTTGGTAACTCTGGGGAAAAAAAAAAAAAAAAAGTCTATAAATTTTTAAACCTGTCTTGTCTCTGATTTCAATAAATTTTGCAGTGAAGGATTAGAGCTAATTATATGTTTTAGGGAAAATAATCATTTTATTGCCCTGAGTTTGTCACCTTTTTGATGGAATGATTTTTCTCATTTATTTGCCCTCACTCATTTCTTTTCTTCCTGTTCTTTATACCCATTTTTAGGTTGATATTCTTCTGACTAGGACATTTTATATTCTGGTAGTGCCAGGTTTCCCAGTCAGAGCCTGGCAGTGAGAGAAAACCCTTGGGCTTGACAATTTATGGTTTAAAGTTGAAGGGAAAAAAACCCAAACATCTTTTCTGTGGAGCAGAGTGTGTAAGATGAGTGCTCTGTGTTTCAGGTACCCAGTCACTGGGGACAGGCACCCAGGGTTACAGATGAGCAGAAGGATGGAGCAGGGAAGGGCAGAGGCATTGGAGCAGCTCCTGGCAGAGGTGAAGCTGAACACGAGTGGGGAGGGAAGGTTGGGTCTGGGCACAACCTCTGGGAGACCAAGAACTCATCCTGCCTGAAGGGCTGTGCTGGGGAGATGCTCCCCTTTGTACCCCTCTGTTCCCTGATAAATTCCTGTCCTGTCTCTTGGTTCTGGGGTCTGGTTGTTCCTGCTGAGGGAAAACCTGATGGGGGGAGATGGAGATCAGTCATTGGGAAGCAATCCTGTGGGGTGAGGGTGCTGAGCCCCTGTGCCAGGTTTCCCAGAGAAGCTGTGGCTGCCCCATCCCTGGCAGTGTCTCAGCCCAGGTTGGATGGGGCTTGGAGCAACCTGGGAGAGTTTTGGTGGAAGTGGATATGGGGGTGATCTCAACAGATCAGAGGAAATCTGATTGTAGGGTGATCCAGAGACAAGAGGAGGAGAGAGATTTTGAGTTTAGACAAAGTACTTGCACTTCTGAGTGAGACCTCAAGTTATAAGGGTGATGGTGAAGAGGAAGAAGGGAGATTTAGAGTGGAAAAATTGAAGAGAGTTGTTCTGCTCAGAGTAGTGAGACCCTGGCTCAGCTTGCCCAGAGAGGTGGGAGGTGCCCCATCCCTGGAAGCATTCCAGGTGAGGTTGGATGAGGCTCTGAGCACTCTGATCTGGTTGGAGATGTCCCTGCTTATTGCAGAGGGTTGGGTTGGATGGCCTGGAAAGGTCCCTTCCCACCCAAACCCCCCTGTAATTCTTTGACTCATTAGAGAAATGGGAAAGACTGATGGGGGGTGGATGATGTAGGATGGGTGGATGATGTAGGATGGGTGGGTAATGTAGGATGGGTGGTTGCTCCATGGGCACTGTATCTGCAGCTCTGTGAACTCTTTCTGGGTCTATCTAGGCTGGCAGTAACACATTGCTGTCTACAAGTCCTCCCAAAATCAGCCAAAGAGGTGGATTACAGCCATCTTCAGGGGGCATCGTGCTTGATCTGCTCAAAGAGAATTTGCAGATATTCTGGTTATGCAGGGCAGGTTCCAGTGAGAACAGATGTGTGCTTCCATCTGAAGCTGTGTCCTGTAGAGCTCCAGCAGGATGTGTTTTCCTCTCCTGTTTCTGGACCCAGTTACACCCAGCAGCTAAAGCTCCTTGTTTCTCACCCAGCATCTCCTTGGAGCCCTCGGGTTGCTGTGAGGCCCCTGCCCAAGCCCCATCTTCTCTCCTTAGTCATTTTATTATTAGGTCTGAGTTATTCCTGGCATCCAGCACTGGTTTTGCTGCCATCCCAGGCTTTGGAGGGGCAGGTGATGCTCCTGGAGAGGCCAGGACCCCAACCCCCTCCCTGGTGTTTGCCCTTCCCGCAGCTCCTGCTCAGCTCCCGCTGCAGCACCTTGTGCCCACCTACACACTGAGGCTTCTCCAGGCTTCCAGAAAACTCATTAACAAAATTAGAAAATGCAGCTTTCACCTTCCCACAGCTCTGGTACAGTGAAGAAAATGTCTCACAGGCGCTTTCAGGTATTTTCAGCTGGGAATATTTTGTTCCGAGCTGCAGCAGAGCGCTCGGCTGCAGAACAAATCATGCCATTAGATTTGCACTTTCATCTTCCCTTTGGGAGCACAGAGCTTCCTAATGTAATCCTGATGGTACCGAAAAGCATTATTATCATTTTAATGCACATAACAAATTACTGTTGTCCCCTGTTTGCAGGGGTGAGGGAAGATTTCTTTTATGCATACGCCAGAACAAGCGGGGGAAATTCTGCTCGCGTGTGCCCTGGTTCAGACCCAGCCCTGCTGCAGGGAAACCTGGGTTTTAAAGCAGAAATGCTCAGGATGATGACTGTCAATTACAAATGTAAAATATGGCCTGACAGGTTAATCGGGGGAAAGTGTGTCTGCATTTCGTGATAAAAGAAGCTCCAATTGGCTTTTGGGCCGTGCTGGGAAGCCTAAACCCGACTCAGAAGTTGATGTGTCCCATCCAGATGCTGATTCTCAGCACTTCCAGAAGTCTCCAAGCACACAGCTGCCTCCAATCTCCCCTCTGCCAGAAGACAGCTGCAGGAGCCTGAGTTCCAAGGTCTTGGCAGCCTCACCCTGAGTGCTGGGAAATGCCCTCAGTTCCCTGCTCCTGATGTGCTCCTGGTGGGAGAGCCCTGAGATGTTCCTCACCCCCACCCAGGTACGTGCAAGTGGCCAGAATGGGTGTTAAGGACATTTTTGCCTTGTCTGAACCTTCTGCCCCAGGCAGCCCTGCACTGCATTCTCCCTTCTCCTGTGGGCACCCAGGGCCAGGTTGGAGGGTGCCCTGCAGAGCACCCCAGCATCCATTCCCTGAACTGCAGAGGGAGCAGGGAGAAGATGCTGAGGGCCCAGGGGAGCCCACCCTGCCCCCAGACACTGCTGACCAAGCTGTGCCATCTTCTACCATGTTCTACCACCCATCAGAGGAAAGGGAACAACAGAAAACACCTGAGTTACTGAGCTGTAAGACAGGTATGTAGGGGTTAGGAGCTTTCTCTTGCCTGCCTTGGGTGGAAGAAAGGGGAAAAGAAAGCAGAGAGTGAAGTTTGTTGTGAAAATAATGCAGACCAGTCGCAAGAGGGGGTTGGGAACCCTGCAAACATCCAGCTGTGAAACAGGACCTGACTTCATCTTGATTTTGGCAGTAGCAGAGCTTCAGAAACACAATCTACATTTTCAATGGTGACATTTAAATTTAGGCTGGGTCACTTTTCTATATAATTGAATCATTGTGATTGGTAGTAGAGAGAATGTTGAGCTGGCTTGATGTGAGCCAGTCTGGCATGGTGGGGTGGTAGGAGAACATCTCTGTGTGGTACCAGTGAAACACCCTGAAGTGGACTGGGAGCTGGGTAGGGCACAGATCTAAAAAACCAGAAGTTTTCAAGGGAAATGTGTTACTGAAAGATAATTTTAGTATCCTTACCCATTGTAGAACTGCTATGAATGTATTTTGGTGGCTTGGAGGCAGAGGTGATGTCACACCATAGATGTGAAGCAACACAAGGGGAATTCCCCAGGCTGCTTCAGGACAGCATCCAGTGCCCTGTGCCAGCTGAGCCAGGACTGGGCATGGAGAGAAAATAACTGAGCCCCAGGGAGGGCCATTTCCCCAGGGACAGCTCTGTCCCCAGCAGAGCAGGGGGCAGCAGGAAGGACACCCTGCCCTGGGAGATGGGACAGAGCCCCAGCAGGACATTGCTCTGACCCAGAACAACTTCCAGCCCTGTCCCATGGCTTGGAACTTCAGGGACTGGCACATCCCTGCAGAAGAAATGGTGAGAGGAGATAAGATGATAGGGAGGGACTTTGGAGAAGATCCTGGAGGGATGGGATGAGGGGGAAGGGTATGGAGCTGGAAGAAGGGAGATTGAGGTTGGATGTGAGGGAGAAATAGTTTGGTGTGAGGGTGCTGAGCCCTGTGCCAGGTTTCCCAGAGAAGCTGTGGCTGCCCCATCCCTGGCAGTGTCTCAGCCCAGGTTGGATGGGGCTTGGAGCAACCTGGGCTGGTGGGAGGTGTCCCTGACCATGGCAGGGGGTGGAGATGGAGGAGCTTTAAGGTCCCTTCCAACCCAATCCAATCTAGGATTCTATGAGTGTTTGATAGGTACCAAACCATGTCACATCTGCCTCAAAAGTCAGAAAGAAAGAGGCTCTGCATTCACTCCCTGATTAATTTCTTGTCTGACTTGCTGGAGCACTGAAACCTCCTCCCCACTCTGCTCTGGGTGCTGAGCTCAGCATCACCAGCAGTGCCTCTGTGTATCCCCTTTCCTGCCCCATTGGCTTCTCCCAGCCCTGATGTGAGCCCCTGGTCCCACACCTCCCGGGCTGCTTTGCAGATGTGACACCTCCCAGCCGCTGGGGCAGCTGCTGGTGTGTGACTCGTGTGACAAGATGACACCATTAACTCATGTTCAGTTTGTTTCCAGCTGTCACCATCACTGCCTCTCTCAATCCTGCCGCCTGGCAGCCCTGCTCTGCTGTCTGCAGATTTGTTTTCCCCTCATTTGTATGTGCACTTGTCTCTATTGAATTTTGTCTCTTTGATTTCAGACCATTTTCCAATTTATCTGGATCACTTTGAATTCTAATCCTGGCTGCCAAAGCACTTGT